>NW_027507748.1:13964005-14626505 GCF_037356315.1 Lithobates pipiens
AAGGCAGCTTTGGCGGTTGGCTACATTCCTGCGTGGAGGTTCCTGGATGGGCAGTCGCCCGAGTGCAGGAGAAAAATTGCTCAGCACACTGGATGATCTCATCGTTCCTGAAAAAAGCAATTAAATAAAAAATCGCGTTTTTCATTAATCAGCTTGGAATTGGTGTCTATTCAATCGCCCCCCCTCCCCCCAATATTCAGCTAAGAAGCAGATTTCGCATTGAACAGTGAATAGTTCTGAGATCTGCAGTCTCAGGCGGCTGACAAGCCCACGCACGTCAGATACCGAGCAGACATCCGGGAAAGCAGCCTCACCGGATGACCTCATACAGAGATGTATATCTATATACCCCCCCCCCCCACCATCAATATCCAATGCGACTCCTGCAGAAAGGCTTCCTTCACTCAAGGGGCCAGGTCAGGGATGTTTGAAGCGGATGTTCACCCTCTCCAGTAACTTTTCACGATCCTCCTCCTCCTCCCTCCTCCTCCTCCTATTACAGAATGGCACTTTTTTTTTTTTTTTAATATCCATTTTTTATTGCAAAATCTGTCCCTGCACTTCCTGCCTAGGAGAGCGTGACGTCATATCCCAGGAGGCTGCGGGCCTGCTGCATGGCATTACGCATTCCAGGAGGATTCGGGCCACCGCACTGCACATGCACCGCAGGCCGTCATTTCGGGAATTACTTGCTGGGCATAGAGTAGAAAATCGTCCGCAGAATGGAAATTTTCACCCGATTTCCTTATTGGGTATTCCCGTCATTACTTTTGTTCACCTATAACCCAGAATCAGCCAACAGCGGGATAAAATCTGCTGTCAGCTGACATCACAGAGCCAGTCCTCTGGGAAGGATTCTGACCATATTGTCGGGATCCACCCAGCTGCACAACTGACAGCCTCTCAGCATGTGGGCAGAATCAAAGCCATCCGAACCCCCTGTGCAGCCTGGTGCTCCAGTGAGCTACTGGATGGGAAGAGAGTGGGGAGAAGCGACTTGACAGTCACCGCTCTTCTCCAAGAAGACCGGGAACCATCAGTAATCTCCGTCTTAGAGCAGACCGGGGGTGGGGGGGGGGGGTAAGGTGGGCGTCTGCAAGCATCACACCCAATGCTGAAGCATAGAGGTGCGCTAGTATGGTCACCCCCTTTCTGCTTTCATTACAGCCCTTAGTCACTTGTACTGCAGGTCAGTGGAGTTAAAAATAAAAGCCTGAAGGATTTTCTCCAACACGCCTCAATGCAGCACATCACCGAGAATAAATCCCCACGTCTGGCCCGCGCGGAGGATGCAGCAAAATGCACAACAAAAACACTCCGAGATTAAAACCAGCCTTAGTCATCACATGAATATTACATGAAGCAGCAACACCGCCGCCACGTGTCCCCGGACAACCCACCCCGACACTTCCTGGATTCCACAACACCGTGTCACCGACACCGAGCACGTGACTCCAGGACAATCCCTCAGGTAAATGTTATTTCTAGTAACCAGGAGAACAACACCCACAGAATGTATATTCATCATACGTGGGATTATGGGAGACAAGAAGAGAGCGATGGTGTCATATATTCAGTCCTCGTGTCCTAAGAAATATGCCACAGGGTATGGCGCCGCAACCAATTGCCACAGGGTAAGGCGCCACTACCAATTGCCACAGGGTAAGGCGCCGCTACCAATTGCCACAGGGTAAGGCGCCGCTACCAATTGCCACAGGGTAAGCGCCGCTACCAATTGCCACAGGGTAAGGCGCCGCTACCAATTGCCACAGGGTAAGGCGCCGCTACCAATTGCCACAGGGTATGGCGCCGCTACCAATTGCCACAGGGGGTATGGCGCCGCTACCAATTGCCCACAGGGTATGGCGCCGCTACCAATTGCCACAGGGTATGGCGCCGCTACCAATTGCCACAGGGTATGGCGCCACTACCAATTGCCACAGGGTATGGCGCCGCTACCAATTGCCACATGGTAAGGCACCACAGGCTTATGAGTCAGTCGGTTTGTTGTTTTAGTGTTTGTTGGACACTGGAGATAAGGCCACCACACAGCACTCCGGCGCCGAGGTTCCCAGGTCTGCACACCTGCTGTGGCCATTAAAGTGACCTGAACTCCAGGACTGAGGACGTGCCCAAGTACTAGTAAGCAATACCTTTTTGTCTCCAGTTCCTCTTGAGAAACAGCAGTGCTGTTCCTGTGTGCAGTCCCGTTCTGTAGCCTCATAGCTCTATATCTGCAGTGTGAGAGCATCTAAAGTACAGCTCCATCTACTCAGTGCTCAGCAAGCCGTCGATCACAATCAACCGCAGGTGGATCGTGACCACGGCTCTGCCTCCCCCAAACCTTTGCCGCTCTACTGTTACTGCAGAGCGGAGGGCGGGAGCTGCCCCAAGCTGCTCAGTGATTGGTTGCTAGGCGGTCTTAGCAACCAATCATCAAGCTTGTTATTATGCACTCCAGCGGATCCCATTCGCGTGTTTCGTCAGATTAGACGACCCATCAGATCTTGCAAAGGAAGTGATGCGCGGTTGCTGCCATCTTGCTACACCCCAGCACTCATCCACAGTAAGGATACAGTGAGAAGGCAGCAAGCGGACATCTTGTTACACCCACCGGAGTCTTGCATTTCACACTAAACTTGTTTATATAGTGAACTCAGTTATTTTCAAATTCATCTGTTTGGATTTTGAATTGTTTGAAAATTCAACCGCGTAAAAAAGTACAAATACTGCAGCTGCCGACTTTTAATACAAGGACACTTACCTGTCCAGGGATGTCAGCACCTGAACCCGACCATCGGTTCCGGGTGCAGGCGTTGGCATCCTTAAAGGAAACACGAAGTGAAGCCGTGTGGCTTCACAGCCTGTTTCCTACTGCGCATGCGCGAGTTTGCGATGCGTTTTCTGAATCGGTCCCACGAGTCTCCCAGAAGGAAGCTGGGGGGGGGGGGAGTTTTGTAGATTTTACAGGCGTCATTGGATTTGATTGACAGCAGCGGGAGCCAACGGCTCCAATCAGGACCGGAGACACCGGCTTAAGCGGGTGTGCTCGTCTCTGGTGCAGGAACGTTCGGGCTCGGGTAAGTAAAAAAGGGGGGCTCTGGGGCGCGCATGCACTACATTGAGGAGAAAAACAGCGAGGGTTTAGAACCCTGTTAAGCTGATATCCAGACGTAGAAGTGTGCAGCTCTGTAATCACCAATGGCACTGCATCGCACCGCAGCTGTGTGAACGCATTCCCTGAGAGCACAAAAAAAAAAAAAAAGTTCAGTTGACAAGATTTCTGGCAGGATCGACACTTTTTTTTGGCATTATCAGATATAACAAAAAACTCCAAAGAGGAAGCAGAGAAGGGAAGCTGCTTGGGGTTTACTTGAAAGATCTGATCCCAAATCAATGGAAAAGCCTCCATGCCATGTGTTTAATGGAAGATCTTGGGATAGGACTTCCCCCCTTTTATATTTGTTGGTGGACAAGGACAACTGCTCCGCTGCCAACAACGCATGGCAGGACAGGGCAAAAATGGATTTGGCGATGTGACACGGAGCGGCGTACTCCCAACTGCGTTCATCACCGATCAGCTGCTGTTCTGCTTCCTTGACCTCTACCATTACAAGGGGGGGGGGGGGGGGGGGGGGGTTCTGCATCAACTGCTGCCATTGATGCCCAACTCGCTCTGTGCCAGCTGTGGTTTGGCAGCTGCATGCCCACCACTGATGACACACGATTATTACCAATCAAGAAATACACTTAAAAGTGTCACTAAACCCGCAGCATTAAAAATAAATAAAACGATCAATAAATGACGATTTACATGCCGCTCACTCAGTCGCTATGAGATTCTTTTCTGCAAAAACTCCGCTGCTCTCTATCTCCCCCTTCTGTCCGTGTCCCCAATTCAGTTATGGATTTTGCAGAGCAGTGTTGGCAGCTCTGCACATGCTCAGTTATCAGTGAGTTTCTATGCTGAGCATTTCCTCCCAATCACATCCCAGGTGACTATAGAGTCACACATGTGGAGCGTATACAGAGTGGTAAATGACAGCCCACACCCTCCCTCCTCCATGCCTGCTAAACACAATGGGGGGGGGGGGGGGGGATATTACATGTAGATTGATGGAGGCTTCGCCTCCCTCTTCCATTAAGGCAGCAGAGGCTGAAGAGGGGTGACTAGGTGTACCTAGTACATGACCCAGCACTTCCGGGAATTGAAAGCGTGCACGCAGCAGCCGCCTCCCCCCAGCTGTGCTGTGTTGTGCTGTGCTTTGTCACAGCAGAAGCCGATCAGTGGGTGCCAGCCAATGATTGACCACCAACCCTTGCTGATCAGCTAAGCGGATGAAAAGGACAGAGCTCTGTCCTGTCAGCGGGGGGGGGGGGGGGGGGGGGATGTGCTGTTTTTTGTTTACCTGCATAGCACATCCCTTGGTAAAAGCACCTGACATCCGTAAAGAGGAAAGGGCCCTAAGGCACACATTTGATCGCTCCTGAAGTTAAGCCCTTCTCAGCCAGTGACATTAGTACAGTGACAGTGCATTTTTTTTTTTTTTTTTTAAGCACGGATTCGCTGTATTAGTGTCACTGGTTCCCACAAAGTGTCAGATCGTCCGCTGCAATATGGTAGTCCTGCTATAAGTCGCTGATCACCGTCATCATTAGTATGAAAAAATAATACAGTACATATCCTATAATCTGCAGACGCCATAACTTTCATAAAACCTAATCAAACTTATTGGGATTTTTTATTTTTATTTTCTACACCAAAAGACATGTAGCAGAATATATTGCGGGCAAAATTTATTAAGGCAAGATTTATTTTGTCAGATTGCGCACCATACTATCACAGTACCACTTTTAACTTTAACCATTACTAGAGTGTGTGTGTGTGTGTGTGTGTGTGTGTGTGTGTGTGTATATATATTTTTTATTTTTTTCTTATTTGAATTTTTTTACCAAAAATATGTAGCAGACTACATATTGGCCTAAATTTATGAAAACATTTTTTTTTTTTTTTTATTGGATTTGTTTTATAGTATAAAGTCAAAATTTTATAATAATATATTTATATTATATTTTATATACATATTTTTTTTTATAGCGCAAAAAAAATAAAAAAAATAAAAAGTGCTGATCAAATACCACCAAAATAAAGCTCCATCTGGTGGGGGGGAGAGGATATAAAATGTTGTTTGAATACAGTGTTGCATGACGTCAGTTAAAGTAACAGTGCCAAAAAGCAAAAAAATGCTCTGGTCATGAAGTGGTCTGTGGGGGGGGGGGGGGGGATAAATCTTCCAGAGCTGAAGTGGTTAATGTGGTTGCTGAAAAAAAAACAAATGCAGCTCAGTGGGGTTTTTTTTTATTTTTTTTTTAAACAGTTTTCATGAAGCCCGATGACGTCTTCACGCACCACGTTGTGTTAGCGGGACGGATCACCAGATGGTTTAATGGGCTCACCAGTGATTGGCACTCTGGGCTTTAGGGGGGGATTCTGGTAAATCTCTGATTCATTATTTATTGACGAATGATCTGCAGCGTTGTCCACTATGAACAGACACAAGCAGCATTATTCAATAAGACAGAAAAATGACAATGCACAGGTCACTGCGCCAATTTGTGCAGCAGTTTTTCAAACAATTTTTTTTTTTTCTCCAAAAAAAAATAAAATAAAAAAAATAAAAAAAAACACACTTTTTTTGTATTTTAATGCAAAAAATACATACCAATTTTTTTCTAAAATATATAAAAATAAAAAAATAAAATGTTACAGTGAGTAAAAAGATACATAACATATCACGCTTTAAAATTGCGCACGCTCGTGGGAATGGCGACAAAATACTTAAAAAATCTCCATAGGGGACGCTTTACTAGGCTTGGTTCACACCAGTGAGGGCCGTGGGTCCTGCGTTTGTTCTGGCACGGCAGCCCAGTCATTTGAATGGGCTGCTGTGACACGTGAAACACACACACAAAAAAAGAAAAGAAAAAAAAAAAGGAAAAAAAAAAAAAAAAAAAAAAGGAAAAAAAAAAAAAAAAAAAAAGGAAAAAAAAAAAAAAAAAAAAAAAGGAAAAAAAAAAAAAAAAAAAGGACGCATGCACCTTTCTAAAAAATGTGGCCGCAGGGAAACCCCATTGGTCTTTTTTTGGCCCTGTGGTTTCCCTGCTGTCCTGCACCTGAGATAAGAACGAATGGCAGCCCTGCAAGATTCGGAGAAAAATCGATGCGATTCCCGCAACCCACAACCAGGACGCACGGCCTCAACCAATGTGAATCGAGCCTTACAGAGGAGGCCCAGAGCTAGAATTCTTGCTCGTGGCGATACCTCGCATGTGTGTGTGGGGGGCGAACATCATTTATATATGCATATGTGACTCCTGGATGCGGTCGCTACTGCATGTGAGTGAAGGGATGGAGGCACTTTGAAAAAAAAAAATAAGTATATTATAAAATAATTTAAAAAAATGTATATACATTTTATTTTTTTTATTTATTTAACACTGCCCCCACCTCCGATTACGTTCCTTGGAATAAAAGTTAAAATCCCTTGTAATAGAAAGAAGGGATGACAGGTCCTCTTTATGGGGAGATCTGAGGTCGTGATCAGCGCTTCCCGATAAGGCACGCGCACGCCCCCGCAGCCCTGGCTCTGCTGTGATTTGTTACAGCACAAGTGGTTCAGGGGGTCCCGGCCGGGCCAATAATTGATGGCCGGGACCTGCTCATCGGCTCCGTCATTCATGGACGAGAGCTCTGTGTTGTAAACAACATAGAGCTCTCTACACTGACAAATGATCTTGCATTTTTTTTTTGTTCTTTTTTGAATTTTCTGCAAAGCCAGGGAAAAAAAAAAAAAAAAAAAAAAAAAAAAAAAGGGGGGGGGGGGGAATAAAAAAATAAATAAATAAAAAAAAAAAGATTGCTTAGTAAAAGCAGAACATATTACATATAGTTAGGCGCAACAGTTAACCCTTTGATTGTCCTAGATGTTAACCCCCCTGCTCAGGCATTTTCATTAGTACAGAGACAGTGCTTAATATTAGCACTGATCACTACATTATACATTAGTGTCACTGGCGATGTCAGTGGCAGTTAGTGAGTCGTCGTCGCGCCCCCCCCCCTGCGCACCCCAACATCAGTTAGTGCCAGATTTCCCACTGCACAATTGCAGCCCCACTACAAGTTGCTGATATCTGCCAATACTAGTATTAAAAAGATAAATAAAACAATTTTTTTTTTTTTTAAATCAAAGTCTCGTAGCAGAATACATTTTAGCCTAAATATAGAAGAAATTAGATTTTTTGCATTTTTTTTACTCCATAGGCTCTGTGTTATCAGGACATCATCATGGGGGGACAGTGGAAGAAAGGGAGGGGGACAGAGAAGAGAGGATCAAGCAGCCTTTTTTTTTTTTTTTTTTTTTTTTTTTTTTTTACACAATGCAGAGGATTAACCCCTTCGTTTCCACAGTGAGTATAACAAGCATGCTTTACCGCCTATACAGGCTGATTTTACTGTCAATAGGCTGCATCTTGTGACCAATCGCTCCAATGTGAACGAGGGCTCAACGCATTTCAAAGGGGAGGTGCATTTTTTTTTTTTTTTTTTTGGTGCTTTTTTTGTTTTAACTGACTTGCAACAAGTAAGATTTTTTTTAACACTGCAAGGGAAGCGCAGCGGACCCGTGTCACATACCGTATATAGACCATAAAGGGATACAATTTTCTTGCAATAAAAAAAAAAAAAAAAAAAAAAAAAAAAAAAGGTGCCATTAATGGTTGACAATAAATTCATAATATTAAAACGTTGGAAAAAAAAAAAAAAATTATATATATATATATATAGTGTATTTGTACTGTCTACCCTTAAGTTGTAAAGCGCTACGTAAACTGTTGGCGCTAAATAAAAAAAAAAATATATATATATATATATATATATATATATATATATAATATATATATATATATATATATATATACACATATACATATATATATATATATATATATACATATACATATACATATATATATATACATATACATATATACACAAATCATGGCTTTTTTTGGTAGTAATGAAAGTTCTGGTGACAAAGCTTGAAAATGAGTTTTATAAAAACACATTTTTCAAAATGATATATATATATATATATCTAATAAATAACTTTTTGCTATAAAACAAATCCAAAAAGAAAAAAAAAAAATCCAATTGCTTCATCATGAATTTATACCAATAGGCCAATATGTGTGTATATAGAGAAAATAATATATATATAGTACATGAAGCAATTTGATTTTTTTTTCTTTTTATTGGATTTGTTTTATAGCAGAAAGTACACATTTTTTTATTTTATAATATAGAAAAAAAAATTATATATATATATATATATATATATATATATATATATATATATATATATATATATATATATATAAAACTGTCATTTTCAAGTTTCGCCACCAAAACTTCCATGTGGTGCACCTCTTTGAAAAAATATAAAAAATAAAAATAATAAAAAAACTTGCTACATGCTTTTCTGCAGCTTCTCTATTGAAGACTATTAAACCAAAACCGCCATGTTTTGCATTTTAAAAAAAAATAAATAAAAAAATAAAAATAAAATAAAAAAAAATAAATAAAACGCATAGGTGTGAATGTGACCCATAGGAAACCGTGTAGCGCGTTTCTGAAAATATAAAATAAAAGCACGTATAGGCCTGAAGTGATATTTGGGGTACAGGTGGAGTCCAGTAAAGCCCTCCCCTCCCCCGTTTATAAAGCTGGCTAGATGCAGTCACAGATTCTGATCTATCGGATCCATACGCAGTGTGAAGGCCTACCAATCGAAGAGCCAATCACACGATTACAACCATAAAACGTACAATTTTCTTTATTTTTAGGTCACGTGACATTGCACACCGTACATTTAATGGCTAAAAACATAAAAGAACAGTCCGTTAGATAAGATTGTACATGCATGTGGCTGGTTTTTAAGCTGTGCCCCTTTGCAGGGGTGAGAAGGAGAAAGTCAATGCTCCCCCCCATGGTGCACAGCAGACAGAGGGGGGGGTGCATGGTGCAGCCTACCCTGAGATGTGTGGTGCAGCCTATCTGGGGGGGGGGGGCACACAGCACAGGTCTGCAGCCAGCATCTCTCCCTGCTTAGTGAAGGTGAAGAAGGGTGGGGTTGGAGGAGCAGCTATAAAGAAGAGAGGGGGTGGGGGTGGGGGGACCTCATCTGCCATCACGCTGGAGGATCCCATAGAAGCCCCCCAGTGGATGGAGATTGGTGTCTGCCCAGCGGATGTGGGGGAGGGATCATACATGAAGGAGCAGAGAGAGGAGGCCCTTCCTGGTGATGATGGGGAGCCGTGAGGCTGCATTTAAGGTGGGGCCCGTCTCTGCAAGCCGAACAAGACAGCTGCATACACAGCTCCACCGAGGAGAAGGAAATCCTCACTGGGGGGGGGGTGGTGGTGGTGGAGGAGAGAGAGAGAGATAGAGAGGAGCCTCACCAGAGACATGAAAAGGACACCCATCTCCATTATGCTCTCAGCCCCTCTATAGTATTCTCCCCGTACAGCTGCCTGCAATGGTGGATGGGGGGCTCTCCGGGGGGGGGGGGGGTCAGGATTCTGACAGCTGGGGCATTAAATGGTGCCTGTTGTGGCATCAGACGGCGGCCCAGAGGACACACAGTGAGGTCACAGCACCGGGGGGGGGGGGTTATATTGTAAGACCAAAGATCTGTATTCTGCAGAGCGACTGCAGCCTTCAACACACCTTTCATACCAGGGAGGGCGGGCATGCTGGGACTTATAGTTCAGTGGGCTCTGCAGACACCCCCCCTCCCCCCATTCAACCCTTTACACCCCCAGACTACAAAATATTTCCACTTCTAATGAATGGAGATTCCACCATGGAGAGTGTTCTAGCTCAGCCCTCAGTCATGAGATACTGGGGGGGGGGGGAACCTGCACCATGAGGGTGCGCATTACCGCTTCCTACACATTACACCCAGTGGATGGCTCTGCACCACCCCCCTCTTCTGAGATAAGCTGGCACCATCCTGCCCGCTGCCCCACTGCTTCTTCTTACAGATCATGTCTACCCAACCCCCCCCCCCCACCCCCATCCATGACACCCGCTATTTATACAACCCAGGGAAGAAAACCACACAAGGAAATGCAAGTACCTTTAAAAAGGTGCCCACTTTTGTGCCCGTGCCTCCCATTAAAGGTGCCCGCATCTCTGTGCCCACATCTCCCAATAAAGGTGCCCACATCTCCCAATAAAGGTGGCCACATCTGTGCCTGCACCTCCCAATTAAGGTGTCCACCTCTGTGCCCACATCTCCCAAAGGTGTCCACACCTCCCAATAAAGGCGCCCACCTCTGTGCCCGCACCTCCCAATTAAAGTGCCAGCATCTCCCAATAAAGGTGCCTGCCTCTGTGCCCACATCTCCCAAAGGTGCCCACACCTCCCAATAAAGGTGCCCGCCTCTGTGCCTGCACCTCCCAATAAAGGTGCCCGCCTCTGTGCCTGCACCTCCCAATAAAGGTGCCCGCCTCTGTGCCTGCACCTCCCAATAAAAAGGTGTCCACCTCTGTGCCCACACCTCCCAATAAAGGTGCCCACCTCTGTGCCCGCACCTCTCAATAAAAGTGCCAGCATCTCCCAATAAAGATGCCCGCCTCTGTGTCCGCATCTCCCAACAAAAGGTGCCTATGGCCCCAATAAAAAGTGCCCACTTCTGTGCCCATGCCCTCCCCCCAGGATGCTCACCTTTGTGCCTTCAGTTAAAGTTAGCATCTTCTGTTCTCTGGTACCCACTTCTTGGTCTGCATCTTTAAATAAAGGCCTCCCATTAACGATGCCCACTTCTGCATTGCACTTCCCATTAAAGGTGTCCTCTTTTGTGCCCATACCTCCCACTTTGGGTGTCTGCTTTTGTGCCCTTGCATCCCCCATTCTGAGTTTGCACCGCCCACAAAAGGTGCCCACAGCTCCCATTAAAGTTGCCCACTTATGTGCCGGAACCACCTTTGTAACATGCTCACTTCTGTGGCCATGCCTCTCATTTAAGCTGTCCACTACTGTGCCCATGCCTGACAAAGGTACCCATTTCTGGGTACATGCCTCCCATTAAAGGTATCCACTTCTGTGCCTGCACTAAGGTGCCCACACCTCCCAAATAAGGTGCCTGCTTCTGTGCCCTTGCATCCCCATTCTGCCTTTGCACCTCCCACAAAAAGGTACCCACTTCTGTGCTGGCACCACCTTTGTAACGTGCTCAATTCTGTGCCTATGCTTCCCATTTAAGTTGCCCACTATTGTGCCCATGCCTCGCATTAAAAAGGTCCCCACTTCTGTGCCTGCCTCTCTCATTATAAAGGCGCTTTCTCTGTGCCCCCACCTCCCAGTAAAGATGCCCACACCTCCCATAAAAAAAAAAAAAAAAAAAAAAAGTGCCTACTTCTGTGTTTGCACTTCGTTATATTTGCCCTCTTATCTGCCTATACCTCCCAGTAAAGATGCCCATGTCTGTGAACATGAGTCCCATTAAAGAGGTACCCACTTTGTACCTGTGCCCCCCCCCCCCCTAGCAATGGTGCCCGATTCTGTGCCTTCCATTAAAGCCACAGTTTTACAGCAGACGAGAGGAGCCCATTGGTGTGGAGCCATGGCTTTAAAAGGGAGATGCGGGCACAATTCTGGGCACCTTGGAAGTGAAGCACAGGTACGACACTGGGTAATTATGGGCATGACAGTAGTGTGCTAGATGAACCCAGTGGAGCCGTGGCTTTAAAAGGGAGATGTGGGCACAATTCTGGGCACCTTGGAAGTGAAGCACGGGTACGACACTGGGTAATTATGGGCATGACAGTAGTGTGCTAGATGAACCCAGTGGAGCCGTGGCTTTAAGAGGGAGATGCGGGCACAATTCTGGGCGCATTGGAAGTGAAGCACGGGTACGACACTGGGTAATTATGGGCATGACAGTAGTGTGCCAGATCCCAGTGGAGCCATGGCTTTAAAGGGAGATGCGGGCCCAAGTCTGGCCACCTGGGAAGTGAAGCACGGGTATGACACTGGGTAATTATGGGTATGACAGCAGTGTGCCAGATGAACCCAGTGGAGCCGTGGCTTTAAGAGGGAGATGCGGGCACAATTTTGGGCACCTTGGAAGTGAAGCACGGGTATGACACTGGGTAATTATGGGCATGACAGTAGTGTGCCAGATCCCAGTGGAGCCATTGCTTTAAAGGGAGATGCGGGCACAAATCTGGCCACCTGGGAAGTGAAGCACGGGTATGACACTGGGTAATTATGGGCATGACAGTAGTGTGTCAGATGATCCCAGTGGAGCTGTGGCTTTAAAGGGAGATGCGGGCACAATTCTGGGCACCTTGGAAGTGAAGCACAGGTACAACACTGGGTAATTATGGGCATGACAGCAGTGTGCCAGATGATCCCACTGGAGCCGCAGCTTTAAAAAAGGAGATGCGGGCACAATTCTGGGCACCTGGGAAGTGAAGCACGGGTACGACACTGGGTAATTATGGGCATGACAGTAGTGTGCCAGATGATCCCAGTAGATGGAATAGGGGGGTAACCATTGCAGGTTCTCTTTGATGACATCATGCGGAATGTATAGATTACAGATTTCAAGGCCCACCCTAAGCAGACCTAATCACCGCCAAGCATGGCAGATGGACCTTGGCACCTAACCAGCAGGTGCTTCGCTGCCAAGGGCCCCGGCCAGCTTGGCGGGCACACAACACAATCAGGTGGGGGGGGGGGGGGGGTTGGATACTCACGGCTCACTTTCATGCTGCCAAAAGATGACGGCTGTTGAACGGGCTTGCAGCTCTCTGCAAAGGAAGTGGTTCGCGGCCTCCCCGACATGGTGCTCCTCCTTCACTTCGATATAAAAGCCAGACAGAGGACAAAAACCATCAAGACCCCCCCGGCCAAGCAACCGATCACCCCCCCCTTTTTTTTCCTTTTTATTTAAAACAGAACGATTCTTCGGAGGGGGGAAGGTGGGTTTCTAAAAACAGTTGGGGTCCCGGCACCCCCCCTTGGCCGTACGATCACGGTGTGTGCCGTCTCCTCCTCCCGTGTCTGCTCAGGTCAATCGTTCTCCAGCATCCCTCGGCACGGCTCCTCGGGGACACAATATGGCAGCGGGCCGGGGGGGGCGAGTCACAGGCCGATGTAGTGATAAAAAAAGAGAGGATAAAATAGGGGGGGGGGGTCTCAGCCCGGATGAATGGGGGATGGGGGTTTGTAGAAGGCTAAAACGTGGGGGGGGGCTCCTCCTCAGTCCTGGATGGCGGGGTGAAGTCAGTCCTCCAAGGTGGACAATACCGTTATCAGAGATCCCAGGATGAACGTCTGTGAAGGGGCCACCACTCTTCTTCTGAGGGGCTGGTTTTTGGGGGTGTCACCAAGCTTTGAGGGGCCCTGTAACAATTTTGGGGGGGGGGGGTCTCAATTTGGCCTGATACAGGTGCAGTAAGGTAGATTAACTTGGTGGGGTCATGAGGTCTAGAAGACTTTTGGGGTGTCAGACGGGGGTGGCCATGCAAGTGATGAACCCTCTTCGTCTGGGTGGGTGGGGGGGTTGTCAATTTTAGGGGTGATCCTTCAGTCCTGGTGGGACAATTGGCAGGGATCTCAGGCCTGAGGTGACAATGATGTTGGGCGGGGGGGGGGTTCCTCAATCCAAGGAACGATTATTTCGGGAGTCCTAAGGTGATGAATTTGAGGATTTCACAGTCCTGAGGTGATAATTTAGGGGGGTCTTCAGTCTGAGGATGATTTCGGGGGTCCTTCAGTCCTAAAGTGATGGTTTTGGAGGTCCCTTCAGTCCTTGGATGATGATGATTTGGGGGCCCTTCAGTCCTTGGGTGATTTTGGGATTCCTTTAGTCTTAAAGTGAAGATTTGGGGGGGGGGGGGTCTTTCAGTCCTAAGGGTAAGATTTGAGGGGGGTCCTCAGCCCTTGGATAAAAGGATTTTTTGGGGTCCCTTCAGTCCTGGGATGATGATTTTTGGGAGCACCTCAGTCCGGAGGTGAAGATTTTGGGGGTCCCTCTGTCCTAATGTGAAGATTTTGGGGGTTCACTGCCCTTGGATGGGGATATTTGGGGGTCCCTTCAGGTCTGAGGTAACAATATGGGCTGTCTCCAGTCCTGGGGTGTTGACTTGGGGGGGGCACCTCAAACCTGGAGGTGATTTGGGGGTCCCTTCAGTCCTGGGGTGAGGATTTTCTGGGTACCGCAGTGATTTTATGGGGGTTCCCTCAGTTCTAAGTTGATTTTGGGGTCCCACTGTGATTTTCAGGGTGCCTTGGGTGGAGATTTTGGGGTTTCCTCAGTCCAGGGGTGACGGTTTTGGGGGTCCCCCAGCGAATTTCGGGGTCTCCAGCGTGATTTTCAGGGTCCCTCAGCCCTTGGATGCAGATTTTGGGGTGTCCTCAGTGATTTTCGGGGTTCCTCAGCCCTTTTGAGAGGATTTTGGGGTCTCCACCGTGATTTTCGGGGTTCCTCAGCCCTTGGGAGGAGATTTTGGGGTCTCCTCAGTGATTTTCAGGTCTCCTCAGTCCCGGGGGGAGGGTGACGGTTTTCGGGGGGGGGGGGGTTCCCCTCAGAGGCGGGGTTGCCCCGGTCACAGCCGCTGTGATGGAGGGGGGTATTCGGTCATGGCGGCTCCTCAGACTCCCCGGGCCGGGCCCTCTCCTCCTCCCCGGTGATGGCGGACAATGAGGCGGTGGCTGTCCTCCTCAGTCGGTGCTCGGTAGGGCGATGTCTCCGCTCTCCTTCTCGGCTCTCTTTCCCTTTGTCACTCTCCGTCCGACTGACCGCATTTGCCTGTCGGGTTTTTTTTTTTTTTTTTTTTTTTCCTCCCGCAACGCTCCCCCCTCCCTCTCTGCCGAGTGACGTAGCGGCCCCGAACATACAGCGGTTACGCTACGGAGGCGGCGCAAGTGAGGTTGGAGAATAGGAAGATGGGAGGGAGAGCGCGCAGCCAGTTCCTTCATGACGTCCTGATCTGCGCTGGACACGCCCTCCTCACTCGCCAGCAGCCGCGGGCCAATCGCAGGGAGCGAAAGAGAAAGCGGGCGGAGGGACCTGGCCGCATCGCTGCTAATGGGATCCGCCATCATAGGTGGATCCTTATTGGTCACTTGCTAAGCATCCCAAGAGTCTTAGCCAATAGGAATCCGCAGCGCACCTGTCTACCCGCCCCCTTGGGCTCTGGAGGGCTCTGATTGGGTGGTTAGCTGCCTGTCTTCTTTAAACGCCTGAGGATAAAGGCGAGGCGAGCAGGGAAATGAAAGGCGTCAGCTGATTGGCTGATGGCAAGCGGCAGTCGCTGCGGGGAGGGAGCGGAAGAGGGCGGGGCCTGTTCCTTTTAAGCCACCGGAAGTGTGACCTTTCACTTCCCCTGGGCGCCTCGGCGGGGGTTGTGTTGCTGTGGAAACAGCTGAGGGTGGAGGGGCGGGGTCAACTGGACTGCAAGTCCCAGCATGGCTTCCTGACCATGTCTGATGGGGAGACAATGATTAACCGCTGGGGTGTCATCAGAGCCAATGAGGTGCCAATCACAGTACATGGGACAGGGTTCAGCCCAGTGCCCCCCAGTATAAACCAGAACCCCCCAGTGTACAGAGCCCCCCTTCCCAGTATAAACCAGAACCCCCCAGTGTACAGAGCCCCAACTTCCCAGTATAAACCAGAACCCCCCAGTGTACAGAGCCCCCCCCCCCTTCCCAGTATAAACCAGAACCCCCCAGTGTACAGAGCCCCCCCCCTTCCCAGTATAAACCAGAACCCCCCAGTGTACAGAGCCCCCCCCCCTTCCCAGTATAAACCAGAACCCCCCAGTGTACAGAGCTTAGCCTCCCAGTATAAACCAGAACCCCCCAGTGTGCAGAGCTTAGCCTCCCAGTATAAACCAGGACCCCCCCCCCCCAGTGTACAGAGCACCCCCTTCCCAGTGTAACCTACAGCGCCCCAACATAACCCAGAGCACCCCCCAGTGTACAGAGCCACCCCCTCCCAGATTATATATTACCCCTGAAGACAGAAGAAGACCCCCGGAGCTGTGCAATAAACTATTTTAACCCTTGTGTGTTGTGTTTTTTTTTTACTTTTTTTCACAGGTAAATGGGTAGGGGTACATTGTACCCCATACTCATTCACATAGGGTGGGGGACCCCCTTACTAAAGGGGGCTCACAGATTCCGATAAGCCCCCCGCCCGCAGACCCCGACAACCAACGGCCAGGGTTGTCGGGAAGAGGCCCTTGTCCTTATCAACATTGGGACAAGGTGCTTTGGGGTGGGGGGGCCCCCTTCACCAAGGCACCCCTCGCTCGTCCCCACCCCCTTTCCTGGCCGGCCGGGTTGCGTGCTTGGATAAGGGTCTGATATGGACCTGGGGGGGACCCCCCACGCCGATTTTTCGGCGTAGGGATTTCCCTTTAAGTCCATACCAGGTGACGGGGCCAGCAACACCTCCTTCGCTGGCCCCGGCTACCTGGAGACGCGCTCAAAATGAGCGGACTTTCCTTCGTGTGTGTGTGGGCGAGTCCGTTCATTTCAAAAGTACGGCAAACTTAGTACGCCGTACTTAGTCCGCCACGAAAAGTACCATGTGTGGGCAGGTAGCTCGTTCGGAAAGTCTAAGCCCACCGGATAGTCTGCTACGTGTGTATGCGGTATTATGCCCCGTACACAGGACCAGACTTTTCAACATCAAAAGTCTGATGGAATGATTCCGGCAGACCATTCGATCGTGTGTGGGCTGCAGCGGACTTTTGATTTGCAAAAGTCTGACAGACTTTAGAAATGGAACATGTTTCAAATTTTTCCGACAGAACTCCGCCGGACCCAGTTCCTACCGAGAAATCCGCTCGTGTGTGTGCTAGTCTGACGGAAAAAAACCGACGCTAGGGCAGCTATTGGCTACTGGCTATGAACTTCCTTATTCTAGTCCAGTCGTACGTCATCACGTTCGAATCCGTCGGACTTTGGTGTGATTGTGTGTGGCCAAGTCCGTTCATTCGGAAAGTCCGTCAGAACTCCGTCAGAACTCCGTCGAAAGTCTGTCAGACTTAGTCCCTCGAAAAGTCCGGTCGTGTGTACGCGGCATTAGAATTCCTTCAGAGATTGCTAGGGGTTTCTTTAGCAATTAGGGGGTTATTCTTTGCAGTGACCACAAGTGTAGGGAGCATTCTTCCCCTTGACTGTCACACTAATGCAGGATATCTCAACCAGGGTTCCATGGCTCACTAGAGTTCCTCCAGAGGTTGCTAGGGGTTCCTTGAGCAATGAGAAATTGACACTGACATAAGTTCCAACTGACGTCATTGATCTTTTTAGCTATCAGATGACTAAAATACAACTAAAACTATTTTAAATTATTTTGAAGTTCCACTTCATCCTCTAACTTTCCTCAGCCTTCCTTCTATTTCCATCTCCCCACCCCTCCAACATGCACTGGTTACCCCCATACTTAAAAAAAAACCTAACTAGACCCCACCTGTTTGAGTAACTTAAGACCCATCTTCCTGCTCCCGTTTGCCTCCAAGCTCATCGAACGCCTTGTCCATTACTGAATGAGTCGCTACTTCAAGGACAACAACCTTCTCGACCCACGACAGTCCGGCTTCCGTCCACAACATTCCACTGAAACTGCCCTTCTAAAACTCACTAATGACCTACTAACTGCTAAAACCAACGGCCACTACTCCATACTCATACTCTTAAGCCGCGTACACACGGGCGGACTGTCTGGCCAACTTAGTCCGTCAGACAATCCGACGGACAGTCCGTCCTACTTTCGAATGAACGGACTTGACCACACACGATGAACAAACAGTCCGTTGAAAGCTTGCGCGATGACGTGTACAGCACGTACGACGGGACTAGAAATAGGACGTCCAATACACAGCAATGCAACCTTCCGCCGTGTAAATCCTTTCTGAGCATGCGCCATACTTAGTCCGTCGAACTAGCCTACTCACGAGCGGATTGTCCGCTGAAACCAAAGTATGACGGACAATATTACGGAAATTCAAATAAAATAAATGTGCAATAAAATATTTTATCTCGTGTGTTGTGTTTTTTTTTGGTACTTTTATTTTACAGGTGAATGGGTAGGGGTACATTGTACCCCATACTCATTCACATAGGGTGGGGGGCCGGTATCCGGGTGCCCCCTTATTAAAGGGGGCTCCCGGATTCCGATAAGCCCCCCGCCCGCAGACCCCGACAACCAACAGCCAGGGTTGTCGGGAAGAGGCCCTTGTCCTCATCAACATGGGGACAAGGTGCTTTGGGGTGGGGGGGCTGCGCGGCCCCCCCTTCCCCAAGGCACCCCCCATGTTGAGGGCACGCGGCCTGGTACGGCTCAGGAGGGGGGCCGCTCGCTCGCCCCCCTTTCCTGGCTGGCTGGGTAGCGTGCTCGGACAAGGGTCTGTTGTGGACTTGGGGGGACCCCCACGCCGATTTTTTTCGGCGTTGGGGTTCCCCTTTAAGTCCATTCCAGGCGGCGGGGTCAGCGACGTCTGCTTCGCGGGCCCCGCCTACCTGGAGACGCGCTCGAAATGAGCGGACTTTCCTCCGCGTGTGTGGGCGAGTCCGTTCATTTCAAAAGTAGGGCGGATTGTATGGTGGACTTAGTCCGCCGTATTAGTCCGCTCAAAAAGTGCCGTGTGTGGGCAAGTCCGTTCATTCAAAAGTTGAACGGACTGTCTGTCGGATTGTCTGACGAACTTAGTTGGGCAGACAATCCGCCCGTGTGTACGCGGCCTTAGTCCGCCAGACTGCACGCTGAAAAAGTCCGCTGAAGCCCACACACGAGCGGACTGTCTGCTGAAATGTGTTTTGACGGACTAAGTTGGTCAGACAGTCCGCCCGTGTGTACGCGGCTTTAGGCTCGGTTCACACAGGGGCGACTTAGATCCGACCTCAGGTCGCCCCTAGTCGCCTCAGGTCAGACAACATTTAAAAATCAATGTAAGTAAATGAGAGCCGTCTTAATGCACACTACTGAAGTCGCTCCGACTTCAAAAGAAGTTCCTGTACTACTTCAATCCGACTTGTAGGCGACTTGTACCCATTGATTTAAATGGAGGTCGCCTCCAAGTCGGATCTCTGTCTATACGGAGGCGACTTTGACAGAATTATTAGCTCTGAAGGGGGAACTCCACGCCAAATTTATGAAAAAAATTTGGCGTGGGTTCCCCCTCTGAGAACATACCAGGCCCTTAGGTCTGGTATGGATTCCAAGGGGAACTCCCTACGCCGAAAAAACGGCATGGGGTCCCCCCCAGATCCACACCAGACCCTTATCCGAGCACGCTACCCGGCCGGCCAGGAAAGGGGGTGGGGACGAGCCCCCCCCCCGAGCCGTACCAGGCCGCGTGCCCTCAACATGGGGGGGAGGGGGGGCATGCGGCCCCCCCCACCCCAAAGCACCTTGTCCCCATGTTGATGAGGACAAGGGCCTCTTCCCGACAACCCTGGCCGTTGGTTGTCGGGGTCTGCGGGCGGGGGGCTTATCGGAATCCGGGAGCCCCCTTTAACATGTGAATGAGTATGGGGTACAATGTACACCTACCCATTCACCTGTGGAAAAAAGTAAAAATAAAACACAACACAGGGTAAAAAAAAAAGTTTATTGCACAGCTCCGGGGGTCTTCCGTCTTCGGGGGTCTTCTCGTCTGACTCCTCCACTATCTTCTTGTAGTTCTTTTGCTAGCGGAGGAGCCGGCTTTCTTCCTCGCCGCCGCCCTCTTCTTCCGACTTCGGGGGTCTTGTCCCCCTCTTCGGTTCTTCTGCCGGGCCACCGCTTCTTCTTATAGCTCTTTTACAGGCGGTGGCCCGGTCTTCTGTCGTCGCCGCCGTCGCCTTCCGTTCTTTTTCTGGAGATGTTGACTCAACGTTCTCTCCGGCCGCAATGCCAGGGACGCGCTGCGCAGCGACTTATATAGGGACAAGGGGCGGGGTCATCGGTTGATGTCACATGGGTTGATGTCACATGGTGACAGTCCCAGCATCCTCCGGGACTGTGACACCGTAGGGGGGCGGGGTCACCATGTGACATCAACCCATGTGACATCAACCGATGACCCCGCCCCTTGTCCCTATATTAGTCGCCATGCAGCGCGTCCCTGACATTGCGGCCGGAGAGAACGTCGAGTCAACATCTCCAGGAGAAGAAGAAGAAGAACGGAAGGCGGCGACGACAGAAGACCGGGCCACCGCCTGTAAAAGAGCTATAAGAAGAAGCAGTGGCCTGGCAGAAGAACCGAAGAGGGGGACAAGACCCCCGAAGTCGGAAGAAGAGGGCGCCCGCTCGTCCCCACCCCCTTTCCTGGCTGGCCGGGTAGCGTGCTCGGATAAGGGTCTGGTGTGGATTTGGTGGGGACCCCCATGCCGTTTTTTTGGCGTAGGGGGTTCCCCTTGGAATCCATACCAGACCTAAGGGCCTGGTATGCTCTCGGAGGGGGAACCCACGCCAATTTTTTTTCATAAATTTGGCGTGGAGTTCCCCCTTCAGAGCTCATTCTCTGATTGGCCACGGCAAAAGTCGCCTGGCCTGGGGCGACTTAAAGTTGTGTTGTAAGTCGCCCCAGGTCGTGTCTAAGTCGCGTTCAAGTCGTCTCCAAGTTGCCTCACAAAGTCGTCCTGAAGTCGTGTCGCCCCTGTGTGAACCGAGCCTTAGAGCTATCTACTGCCTTCGACACAGTTGACAGTTGACCACCTGCTCCTCCTCAGCAAACTACACTCCCTTGGCCTCCGTGATTCTGCTTTATCCTGGTTCTCCTCCTACCTATCTCGGCACACTTTCAGTGTCACTTACAACTCCATCTCCTCCGCTCCCCTTCCTCTTTCTGTTGGGGTACCCCCAGGCTCCGTCCTTGGGCCCCTCCTATTCTCACTCTATACCTCTTCCCTGGGCCCAGTTGATAACCTCCAATGGCTTCCAATACAACCTCTACACTGATGACCAGGGCCGCTGATAAGCCAGTACAACTGGCCCTGTTATACTGGGCCCGACCACCAGGGGGCCCGAGCAATCTGAATAGATTGTAGAAGAAAGAAAAAAAAAAGTCTTTCTCCAACTCCTCCCTCTGCTCCTCCCTCAGCACTGCTCTCAATGAGCAGTCACTCGGGCTACACATCTCAGAGGCAGAAATGTGGAGCCTGACTGTGAGATCTTGTAGTTTGAGTGGACAGGAGGGGGTGTGGCAGGCTTGGAGGATGATCATTCCTGGCTTCTTCTGGTGTGCACACATGAGCTGAATTATGGTGGCAGTGGATCTGGATTCTCAGGGGACTGCAGGTTAGCCTAGTCACATTAACTGCAATGTAAAGTCTAATGTCTGATTTTCATGTAGCACAGCAGTCCTGACTGTGAGAAATTGTGTTTTATACTGCACTGCCATATTTCTCACAGAAGTGCTGCATGAAAAAGGAGATGCCATCAATGTCAGCAAACCCCACTTTTTTTCTATTTAAATCACTGGATCACACCATGCCTGGAGCTGAATCGCACAGGAACGCACTGTGCCTTCATGTGCAATTCACATGCAGGTCTGTGCAGTGCAATTTCAAGCTCATTCATTTTGAATGGGCTAAAATTGCAATGCACCAAAAGTAGTGCAAAAGTAGTGTAGTGTATCTAGTGTAGTGTATACACTACTTTTTAAAATGCATGATCCAGGGCTGGCAGGGGCAGGGCAAACACACTACGTTTGCAAACCTGCGTTTGAGGTTTCATTGACTTTTCATTGACACCTGGTGCAGATCACAAAAGCAGTGCATTATTGCGTGCAGTTTGAATTTTACAGGAATCCACAGCACATTTCTTCGCAATTCAGATGCAGCCATGGTGTGAACCGCTCCCTGAGGCCGCGTACACACGGGCGGACTGTTCGCCCAACCTTGTCCGCTGAACAGTGTTTGGGCGGACAGTCCGCTCGTGTGTGGGCTTTCAGCGGACAGTTTCAGCGGACAGTTGGACGGACAAAGTCTTTCGGAAATTCCGAAAAACTGTCCGCTGAAACCTTGTTTGAGCGAACAGTCCGCCCGTGTGTAGGCCACTTTCGAAATGAGCAAACTGTTCCCGCTCGGAGGAAAGTCCGCCCATTTCGAGCGCGTGTGAAGGTAGGCGGGGCCCGCGACGGAGACGTCGCGGGCTCCGCCGCCTGGAATGGACTTAAAGGGGAACCCCAACGCCGAAAAAAATCGGCGTGGGGGTCCCCCCAAAGTCCACAACAGACCCTTGTCCGAGCACGCTACCCGGCCGGCCAGGAAAGGGGGGCGAGCGAGCGCGCCCCCCCTCCTGAGCCGTACCAGGCCGCGTGCCCTCAACATGGGGGGTGCCTTGGGGAAGGGGGGGCCGCGCGGCCCCCCCACCCCAAAGCACCTTTTCCCCATGTTGATGAGGACAAGGGCCTCTTCCCGACAACCCTGGCCGTTGGTTGTCGGGGTCTGCGGGCGGGGGGCTTATCGGAATCCGGGAGCCCCCTTTAAGAAGGGGGCCCCCGGATACCGGCCCCCCACCCTATGTGAATGAGTATGGGGTACAATGTACCCCTACCCATTCACCTGTAAAATAAAAGTACCCAAAAAAAAAAACACAACACACGAGAAAAAATATTTTATTGCACAGCTCCGGGGGTCTTCCGTCTTCGGGGGTCTTGTCCCCCTCTTCGGTTCTTCTGCCGGGCCACCGCGCCTTCTTATAGCTCTTTTACAGGCGGTGGCCCGGTCTTCTGTCGCCGCTGCCTTCCGTTCTTCTGTCGCCGCCTTCGGTTCTTCTGCCGGGCCACCGCGCCTTCTTGTAGCTCTTTTACAGGCGGTGGCCCGGTCTTCTGTCGCCGCTGTCGCCGTCGCCGCCTTCCGTTCTTGTTCTTCTTCTTGTTCTTCTTCTTCTTCTCCAGGAGATGTTGACACGTCGCTCTCTCCGGCCGGAATGCCAGAGCCGCGCTGTGCGGTCACTTATATAGTGACAATGGGGCGGTGTCACATGGTATATGTCACATGGGTTGGTCACATGGTGACCCCGCCCCCTTACGATGTCATAGTCCCCATGTGACATCAACCCATGTGACCAACCCATGTGACATATACCATGTGACACCGCCCCATTGTCACTATATAAGTGGCAGCGCAGGGCGGCTCTGGCATTCCGGCCGGAGAGAGCGTCGTGTCAACATCTCCTGGAGAAGAAGAAGAAGAACAAGAAGAAGAACAAGAACGGAAGGCGGCGACGGCGACAGCGGCGACAGAAGACCGGGCCACCGCCTGTAAAAGAGCTACAAGAAGGCGCGGTGGCCCGGCAGAAGAACCAAAGGCGGCGACAGAAGAACGGAAGGCAGCGGCGACAGAAGACCGGGCCACCGCCTGTAAAAGAGCTATAAGAAGGCGCGGTGGCCCGGCAGAAGAACCGAAGAGGGGGACAAGACCCCCGAAGACGGAAGACCCCCGGAGCTGTGCAATAAAATATTTTTTCTCGTGTGTTGTGTTTTTTTTTTTGGGTACTTTTATTTTACAGGTGAATGGGTAGGGGTACATTGTACCCCATACTCATTCACATAGGGTGGGGGGCCGGTATCCGGGGGCCCCCTTCTTAAAGGGGGCTCCCGGATTCCGATAAGCCCCCCGCCCGCAGACCCCGACAACCAACGGCCAGGGTTGTCGGGAAGAGGCCCTTGTCCTCATCAACATGGGGACAAGGTGCTTTGGGGTGGGGGGGCCGCGCGGCCCCCCCTTCCCCAAGGCACCCCCCATGTTGAGGGCACGCGGCCTGGTACGGCTCAGGAGGGGGGGCGCGCTTGCTCGCCCCCCTTTCCTGGCCGGCCGGGTAGCGTGCTCGGACAAGGGTCTGTTGTGGACTTTGGGGGGACCCCCACGCCGATTTTTTTCGGCGTTGGGGTTCCCCTTTAAGTCCATTCCAGGCGGCGGAGCCCGCGACGTCTCCTTCGCGGGCCCCGCCTACCTGTACACGCGCTCGAAATGGGCGGACTTGCCTCCGCCTTACGTGGGCGAGTCCGTTCATTTCAAAAGTTGAGCGAACTGTTTGGCAAACAGTCCGCTCAAAAAGTGCCGTGTGTGGCCATGTCCGTCCATGCTAATTTTGAGCGGACTGTTTGCCGAAACTGTTTGACGAACAAAGTTGGGCGAACAGTCCGCCCGTGTGTACGCGGCCTCAGACATATTACTTCTCATTAAAAGTTTAGAATTTTTTTTTTTTAAATGGGCTTAGCTGACATGGCATCTTTTCTTCTTTTTCATGTAGAACTGTTTGACTGTGACAAATTGGACAGTGCAGTTATGAACGCAGCACAGTATCATCTGCATCCTACACACAGTCATCTTAGACTAACCACACCTAATAATTAAGTGTAATTTAAACCATGTCCATTTTCCAGCTCCGTGTAGCGCATATTTTTAAATTAGCCGCGCCCACAATTTAGCCTTTATGTATACCCTAGCCCCTCTATAGGGGTGGGGCTGAAGGAGGGACCAGGGGTGGGGCTGAAGGGGGCCCCGTCAGGTAGGCTGTACGGGGCCCCATGATTTCTATCAGCGGCCCTGCTGATGACACCCAGATCTATCTCTCCACTCCTCAACTCACCCCCTCCATCTCCTCACGGATCTCAAACCTACTGAATGACATATCGGTATGGATGTCACACCACTTCCTCAAACTCAAGCTTTCGAAAACTGAGCTTGTTATATTTCCTCCTTCCCGGTCCCCCCCGTGACTTCACCATTAAGATCAACAACACAACCATTGGTCCCTCCACACATGCCGGGGTCGTGGGTGTAATCCTTGACTCTGACCTCTCCTTCAGCCCCCACATCCAATCACTGGCTAAATCCTGCCGCCTTCACCTCCGCAACATCTCCAGAATTCGATCCTTATCGACTAATGACACCACAAAGCAACTCATTCACTCCTTGATTATTTCCCGTCTTGACTACTGCAACTCTCTCCTCATTGGCCTACCCTTACGCAGGCTCCTCCCCCGTTCAGTCTATTATGAATGCTACTGCTAGACTAATACACCTCACTAACCAATCCGTGACTGCCGCCCCTCTCTGCCAATCCCTTCACTGGCTTCCCTCCCCCACCGTGTAAAATTCAAAATGCTAACCATAACATACAAGGCCATCCACAACATCTCCCCCATCTACATCACCAACCTCATCTGCAGATATCGCCCAAATCGTCCCCTCCGCTCCTCCCAGGACCTCCTGCTCTCTAGCTCCCTTGTTACCTCCTCTCATGCTCGCCTTCAAGACTTCTCCAGAACCTCTCCCATCCTCTGGAACTCCCTGCCCCGGTATATCTGATCAGACCCTTCACCTGTCCACCTTTAGGAGATCCCTGAAAACTCACTTATTCAGGGAAGCCTATCCCACACCCACCTAACAACTGTCCCCGAGCCGCCCCCCCCCCCCCCCCATCAAATCCTTCCCCGCATCTATTACCTTTTGTACCACCACCTCCTCCCTTTAGAATGTAAGCTCTACGAGGGGCTTCTCCTGCCCCTTCTGTATTGTATTTTAATTGTGCTGTCCCCCCTCTACATTGTAAAGCGCTGCATAAACTGTTGGCGCTATAGAAATCGTGTATAATAATAATAATTTTGAACCTCCCGTTGAGAACCGAGAGGACATCATACGAAAGAGGAGAATAATACAAAAAAAAATGATTGGTAAAACCCAAAGGTGATTTTTTTTTTTTTTTTTACCACTACTAATCTCTTATACTGCCCTTTGAAATCTCCAAATGCAGCAATTTAGAATTTGGATGAAAGGTTTAGCACTGGGAAACCTTTTGAAAGATAAAAAGTGCATTTTATATAGATCAGACCATAATGAGGGACAAATGAGGAGGAGTGAGGGACAAAGGGACATTGTTCCAAATCAGGGACAGTCCCTCTAAATCAGGGACAGTTGGGAGCTACGTCTGCAGTACAGGGCTTTAACTAGAGAAGGCTAGTTACCAAAGGCCTCGTCACTCACATAATATAATAAGAAAGAACTTTCTAATCTTAGCATGTCTGCAGTGTTTTAAGGGACAGCATGGCCAGCTCAATAACTGGAGTTACGAGTGACCCGGACCTGCTTATTAAAAGCAGTACTACCTAATAGCAACCATTTTGGCTGGGCTGCATGTAAAGGAGTTGTGCCCCCTAGTGATGGCTTAAGTGTAAAAGCTTATAATACTTAGAAAGATCAATAGGGTATAAATCAGTGTTAATTTTTACGTCAAATTTCGATTGACCAAAATGCCACTTTAGTTTTAGTCTTATTTTAGTCACCTGAATTGTTTTAGTTTTGGTTGTATTTTTCAAAATAAAAAAGTGTTCATTTAGTAGACGAAAATATTTTAGTCGACAACATTAACACTGGTATAGAAATAGGTATCATTATTATTCTTATTATAGAGGATTCATATAATGCTAACAACGCTAACAGCGCTAACAGCTTGCACAAAACAAAGGCAGACAGTGGAGTTACACTACAATACAGGAGGGATCAGAGGGCCCGGCTCATTCACTAAAATAATAAAGCACAGTGGCTAAGTGGTTAGCACTTCCTCATAATAGCACTGGGGTCGTTGGTTTGAATCCCAACCAAGGCACTACCTGCCTGGAGTTTGCATTTTCTCCCTGTGCCTGTGTGGGTTTCCTCCGGGTACTCCGGTTTCCTCCCACCCTCCGAAGACATGTTGGTAGGTTAATTGGCTTCTGTCCAAATTGGTCCTAGTACAGTATGTGAATGAATGAATGAAATACTTATATAGCGCACAATGCGAACTGAATCGCCTCTAGGCGATACATACATATGTGTATGTATGTATGAAGGTGAGTTAAGGACCTTAGACTGTAAGATCCCGGGGGGCAGGGACTGATGTGACTGTACAATATCTATGTAAAGCGCTGCGTTAATTGGTGGTGCTATATAAGTACCTGAAATAAGTAAAGAAGAGTGTACATGGGATGTATTTTTTATTTTTTTTGCACATCCCTAATAAAATACTCTTTCAGTAATAACTCCAAAATTAAAATAATAATAATGTCCAGAAAAGAAACATGAATCCTTACATTAATAATCAGTGGAGAACTGTTTCCTTACCTTGCTATTCAGTAAAGAAACCATTTACATTGGTGGTCGGTGGGAAGATTGCCCCTTACATTGGTGATCAGTGAGAAGAATGTTCCTTACTTGGTGATCAGTGAGAAGAATGTTCCTTACTTGGTGATCAGTGGGAAGAATGTTCCTTACATTGGTGATCAGTGGGAAGAATGTTCCTTACATTGGTGATCAGTGGGAAGAATGTTCCTTACATTGGTGATCAGTGAGAAGAATGTTCCTTACATTGGTGATCAGTGAGAAGAATGTTCCTTACATTGGTGATCAGTGAGAAGAATGTTCCTTACATTGGTGATCAGTGAGAAGAATGTCCCTTACATTGGTGATCAGTGAGAAGAATGTCCCTTACATTGGTGATCAGTGGGAAGAATGTTCCTTACATTGGTGATCAGTGAGAAGAATGTTCCTTACATTGGTGATCAGTGAGAAGAATGTTCCTTACATTGGTGATCAGTGGGAAGAATGTTCCTTACATTGGTGATCAGTGAGAAGAATGTCCCTTACATTGGTGATCAGTGGGAAGAATGTTCCTTACATTGGTGATCAGTGAGAAGAATGTTCCTTACATTGGTGATCAGTGAGAAGAATGTTCCTTACATTGGTGATCAGTGGGAAGAATGTTCCTTACATTGGTGATCAGTGGGAAGATTGTCCCTTACATTGGTGATCAGTAGGGATGAGCCGAACACCCCCCGGTTCGGTTCGCACCAGAACTTTCGAACGGACCCCAAATTCGTACGAACTTTAGAACCCCATTGAAGTCTATGGGACTCGAACGTTCGAAATTAAAAGTGCTAATTTTAACGGCTAATATGCAAGATACTGTCCTAAAAAGGGTTTGGGGACCTGGCTCCTGCCCCAGGGGACATGAGTCAATGCAAAAAAAAGTTTTAAAAACGGCCGTTTTGGCGGGAGCACTGATTTTAATGACGATTAAAGTGAAAAAAAAAGTGAAATATTCCTTTAAATATGGTGCCTGGGGGGTGTCTGTAGTATGCCTGTGAAGTGCCACGTGTTTCCCGTGTTTAGAACAGTCCCTGCACAAAATGACATTAAGCGGAAATAACACCATTTAAAACTGCTTGCGGTTTTAATGTTATATCTGGTTCCTGCAATATGGTTGAAAATCATTGAGAAAAATGGCATGGGTAGCCCTCCCTGCCCATTACCAGCCCCTTTGGGTCTTGTACGCATATTAAGGGGAACCCTGTACCCATATTAAAAAAAGGAAATGCGTGTGGCCCCCAGGCCCTATATACTCAGAACAGCAGTATACAGGCGGTGCAAACAAGACAGGGACTGTGTAGGTTTGTTGTGTTAAAGCGGAGGTCCACCCTAAAGTGGACCTTCCGCTCATCGGAACCCTCCCCCCCTCAGGTGCCACAATCGGCACCTTTCAGGGGGGAGGGGGGTGCAGTTACCTGGATAATCCAGGTAACTGCACCCACTTCCGGGATAGCTCTCTGCGGAAAGGGGCGTAACGTACGCCCCTTTCCGCAAGTGCCCGCCCCTTCCCCCAAGTGCCCCGCTGCCTGCTGGGAAACACACAGATCCCAGAGGCAGCAGGGAGCGTCCTTATTGCGCAGCGCGATTCGCGCATGTGCAGTAGGGAACCGGGAAATGAAGCCGAAAGGCTCCACTTCCTGATTCCCATACCCAAGATGGCGGCGGCAGGACCCGACAGGCGACCTAGAGATCGGCTTCGGGTGCCGACATCGCGGGCGCGCTGGACAGGTAAGTGTCACTATTTTAAAAGTCAGCAGCTGCAGTATTTGTAGCTGCTGGCTTTTAAAAAAAAAAAAAAACGCGGAGTCCCGGTGGACTCCCGCTTTAAGTTGAATCTGTTTGTAATTTTCAACTGGTACATTTTTAAAGTGTAGCTCCAGTCAAAAAAACTATTTTTAAGCTTTTTGGAAAACATAGGGAAGGGTTATCACCCCTGTATAATTTGTTTTGTCGTCCATCTTTTTTCATCTCACTTGCTGTTGTCTCCTTCCGTTTGCAAGTAGGAGATGTTTGTAAGTTGGATGTTTGAAAGTAGGGGCCTGCCCTATATGCTCTGCAGAAATGGCGGAACAAGGTGTTGGTTTTGCCACAACATTGTAAGCCCTCAAAGTGACTCTTGGTGGGCGCTGGAGCGCCCTGCTGTGAACGATTATATCAAGAATTGTAATTACATGCCATTGTTGAACAGTGGTAGAAAAATTGACCTTTGGTGGTTGTGGTGCTGGTGCCACAACACTATAAGTCCTCACCGTTACTCTGGGTGGGCACAGGAAGGGGCCCTCCTGTGAAATATTATATCAAGAATTGTAATTACATGTCCCTGTTAAACAGGGGCAGAAAAATTGGGCCCACACTGCAACCTCTCCCATATACTCTAGTTTTATTGCAGGAATTAGCCCTGCTGCAAAGCATTGCATCAAAAATTGTAATTAAATGCCCCTGTTAAACAGGGGCAGAAAAATTGGGCCTTAGGCACTGGTGCCACCACACTGCAACCTCTCCCATATACTCTTGTTTTATTGCAGGAATTAGCCCTGCTGCAAAGCATTGCATCAAAAATTGTACTTAAACGCCCCTGTTAAACAGGGGCAGAAAAATTAGGCTGATGGCATCAACCAGAACCAGAAATGTTCTTCCAACATATCAGCGGAGGAGGAAGAGGCTAGACAATCAACATAACAGGACAGTCACTCAGCATCAGCATAGGCAGTCTTGAAGGGATGTGATATTTCAAAAAAAATTATTCTGTTACATCAGCTTCAGGTGCTTGGTAGCTGTGGGTGATCCAAGACTGATTCATCTTGATGAAGGTCAGTCGATCAACTGATTCGGTGGACAGGCGCACCCTGTGATCGGTAACAAAGCCATCAGCAGCACTGAAGGTGCGTTCCGAAAGAACGCTGGATGCAGGACAGGCCAGTAGCTCAATTGCATACTGTGCAAGCTCTGGCCAGTGATCCATCCTCAAGACCCAGTAAGCCAGAGGATTTTCGGTGGGAAAGGTGTCCAAGTCTGACCTTGCCCCTAGGTATTCCTGCACCATGTAAATGAGACGCTGGCGATGGGTGCTGGAACCGATCATACCTTGGGGCTGCGGACTAAAAAATTGTCTGAAAGCATCAGTCAGACGGCCACCTTCTCCACCGCTCCTTCTGACCGATGCCTCAGCAACACGTTGTCCAGGACCAGGAGTTTGTAACCTCCCAGTCTCTGGGAACGCGTTGCACAGACCTTTCTGCAAGGCCTCCCGGAGATGTCTCATCCTCTGCTCCCTCTGCGATGGCAAGATAAGGTCGGCAACCTTACCCTTGTACCGTGGATCAAGGAGAGTGGCCAGCCAGTAATGGTCCCTCTCCTTGATCCGAAGAATACGAGGATCCTTCCGCAGGCTTTGCAGGATCAGGGAGGCCATGCAGCGTAGGTTAGCTGAGGCATTCGGTCCGGAGTCCTCTGGGTCACTAAGGACAACATGATCCGCAGCTACCTCCTCCCAGCCACGTACAAGTCCACGTGTTTCTTGGGACTGTAAATCATCCCTACAAGACTGCTGCTGCTGCTGCTAATGCTGATGCTGAGTGCCAGCCTCCACCTCCATGCTGACACAATCATCCTCCTCCTCCTCTTCCTCCTCCTCATCCTCTTCCTGTGTGATGGGTGGCACAGCAGGAACACTGTCTGGATAAAGGGGGCCTTGAGAGGCAAGGAAGTCCTCCTCTTCCTGCCTCTGTTCTGCCTCAAGTGCCCTGTCCATTATTCCACGCAGCGTATGCTCCAAGAGGTGGACAAGAGGTACAGTGTCACTGATGCATGCACTGTCACTGCTCACCATCCTTGTGGCCTCCTCAAACGGTGACAGGACAGTGCATGCATCCCTGATCATGCCCCACTGGCGTGGTGAGAAAAAACCAAGCTCCCCTGACCCTGTCCTGGTGCCGTAGTCGCACAGGTACTCATTGATGGCCCTCTGCTGCGTGTGCAGCCGCTGCAGCATGGCCAATGTTGAGTTCCATCTGGTGGGCATGTCACATATAAGGCGGTTCTTGGGCAGTTTGAACTCCTTTTGGAGCTCAGCCAGCCGAGCACAGGCATTAAATGATCGGCGGAAATGCACACAGACTTTCCTGGCCTGCTTCAGGACATCCTGTAAGCCGGGGTACTTGCCCAAGAACCGCTGCACCACCACGTTAAGGACGTGAGCTACACAGGGCACATGGGTCAGTTGTCCCTGTCGGAGGGCGGAGAGGAGGTTGGTGCCATTGTCGCAAACCACCATTCCTGGCTTAAGCTGGCGTGGCGTCAACCACCTCTCGGCCTGCCCCTGCAGAGCTGACAAAACATCCGCCCCAGTGTGGCTCCTGTCCCCCAAACAAACCAGCGCAAGCACGGCATGGCATCGTTTTGCCTGCGTACTTGCGTAACCCCTGGAACGCCTACGGAGCACCGCTGGTTCTGAGGACAGAGCACTGGAAGAGGCCATGGAGGAAGAAGAAGAGGAGGGGGTGGAGGAGAGAGGTGTGTCACAACCAATAGTAGCATTTTGGAGGCGTGGTGGCGGAACAACCTCCAACACTACTGCACCTTGTCCTGCATCCTTCCCAGCTGCCAGAAGAGTGACCCAATGGGCCGTGAAAGACAGGTAACGTCCCTGTCCATGCCTGCTGGACCATGAGTCAGCGGTAATATGCACCTTACCGCTGACCGCCCTGTCCAGCGAGGCAAGGACATTGCCTTCCACATGCCGGTAGAGAGCCGGAATCGCCTTCCGTGAGAAAAAGTGGCGCTTGGGGACCTGCCACTGAGGAACCGCACATTGTACAAACACACGGAAGGGGGCCGAGTCTAACAACTGAAAAGGCAGCAGTTGAAGTGCTAGCAATTTAGCCAAGCTAGCATTCAACCGCTGGGCATGTGGATGGCTGGGAGTAAACTTCTTCCGCCGGTCCAGCAGCTGGGGCAGGGACATTTGCCTGCTATAATCGGACGTGGGTGTACCACTAGCAGAGTTCCCGGAAGCACTTGGCTGTGACACACCTAATTCTACACCTTCATTCCTCTCAGAGCAGGTTTCAGAGAGGACTGAAGGTCTAGTGGGGTTGGAGATGCCAGCTGATGAGGAGCAAGGAGAGGTCCGCTTTGTTCTTTGGTGTGGGTCTTTGAGGTACGCTTGCCAACGAGCTGCATGGCAGGTCAACATATGTCTGGTCAAGCATGTGGTGCCCAAGCGGCTGATGTTTTGGCCACGCGAGATACGCTTGAGACATATGTTGCAAATAGCAGCGGTGCGATCTGATGCACTCGTCTCAAAAAAGGCCCACACCAAAGAACTTTTAGAATAACGCGCAGAGGCAGCGCTCTGCACAGGCGGAGCTCTGCGGTGTGATTCAGTCGGTGTGCTGCCCCTAAGCTGGCCCCCGGAGGGCATCCTGCCTCGTTGGACATGTGCCTCTTCCTCCTCCTCCTCCTCTCTCCTTCCAGGCACCCACGTGGAGTCAGTGCCCTCATCATCCCCTCCCTCTTCCTTCGCTGTAGCAAACCTGGCAGTATGCTGCAGCTTGTGGAACATGACTGCCAGATTGCTGTCCTTCTTGAGCATCCCCTCTCTCTGTGCTCACGCTACTGCCTTCCTCTAGCTGAGTGTCATCATCAGAGCCCACCAAACACTGGGCATCCTCCTGGAGCATGTACCCAACACTGTGCTCAAAGAGTTCAGGGGACTCCTCAGGAGGACGTGGTGGGTCTAGGGAAGGAGTCACTGATGATGACATTGAGAGGAGGGACGACGATGTGTTGGCAGCTGCTTTGCTAGTACCCTGAGACTGGGTGAGAGAGGATGAGGAGGATGAAGAGGGCTTGGTCATCCACTCTACCAAGTCGTTGGCATGTTGCGGTTCAACATGTCCAGCTGCCGAAAAGAAGGACAAGCATGTCCCATGGCCACGTGCTGATGACAATGCACCGCGTCCACGACCAGCACTGTTGTCTCTAGACACAGAGCCTGCTTTCCCTCTTTTATCGGCTCGCGCCTGTCTGCCTCTCCTTGCTGGCCTTCCAGACATGGTAATGGCCTGAAGGGAGTTGGGTAAAAAAGCAGTTGGGTAGTGTATATTGTGCTAGAGGCACACAACACCCACTAACTCCTGCAGATGCCTTTATTATAGAACACCAGAGATAAAGGGGTATATACAGATGTATACTGTGCTGTGCTGAAGGCACACACAACTTCCAATAACTCCTGCAGATGGCAATTGGGCTCAAATAGAGAACAGCTATGTAGGTGGATATAGCGGTATGTACTGGATACAGAGCACGCAGACAGCACGCACTATCTCCTAACACTACTGACTGCAAGCTCTATTATAAAAGATAGATCACTAACTATATAGGTGAGGTGAATATAGCGGTGTATACTGCGGTCAGGGCACGCAGACATCGCAGTGCATTGTGGGCCGTGAGCGCGACACGAATTTGGCACGAACGGACCAAAATGTTCGGACTTCGCCGAACGGACGAACAGCCAATGTTCGAGTCGAACGTACGTTCGACTCGAACACGAAGCTCATCCCTATTCAGGGTTAAGGAAGAACCCTGAAGTGGAGCAACCTATTACTGCTGCTGCTTGTGTGGGTGGGATGTGTACCGCGCCAATCCCTGCTGACTCTCCGCTCCTATTCTCCTATTCATCCTATGTGATTGGCACAGTACACATCCCACCCACACAAGCAGCAGCATTAATAAGATGCCCCGCCTTGGGGTTCTTCCTTAACCCCTGCAAAGCACCAGAAGAAAGCCAGAAACTCTGGAGGGGAAGGTAGAGGGGGAGTTGGTCTTCTATTTGTAGATTTAGCCCAGTGGGAGCCTGTCAGAATCTGCAATGCCAGCTTCCCTGCACAGCTGTTCTTCAGGAGTCTGTATAATACGTTACTGTTCCTACACTGTTCCCTATACTGTACCCTCCTGCCCCCTGTACTAGGTCCACTTACCCTCCCCCTGTACTGTACCCTCTTAACCACTTACTGACTTACTGTGCCCTCCTGCCCCCCCCCCCCCCCGTACCGTACCTTCCTGTCCCCCTTCTTCTGTGGCTCCCTGTACTGTACTGTCCTAACTACTGTACCATCACATGCCATCCTGCCCCCCCCCCCCCCCGACTGTACCCTTCTGTTCCCTCACATACGTTTGTAAGTTATGCTGTGTTTGTGTCCACTAATGATAATTTTTGTGTATTTTTAGCGAAAATATTGATTTGATCGTTTTTAGGGGGGCCCTGTTAGGTAAGCTGTACGGGGCCCCTTGATTTCTAACAGCAGCCCTGCCCCTATATACTGCACACCTATACCAGTCCTTAAAAGGAACTTTGTGGACCTAGTATCTAGTGATTTGCAGACTGTCCCTCAGTCCCTACACTGATAAAAGACGGCTGCAGAATTGGTCAGCAGTCAAGTATAACAGGCTTTCTATATTTGAAAGAAAGTATATTATACGCGTACAACCCTTAAAAGGACATTTGTGGACCTAATAGTAATAGCTAGTGATTAAACTGACTGTCCCTGCTCCACACAGCATCCTGTCCCTACACTGACAAAAGACAGCTGCAGAATCGGTCAGCAGTGCACTCAGCAATCAGCAGCACAGCAGTCACCAGCAGTGCACTGAACCCTATATACTGTACACCTATACCAGTCCTTAAAAGGACTTTTGTGGACCTAATAGCTAGTGATTTGTGTCACTACAGTCTGTCCTTGCTCCACACAGCAACCTCTCCCTACACTGACAAAAGACAGAATGTAAAATGACCGCCAGATCAGGTCTATTTATAAGGTGGGGGAATGTCCAATTGTCCATGTGCTGAAATGTCTCAGTTGGCTGTCCTGTACCCCATGATGGATGTGTCATCATGGGTCAAAGTTCTTTGACAATGTAAACGCATATGTCCACAGCGCCAGAAGTCCCCCGGTTTGGCGAATCGCGAACAAAATTTGCTGCAAACCGACCGCCGGGCGAACCGCAAGGCCATCCCTAGTTAACAACAGTCTCTAGTATAGGATCAGAGGGTTAGGTGAAAAGTCCAGGTACTCTTATCCCGCGTACACACGTAGCAGAACGAGCTACTTGCCCACACACGGCAGTTTTTCAGCGGACTAATATGGCGTACTAAGTCTGCTGGACTATCCGCCATACTTTTGAAATGAACGGACTCGCCCACACACGCGGAGGAAAGCCCGCTCATTTTGAGCGCGTCTCCAGGTAGCCGGGCCAGCGAAGGAGGCGTCGCTGGCCCCGTCAACTGGTATGGACTTAAAGGGGAATCCCTACGCCAGAAAATTGGCGTGGGGGTCCCCCCCAGGTCCATATCAGACCCTTATCCGAGCACGCTACCCGGCCGGCCAGGAAAGGGGGTGGGGGCGAGCGAGCACCCCCCCCCCCTGAGCCGTACCAGGCCGTGTGCCCTCAACATGGGGGGGTGCCTTGGGGAAGGGGGGTCGCGTGGCCCCCCACCACAAAGCACCTTGTCCCCATGTTGATGAGGACAAGGGCCTCTTCCCGACAACCCTGGCCATTGGTTGTCGGGGTCTGCGGGCGGGGGGCTTATCGGAATCCGGGAGCCCCCTTTAATAAGGGGGCCCCCCACCCTATGTGAATGAGTATGGGGTACAATGTACCCCTACCCATTCACCTGTGAAAAAAAGTTAAAAAAAACACAACACACAAGGGTTAAAATAGTTTATTGCACAGCTCCGGGGGTCTTCTTCCATCTTTGGGGGTCTTCTCGCCGGACTCCTCCGCTATCTTCTGCTAGCTCTTTTACTAGCAGAGGAGCCCAGCTTTCTTCTTCGCCGCCGCCCTCTTCTTCCAACTTCGGGGGTCTTGTCCCCTTCTTCGGGGGTCTTGTCCCCCCTCTTCGGTTCTTCTTGACGGGCCACCGCGCCTTCTTCTAGCTCTTTTACAAGCGGTGGCCCGGTGCTCTGTCGCCGCTGTCTTCTGGCCTTCTGTTCTTCTCTTCTGGAGATGTTGCCTCGTCGCTCTATCCGGTCACAATGACAGAGAAGCGGCGTGCGGCGACTTATATAGGGACATCACCGGATGATGTCCCCGCCCATTATGATGTCACAGTCCCTGCATCCTCTGGGACTCCTTCACTGGCCCCAGCTACCTGGAGACGCGCTCAAAATGAGCGGACTTTTCTCCAGGCGGGAAAAGTCCGTTAATTTCAAAAGTACGGCGGACTGGCACACACGGCCGGATTGTCCGCCGAAATGTGAGTCCGGCGGAAAAGATTGGAGTGCAAAAATACTTTCTTAGTCCGCCAGACTTTTGGGTAAAAAAAAGTCCACCGGAGCCCACACACGGCGGGATTGTCCGGTGGACTTGAGTCCGCCCGACTTTTCCACCGGATTGTTTGATCGTGTGTACGAGGCATTAGTGTCAAAGTCAGTAATAATGAACTTTCTTACTTTGAATATATCCAGAGAATAGCCATTCACAGCTGGATGTTCACTCTAGTTGGACAGTCCTTCTCTCACAAGGCCTAGCAGCCAACAGGGTGCTTAAATCAGGAACAAGTCTCTGCCACAGACTTTGTTGTAGAACATGAACAAGGAAACTAGAAAAACTTGTAGAACACTCGCGTGGTACCAGTATCTTACAGCTGGTCTGGTGATACCCGTGAGATTGGATTCACTTAGGTCCTTCAGCTTTACCAGGCTCTTTCTAAGAAGCCAACGCTTGCGTGGCCTTCTTCTGAAGAGTCCTCCCCTAGATAACTACGGAGTTGCTGGGCCTCTCCACAACCTGAGACGGCACCAGGCCACTTCTGAATCCTTTCCTTCGTTTCCTTGCCTCGGGCTAGCCAGCCCCGAGACATAAAGTTGCTGCATCTAGTGCCATGCTGCATGCAGTTACATCCTAGAAGGCCTTATGACTGCAGCCCCCCAGGTTATGGCCTCCTCATCCCAAAGTATAACTGGTGTAAGATTTCATTAGAATGGTTGTGCCCATGGGCGTCCACACCATAGGGCAAGGGGGGTCAATTGCCCCCCCCCCGGAATTGTAAGAGTGTTAAAGTCAGAGTGAAGGGGTTAAGGGTTAGGGTGTTAGTGTTAGGGTGTTAGGGTTAGGGGGTTAGGGTGTTAAGGTTAGGGTTAGTGTGTTAGGGTTAGGGTTAGGGGGTTAGGTTTAGGTTGTTAGGGTTAGAGGGTTAGGGTTAGGGGGTTAGGGGGTTAAGGTTAGGGTTAGGGGGTTAGGGAGTTAGGTTTAGGGTGTTAGGGTTAGAGGGTTAGGATTAGGTGTTAGGGTTATGGGTAGGGGGTTAGGGTTAGGGGGTTAGGGTGTTGGGGGGTTAGGGTTAGGGTGTTAGGGTGTTGGGGTTAGGGTTAGGGTGTTAGGGTTAGGGGGTTAGGGTTAGGGTGTTAGGGTTAGGGGGTTAGGGTGTTAGGTATGGGGGGTTAGGGTTAGGGGTTAGAGTGTTAGGGTTAGGGGGTTAGGGTTAGTGTTAGGGGGTTAGGGTGCTAGGGGGTTAGGGTGTTAGGGTTAAGGTTGGGGTTAGGGTTAGGGGGTTAGGGTTTCCCCTAGAAGAACAAGGTTAGGACTCAGGTAGTGGAAGAGGGACCTCCCCAAAGGTCAAAGGTCAGCAGACGTGTCCCTCAGAGGTCAAAGGTCAAGGGTCGGGGTGGACCCACCCCCACCAAAGTGTTCTGCCTACCCAAAGTAAGTCGGGGCATGAACAAGTCGGGGCAAGCGCTTCCCTGTGTTGCAATGGCCGCCACGGCAGCCGTGGACTTTTTTTCAAAGTATGCTGCTGGCCTGGAGGCTGGGGCTGCTCTCAGTCTTTTCCGACTACACATCCATCCCTCCCTCCTCACCCCCCCCCCCCGGTCCGATCGTTGGATTGGTTCTGCCGCTCAGGCCTCTGCTTAACATCACCATGACCTGGCTGTTCCGTGATTGGCTGCTGCCTCAGCCTGCCTCTGGCTGTGTAAACGTATGTTGTGCCTATGCCGATCCGGCTGGCGTGGCGCCGGCTCCTCCCACAGGTCACAGGTGCGTGACGTGCAGTGCCCGAGACAACAGTGAATACACTGCCTGGCTGCCAGTGCCTGTCCGCGGGGCCTATCGCTGAAGAACCACAGGTAATAGCAGTGCCTATGCCACGACACCACTGTGTACATCTTTTTGTATTGCAAATTACAATACATGACCTTAAAATGATGCCCCCCCCCCCCCCGAAAAAAAAGTTCAGCGGATGCCCGTGGTTGTGCCTCCTAAATGAAATCACCAAGAGGTAATCAAGGACTCATCCATCAAGGTAGGATAATTAGGACAGGAAATATCCTTCTCTACCAGATCTTGGATGCAATCTAGGGCTAAAGAGGAAAGGACATACTTTCCTTATTTTAAAGTGGAGTTTCACCCCCCCCCCCCCCCCCCCCGCCCCAAAAAAAAAAAAAAACATTTGGAGAATTTTTTATTTTTTTTACTCGCCTCTAAATGCCTGTTGCTAGGCGGTCCCTCGTAATCTGCCTCCTTTGGCACCTGGGCTCCTGACGTCACTTCCCTCGGCGCAGGAAGGGAGATCGCCTCTCCACTCCCCCCTTGTTAATCATCTGGGACCCTGAGTCCTGTTTTTTTCTACCACCAAAACCAGTGGTGGCTGGTGCTCCATTTTCTTGAGGGGGCAATCCACCCAGCCAGCCAGCCAGCCAACCAGCCAACCACCCCCCACCCCCGGCGCTCAATCGATCGATCACTGCTTTGCTCGCCCGTCACCCGCCAGTACCGCACTTACCCCATTCAGGTCGTGACTTCCTCCTCCTCCCTAGTCCTAATGGTTGCTTCTCCTCCCAGCCAATCAGGACTTAAGACTACAATTGGATCTCAGGACTCGCTTCCTGATTGGCCGGTAGGAGAAACAGGAAGAAAGTAGCGAATATCAATTCGCTAATGTCCCACCCCTTTTGAAGCCAATTAGAGCCTCAGGCATTAATCATGTGCTTCAAAAAAATCAATAAAACAAACATTGAAATCCATGCGTCCGGCACCCTGCATGTAGATTAGGGGCCGGGCTCATGGATTGGGGGGGGGGGCGGCGCCCCTGTGCCCCGTATGAGCGGCCGCCACTGACCAAAACTAGTCACTTCTGGACTTTCATGACAACTTCCCTTCAGCACTCCTTCATAATTACTTGATCAGCTGCAAAAGCAATACAAACAGTACATCCTTGTAGCAAGAGATGCAATGTAACAATTCTAGAGATTGTTACATTTTGTTTGCCAATTCCCTCTAGCGTTATCTAGAATTGTTACGCTGAATCTCTTCACCTATCTAGTGCCAATACTGTGGTATTTACTACAGCCTGCAAAAAAAGAACATTCATTCAGAAGAGAGATTAGATTAATTACGGTTTGCCGACTGTATAACATACATATACGGCGGCAAGATCACGTACAGTAGTACCTTGGGTTACGAGCGTAATTCGCTCCAGAAGCATGCTTGTAATATAAAGCACTCGTATATCAAAGCGAGTTTTCCCATAGGAAATAATGGAAACTCAGATAATCCGTTCCACAGCCACTGCTGGTCTATGCAGTACTGTATGTGGCCAGAGGTGCGGGAGCGCCAGTGTATGCAGTACCGCATGTGGCCAGAGGTGTGGGGGTGCCAGTGTATGCAGTACCGCATGTGGCCAGAGGTTTGGGGGGCGCCAGTGTATGCAGTACTACATGTGGCCAGAGGTTTGGGGGGCACCAGTGTATGCAGTACCAAATGTGGCCAGAGGTGTGGGGGACGCCAGTGTATGCAGTACCGCATGTGGCCAGAGGTGTGGGGGACGCCAGTGTATGTAGTACCGCATGTGGCCAGAGGTGCGGGTTGCCAGTGTATGCAGTACCGCATGTGGCCAGAGGTGCGGGGGCACCAGTGCATGCAGTCCTGCATGTGGTCAGAGGTGTGGGGGCGCCAGTGTATGCAGTACCGCATGTGGCCAGAGGTGCGGGGGAGCCAGTGTATGCAGTACCGCGTGTGGCCAGAGGTGCCGGGGTGCCAGTGTATGCAGTACCACATGTGGCCAGAGGTGTGGGGGGCGCCAGTGTATGCAGTACCGCATGTGGCCAGAGGTGCGGGGGAGCCAGTGTATGCAGTACCGCATGTGTCCAGAGGTGCGGGGGCACCAGTGTATGCAGTACCGCGTATGGCCAGAGGTGCGGGGGCGCCAGTGTATGCAGTACCGCGTCTGGCCAGAGGTGTGGTGGCACCAGTGTATGCAGTACCGCGTGTGGCCAGAGGTGTGGGGGCGCCAGTGTATGCAGTACCGCATGTGGCCAGAGGTGTGGTGGCACCAGTGTATGCAGTACCGCATGTGGCCAGAGGTGTTGGGGGCGCCAGTGTATGCAGTACCGCATGTGGCCAGAGGTGTGGGGGGCGCCAGTGTATGCAGTACCGCATGTGGCCAGAGGTGTGGGGGGCGCCAGTGTATGCAGTACCGTGTGTGGCCAGAGGTGGGGAGGCGCTGGAGACACTCAGAGACGCTTGGAGACACACTCGGAAATCAAGTGTCTCCGAGTGTCTCCAAGCGTCACCAGCGCCCCCACACCTCTGGCCAAATGCGGTACTGCACACCCCAGCGGCTTAAATCCTGCTCGTCTTGCAAGACAACGCTCATATTGTGAAACGCTTGCAAATCGCATTACTCACAATCCAAGGTTCCACTGTACTAGGTCCGTGATCCGGAACTTCCGGGTAGGGATTTGCGCGCATGCCTCGCAGGCGACCCCGCTCTGCTGTGTTTATACAGAGCAGACGCCGATCATCAGGAAGACACGCTGGACAGGGCCCTGCCTATGTAAACAAGGCAGAGGTCTGTCCTGTCAGCGGGGAAGTAATGGATTTTCTTTTCCTTTGAAGCAGGGAACGAAATCCATTACTTCCCTTAGTAAAAGCACCTCACACAGTGCACACAAACACTGGCTAGGCACACATTTAACCCTTTTGATTGCCCTGGATGTTTAACCCCTTCCCAGCCAATGTCATTAGTACAGTGGCAGTGCATATTTTTTCTTTTTTTAGCACTGATCAATGTATTAGCATCACTAGTTCCCACAAAGTGTCAGTTACGTGTCCGATTATCCACCGCAATATTGCAGCCGCACTATCAGCCGCTGATCGTCGCTGATCACCGCCATTACTAGTAAAAAAATAAATGAATACATACAAATTCCAGTATATATCCTATAGTTTCTAGATACTATAACTTTTTGCACAAACCAATCATCAATATACGCTTATTGTTTTTTTTTTTTTTACCAAAAACGTGTAGAAGAATACATATTGGGCTAAATTGATTAAGGAATTTTTTTTTTTTTTTTTTGGATTATTGGATTTGTTTTATAGCAGAAGGTAATATATATATATTTTTCATATATCTATCTATCTATCTATCTATCTATATATATATATATATATATATTTTTTTTTTTTATATATGTGTATATATATATATATATATAGATATATATATAGATATATAATTTATATATATATATATATATATATATATATATATATATATATATATACATATACGGTATATATATTTATATAGATAGATATATAGATATATTTTTTTTTCATATATATGTGTATATATGGGGAAAAAAAAAAAATATATATATATATATATATATATATATATATATATATATATATATATATATATATATATATATATATAGATAGATATATATATATATAGATATATATTTTTTTTTCATATATATGTGTATATATGGGAAAAAAAAATATATATATATATATATATATATATATATATATATATAATTTATTTATTTATTTTAATTGTCAGTGTTTTTTTGTTTATAGCACAAAAAATAAAAACCGCAGAGGTGATCAAATACCACCAAAAAAAAAAAAAATTTAAAAAAAGCTCTATTTGTGGGGGAAAAAAAAGGACATCAATTTTATTTGTGTACACCGTTGCATGACCCTGAAATTGTGATTGCAAAGTAACACAGTGCCATATCCCTCAAAAAAGGGCCTGGTCATGAAGGGGGGGGGGGTAAATAATCCGGAAGTCAAGTAGTTAAAAAACATTCATTTTTGCCCAATCCAGACAGAATCAATATGCAAACAGATTCACTGGACAAATGGCTACTTTATTAATAAATAGCCCCCTAATTGAAATGACTTTTTATCCTATATAGAGCAGTATTTTTTTTTTTTTTATTATTCTGAAAAACTTTTTTTCTGAAAAAATAAAAAAAAATAAAGAAGCAAAAACAAAAGTTCAAACAATGTTTATTTTTTTTCAACAGTTATTTCCACCTCTCGATAAATTAGAAACAAATTTTCAAACAAATTCATCCTTTTGGAAAAACACACACAGCACGGCCTCAGTGAAGCACCATTAACCGCAAAATTTGATTCTTTTCTCATTGATTATTATCACTCCAATAGACTGAAGGAAAGGTTACCGATTGGCACCTTACAGTGAATTCTCCAGTGTGCTCGCTCCAACCGAACAGACACGCTGCACAAGCCAAGCGTCAATCCACAATGGCGCTGCTAGAGTGATTCCATGTATAATATGCAAGCTGCTCCTGGTGCTCCATTCCACCCTCATTGTGTGCAATGTGACTGGGAGTTGGAGCGTGCCCACGCCAATGTTTAATCGAGGGTGCCTGCCTCCTGGGGACCATCCTGGGCCTCAGCACATGGGGATGACCAGAATCAGAAGGGGGAACTCAGATGCCAAATATGGGGGAATACCAGGGGGATCTGTGAGCTACTTGTTTAATTCTGACCCCTGAACTCTGGGCGTTACTTAATCTTGTGATGCATACTAGCTCATTATGCCTTTGTCTTGCAGGATTTTTTTTTTTGAGTGGTTTACAACCTCTTTAATTTCGACCCTTGGTCTCTGGGCATTACTTAATCCTGCCTCCTGGACTCTGGGCATTACCTAATTCTGACACCTGGACTCTGGGCATTACGTAACTTTGACCCTTGGGGGTTGATTTACTTAAGCTAGAGAGTGCAAAATCAGGCTCAGTTCTGCATAGAACGGCTTCCAGGCTTTATTGCTAAAGTATAATTAAACACATTGAGGTTAAAAGCTGATTGGTTCCCATGCAGAAGTGAGCCTGATTTTGCACTCTTCAGCTTTAGTAAATAAACCCCACAGTCTCTGGGCATTACTTAATCTTAAGCCCCCTGGACTTTGGGCATTACTTAATCTTGACTCTTGGTCTTTGGACGTTACTTCACCTTGACCCTTGAATTTAATCCGGACCCCTAAACTCTGTGCATTACTTAATCTTGAACCTTGGTTTCTGGGCATTAGTTAATCCTGGCCCTTGGACTCTGGGGGTAACTTAATCTTGATGCTTGGTCCTGGGGCTTTGCTTAATCCTGACTCCTGAACTCTGAGCGGTACTTAATCTTGACCCTTTGTCTCTGGGCATTACTTAATCCTGACCTCTGGACCTGAGGCATTACTTAATCCCGTCCCTTGGACGCTGGGCGTTACTTAATCTTGACCCTTGGTCTCTGGGCATTACTTAATTCGAACCCCTGAACTCTGGGCATTTCTTAATCCTGACCTCTGGACCCAGGGCATTACTTAATCCCATCCCTTGGACACTGGGTGTTACCGTATATACTCGAGTATAGGCCGACCCGAATATAAGCCGAGGCCCCCAATTTACCCCCAAAAAACTGGAAAAAATTATTGACTCGTGTATAAGCCGAGGGTGAGACATGCCTGTCCATCCCTGTGTGTCCGTCCATCCCTGTGGGTCCATCCATCCCTGTGTGTGTCCATGCATCCGTGTGTGTGTGTGTGTGTGTGTGTGTGTCCATGCATCCGTGTGTGTGTGTGTGTCCATCCGTGTGTGTGTGTGTGTGTCCATCCGTGTGTGTGTGTGTGTGTGTGTGTGTGTGTGTGTGTGTGTGTGTGTGTGTGTGTGTCCGTGCAGCCTACCTGTGTCCAGCCTGCCTGTGTCCGTCCAGCCTGCGTCCCGTCCAGCCTGCGTCCCGTCCAGCCTGCGTCCCGTCCCGGCCCGTCCCGAGCCGAGCCTCCGTCCTTCAGCTCTTCGTCGGCGGCCATTCTAGGATTCAAAAGCCGCGCCTCCGTCGGTGATAGGCGGAACACTCAATTTCCCACTGACTGCTGGGAAATTGAGTGTTCCGCCTATCGGATGTCCGTGATAGGCGGAACACTCAATTTCCCAGCAGTCAGTGGTCCGCCTATCATGGACGTCCGCTCATCTTCATACTACGGACGAGGATGAGAGGATGTCCGTGATAGGCGGAACACAGACTGCTGGGAAATTCAGTGTTCCGCCTATCACCGACGGAGGCGCGGCCTTTGAATCCTAGAATGGCCGCTGTCTGTCTGCTCGACACGCTGATCGGGCAGACAGACAGCGATGACTCGAGTATAAGCCGAGGGGGGCACTTTCAGCCTCAAAAAAGAGGCTGAAAATCTCGGCTTATACTCGAGTATATACGGTACTTAATCTTGACCCTTGATCTCTGGGCATTACTTAATCTGAACCCCTGAACTCTGGGCATTTCTTAATCCTCTTGACCTCTGGACTCGGGGCATCCCATCCCTTGGATGCTGGGCGTTACTTAATCTTGACCCTTGGTCTCTGGGCATTACTTAAACCCAACCTCGGAACTCTGGGCATTACTTAATCTTGACTCTTGGTCTTTGGACGTTACTTCACCTTGACCCTTGAATTTAATCCGGACCCCTAAACTCTGTGCATTACTTAATCGTGATCCTTGGTTTCTGGGCATTAGTTAATCCTGGCCCTTGGACTCTGGGGGTAACTTAATCTTGATGCTTGGTCCTGGGGCATTGCTTAATCCTGACTCCTGAACTCTGAGCGGTACTTAATCTTGACCCTTTGTCTCTGGGCATTACCTAATCTTGACCTCTGGACTCGGGGCATTACTTAATCCCATCCCTTGGACACTGGGCGTTACTTAATCTTGACCCTTGGTCTCTGGGCATTACTTAATCTGAACCCCTGGACTCTGGGCATTTCTTAATCCTGACCTCTGGACTCTGGGCATTACTTAATCCCATCCCTTGGACACTGGGTGTTACTTAATCTTGACCCTTGATCTCTCTGGGCATTACTTAATCTGAACCCCCTGAACTCTGGGCATTTCTTAATCCTGACCTCTGGACTCTGGGCATTACTTAATCCCGTCCCTTGGAAGCTGGGCGTTACTTAATCTTGACCCTTGGTCTCTGGGCATTACTTAATCTGAACCCCTGAACTCTGGCCATTTGTTAATCCTGACCTCTGGACTCTAGGCATTACTTAATACTGATCCCTAAACTCTATGCATTACTGAATCCCGACTCCTGACTGTTATATTATTCTGACCCTTGAACTTTGGGTGTTTCTTAGCCCTGACCTCTAAACTCTATGCATTACTGAATGCAGCCCCCTGAACTCTGCATGTTATTTAATACTGGCCTATGAACTCTGTGCGTTATTTAATCCTGACCCCTGAAGTCTTTGTGTTAATTCATCCTGGCACCTGAACTCTAGGAGTTACTTAATTCTCACCTTTGAACTCTGGGTATTACTTAAACCCGACCTCGGATCTCTGGGCATTACTTAAACCCGACCTCGGAACTCTGGGCATTACTTAAACCCGACCTCGGAACTCTGGGCATTACTTAAACCCGACCGCGGAACTCTGGGCATTACTTAAACCTGACCTCGCAACTCTGGGCATTACTTAAACCCGACCGCGGAACTCTGGGCATTACTTAAACCCGACTGCGGAACTCTGGGCATTACTTAAACCTGACCTCGGAACTCTGGGCATTACTTAAACCCGACCTCAGAACTCTGGGCATTACTTAATCCTGACTCCCAACTGTTTCAGGACATGTGAAATTGCAGGTGAGGCTACAAATGGGATTGCGGTTTTGTGGGCGTGGTCAGTCGGGTGTCTCCGGATTTCATTTTAATAATTTGGTAACCTTAACCTAAGGAGTGACAGGACAGTGCAAGCACACTACTGCTACATCAAACTAAGGTTGGTTGTAGGTCTTCTTTAAAATTGACAACAAGCTGAGAACCTGTGAGATGGGTTGGCCAACATTTTAAGTAATCTGTAGACTCTGTTTCTGTGTCGCTGGTCTCGCACATATGCGGAAAGCATATATCACAGTACGGCCGGTGACAGAGACAAAAGGTCTCTTCAGAGCTACTGGAGTCCGACTCGGAGAAAGGAGACTCCGATCGAAACCTCAGTGGCCCGTATGTGTCCTGTCCCGCATGAATCCAGTTTACAAGATGACTAGGCTGCCTTGGAAAGTTGGTTGGGTCTGATAATGTGGATATCCATAGACCACCATTTTCGTGGACCCTGGTTCCTTCCATATGAACACCTAGTTCCATAATATTGGCTGGAGAGGAGGGTAGATGCTGTGAAAGGTCATCAACGGTTTCCTCCAGCCTCGTCTCACCCGGGTCATTTAGAGTGTCCTCCATGTGTATGCTTGCCCCTTCACATCTGTCTCTAGCACCCTGGTTACTGAACCATTGGTCTGCTTGGGACCTTTCCTTGTAGGCCTGCGAGGAAGGTCCGGCATTCCTACGACTGTAAGCAAGCCCCCTTCTTCTTCGGGGCATGGATGGGGAAAAGTTGAGGCTAACATTCCGGAACACGTCCGTAGAATGCCCCGTTGGCTCCCGGTGGACGCTGTAGCTTGCGCGCCGCTGCCTTCCAGGAGACATCTGGCAACCTTTCGACAAAGTCTCAACACTGAGTTCCCTGAGAATCTCCTGCAGCTTCTCGGTGCTCACATAGTTCATCTTCCTTGATAACCGTTCCCAAGCCTCGCACGTGCCTTCTGCTCCTTTGTCGGTGCACTCGCTCTGAGGTTTTGAGGTGCTCTCCACGGGGCACGTGGGCATCCCAATCTCTGGTTTTGGACTGGAGCACTTGGTGGGCTGGAGATCATTGCCTTGTGATTCCTGGGGCTCTTCTGTAAGTGGCTGGGGGTTTTCGTCATTTGACTCTAAAGCACCTTCTTCATGGAGACTCTGGTCCAGATTTGTGTCATTGTTCCTCACGTTGTCACTAGGTTCCTGGCTCTCTGGCTCATTGGCCGCCTCGCCAACAGGGGCTTCTTGCTGCTGAATGGTCAGTGTAGACGTGGACAGCATGGACACATCTGTGATCTCTACGTTGCACTCTGATTTTAGGAGTTGCATTAACTTTTCCTTTGCATTTGTAACTTGCTCTTGTAGACTGTCGATCGCTGCATTTTTCTGTGGAGCAATAAGAAAATGAGTTAGCATGCTTTCAACAAAGAGATCTGGTGTGGATAGATCTTGGCAGTTGGTGAGGTAAGAGCAGGTTTATAGGGGATACATTGAAGTTAGATTAAAAGTATAAGTTATTATTATTATTATTATCCAGCGGCGGCTGGTCCATAAGGGCCGCAGGGGTGCCGCTCCCCCCCTAATCTCCATGTGGGGAGCCAGACGCATGGATTTCTCTGAGTTTTTTTTTCTTTTTTGAATCCTGAAGCTCTAATTGGCTTCAAAAAGGTGGGGGCTCGGGGCGCAGTGCTCCCGCTCACTTGTGACATTAGCGAATGTTGAGTCGCTATTGTCTTCCTGCTTCTCCTCCTAGCCAATCAGGACAGGAAGCGGGTTTCTAAGGCCGGATTGGCCGGAAAGATAAGCGACCGTTTGCCACCCCCCAAATAAAATTGAGCCGCCGCTGTCTTCCTGCTTCTCCTCCTGGAGAAGGAGGAAGACAGTGGTCCATAAGACCCGGCTGGTCCATAAGGGCCACAGGGGCGCCGCCCCCCTAATCTCCATGTGGGGCGCCGGACGCATGGGATTTTTTTCTTCTTTTTTTGAAGCACATGATTAGAGCCTGAGGCTCTAATTGGCTTCAAAAAAGGTGGGGGCTCGGGGCGCAGTGCTCCCACTCACTTGTGACATTAGCGAATGTTGAGTCGCTATTGTCTTCCTGCTACTCCTCCTAGCCAATCAGGACAGGAAGCGGGTCCTAAGGCCGGATTGGCCGGAAAGAGAAGCGACTGTTTGCCACCCCCCAAATAAAATTGAGCCGCCACTGTCTTCCTGCTTCTCCTCCTGGAGAAGGAGGAAGACAGTGGTCCATAAGACCCGGCTGGTCCATAAGGGCCACAGGGGCGCCGCCCCCCTAATTATCCGCGGTGTCTGTGCCCCCTGGGAGTGGTCGCCCTAGGGGAGCTCTTGGTAACACTTGGGTATGGGACCCCATGGCGTGAAAAGAACTCGTGGCCACCAAAGCTTTTTCTGCGCTGTGCTTTTTAGGGCCTGGCCTTTTGGCTAAAGTCCAGGGGGAAAATTTTGTCTACCAGGCCTCAGGGCCTAGGCCAGCGCACAATTCGGCACGGCCACTTTTTTATTTTTAGTAATTTTCTCCTCCGTTTATCACTTTCAACTTTTGTGCGCGTTTTTCCCACGCGTGAAGGGTGTGAGTCCTTGGGCTTACCCGGACGTCTAGGGGGAGGATTTGTGGCCTTCTGGTTCCTTCCTAGCCTGCCTCTGGGGGGGGGGGGGGGGTCTCTCTTCGGTAGAGCTCCCCTGACTTAGTACTTGGAGATGGCTTTGGCTGTCCTAGAAGAACAGTTGTCTGCTAGGCCTTCTGGCTAGGCAGTCCATGTTAAACCTATGTCCCCATCATGTGCCCTGGGGGGTGGTCTGGGTGCAAGTCCTACCCCTTCGGGGGAGTGGAGAAAAGCACACCCTGAAGTGCGCTTTGTGTGTGTTCACATGCACGTTTTACCAGCCTAGATGCTATGATTTTAATTACATTTTTGAAATAAAGTTGAATAATTCAGAGTGCGGCTATCCAGCTACATCTTTTCTATGGCGGAACTATAGGGGTCGCTGCAGTCGCACTTGTGACTTGGCCCTGGCGTTCTGCCTCTGTGGAGCGGGGGGGCCCCATGACCCAGCATCTCCCCTCGCACCCCTGGCTGTCCGTTTTAACATGTGGGGGGGGGGGGGAGGCGGTGATCGGCAGCTCTATGGTGCCTGCGAGCTGCGGGATCTCCCTGGGATTTGTAATTCTTTCTTCGAATGTATACATAGGAGGGGGGAGGGGCCTCTGACCCCGACATGTATCGGCTTCACTCTTCAGTGAGTCGCTCTGCTTCTACACTCTTGATGATAAATGCCCGGGTCAGAGGTTCCTCCCCTCTCCAGTGGATACAGTCGGAGAGAGAACTACAAGCCCCAGGGAGATCCCGCCACCCATGGACACCATAGAGCTGCTGATCGCCACCTCCCACTCCCCCCTCCCCCCCACCCAGGTGGGTATAGAGATGTGCTGGGGGTTAGAGGTGCACAGCGCAGACCAGCCATGTACAGGGAAGGGGGGGGGTGACTGTCTGGGGACCCTGATGTAAGGGGGGTGACTGTCTGGGGACCCTGATGTAAGGGGGGGCTCTCTGGGGACCCAAAAATAAGGGGGGTCCTCGGGGGACCCTGATGTAAGAGGTGGCTCTCTGGGGACCCTGAAGTAAGGGGGGCCCTAAAGTTAGGGGGGCCTCTGGGGATCCTGATGTAAGGGGGGGCTCTGGGGACCCTAAAGTTAGGGGGGCCCTCTTGGGACCCTGATGTAAGGGGGGGCTCTCTGGAGGCCCTGATATAAGGGGGGGCTCTCTGGAGACCCTGATGTAAGGGAAGGCTCTCTGGGGACCCTGATGTAAGGGGGGGCTCTCTGGGGACCCTGATGTAAGGGGGGCTCTGCGGAGACCCTGACGTAAGGGGGGCCCTAAAGTTAGGGAGGCCTCTGGGGACCCTAAAGTTAGGGGGGCCTCTGGGGACCCTGAAGTAAGGGGGGTCCTTAAGTTAGGGGGGCCTCTGGGGACCCTGAAGTAAGGGGGGTCCTTAAGTTAGGGGGGCCTCTGGGGACCCTAAAGTTAGAGGGGGCCTCTGGGGACCCTAAAGTAAGGGGGGCCCTCTGGGGACTCTGATGCAAGGAAGAGGCTCTCTGGAGGCCCTGATGTAAGGGGGGGGGCTCTCTGGGGACCCTGATGTAAGAGGGGGGCTCTCTGGGGACCCTGATGTGTAGGGCAGGCTCTCTGGGGACCCTGATGTAAGGGGAGGTTCTCTGGGGACCCTGATATAAGGGGGGGCTCCGGTGACCCTGATGTAAGGGGGGCTCTGCGGGGACCCTGACATAAGGGGGGGGCACTTTGGGGATCCTGATGTAAGGGGGCCCTCTGGGGACCCTGATGTAAGGGGGGCTTTCCGGGGACCCTGATGTAAGGAGGGGCCCTCTGGGGACACTGATGTAAGGGTGGGCCCTCTGGGGACACTGATGTAAGGGTGGGCCCTCTGGGGACCCTGATGTAAGGGGGGGGCTTTCTGGGGACCCTGATATAATGGTAATGTCTTGTGACTGCAAAACCAATAAAAAAGATTTAAAAAAAAAATCTTATTTAACCCTTTATTACCCTTAGCTAACCTAATCTGCCCTAATGAACCCCTTCCTCTTTGCTATTGTTTTTGCTAAATACATTTATAAATACATTTTTAATTGATAATCTTTAATAAATACAATTACTTAATAAATAATTACAGCTAATTATCTTACCATTATTAATAATAATAATAATAATAATAATATATATTTTTAATTCATTTTGTTTGCTCCTTCTTTCAGTGTAATTTTTTTTTCATTTTTGTAGCCCCCCCCCCCCTACTTTGTAATAATAATAATTACATTGTAATCTAAAGTTATAACCAAATAAACAAAAAAAAAGCACAGGTATGAATATTGAAGTGTATAAATATAAGATGTTTCTGAATCCAACCAGTCTCCAGATAGACTGCGGGACATCCCGCAACAAAAATAATTTGGGGTTCAATATTGAGTTGGCTCCGCCCTTTGCAGCTATAACAGCTTCACCTCTTCTGGGAAGGCCCTCCACAAGGTTTAGGAGGGAGTCTATAGGAATGTTTGACCATTCTTCCAGAAGCGCATTTGTGAGGTCAGGCACTGATGTTGGATGAGAAGGCCTGGCTCGCAGTCTCCACTCTAATTCATCCCAAAGGTGTTCTATTGGGTTGAGGTCAGGATTCTGTGCAGGCCAGTCAAGTTCCTCCACCTCAAACTCGCTCATCCATGTCTTTATGGACCTTGCTTTGTGCACTGGTCCAAATCATTTGGTGGAGGGGGGGATTATGGTGTGGGGGGAAGGGGGGGATTATGGTGCGGTGTTGTTTTTCAGGGGTTGGGCTTGACCCCTTAGTTCCAGTGAAGGGAACTCTTAAGGCGTCAGCATACCAAGACATTTTGGACAATTTCATGCTCCCAACTTTGTGGGAACAGTTTGGGAACGGCCCCTTCCTGTTCCAACATGACTGTGCCCAAAGCAAGGTCCATAAAGACATGGATGAGTGAGTTTGGGGTGGAGGAACTTGACTGGCCTGCACAGAGTCCTGATCTCAACCCGATAGAACACCTTTGAGATGAATTTGAGTGGAGACTGCGAGCCAGGCCTTAACATCAATGCCTGACCTCACAAATGGTCAAACCTTCCCATAGACACACTCCTAAACCTTGTGGACGGCCTTCCCAGAAGAGGTGAAGCTGTTATAGCTGCAAAGGGCCAACTCAATATTGGACCCTACGGACTAAGACTGGGAGACCATTAAAGTTCATGTAAAGGCAGGTGTCCCAATACTTTTGGTAATACAGTGTGTATGGCGGTCATTACCTCGGTCAGCAGGCGTCTCATGGAGGTGTTTTCGCCCAGCAGGTGGTAGATCTGCTCCTCGCTGTACATCGACCTCATGCTTTTGCTGGGGCTGTTGAAATATTTGGCCATGTGGACATTCGTGTGACTGGGCTCCTCATTCAACTGCCTCCACTGCAGCAGCTACAGGAGACCGAAAAAATGTTCAGTGGCCGCTCACATTCACGCCTTTATCATTGTAACTCCAAAAGCCCTTATTATCATTCGTTCTCATTAAAGTAACACTTGGCAATCCGGTCATGAAGCCCCCTTATTTTCAGGCACTTCCTGTTATAGGGTGACAACGCTCTGTTCCTGTCACCTAAATGTGCTCCTTCCTACATTGCCAAGGCCAAGGGGAGCGCGCTGGACGGGCACAGAATGTGAACTTCAAAAGCAAAAAGGGAAGTGCTGAGGAAATTAGTAAAAATAATACCCACCACCAGCTACGGACAGTCTAATAATGCTGGGAACATTTTTTTAGCTATAACCCCAGTTGCCCAACCCGCAGTCCGAGAGCCACGTGTTGCCTTTTGTCACTTTTTTTGTGCCGGCCACGTGGATCCTGCCTATTGTCATTTATGGTTTTCTAGTGCCCTGTAATAGCAGTGGTCTCTAACAGCCTCATGTAATGTGTCTCCTCAAGCATGTCCCCAGTCTCTAAAAACTCATATAGAGTATTAGCAGAATCTGACAATCTCTTGTAGTAAGCGTGCATACTCTGACCATCTCTTGTAGCAACCCCAGTCTCATACTATCTCTTGTAGCATCCCCATAGTCTCTGTCCATCTCTTGTAGCAACCCCATAGTCTCTAACCATCTCTTGTAGCAACCCCATAGTCTCTGACCATCTCTTGTAGTAACCCCATAGCCTCTGACCATCTCTTGTAGCAACCCCATAGTCTCTGTCCATCTCTTGTAGCAACCCTATAGTCTCTGACCATCTCTTGTAGCAAGCCTGTAATCTCTAATCATCTCTTGTAGCAAGCCTGTAGTCTCTGACCATCTCTTGTAGCAACCCCATAGTCTCATACTATCTCTTGTAGCGACCCCATAGTCTCATACTATCTCTTGTAGCAACCCCATAGTCTCTGACCATCTCTTGTAGCAAGCCTCTAGTCTCTGACCATCTCTTATAGCAACCCCATAGTCTCTAACCATTTCTTGTAGCATCCCCATAGTCTCTGACCATCTCTTGTAGCTACCCCATAGTCTCTGACCATCTCTTGTAGCAACCCCATAGTCTCCACCATCTCTTTTAGCAAGCCTGTAGTCTCTGACCATCTTTTGTAGCAACCCCATAGTCTCATACTATCTCTTGTAGCAACCCCATAGTCTCTGACCATCTCTTGTAGCAAGCCTGTAGTCTCTGACCATCTCTTGTAGCAACCTCATAGTCTCTGACCATCTCTTGTAGCAACCTCATAGTCTCTGACCATCTTTTGTAGCAACCCCATAGTCTCTGACCATCTCTTGTAGCAAGCCTGTAGTCTCTGACCATCTCTTGTAGCAAGCTCGTAGTCTCTGACCATCTCTTGTAGCATCCCCATAGTCTCATACTATCTCTTGTAGCAACCCCATAGTCTCATACTATCTCTTGTAGCAACCCAATAGTCTCTGACCATCTCTTGTAGCAAGCCTGTAGTCTCTGATGATCTCTTGTAGCAACTCCATAGTCTCTGACCATCTCTTATAGCAACCCCATAGTCTCTGACCTCAGGGCCCCTGCACATTGTCATTTAAGTCTGAATCAATCAAGTTTGCAAACAAAGCATCTAATCTTGTCTTTCTCTTGCCATCCACTGAGACGTGTACAGGGTTTATCAAGGGTCCTGTCTGGTCTGATGTCCTTTTTGCTTACTGATGAAAATTCTTGCAGACACAGGGCTGTCCGCATACAGTAATACAGTGGTGTGAAAAAGTGTTTGCCCCCTTCCTCATTTCCTGTTCCTTTGCATGTTTGTCACACTTAAGTGTTTCGGAACATCAAACCAATTTAAACAATAGTCAAGGACAACACAAGTAAACACAAAATGCAATTTGTAAATGAAGGTGTTTATTATTAAAGGTGAAAAAAAATCCAAACCATCATGGCCCTGTGTGAAAAAGTGATTGCCCCCCTTGTTAAAACATACTATAACTGTGGTTGTCCACACCTGAGTTCAATTTCTCTAGCCACACCCAGGCCTGATTATTGCCACACCTGTTCACAATCAAGGCATCACTTAAATAGGAGCTGCTTGACACAGTAAGGTCCACCAGAAGATCCTTAAAAGCTACACATCATGCCGAGACCCAAAGAAATTCAGGAACAATTGAGAAAGAAAGTAATTGAGATCTATCAGTCTGGAAAGGGTTATAAAGCCATTTCCAAAGCTTTGGGAATCCAGCGAACCGCAGTGAGAGCCATTATCCACAAATGGCGAAGACATGGAACAGTGGTGAACCTTCCCAGGAGTGGCCGGCCGCCCAAAATTACCCCAAGAGCGCAGCGACGACTCATCCAAGAGGTCACAAAAGACCCCACAACAACGTCCAAGGAACTGCAGGCCTCACTTGCCTCAGTTAAGGTCAGCGTTCATGCCTCCACCATCAGGAAAAGACTGGGCAAAAATGGCCTGCATGGCAGAGTTCCAAGGAGAAAACCACTGCTGAGCAAAAAGAACATCAAAGCTCGTCTCAATTTCTCCACAACACATCTTGATGATCCCCAAGACTTTTGGGACAACATTCTGTGGACCGATGAGACAAAAGTGGAACTCTTTGGAAGGTGTGTGTCCAAGTATATCTGGCGTAGAAGGAACACTGCATTTCATAAAAAGAACATTATACCAACAGTAAAATATGGTGGTGGTAGTGTGATGGTCTGGGGCTGTTTTGCTGCTTCAGGACCTGGAAGACTTGCCGTGATAAAAGGAACTATGAATTCTGCTGTCTACCAAGAGATCCTGAAGGAGAATGTCCGACCATCTGTTCGTGTACTCAAGCTGAAATGAACTTGGGTTCTGCAGCAGGACAATGATCCTAAACACACCAGCAAGTCCACCACCGAATGGCTGAAGAAAAACAAAATGAAGACTTTGGAGTGGCCTAGCCAAAGTCCTGACCTGAATCCTATTGAGATGTTGTGGTATGACCTTAAAAAGGCCGTTCATGCTCGAAAACCCTCTAATGTAACTGAATTAGGACAATTCTGCAAAGATGAGTGGGCCAAAATTCCTCCAGGACGCTGTAAAAGCCTCATTGCACGTTATCGCAAACGCTTGGTTGCAGTTGTTGCTGCTAAGGGTGGCCCAACCAGTTATTAGGTTTAGGGGGCAATCACTTTTTCACACAGGGCCATGATGGTTTGGATTTTTTTTCACCTTTAATAATAAACACCTTCATTTACAAATTGCATTTTGTGTTTACTTGTGTTGTCCTTGACTATTGTTTAAATTGGTTTGATGTTCCGAAACACTTAAGTGTGACAAACATGCAAAGGAACAGGAAATGAGGAAGGGGGCAAACACTTTTTCACACCACTGTATCTAGATAAGTAAAGCTGGCATTCATTTTAGATGTGCCCAGGGAGGGGCAGGAATGTGCACTTCTAAAGGGATGTACCAGATGCTTTTTATCATGTGACTTGTTTCTGCTCCTCCCATCACTACATTTTCCTTTGTTCATTCCTTAAGCCACCTCATAAAAGGCATGTGCATAAAAAAAAAATTGTGGTGGGCAATGAGCCAATCATTTATGAGGAACAACACAATCTTAAAGGGTAACTCCACTTTTGTGAGAAAAAATAGCAAATAATAAAAAAAAAAAAAAAACAATATAACCTATACAATGACCTTTTCTTTATCCCACAGCTTCTGCAATTTTCTATAAAATGCAATATGGCCACCTGGAGGCGCTCTGTACACAGATGGTATACAGAGCGCCCCCCAGATTTCTGGCATCCTCTGCAACACAAAGATTTGGTGAGATACTCCCAAATGGGAAATCACATCTAAAGTGATGCAGACCCTGCCACTTTCCTCATCTGAGCCCTGCAGGTGCAGCAACTGATTGATAATGAGAGGATTAAGGAAGGAATGTCCCCATGTCTCTCCAACAGAGAGATTAGGGGAAATAGGGGATTTTTGAAGTGACTAACAGTACAACTAAAATGAATTATGTTAATAAAGGAGTAATTTTTTTTTTTACACATTAACCACTTTGCCTACTGGGCAGGTTTACCCCATTGCTGCCCAATTTTCAGCTTTCAGCGCTGTCGCACTTTGAATGACAATACTGCGGTCATGTAACACTGTACCTATATGACATTTTTATTACTTTTTTTACACAACTAGAGATTTCTTTTGGTGGTATTTAATCAGCTTTGGGGTTTTTATTTTTTTGCTAAACAAAAAAAAATTTCATCGTTTATTATAAGATTTTGCAAACAGGTAATTTTTCTCCTTCACTGATGAGGCAGCTCTAATAGGTGGCACTGCTGGGCACTAGTGAGACTGCACTGAAAGGTGGCACTGATAGGTGGCACTAATAGGGGCACTGATGAGGCAGCACTGATGGGGAAGCACTGATGGGCACTTATTGGCAGCACTTATGGGCACTGATAGGTGGCACTGATGAGACAGCAGTGGTGGACACTGGTGAGGCTGCACTGATAGATGGCACTGATAAGTGGCACTGAATGGTGGCACTGATAGGGAGGCACGGATGGGCACTGATAGGTGGCACTGATGGGCGCTGGTGAGGCTGCACTGATAAGCGGCACTGAATGTTGGCACTGATAGACAGGCACTGATGGGCACTCATAGGTGGCACTGATGGGCACTCATAGGCAGCACTGATGGGCACTCATAGGCAGCACTGATGGGTACTTATGGGTGGCACCGATAGGTGGCAGGGATGGGCACTGATAGGTGGGCACTGATGACAGTGATGTGCATCACTGTGCAATCAGTTGATTGGCAGCACTGATGGGCACTCTTTGGGACTGCACTGATTATCAGTGGACATGTTCCTAACACAAGCCAGTTACCGGCTCTTTTCTTCTCTCCTCATGCTGTCAGGGTGAGAGAAAAGCCGATAATCAGCTTGTGTTTACATCATGTGGTCAGCTATCATTGGCTAAAATCTTATCACATGGTAAAGGGCGCACTGTGATTGGCTCTTTACCCCAATCTGTGATCAGCTGAAGGGCACATCGATCGCAGAGTGTGGCGTCCACGCGCCTCAGGGGGCGCACAGGCAGCAGGATCATGGGAGGACGCCCATAGACGCCCTCCCGGCATTGGAAGCCCATGTTGTAGCCATCTTTCGGGCTATAGCGTGGGCGGCAAGCGGTTACATTTTTTTTAGTGTAGTCTAAAAACATATAGTAAGTGCTCTCAGCATATAATAGAGACATCAAAACATCAAGCAACAACGAAGAGTGTTTGGATCAACGCGTTTTACCCAGAACAGGCTTCTTCAGGAGGCACTTTGTTTTCCAGCCTTTATGATGTTTATAACTGAACAATGATACAAGCAATACATGATTCTAGCAATACAACGTTATAACAGATACACTACATATATTTACATTTTATATAAAAATTTAAAATAATACAATTAGTTACAAAGATCTCTGCAATGTACATAGAGCAAAAAAATAATAATTTTTTCTCAACAGAAGTGGAGTTACTCTTTAACTTTTATTTTTATAATGATGATCCTGTGGAGAAAGGGCCTGACATTATTATCATTATACAGGATCTGTATGGCACCAACAGTTTGCTGAGTGCTTTATAAAACAATAGGGGGCAGTAGAGTTACAAGGAGGGCCCTCCCAGGGTTCTTTGCCGGTACCTGTGGGATGAAGATGAGGCAGTTGATGGTGGTGGTACAGATGAGGATGCTGCCGGATGTCACCCCATAGACCAAGTTGGGCCAGGAGTGGAAGAATCGAGTGACTAGGAGCACAAGCCCGGTGCCCACGATCACAAGGGTGGAGCCAACCATGATGACCAGAGACTGGTTCACCGGAGGAGTGCTGATGTTCTTGGTCAGGCCAGCCAAGTAACTTCCATAGACCAGGAAAATACCCTGAAACAAACCAGAAAGATATAAGTGCACCTGAAGTCACAACTTTGTTTCGGGAACTCTATAAAACCCCAGGGCACATTTCATTCTTCTGCTGCCCGTGTCCATGGCAGGGACAAAGGGGGGGGGGGAAGGGAGGGGCAGCTGCGCTGGGCACTGTGGTATCATGTGAGCTTGGCGGGGAGAGGATTTGTATTGGGAGGGTAAATTTGAGGGCGGCAGGGGGGAAAGAATTGCTCTAGTGGGGGGGGGGGGGGGGGTGGTAGGAGTTGTGATTTGGGGGATTTGTGTTGGGGGGTGGGGTGGAATAGGAGTGCTGCTAGGAGGGGGGATTTGGGGGGTTTGTACTGAAAGAGGTGGTATTTTAGACGGGGGAGGGAATATATGCTAGGAGAGGAATTTTTCTAGTAGGGATGATTGGGGGGGGAGGTATTTGTGCTAGGAGGGGAGATTTGGAGTGTGGAGGATTTGTGCCAGAAGGGGTGAATTTGGGAAAGGTGAAATTTGTGCTGGGAGGGGGGATTTGGGGTTGTGTATGTGGGTGGAGAGACGATTTGTGCTTAAAGGGGGAATTTGAGAGGTAGAGGATTTGTGTTAGGAGGGGTGATTATTTTGCGGGGGGGATTCGGGGAGAGAGAGGATTTAAGGTAGGAGGGGGGTGGGTGTGCACATTTTTTTGCTGGGAGGGGGAGATTTCAGCAGGGGAGCAGATTTGTCCTGTGAGGATGGGGGATGCTTAGGGGGTAAGCATGCAGATTAGTGCTTGTTTTTTTTTTTTTTGGGGGGGGGGGGGGTTGCTGACACATAATGTTCATACATCTTGGGGTGGGTGGGGGAGGTCAGTTTGGCATGTTTGCCCTGGGCTCTAGATGACCTTGCCTGTGTCAAAATCAAGTACCCGCTCCCCCCCCTGAAAGGTGCCAAATGTGGCACTGGAGGGGGAGGTGGAGACAGATAAGTTCCACTTATAAATGGAACTCCCCTTTAAGTGCAGAGGAGGGGTTTGGGGTATTATAGGGGTATTATAGACCCCAGATCCCTCCATAGACAGTACCTGTCACATGCCTATTATCATAAAAAAGGATGTTTACATTCCTTGTGACAGCAATAAAAGTGTTTAAAATGTTTTTTTTTTTTAAGCGGACAGTGTAAAAATATATATTTTTTTAAATAAAATTTATTAAAAAAAATGTAATTTAGTTCATCAAAGTGTATTTTTTTCAAAAGAATTGTGTTTAACTGTGCAACTACAGCGTGACGTAAAAAATTGCAACGACCGCCATTTTATTCTCTAGGGTCTCTGCTAAAAAAAAAAAAAAAAAAAAAATATAATGTTTGGGGGTTCTAAGTAATTTTCTAGCAAAAAATACTGATTTTAATTTGTAAGCAACAAGTGTCAGGAAAAGGCCTGTTCTTCAAGTGGTTAAAGCTTTTATCGTCTTCGCCATCTAGTGGCCAAAATACAATATACTGTTCTGAAATACCTCAATGAGAAAACTATACTCGATTTTGGCCACTAGATGGCGCTGGTACAGGAATTAATCTAACATTTCTTTTAGCTGGTAGGAATACTTTTTTATTTTTTTTTATTTTTTTTTTTATCCATAAATTTTTTATTTTATCAAAAGAGAACATAACAATTAAGATTGTTGCAAATGGTAAGTAGGAATACTTCTGACTAGACAAGTGCGCTGCCAAAAATAATGTTCGTTTTCGTTTTATTCGTTTTTCTTTTTTACATTTCGGGTTATTCGTTATGTTCGAAATCCGCTATTTCGAATAAATTTTTAAATTCGTAAATCCAAAAACTGGGAAATCCGACAATCCAAAAATTGGGAAATTTGGAAATCTGAAAACACGAAAGAACTAAAATCAGAAAATTAAAAAATCCAAAGTGATAACTAATAGTTACATTTTAGGTATTGGAATTTCCTTTTTCGAATTTGGCTGTTAGTAAACGTAACGAATACGAAAGTATCCGAAGTTCCGAATTATCTGAGAAAACGAATGCCGCATCTAAATGAATGGAAAGCAACAAATTAATAATAATAAATAATAATAATAAAAAGTTTCTATTATTATTTATTATTATTAATTTGTTACGTTCCATTCGTTTAGACGCGGCATTTGTTATTTTGGATAATTCGTAACTTCGGATAAATTCGCATTCATTGCGTTCACTAACAGACAAATTTGAAAGGAAATTCTAATATCTATAATTTAACAGTTAGTAATCGTTACGATTAGTTAGTTATTATTTCAGATTTTGTAATTTTCGGATTTCTGTTCTTTTGAATTTTCGTTCTTATGTTTGGATTGCACGGATTTCCGAATTTTCAAATTTTCGGATTTACGAATCTTGGATTTTCTAAATTTTCCAATTTTGGGATTTTCAAATTTTCACATTTCGGGAAAATTTCGTTTAACCGTTTTTTTTCATTAATTCGAATATTTCCGAATTTAGTCGCAAAGCGACTTATAAACAAAACTAATTGCACATGTCTGACTTCTGACATTCATGTAACAAATGTTATATGACCCCTGTGTGTGTGTGTGTGTCAGCTCTGCTCTTACCTTGAAGCCCAAAAGCAGGGCGAGCCAGAAATCTGGGTAGAGGGAGGAGCAGGAGAGGGTTCTGGTCACGGCGCAGCGCGTTTCTCGCTCCACCGCCTGTACAAAACGGTAAAAAATCCATATTGTGAGTTTATAGGTTATACAGAACAACTGTCTAGGAATTTGCCCCGGACTGAGCGGATCAATGTATATACAAGTCCAAATGTTTATACATATAATAAATTATACATTATACACAATTGTTTTTTTTTTTTTTTTTCACAAGAAAACATTATATACAATTCCAAATGATAAATATAATAAATGATACATTATATACAATTCTAAATGATAATAAATATTATAAATGATACATTATATACAATTCTTTTTTTTCACAAGAAAACATTATATACAACTCTAAATGATAAATATAATAAATAATACATTATATACAATTCCAAAATGATAATAAATATTATAAATGATACATTATATACAATTCTTTTTTTTTTTTCACAAGAAAACATTATATACAACTCTAAATGATAAATATAATAAATAATACATTATATACAATTCTAAATGATAATAAATATAGAAAATGATACATTATAAACAATTCTTTTTTTTTTCACAAGAAAACATTATATACAATTCTAAATGATAAATATAATAAATAATACATTATATACAATTCCAAAATGATAATAAATATTATAAATGATACATTATATACAATTCTTTTTTTTTTTCACAAGAAAACATTATATACAACTCTAAATGATAAATATAATAAATAATACATTATATACAATTCTAATTGATAATAAATATAATAAATAATACATTATATACAATTCTAAAGTATTATAAGTATAATAAATGATATACTTATTATCATTTAGAATTGTATAAAATGTATCATTTATTATATTTATTATCATTTAAAATTGTATAAAATGTATCATTTATTATATTTATAATAATTTAGAATTGTATATAATGTATAATTTATTACATTATATACAATTCTAAATGATAATAAATATAATAAATTATACATTATATACAATTCTAAATGATAATATATAATTTATTGTATTTATTATCATTTAGAATTGTAACAAGTGATACATTATATACAATTCTATATGATAATAAATATAATAAATTATATACTTATTATCATTTAGAATTGTATATAATGTATCATTTATTATAGTTATTATCATTTAGAATTGTATATAATGTAATAAATTATACATTATATACAATTCTAAATGATAATAAATATAATAAGTGATACATTATATAAAATTCTAAATGATAATAAATATATAATTCATTATATTTATTATCATTTAGAATTGTATGTAATGTATCATTTATTATATTTATTATCATTTAGAATTGTAACAAGTGATACATTATTTACAATTCTATATGATAATAAATATTATAAATGATATATTATCATTTAGAATTTTATATAATGTATCATTTATTATAGTTATTATCATTTAGAATTGTATATAATGTAATAAATGATACATTATAAACAATTTCAAATTATTATAAATATAATAAATGATACATTATATACAATTCTAAATGAATTATAAATATATATTAACTGCTTGCCAACCAAGCGCTGTCATTATACTGCGACAGGTCGGCTCGTTCCCGTGAATCGCCATTGCTGTATGTCGGGGGAAGCTGACGTTGTGTGGTGACGATTTCCACCGGCCACCAGCGATCTCTCCGCAGAGAGCCAGAACGGGGATCTGTCAATGTAAACAAACAGATCCCCGTTCTGACTGGGAAGTACAGATCATCTGTTCCTAGTGATCAGGAACAGCGCAATCTCTCTCTGTACTCCCAGTCAGTCCCCCCCCCCCCCCACAGTTAGAAACACCTCCCTAGGGAACACTTAACCCCTTGATCGCCCCCTAGTGTTAACCCCTTCCCCGCCAGTGTAATTTTCACAGTAATCAGTGGCTATTTTTATCTCTGATCACCGTATAAATGTCGCTGGTCCCAAAAAGTGTCTGATCTGTCCGCTGCAATGTTGCAGTCAAACAAAAAATTGCAGTTCGCCGTCATTACTAGTAAAAAATAAAAATAATTATAATAAAAATGCCATAAATCTATCCCCTTTTTTGTGGACGCTATTACTTTTGCGCAAACCAATCAATATATACACTTATTGCGATTTTTTTTGTCCGACAGCCCGGGAGAGTTACTGTCTGTGTACAAATAGTCAATGAGTTTTAGCTCTCATGTGGATGCACTGAGCAGGCTGGATACTGAACCACGGGGAACAGAAAAGAACTGTCAAAAGACCTGCATAATAAGACTGCGCAATGGGAGATTCTGTTTTATTCCCTATTCACATGTGCTGTGTGTGAACGTCCACAATGAAAGTCAATCTCGGGCATATAGGATTAAAAACAGAAACCTACCATCACCATTAAAATTTGGGGAGACTCCACCACTGCTATACCTCTAAAGTCCGAAACCATCTATTTAGAGGTAAGAGCATAGTGAGCACAGTGTGGCATGCATGAAGAACGCACATTGGAGAACTCACATTGAGGACACTGATTGAAGCACTTTATGCACCTTTTGCACAAGCTCACGATTTTGGCTTTTTTGTACGTTTTGATGAACTGTGAATATTTATCACCTTGTTTATCGATATTTAGAATTCGACTTTTGATACTGCAAGTGATATATTTACTTTGGATATTGCAAGTGATTTATTCATATTATTGAGCACTAGTCACTTTAATTTGTACCACTCACTATAGTGGTTTTGGTTTACACTATTTTACATTATTTGCGCTGAAAATTGCACAGCGATATGTATACCCATATGGTCATATATGTTTGAGCCCGCTGCATATGTTTATTGTTTACAGTATTGCATAGATTATTTGCACATTGATTTTTTTGCACAGTAAGTTTAGTATACATAGTGGATCTTTCTAATATTTGCATAGAGATTTGCCCAGTGCCATATTGATATACCTCTTTAATTTAGCTTTATCAACAGCACTGATCATTTTCATTATTTATCTGTTATTGGTGCATTGTATACACTATAGATCAAGCGGCAGTTGAGTGATTCATTATAGTTTACTAGATTCACTCTGCCATACCCAGCCATACTCTGCAATACCCAGCCATACTCTGCCATACCCAGCCATACTCTGCAATACCCAGCCATACTCTGCCATACCCAGCCATACTCTGCATTACCCAGCCATACTCTGCAATACCCAACCATACTCTGCCATACCCAGCCATACTCTGCATTACCCAGCCATACTCTGCCATACCCAGCCATACTCTGCAATACCCAGCCATACTCTGCCATACCCAACCATACTCTGCCATACCCAACCATACTCTGCCATACCCAACCATACTCTGCATTACCCAACCATACTCTGCAATACCCAGCCATACTCTGCAATACCCAGCCATACTCTGCCATACCCAGCCATACTCTGCAATACCCAACCATACTCTGCCATACCCAGCCATACTCTGCATTACCCAGCCATACTCTGCCATACCCAGCCATACTCTGCAATACCCAGCCATACTCTGCCATACCCAACCATACTCTGCCATACCCAACCATACTCTGCCATACCCAACCATACTCTGCATTACCCAACCATACTCTGCAATACCCAGCCATACTCTGCCATACCCAGCCATACTCTGCCATACCCAGCCATACTCTGCAATACCCAGCTATACTCTGCATTACCCAGCCATACTCTGCATTACCCAGCCATACTCTGCAATACCCAACCATACTCTGCAATACCCAGCCATACTCTGCATTACCCAGCCATACTCTGCATTACCCAACCATACTCTGCATTACCCAACCATACTCTGCCATACTCAGCCATACTCTGCATTACCCAGCCATACTCTGCATTACCCAGCCATACTCTGCATTACCCAGCCATACTCTGCAATACCCAACCATACTCTGCAATACCCAGCCATACTCTGCAATACCCAACCATACTCTGCCATACCCAGCCATACTCTGCATTACCCAGCCATACTCTGCATTACCCAACCATACTCTGCATTACCCAGCCATACTCTGCCATACCCAACCATACTCTGCCATACCCAGCCATACTCTGCATTACCCAGCCATACTCTGCATTACTCAGCAATACTCTGCAATATCCAACCATACTCTGCCATACCCAGCCATACTCTGCAATACCCAGCCATACTCTGCCATACCCAGCCATACCCAGCCATACTCTGCAATACCCAGCCATACTCTGCAATACCCAGCCATACTCTGCCATACCCAGCCATACCCAGCCATACTCTGCCATATCCAGCCATACTCTGCAATTTCCAGCACATACCCTGCAATACCCAGCCATACTCTGCCATACCCAGCCATACTCTGCCATACCCAGCCATACTCTGCAATACCCAACCATACTCTGCCATACCCAGCCATACTCTGCATTACCCAGCCATACTCTGCATTACTCAGCAATACTCTGCAATACCCAACCATACTCTGCCATACCCAGCCATACTCTGCCATACCCAGCCATACCCAGCCATACTCTGCAATACCCAGCCATACTCTGCAATACCCAGCCATACTCTGCCATACCCAGCCATACTCTGCAATACCCAACCATACTCTGTAATATCCAACCATACTCTGCCATACCCAGCCATACTCTGCAATACCCAGCCATACTCTGCCATACCCAGCCATACCCAGCCATACCCAGCCATACTCTGCAATACCCAGCCATACTCTGCAATACCCAGCCATACTCTGCAATACCCAGCCATACTCTGCCATACCCAGCCATACCCAGCCATACTCTGCCATATCCAGCCATACTCTGCAATTTCCAGCACATACCCTGCAATACCCAGCCATACTCTGCCATACCCAGCCATACTCTGCCATACCCAGCCATACTTTGCAATACCCAACCATACTCTGCCATACCCAGCCATACTCTGCATTACCCAGCCATACTCTGCATTACTCAGCAATACTCTGCAATACCCAACCATACTCTGCCATACCCAGCCATACTCTGCAATACCCAGCCATACTCTGCAATACCCAGCCATACTCTGCCATACCCAGCCATACCCAGCCATACTCTGCCATATCCAGCCATACTCTGCAATTTCCAGCACATACCCTGCAATACCCAGCCATACTCTGCCATACCCAGCCATACTCTGCCATACCCAGCCATACTTTGCAATACCCAACCATACTCTGCCATACCCAGCCATACTCTGCCATACCCAGCCATACTCTGCATTACCCAGCCATACTCTGCATTACTCAGCAATACTCTGCAATACCCAACCATACTCTGCCATACCCAGCCATACTCTGCAATACCCAGCCATACTCTGCCATACCCAGCCATACCCAGCCATACTCTGCAATACCCAGCCATACTCTGCAATACCCAGCCATACTCTGCCATACCCAGCCATACTCTGCAATACCCAATCATACTCTGTAATACCCAACCATACTCTGCCATACCCAGCCATACTCTGCCATACCCAGCCATACTCTGCAATACAGGCATACCCCACTTTTAAGTACACAATGGGGTTTATTTACTAAAGCTAGAAAGTGCAAAATTAGGCTCCCTTCTGCATAGAAACCAATGAGCTTCCAGGTTTTATTACCAAAGCTTAATTGAACAAGCTGGGGGTTAAAAGCTTATTGGTTTCTATGCAGAAGTGAGCCTGATTTTTCACTTTCTAGCTTTAGTAAATAAACCCCATTGTGTACTTAAAAGTGGGGTATGCCTGTACTCGCTGATACCCAGCCATACTCTGCAATACTCGCTGATACCCAGCCATACTCTGCAATACCCAGCCATACTCTGCAATACTCGCTGATACCCAGCCATACTCTGCAATATCCAGCAAATACCCTGCAAAACCCAGCCATACCCTGCCATACCCAGCCATACTCTGCCATACCCAGCCATACTCCGCAATATCCAGCACATACCCTGCAATACCCAGCCATACTCTGCCATACCCAGCCATACTCTGCAATACTCGCTCATACCCAGCCATACTCTGCAATACCCAGCACATACCCTGCAATACCCAGCCATACCCAGCCATACTCTGCCATATCCAGCCATACTCTGCAATTTCCATCACATACCCTGCAATACCCAGCCATACTCTGCCATACCCAGCCATACTCTGCCATACTCAGCCATACTCTGCAATACCCAGCCATACTCTGCCATACTCGCCGATACCCAGCCATACTCTGCCATACCCAGCCATACTCTGCAATACCCAGCCATACTCTGCAATACCCAGCCATACTCTGCAATACTCGCTGATACCCAGCCATACTCTGCAATACTCGCTGATACCCAGCCATACTCTGCCATACCCAGCCATACTCTGCAATACCCAGCCATACTCTGCAATACCCAGCCATACTCTGCAATACTCGCTGATACCCAGCCATACTCTGCAATACTCGCTGATACCCAGCCATACTCTGCAATACTCGCTGATACCCAGCCATACTCTGCAATACTCGCTGATACCCAGCCATACTCTGCAATACCCAGCCATACTCTGCATTACTCAGAATACCCAGCCATACTTGGCGATACCCAGCCATGCTCAGCTGTACCCAGCCATACTCAGCCATACCCAGCCATGCTCGGCCATGCTTGGCTGTACTTGGCCTCTGTATGTGGCCAGGCTGTGGAAGTCTCACACATGTGATATCACTGTACTCAGGAGGAATGGGAGAATCTATTTTGGGGTGTATGTACATGCTATGTGTTATAAATATTGTATAAATTGACAACTTTGTGTTAAAAAAAATGCATTTTAACCACTTCCATATGACGTCCTTGACTTTGTGCGAGGATATCTGAATTATAGGTGCAGCTACAGGCATCATTCAGATATTAGCTTTTTCATCCGGCGATTCCCTACACCATAAGAATGATCATAGCGGCTGTTCCGCTGCTTGATTGTTCTTACGGGAGGCGAGAGGGGACGTGTGTCGCCCCCCCCCCCCCCCACCACCACCCTCCGGTGCTTCTACCGACTCACCAATACGATCAAAGCCAGGATAGTTTTTTTTTTTTTTTTTTTTATTTCAGGCTTCCCAGCTTAGAGGTGAGATGTGGGGTCTTATTGACCTCCCCATATCTCACTGTAAAGAGGACCTGTTATGCCATATTCCTATTACAAGGGATGTTTACATTCCTTGTAATAGGAATAAAAGTGATCAAAAAATTAATTTTTGGGGAAAAAGTGTCAAACTAAAATAAAGTAAAATGAACAATAAATTTTTTTTTTTTTTTAAATCGCCCCTGTCCCCATGTGCTTGCATGTAGAAGCGCACGCATATTTAAGTCCCGCCCACATATGAAAACGGTGTTCAAACCACACATGTGAGGCATCACTGCGAACGAGAGCGAGAGCAATCATTTTGGCCCTAGACCTCCTCTGTAACTCAAAACATGTAACCAGTAAAAAAATGTAAAACGTCGCCAATGGGGATTTTTAAGTAGCGAAATTTGGCGCCATTTCACGAGCGTGTGCAATTTTGAAGGGTGACATGTTAGGTATCTATTTGCTCTGAGTAACTTCATCTTTCACATTATGCAAAAATATTGGGCTAACTTTACTGTTTTTTTTTTTTTGAAGCAAAAAACAGTTTTTTTTCCCCAAAAAATGCGTTTGAAAAATTGCTGTGTAAATACCGTGCGAGATAAAAAGTTGCAATGACCACCATTGTATTCTCTAGGGTTTTTGCTAAAAAAACATATATAATGTTTTGGTGTTCTATGTAATTTTCTAGCAAATAAATGATGATTTTTACATGTTGGAGAGAAATGTCAGAATTGGCCTGGGTGCTCCAGAACGCCTGAAGGTGCTCCTTGCATGTTGGGCCTCTATATGTGGCCACACTGTGTAAAAGTCTCACACATGTGGTATCTCCATACTCGGGGGTAACAGCAGAATGTGTTTTGGGGTGTAATTTGTGCTATGCATATGCTGTGTTTGAGAAATAACCTGATAATATGACAATTTTGTGAAAAAAAACAAGGAAAAAAAAAACATGATTTTGCAAAGAATTGTGGGAAAAAATTACAACTTCAAAAACCTCATCATGCCTGTTACTAAATACCTTGGAATGTCTTCTTTCCAAAAAGGGGTCATTTGGGGGGTATTTGTACTTTTCTGGCATGTTAGGGTCTCAAGAAATGAGATAGGCCTTCAGTACATCAGATACATTTTCAGATATTGGCGCCATAGCTTGTGGCCTCTATAACTTTCACGAAGACCAAATTATATCCACCAATTTGTACTTATTTTTTACCAAAGATATGTAGTGGTATAAATTACTAATTTGCTAAATTTTATAACAGAAACTAAGAAAAAAAATGTATTTTTTTACAGAATTTTCAGTCTTTTTTCTTTTATAGTGCAAAAAATAAAAAAAAACGAGCGGTGATTAAATACCACCAAAATAAAAGCTCTATTTGTGTGAAAAAAAGGACAAAAATTTAATATAGGTCCAGTGTTGCATGACCGAGTAATTGTCATTCAAAATGTGAGAGCACCGATAGCTGTTAATTGGTCTGGTTAGGAAAGGGGTTTAAGTGCCCAGTGGTCAAGTAGTTAATTCATTATTTTATTTTTTACTAGTAATGGCGGCGATCAGCGGTTTTTATTGTGACTGCGACATTATGGCGGACGCATCGGACATTTTTGACACATTTTTTGTGACCATTGTCATTTATACAGCGATCAGTGCTATACAAATGCACTGATTCCTGTGTAAATGACACTGGCAATGAAGGGGTTAATTTCTAGGGGGCAGGGTAATGGTTAAGTGTGTCCTGGGGAGTGTTTCTAACTGTGGGGGGGGGGCGTGGCTACGTGTGACACATCACTGATCACCGCTCCCGATCACAGGGAGCAGAGATCAGCGACACTGTCACTAGGCAGAACGGGGAGATGCTTGTTTACATTAGCATCTCCCCGTTCTTCCTCTCCGCGAGGTGATTGCGGGACCTGCGACCCGACTCATGGAGCTTGCTGCGGGGGCGCGCTCACGCCCGCTGACCGCCTCTTAAGGGGGCAACGTACAGGTACGTTTGTTTGCCTGTACGAGCCCTTCTGCCGACGTATATCGGCGTGAGGCGGTGGACAAGCGGTTAAGGAGGCCATGATGGTCTCTGCCAGCTTGGGGTGGTTGGTATTCTGTGGTGTACTCTTTGCTGGGTTGTTTGGGGTGTGGCTGTATTCCAGTGTTCTATTGTGTCTGTCTGCCCTGGATATTATGGGATGTGTATGTAGATTAGCTGTGAGATTGGTGGGGGCAACAGCTCTCACTCCTGATTGGACAGTCTACCCCACCTGGAATGCAAAGGTGGGTGGGGGGGGGAGGGGAATTGTCCAGAGTTTTCAATAAACAGTTCATGTTCAGCAACCAAACGAGTATTGCCTTGTTTTGTGGTTGTTAGAGGTTGGAATATCTGATATCTATATTCAGACTGGGAGGAAGCGGTATATGACGAAAGCACCTGCGACCCGACTCATGGAGCTTGCTGCGGGCGCGCTCACGCCCGCTGAACGCCTCTTAAGGGGGCAACGTACAGGTACATTTGTTTGCCTGTACGAGCCCTTCTGCCGACGTATATCGGCGTGAGGCGGTGGACAAGCGGTTAAGGAGGCCATGATGGTCTCTGCCAGCTTGGGGTGGTTGGTATTTTGTTGTGTACTCTTTGCTGGGTTGTTTGGGGTGTGGCTGTATTCCAGTGTTCTATTGTGTCCGTCTGCCTTGGATATTATGGGATGTGTATGTAGATTAGCTGTGAGATTGGTGGGGGGGCAACAGCTCTCACTGCTGACTGGACAGTCTACCCCACCTGGAATGCAAAGGTGGGTGGGGGGGGGGGGGGGGATTGTCCAGAGTTTTCAATAAACAGTTCATGTTCAGCAACCAAACAAGTATTGCCTTGTTTTGTGGTTGTTAGAGGTTGGAATATCTGATATCTATATTCAGACTGGGAGGAAGCGGTATATGACGAAAGCACTCAAGCGGAGTGTGGGACGTTTCGTTACCTAAGGTAGAGGGTGCTACATATAGAATTCTATATTATTAGAAATATATTAAAACTAAATCTAAAAAAAATATTAATTATTTTGAAGTATAAATGACTATAATTATATTAAATATGAATAAAATAACTTATCAATAACATACAGAAAATTATTTATAATAAATATATTAAATAAAAATATAATATAAATGATACACAATGTACTATAGAGCTCTTTATTTCCAGTATTTATTTCCAGTTTTTTAAGAATCACTGACATACTGTATATTTACAGATCACATGGAGCCATTTCCACCAGTCCCTGTCCACCAAAGAAGCTAACACTCTAATGTCCCCTCCACCCACTTGACCAATTCCCCTTCTAGTATGTTGTTAAATTGCTGCCAGATAGAACATACAAACTCCATGCAGATAGTGTCCTACTTGACCTTAGAAAAACCTTTGGTGTGTGGGGTGAACGCGTTTCGGGCTCAGATGTGTCAGGCCATTGAATGTCAATTTTCGGGGGTTCTCTGCTGGGGGTTTCCTGGGACCGTGTATTGGTCCTGCGTTGGAGTATTTGGTCATGGTTCCTATAAACAGTTCTGTCAAATCGAGAGCTCTACATACTAATGCCTTTGGTTCCATCAGGGGGCTCTGGCTTTGACTCATCAGGAAGCATGTCAGACCTCTGCAGAGAGACCGCTGCTTCCACTTAGAGAGCAAGTCTGGTATATTATGCAAGTAAAGGGGTAAAAAATCACAATAAATTCAGGCTGTAACACTACAAAATGGGATTCTCACCTTGATGCTGGCGCTGACATTCTGGGCACAAAGGACGGGGTCAGACAACACCCAGGACAGGAGCAGCACGGAGTCAATGAACAGCAGGGCGGCCTGTAGACCCAGCAGCGTCAGGTCCTTTATAATCTGCAGGACGAAAACAGGAGTCAGTGATATGTCATAAGAGGACCTGTCACTGCGCTGCTATTACTTCTTCCCTGTAAGTGCGGGACGTGCCACAGCTCAGCTCTGCACATAACTGGGCATTGGGGGAAAACTACGGGGTCCGTTTATTAAAAATGTGTTGGATGAAAATCACAAGCGTTCACCCAGCCCTCGCAAAACTCTGACCATATTTTGCTTAATACAGTGATTTCCTATGATTGTCAGCTCCATCTAGTGGCCGTAATCCAGTATTTTCCACGATTGACATATTTCAGGAAAAATACAGCATTACGGCCACTAGATGGAGCTGACGATCATAGAAAATCATTGAATTGGGCAAAACATGGTCAGAATTCACGAAGAAACAGGATTTGTCAAATATTTGGGTGTCTTTATTTATAAATGACATTTTGTAAGCATTCTATAAACCCCTACACATTACCATGGGAGGGGGGGGGGGGTTATCTAGGGGCCCCTTATTCCTAAAGAGAGCTTTCATATTCTGATAAGACCCCAAACTGTAGACCCCCCACGATCACTGGGCCAGGGCTGTGGGGTAGGGGCCCTTGTCCACATTAACTTTAGAACAAGGTGCTTTGCTGGGGTCCCTTGCTGGCATGTTGGGGGCATGAGGCTTGGTATGGTTCAGGAGGGTAAGGGGCCATATACTTGCCCACACCTTTTTCTACCCACCCAGGCTGCATGCTCAGATTAAGGGATTTAGGGGGACCCCATGCCTAAAATATATACCATGCCCTAGGCCTCTGATTTTCTAGGAATCCTTGCACATTCTTTTTTTTTTTTTTGCATAGCGTACCCCCTTAAAATCCATACCAGACTCAAAGGGTCCAAGTGGGGGGTATTTTATTTTGGTCATTCTTCCTGTATGATGTGCTGCAGCAGCACTAAAAGTTACAAAGGAAAGCTTTTTATACAAATGATATTTCCCTGATGGCTTCTTCAGCTTACATTGGCAGCAAATGATATTTCCCTGCTGGCTTCTCCAGCTTACATTGGCAGCAAATGATATTTCCCTGCTGGCTTCTCCAGCTTACATTGGCAGCAAATGATATTTCCCTGCTGGCTTCTCCAGCTTACATTGGCAGCAAATGATATTTCCCTGCTGGCTTCTCCAGCTTACATTGGCAGCAAATGATATTTCCCTGCTGGCTTCTCCAGCTTACATTGGCAGCAAATGATATTTCCCTGCTGGCTTCTCCAGCTTTCATTGGCAGCAAATGATATTTCCCTGCTGGCTTCTCCAGCTTACATTGGCAGCAAATGATATTTCCCTGCTGGCTTCTTCAGCTTACATTGGCAGCAAATGATATTTCCCTGCTGGCTTCTTCAGCTTACATTGGCAGCAAATGATATTTCCCTGCTGGCTTCTTCAGCTTACATTGGCAGCAAATGATATTTCCCTGCTGGCTTCTCCAGCTTACATTGGCAGCAAATGATATTTCCCTGCTGGCTTAGAAAAAAAAAATCACACAGGCCCCCACCAAAGGTCCCCCAAAATACATAGCAAACCCTATGCCCGCTATGCATTTTGGGGTCCTTTGGTGGGGTCTGTGTGATTTTTTCCTTTTAACCACTTCCGGACCGCCCACCGTCGTTAAACGTCGGTACTTTGAAGAGGAGTATCATTGTTATGGCCGCTGCCATAACCCCGGTATCCTCTTCTTCAGTGAGCGGTCCGGTTTAAGATGAAAGTGGTCTCTGCGGCGGATTCGCCGCAGGATCACTTTTATCGGCGGCGGAAGAGTGCCCTCCCCCCCCACCCCCCGGAGGCAATCGGATCTTCGCCCTTTATGGGCATGGAGATGAGTGAGGGGAAGATGGCCCCCCCCCACCCGTCTCCATAACAATGCAGGGCGGAAGCGACATCAAAACGTCACTTCCGCCCATAGCTCGCATTTTTTTTTTTTGATTTTTTTTTTTAAATGACAATTTTTCTTTTTTCTTTTTTATTGCATTTCAGTGTAAATATGAGATCTGAGGTCTTTTTGATCTCATATTTAAGAAGCCCTGTCATGCTTTTTTTCTATTACTAGGGATGTTTACATTAAAAGTGACAACATTTTTTTTTTTTTTTAAAACAGTGTAAAAATAAATAAAAGGTAAAATAAATAAGAAAAATAAAATAAAAATTGTAAACCCCCGTCGATCTCGCATGCAGAAGCGAACGCATATGTGATTAAAAGTGACAACATATTTTTTTTTTTTTTTAAAAAGCAGTGTAAAAATCCAAAAAAAAAAAAAAGGTAAAATAAATAAGAAAAATAAAGTAAAAATTTTAAGCACGCCCTTCCTGTCGATCTCGCTTGCAGAAGCGAACGCATACGTGATTAAAAGTGACAACATTTTATTTTTTTATTTTTTTAAACTGTGTAAAAATCTAAAATAGAAGGTAAAATAAATAAAAGAAAAATGAAATAAAAATTTTAAACGCCCCCCCCCCCCCCCTACCATCGATCTCGCGTGCAGAAGCGAACGCATACGTGATTAAAAGTGACAACATTTTTTTTTTTTTTTAAAAGCAGCGTAAAAATCAAAAATAAAAGGTAAAATAAATAAGAAAAATAAAATAAAAATTTGAAACGCTCCCCGTCCTGTCAATATCTCGCATGCAGAAGCGAACGCATACGTGATTAAAAGTGACAAAATTTTGAATTTTTTTTAAACTGTGTAAAAATCTAAAATAAAAGGTAAAATAGAAAAATAAAATTGAGATTTTAAACGTGCCTGTCCCGACGAGCTCGTGTGCAGAAGCGAACGCATATGTGAGCAGCGCCCGCATATGAAAACGCCGTTCAAAGCACACATGTGAGGTATTGCCGCGAGAGCGACAGCAATAATTCTAGCCCTCCCCTGTAACTCAAAATGCAACCTGTAGAATTTTTTTAAACGTCGCCTATGGAGATTTTTTTAAGGGTAAAAGTTTGTCGCCATTCGACGCGCGGGCGCAATTTTGAAGTGGGGCATGTTGGCGTAACATTATCTTTCACGATATAAAAGAATTTGGCCAACTTTACAGTTGCCTTATTTTTTAATTAAAAAAAAAGGTGTATTTTTTTCCGAAAAAAAAAGTGCGCTTGTAAGACCGCTGCGCAAATACGGTGTGACAGAAAGTACTGAAACGCCATTTTATTCTCTAGGGTGTTAGAACCCCCAAACATTATACTTTTTTTTCTAAGTAATTTTCTAGCAAAAAAAAAAAAAACAGTTTTTAACTTAAAGGGGTTGTAAAGGTTCGTTTTTTTATTTTCTACATAGGTTCCTTTAAGCTAGTGCATTGTTGGTTCACTTACATTTTCCTTCGATTTCCCTTCTAAATGTTTTTTTTCTTTGTTTTCTTTGTCTGAATTTCTCACTTCCTGTTCCTCCTCAGTAAGCTGTTCTGGCTGACTAACCACCGCTCGCATGATGGTGAGAAGTTTACTGAGGAGTAGTGATGGACAAACTTCCGACGGGACGTTTCGCGAACGCGAAACGCGAACGGGCACAAACGTTCGCGAAAACGACCGTTCGCCGCGGGCTCCATTGACTTCAATGGGAGGCGAATTTCGCAAACCTTTAGGTCGAATTTGCGGCCACGGGGTAATTATTAGGGGGTAGCACGTAGTCCCACCACCTGGACAATAGCATAATACATGTATGAGGTGAATTTGGGATCGATAACTACAAGCATTTTTTTTTTATTTGGGAAATTGTTCTGACAATTCAGGACTATGGAGCTAATGAAGGCAATGGAGGAGAGGGAAGGTCAGGGACCAGGGTAGGCAAACAAGAGGGTGCAGGAGATACAGAGCACTGACAGCAGCACCGTAATACAGAGCACTGACATCAGCACCGTGACATACAGCGCTGACAGCAGCTCCGTGACATACAGCGCTGACAGCAGCTCCGTGACATACAGCGCTGACAGCAGCTCCGTGACATACAGCGCTGACAGCAGCTCCGTGACATACAGCGCTGACAGCAGCTCCGTGACATACAGCGCTGACAGCAGCACCGTGACATACAGCGCTGACAGCAGCTCCGTGACATACAGCGCTGACAGCAGCTCCGTGACATACAGCGCTGACAGCAGCTCCGTGACATACAGCACTGACAGCAGCTCCGTGACATACAGCGCTGACAGCAGCTCCGTGACATACAGCGCTGACAGCAGCACCGTGACATACAGCGCTGACAGCAGCTCCGTGACATACAGCGCTGACAGCAGCTCCGTGACATACAGCGCTGACAGCAGCACCGTGACATACAGCGCTGACAGCAGCTCCGTGACATACAGCGCTGACAGCAGCTCCGTGACATACAGCGCTGACAGCAGCTCCGTGACATACAGCACTGACAGCAGCTCCGTGACATACAGCGCTGACAGCAGCTCCGTGACATACAGCGCTGACAGCAGCACCGTGACATACAGCGCTGACAGCAGCTCCGTGACATACAGCGCTGACAGCAGCTCCGTGACATACAGCGCTGACAGCAGCTCCGTGACATACAGCGCTGACAGCAGCTCCGTGACATACAGCGCTGACAGCAGCTCCGTGACATACAGCGCTGACAGCAGCTCCGTGACATACAGCGCTGACAGCAGCTCCGTGACATACAGCGCTGACAGCAGCACCGTAAGCAGCCCCAGGAGGAAGTCAGCACAGCACAGGGATGGTGTGATCCCCTCATAATAAGAACCCCCAGGAGGAAGTCAGCACAGCACAGGGATGGTGGGAGCCCCTCATAATAAGAACCCCCAGGAGGAAGTCAGCACAGCACAGGGATGGTGGGAGCCCCTCATAATAAGAACACCCAGGAGGAAGTCAGCACAGCACAGGGATGGTGGGAACCCCTCATAATAAGCAGCCCCAGTAGAAATATGACACCGCTCAACCTCTTCAAAGAGGAGGGTAGGGGCATATAGTACGGTGTGCTTTTTTGGGTCAGGGAAGTGAGCCAAATGAATTAAGAAGGTCTGTGTGCTTGATTCCAAAAATTGTTTATAGACATATACATGGTCTACTGATCACATGTGTTGAATTCCTCCGAGATCCATGCCTCATTCATTTTTAGAAATGTGAGGTAGTTAACACTGTCGTGAGCTAGGCGAGTACGCTTATCGGTCACAATCCCCCCTGCTGCGCTGAACGTCCTTTCGGACAGGACACTGGATGAGGGGCAAGCCAACAGTTCGATTGCAAATTGGGCAAGCTCTGGCCAGAGGTCAAGCCTGCCCACCCAGTAGTCTAGGGGTTCATCACTCCTCAGAGCGTCCACATCGGCCGTTAACCCAATGTAGTCGGACACCTGACGGTCTAGGCGTTCCCTGATGCTGGATCCGGATGACACCTGTCGATGGGTCGGCTGAAAGAATGACCTCATATCCGAAGTCACCAACACATCTTCAAACCGGCCTCTTCTTGCAGGCGCTGTTGGATTGGTACCCGCAAATCCTTCTCTGGGAGTGGGAATTGCTCCTCTGCCAGCGCACGCAAAAGCAGAATGCAGCATTTCTCGAAGCAAGGCCTGGAAGTGCTGCATTCTGACAGCCCTCTGCGACGGCGGTAACATTTCCGCCATTTTGTGTTTGTACCGGGGATCTAAGTACGTTGCCACCCAGTACTGGTCCTTGACCCTCATGCTTTTTATACGGGGGTCCCTATTAAAACACTGGAGCATGAAGGCCCCCATTTGCACTCAAGCGGAAGGTATGTGGTGGTGGTGGTGGTGGTCGTGTTGTTGGTGGTAGTGTCTTTGGGGGTGCACATAGCAGAGAGTGAAGAAGAGGGTGCAGATCGAGAGGATGAGGAGGGTGCAGAAGAATAAGGCTGAGTGAGCCACTCAACCAAGTCTGGTGCGTCCTTTAAAGTAATTGAACGCACCTTCTGCAACTTCCCACTTTGGCTCAAGGCTGTTGCTCCTGCCCTACCCCTACCACCCCTGCGGAAGGGCCTGCCTCTTCCTCTGCCTGTCATTTTTTAAATCACCCTGTGACAAAACTCTTAGTCCCTATACCGCTGAAGGACTGCTGCAGTATAGGGCAGCGGTCAGCAGTAGTGCACGTCAACCCTATGTATTGTGGACCGATAGCGGTCCTTACAGAACAGCAGACTGTACTGCACTCAGGCCTATGTACCGTAGCACCCTATACCAAGTTACCAGTCCTTATAAAAACTTTTGTGGACCAAGCAGGTTGTGTGTTAGTGATTAGCAGACTGTACGTCAGTCCCTATACCAATGAAGGACTGCTGCAGTATAGGGCAGCGGTCAGCAGTAGTGCACGGCAACCCTATGTATTGTGGACCGATAGCGGTCCTTACAGAACAGCAGACTGTACTGCACTCAGGCCTATGTACCGTAGCACCCTATACCAAGTTACCAGTCCTTATAAGAACTTTTGTGGACCAAGCAGGTTGTGTGTTAGTGATTAGCAGACTGTACGTCAGTCCCTATACCAATGAAGGACTGCTGCAGTATAGGGCAGCGGTCAGCAGTAGTGCACGGCAACCCTATGTATTGTGGACCGATAGCGGTCCTTACAGAACAGCAGACTGTACTGCACTCAGGCCTATGTACCGTAGCACCCTATACCAAGTTACCAGTCCTTATAAGAACTTTTGTGGACCAAGCAGGTTGTGTGTTAGTGTTTAGCAGACTGTGCGTCAGTCCCTATACCGCTGAAGGACTGCTGCAGTATAGGGCAGCGGTCAGCAGTAGTGCACGGCAACCCTATGTATTGTGGACCGATAGCGGTCCTTACAGAACAGCAGACTGTAACGCACTCAGGCCTATGTACCGTAGCACCCTATACCAAGTTACCAGTCCTTATAAGAACTTTTGTGGACCAAGCAGGTTGTGTGTTAGTGATTAGCAGACTGTACGTCAGTCCCTATACCAATGAAGGACTGCTGCAGTATAGGGCAGCGGTCAGCAGTAGTGCACGGCAACCCTATGTATTGTGGACCGATAGCGGTCCTTACAGAACAGCAGACTGTACTGCACTCAGGCCTATGTACCGTAGCACCCTATACCAAGTTACCAGTCCTTATAAGAACTTTTGTGGACCAAGCAGGTTGTGTGTTAGTGTTTAGCAGACTGTGCGTCAGTCCCTATACCGCTGAAGGACTGCTGCAGTATAGGGCAGCGGTCAGCAGTAGTGCACGGCAACCCTATGTATTGTGGACCGATAGCGGTCCTTACAGAACAGCAGACTGTAACGCACTCAGGCCTATGTACCGTAGCACCCTATACCAAGTTACCAGTCCTTATAAGAACTTTTGTGGACCAAGCAGGTTGTGTGTTAGTGATTAGCAGACTGTACGTCAGTCCCTATACCAATGAAGGACTGCTGCAGTATAGGGCAGCGGTCAGCAGTAGTGCACGGCAACCCTATGTATTGTGGACCGATAGCGGTCCTTACAGAACAGCAGACTGTAACGCACTCAGGCCTATGTACCGTAGCACCCTATACCAAGTTACCAGTCCTTATAAGAACTTTTGTGGACCAAGCAGGTTGTGTGTTAGTGATTAGCAGACTGTACGTCAGTCCCTATACCAATGAAGGACTGCTGCAGTATAGGGCAGCGGTCAGCAGTAGTGCACGGCAACCCTATGTATTGTGGACCGATAGCGGTCCTTACAGAACAGCAGACTGTACTGCACTCAGGCCTATGTACCGTAGCACCCTATACCAAGTTACCAGTCCTTATAAGAACTTTTGTGGACCAAGCAGGTTGTGTGTTAGTGTTTAGCAGACTGTGCGTCAGTCCCTATACCGCTGAAGGACTGCTGCAGTATAGGGCAGCGGTCAGCAGTAGTGCACGGCAACCCTATGTATTGTGGACCGATAGCGGTCCTTACAGAACAGCAGACTGTAACGCACTCAGGCCTATGTACCGTAGCACCCTATACCAAGTTACCAGTCCTTATAAGAACTTTTGTGGACCAAGCAGGTTGTGTGTTAGTGATTAGCAGACTGTACGTCAGTCCCTATACCAATGAAGGACTGCTGCAGTATAGGGCAGCGGTCAGCAGTAGTGCACGGCAACCCTATGTATTGTGGACCGATAGCGGTCCTTACAGAACAGCAGACTGTAACGCACTCAGGCCTATGTACCGTAGCACCCTATACCAAGTTACCAGTCCTTATAAGAACTTTTGTGGACCAAGCAGGTTGTGTGTTAGTGATTAGCAGACTGTACGTCAGTCCCTATACCAATGAAGGACTGCTGCAGTATAGGGCAGCGGTCAGCAGTAGTGCACGGCAACCCTATGTATTGTGGACCGATAGCGGTCCTTACAGAACAGCAGACTGTAACGCACTCAGGCCTATGTACCGTAGCACCCTATACCAAGTTACCAGTCCTTATAAGAACTTTTGTGGACCAAGCAGGTTGTGTGTTAGTGATTAGCAGACTGTACGTCAGTCCCTATACCAATGAAGGACTGCTGCAGTATAGGGCAGCGGTCAGCAGTAGTGCACGGCAACCCTATGTATTGTGGACCGATAGCGGTCCTTACAGAACAGCAGACTGTACTGCACTCAGGCCTATGTACCGTAGCACCCTATACCAAGTTACCAGTCCTTATAAGAACTTTTGTGGACCAAGCAGGTTGTGTGTTAGTGTTTAGCAGACTGTGCGTCAGTCCCTATACCGCTGAAGGACTGCTGCAGTATAGGGCAGCGGTCAGCAGTAGTGCACGGCAACCCTATGTATTGTGGACCGATAGCGGTCCTTACAGAACAGCAGACTGTAACGCACTCAGGCCTATGTACCGTAGCACCCTATACCAAGTTACCAGTCCTTATAAGAACTTTTGTGGACCAAGCAGGTTGTGTGTTAGTGATTAGCAGACTGTACGTCAGTCCCTATACCAATGAAGGACTGCTGCAGTATAGGGCAGCGGTCAGCAGTAGTGCACGGCAACCCTATGTATTGTGGACCGATAGCGGTCCTTACAGAACAGCAGACTGTACTGCACTCAGGCCTATGTACCGTAGCACCCTATACCAAGTTACCAGTCCTTATAAGAACTTTTGTGGACCAAGCAGGTTGTGTGTTAGTGTTTAGCAGACTGTGCGTCAGTCCCTATACCGCTGAAGGACTGCTGCAGTATAGGGCAGCGGTCAGCAGTAGTGCACGGCAACCCTATGTATTGTGGACCGATAGCGGTCCTTACAGAACAGCAGACTGTAACGCACTCAGGCCTATGTACCGTAGCACCCTATACCAAGTTACCAGTCCTTATAAGAACTTTTGTGGACCAAGCAGGTTGTGTGTTAGTGATTAGCAGACTGTACGTCAGTCCCTATACCAATGAAGGACTGCTGCAGTATAGGGCAGCGGTCAGCAGTAGTGCACGGCAACCCTATGTATTGTGGACCGATAGCGGTCCTTACAGAACAGCAGACTGTAACGCACTCAGGCCTATGTACCGTAGCACCCTATACCAAGTTACCAGTCCTTATAAGAACTTTTGTGGACCAAGCAGGTTGTGTGTTAGTGATTAGCAGACTGTACGTCAGTCCCTATACCAATGAAGGACTGCTGCAGTATAGGGCAGCGGTCAGCAGTAGTGCACGGCAACCCTATGTATTGTGGACCGATAGCGGTCCTTACAGAACAGCAGACTGTAACGCACTCAGGCCTATGTACCGTAGCACCCTATACCAAGTTACCAGTCCTTATAAGAACTTTTGTGGACCAAGCAGGTTGTGTATTAGTGTTTAGCAGACTGTGCGTCAGTCCCTATACCGCTGAAGGACTGCTGCAGTATAGGGCAGCGGTCAGCAGTAGTGCACGGCAACCCTATGTATTGTGGACCGATAGCAGTCCTTACAGAACAGCAGACTGTACTGCACTCAGGCCTATGTACCGTAGCACCCTATACCAAGTTACCAGTCCTTATAAGAACTTTTGTGGACCAAGCAGGTTGTGTGTTAGTGTTTAGCAGACTGTGCGTCAGTCCCTATACCGCTGAAGGACTGCTGCAGTATAGGGCAGCGGTCAGCAGTAGTGCACGTCAACCCTATGTATTGTGGACCGATAGCGGTCCTTACAGAACAGCAGACTGTAACGCACTCAGGCCTATGTACCGTAGCACCCTATACCAAGTTACCAGTCCTTATAAGAACTTTTGTGGACCAAGCAGGTTGTGTATTAGTGTTTAGCAGACTGTGCGTCAGTCCCTATACCGCTGAAGGACTGCTGCAGTATAGGGCAGCGGTCAGCAGTAGTGCACGTCAACCCTATGTATTGTGGACCGATAGCGGTCCTTACAGAACAGCAGACTGTAACGCACTCAGGCCTATGTACCGTAGCACCCTATACCAAGTTACCAGTCCTTATAAGAACTTTTGTGGACCAAGCAGGTTGTGTATTAGTGTTTAGCAGACTGTGCGTCAGTCCCTATACCGCTGAAGGACTGCTGCAGTATAGGGCAGCGGTCAGCAGTAGTGCACGGCAACCCTATGTATTGTGGACCGATAGCGGTCCTTACAGAACAGCAGACTGTACCGCACCCAAGCCTATGTACCGTAGCACCCTAGACAGACCAAGTTACCAGTCCTGATAAAGAGCTTTGTGGAACAAGTGAGTTGTGAATGATTAGCAGACTGCAGCAGAAGGGCAGCAGTCAAGTATAATATTCTTTCTATATTTGGAAGAAAGAATATTATACGTGTACAAGCCTATTACCGTACCACTGATACCAGTCCTGAAAAGAACCTTTGTGGAACTAATAGTAACAGCAAGTCTTTAAAATTATCCTCACTGCCTGACACACTGCTTCCTGCCTGTCCCTATACAAATTGGCAAAAAAGAGTAGGCTGGAACGATTAGCTGGAACAGCTCTTTTGTGGACCTGATAGTAACAGCTAATGATGATGATGATGATGATGATGAAGAAAGACTAATCTGGCTGAGCTGTCCCTAAAATAGCAGCATACAGCGCTCTGTCCCTTTATCTAAACTGACAAAAGAAACTCAGGCTGCTGACCTAACACCTATACCAGTCCTGAAAAGAACTTTTGTGTACCAAATAGCTAGCGTTTTCTCTGTCCCTACTCCACACAGGATCCTTTCCCTACAGTGACAGAAGAAAGAATGTAAAATGGCCACCGGATCGGGTGTATTTATAGGTTAGGGGGAATGTCCAAGTGTCCATGAGCTGTCATGTCTCAATTGGTTGTCCTGTAACACATGATAAACGTGTCACGAAAGGTTAAAGTTCTTGTATACATTAAACACGTAAGTCCGCCGGGGCGAACGACGGAAAAAGGCGTTCGAACCCGCGGACGGCGAAAGTCGGAAATTCGCCGCGAAACGACCGCCGGGCGAACCGTTCGGCCATCACTACTGAGGAGAAACAGGAAGTGAGATATTCAGACAAAGAAAAAATACATTTAGAAGGGAAATCGAAGGAAAAGGTAAGTGAACCAACAATGCACTAGCTTAAAGGAACCTATGTAGAAAATAAAAAACGAACCTTTACAACCCCTTTAAATCTCAGAGAGAGGCTCAGTCCTTAATTGGTTAACGAAGCCAGCAGGGAAATGTCATTTGCTGGCAATTTATAAAACGTTTTTCTTTGTGCTTCACAGAGATGGGCCCCTTCACAGTCAAGATTTAGGCAGCCGCCTCCCCAGGCATGTTTTTGAGAAGAATTGGGAGTTTTAAATGTTTAAAAATCACTGATCCCGGCCAAATTAATTTTAAATTTAAAATTACATTTTTTTTTGCATTGGTACATGTTCCCCAGGGCAGTGCACACATCTCCACCAATGCTATTTTTCTGACATCCCCCTTGCCTATTAGCCCAGAAAATGGGCATTTTTGATTTGACACCCCTCATCGATTTTACCGGGGGTTCAGGTTCAGTGTCTGAACTAGGGTTGCCACCTGTCCGGGATTCACCCGGACAGTTCGGGTTTGGAATCATGCGTCCAGGTTTCGGACTGTCTGAAACCCGGACACATTATTCACACGGGACTTCCCACCAGAGTTGCTGGCTGCAGTTGTCTCAACCGAGAGTGTGAGTTACATTCTCTTTTACACTGCCCAAAGTTAGCACTAACCTAACAATTCCCCCCCCCCCCCCCCCCACACACACATTCCAGCAACCTCAGATACATCTTCTCTCTCCTGCTACTGAGAGAGTACACTAAGGTAAATCAGGGTTCTCAGAGCAGCCCTTACATCGGAGTTCTACTTTACACCAGAGGTCATAGTGTTCCCCCTTACATCAGAGTTCCCAGTGTTTCCCCTTAAATCAGGGTTCCTAGAGCATCCCTTATGTTAGAGTCCCCAGAGTACTCCCTTACACAAGGGTCCCCCCTTACAGTGTGGGGGAACTCTGCGGACCCTGATGTGAAGGGGGAACTCTGCGGACCCTGATGTGAAGGGGGAAACTCTGCGGACCCTGATGTGAAGGGGGAAACTCTGCGGACCCTGATGTGAAGGGGGAAACTCTGCGGACCCTGATGTGAAGGGGGAACTCTGCGGACCCTGATGTGAAGGGGGAAACTCTGCGGACCCTGATGTGAAGGGGGAAACTCTGCGGACCCTGATGTGAAGGGGGAACTCTGCGGACCCTGATGTGAAGGGGGAACTCTGCGGACCCTGATGTGAAGGGGGAACTCTGCGGACCCTGATGTGAAGGGGGAAACTTTGCAGACTCCGACGTGAAGGGGGAAACTCTGCAGACTTCAATGTGAAAGAGGAACTCTGCGGACCCTGATGTGAAGGGGGAAACTCTGCGGACTCCGATGTGAAGGGGGAAACTCTGCGGACTCCGACGTGAAGGGGGAACTCTGCAGACTGCGATGTGAAGGGGGAAACTCTGCGGACTCCGACGTGAAGGGGGAAACTCTGCGGACTCCGACGTGAAGGGGGAACTCTGCAGACTGCGATGTGAAGGGGGAAACTCTGCGGACTCCGACGTGAAGGGGGAAACTCTGCAGACTGCGATGTGAAGGGGGAAACTCTGTGGACTCCGACCTGAAGGGGGAACTCTGCAGACTGCGATGTGAAGGGGGAAACTCTGCGGACTCCGACGTGAAGGGGGAAACTCTGCAGACTGCGATGTGAAGGGGGAAACTCTGTGGACTCCGACCTGAAGGGGGAACTCTGTGGACTCTGATGTGAAGGGAGACTCTTGTTATTAATTTCATTTCGGGTTTGACTTGAAGAAAAGGTGGCAACCCTAGTCTGAACCCAGTTCTTCTCCTCCCCTAGTGGTCAGGCAGTGACATGGCACAGTGACATCCGGCAACCACTCACACCGGACACATCCAGTGTTACCATAACACTAATATTGGGGGTCAGGCCAGAAATGGAAGGGTTAATCACTGCCCGCTCTGACAATATTGATGGGGGGGTTCAGGACAACTCACCACTCGCTTGTCGGGGATGCGATGTGTGAAGACTCGATGCAATCTCCAGCTCTTCCCCAGCAAGGGACCGAACACCAGAGACACCCCGATATACAGGAAGCTGATCCTCACCTAGGAGCCCAGACACATACACGAGTCAATCAGGGAACACAATGCAGTCTATGATATCACTGGATAAATGCAGCGTTTGCATGCATCGCATTAGGGCCGCCCCAAATCAACAGACTTCCGATGCACCAAGACTTTAAAAAAATGGTGTCTTGCCATGTGTTGCAGAGCCATATAAATGCGTTAGGCTGCTATTCAAAATGAATGTAACAAGTGTGTCGGTAACACCCACGTAAATACATAAAGTGTAGATGTAAGTCAACCCTTACTGAGAGGTGCGCATCAATAGAGCAGCACTGCGCCCTCCCCTTCCCACTAATATGTCATAGTGGTGGTGCCTCTGTCTCTACACCTTCCGGCCTGGATGTATTAGCTCAACACAGACATCCATTTGGCGTGCTCTCTGCAGCCCATAAGCATGGATAGAGGAGGATCACCTTCCAATAATAACTATCAATCATTCACAGAACCTGTGCGTAGAAGGTACGCCCTTGTCGCCCTTGTCTGTTACAGACCTTGTTTGTAGAAGGTACGTCCTTGTCTGTTACAGACCTTGTATGTAGAAGGTACGTCCTTATCTGTTAAAGACCTTGTGTGTAGAAGGTACGTCCTTGTCTGTTACAGACCTTGTGTGTAGAAGGTACATCCTTATCTGTTAAAGACCTTGTGTGTAGAAGGTACCTCCTTGTCTGTTACAGACCTTGTGTGTAGAAGGTACGTCCTTGTCTTTTACTGACCTAATATGTAGAAGGTACGTCCTTGTCTGTTACAGACCTTGTATGTAGAAAGTAGGTTCCTGTCTGTTACAGACCTTGTATGTAGAAGGTATGTCCTTGTCTGTTACAGACCTTGTGTGTAGAAGGTACGTCCTTGTCTGTTACAGACCTTGTGTGTAGAAGGTACGCACTTGTCTGTTACAGACCTTGTGTGTAGAAGGTACGTCCTTGTCTGTTACAGACCTTGTGCGTAGAAGGTACGTCCTTGTCTGTTACAGATCTTGTATGTAGAAGGTAGGTTCTTGTCTGTTACAGACCTTGTATGTAGAAGGTATGTCCTTGTCTGTTACAGACCTTGTATGTAGAAGGTACGTCCTTGTCTGTTACAGACCTTGTATGTAGAAGGTAGGTTCTTGTCTGTTACAGACCTTGTATGTAGAAGGTATGTCCTTGTCTGTTACAGACCTTGTGTGTAGAAGGTACGCACTTGTCTGTTACAGACCTTGTGTGTAGAAGGTATGTCCTTGTCTGTTACAGACCTTGTATGTAGAAGGTACGTCCTTGTCTGTTACAGACCTTGTGTGTAGAAAGTACGTCCTTGTCTGTTACAGACCTTGTGTGTAGAAGGTATGTCCTTGTCTGTTACAGACCTTGTATGTAGAAGGTAGGTTCTTGTCTGTTACAGACCTTGTATGTAGAAGGTATGTCCTTGTCTGTTACAGACCTTGTGTGTAGAAGGTACGCACTTGTCTGTTACAGACCTTGTGTGTAGAAGGTATGTCCTTGTCTGTTACAGACCTTGTATGTAGAAGGTACGTCCTTGTCTGTTACAGACCTTGTATGTAGAAAGTAGGTTCCTGTCTGTTACAGACCTTGTATGTAGAAGGTATGTCCTTGTCTGTTACAGACCTTGTGTGTAGAAGGTACGCACTTGTCTGTTACAGACCTTGTGTGTAGAAGGAACGTCCTTGTCTGTTACAGACCTTGTGTGTAGAAGGTACGCACTTGTCTGTTACAGACCTTGTGTGTAGAAGGTACGTCCTTGTCTGTTACAGACCTTGTGCGTAGAAGGTACGTCCTTGTCTGTTACAGATCTTGTATGTAGAAGGTAGGTTCTTGTCTGTTACAGACCTTGTATGTAGAAGGTATGTCCTTGTCTGTTACAGACCTTGTATGTAGAAGGTACGTCCTTGTCTGTTACAGACCTTGTATGTAGAAGGTAGGTTCTTGTCTGTTACAGACCTTGTATGTAGAAGGTATGTCCTTGTCTGTTACAGACCTTGTGTGTAGAAGGTACGCACTTGTCTGTTACAGACCTTGTGTGTAGAAGGTATGTCCTTGTCTGTTACAGACCTTGTATGTAGAAGGTACGTCCTTGTCTGTTACAGACCTTGTGTGTAGAAGGTACGTCCTTGTCTGTTACAGACCTTGTGTGTAGAAGGTATGTCCTTGTCTGTTACAGACCTTATATGTAGAAGGTACGTCTTTGCCCGTTACAGACCTTATATATAGAAGGGACGTCCTTGTCTGTTACAGACCTTGTGCGTAGAAGGTACGTCCTTGTCTGTTACAGACCTTATATATAGAAGGTACGTCCTTGTCTGTTACAGACCTTGTGTGTAGAAGGTATGTCCTTGTCTGTTACAGACCTTGTGCGTAGAAGGTACGTCCTTGTCTGTTACAGACCTTGTATGTAGAAGGTACGTCTTTGCCCGTTACAGACCTTATATATAGAAGGGACGTCCTTGTCTGTTACAGACCTTGTGTGTAGAAGGTACGTCCTTGTCTGTTACAGACCTTGTGCGTAGAAGGTACGTCCTTGTCTGTTACAGACCTTATATGTAGAAGGTACGTCTTTGCCCGTTACAGACCTTATATATAGAAGGGACGTCCTTGTCTGTTACAGACCTTGTGCGTAGAAGGTACGTCTTTGCCCGTTACAGACCTTATATATAGAAGGGACGTCCTTGTCTGTTACAGACCTTGTGCGTAGAAGGTACGTCCTTATCTGTTACAGACCTTGTGCGTAGAAGGTACGTCCTTATCTGTTACAGACCTTGTGTGTAGAAGGTACGTCCTTATCTGTTACAGACCTTGTGTGTAGAAGGTACGTCCTTGGCTGTTACAGACCTTGTGTGTAGAAGGTACGTCCTTGTCTGTTACAGACCTTATATATAGAAGGTACGTCCTTGTCTGTTACAGACCTTGTGTGTAGAAGGTAGGTTCTTGTCTGTTACAGACCTTGTATGTAGAAGGTACGTCCTTGTCTGTTACAGACCTTGTGTGTAGAAGGTACGTCCTTGTCTGTTACAGACCTTGTGTGTAGAAGGTACCTCCTTGTCTGTTACAGACCTTGTGTGTAGAAGGTACACACTTGTCTGTTACAGACCTTATGTATAGAAGGGACGTCCTTGTCTGTTACAGACCTTGTGTGTAGAAGGTACGTCCTTGTCTGTCACTCACCTGAATAACAGTCTGTATGGAGGAGATGGATTCCTGGAGAGCAAACAGGAATGCACTGATGTACACAAGAAGACTTCCCAGCAGGATGACCAGGTTCAGGTTGGGACTGGACATCTTCACTATCCTGACACAAAGGTGAAAACAGAGAATGTTGTTGATGTGATACAACTCAGTGTTAATTAAATAATAATAAATATATCTTATATATAATATGTTACTATATATATATATACACTATGTTACCAAAAGTATTGGGACACCTGCCTTTACACGCACATGAACGTTGACGTCCCCCCAGTCTTAGTCCGTAGGGTTCAATATTGAGTTGGCTCCGCTCTTTGCCGCTATAACAGCTTTAACTCTTCTGGGAAGGCCGTCCACAAGGTTTAGGAGTGTGTCTATGGGAATGTTTGACCTGGTTGAGTGAGTTTGGGGTGGTGGAACTTGACTGGCAGGCACAGCGTCCTGACCTCAACCCGATAGAACACCTTTGGGATGAATAAGAGCGTAGACTCCGAGCCAGGCCTTCTCGTCCAACATCAGTTGCCTGACCTCACAAATGAGTTTCTGGAAATTGAAGAGGAGTCAAACAGTCCCCATAGACACACTCCTAAACCTTGTGGACGGCCTTCCCAGAAGAGTTGAAGCTGTTATAGCTGCAAAGGGTGGGCCAACTCCAGTTGAAGCCTACGGACTAAGACTGGCCATACACTATGCAATTTTCCTAACACTGAACTGCCACTCAGCCAATCAGGAGGTGGGGGTTTAATACCTGTCACCTGTTTGGCTGAAGGCACAGGCGCTCCGCTTGGATGCCTAGCAGTAAGGAAGAAGAGACAAATGGAGGGCACAGGAGCCACTGTCTCACCCGCTGCCTGATGCCCCACCAAGATGGGGTAAGTGCTGGGCAGTCAGCGAGTGGGTGGCCGAGGGGGGGGGGGGGGTCACAGTGGCTGTATTTGATGGGCACATTGGCTGTATTTGATGGGCATGGTGGCTGCATTTGATGAGCACATTGGCTGCATTTGATGGGCACAGTGGCTGCAACTGATGGGCACAGTGGCTGAATTTGATGGGCTCAGTGACTGCATTTGATGGGAACAGTGGCTGCATTTGATGGGCACATTGGTGGGATTTGATGGGCACAGGGGCTGCATTTGATGGGCACAGTAGCTACAATTGATGAGCACAGTAGCTACAATTGATGGGCACATTGGCTGCATTTGATAGGCACAGTGGTGGCATTTGATGAGCCCATTGGCGGGATTTGATGGGCGCAGTGGCTGTGTTTGATGGGTAAAGTAGCTGCAATAGATGCACACAGTGGCTGCATTTGATGGGCACATTGGTGGGATTTGATGGGTGCAGTGGCTGCATTTGATGGGTACAATGGCTGCAATTGATGGGCACATTGGCTGCAATTGATGGGCACAGTGGCTGCAATTGATGGGCACAGTGGCTGCAATTGATGGGAACATTGGCTGCAATTGATGGGCACAGTGGCTGCAATTGATGGGCACAGTGGCTGCATTTGATCGGCACATTGGCTGGCTGCATTTGATGGGTGCAGTGGCTGCATTTGATGGGTGCAGTAGCTTCAGTTGATGGGCACATTGGCTGCATTTGATGGGCACAGTGGCTGCATTTGATGGGCACAGTGGCGGTATTTCATGGGCACATTGGCAGCATTTGATGGGCACAGTGGCAGCAATTGATGGGCACAGTGGCTGCATTTGATGGGCACAGTGGCTGCATTTGATGGGCACAGTGGCTGCATTTGATGGGCACAGTGGCTGCATTTGATGGGCACAGTGGCAGCAATTGATGGGCACAGTGGCTGCATTTGATGGACACAGTAGCTGCAGTTGATGGGCACATTGGCTGTATTTGATGGGCACAGTGGCAGCATTTGATGGGCACAGTGGCGGTATTTGATAGGTTTATTTCAATATTTTTCAGAATGTTTTTGTTTGTCCCCCACCCCCAATTTTGGAGCACCAGCCACCACTGAGTACGATGTCTTCCCTTGCATGGGTGACCTCAGGACCTCACATGGTGTTGTTGGGTCCAATCTACAGAGTTCTGCCGGTACCTGTTCTGCCGGAAGCGGATGGTGAAAATGATGAAGAAAAGAGACAAAAGGAGTCCACAGGAGAGAAGAGATCCCAGAATTCCCTGTACTGCAGAGGAAAGCTGTGTTCTGTCCGAGGCCTGTAGGGGGAGACACCAATCATCATTCATCACACCACATACAAGTAAATCCAACATCATAGATATCAGTCAAATAGACATCCGGTATCATCTAGTCCTTTCCTCCCAAGTCTGCCCATGTACACCTCATTCTTCTGGGTATGCACTGATCTGATTGGTTGACATTTTTTATTTTGTATGGTGCAACTTGTCAAATATTACAAAACTGTGATGTAATAATAATAAGAAGAATTGTCTTATGCGGCAACCAAACCCCCATACTTGTGTCTCCTGGGATTATAGTGACATATCTGCTGAAAAATTCCAAACTACTGAAGGGAAATTTCCCCATTGTGGGAGGGGCAGAGACACAAACTACTGCAGGAAATCTCACCATTGTGGGAGGGGCAGAGACACAAACTACTGCAGGAAATCTCACCATTGTGGGAGGGGCAGAGACACAAACTACTGCAGGGAAATCTCCCCATTGTGGGAGGGGCAGAGACACAAACTACTGCAGGAAATCTCCCCATTGTGGGAGGGGCAGAGACACAAACCACTGCAGGAAATCTCCCCATTGTGGGAGGGGCAGAGACACAAACTACTGCAGGAAATCTCCCCATTGTGGGAGGGGCAGAGACACAAACTACTGCAGGAAATCTCCCCATTGTGGGAGGGGCAGAGACAAACTACTGCAGGAAATCTCCCCATTGTGGGAGGGGCAGAGACATAAACTACTGAGGGAAACCTCTCCATTGTGGGAGGGGCAGAGACACAAACTACTGCAGGGAAATCTCCCCATTGTGGGAGGGGCAGAGACACAAACTACTGCAGGAAATCTCCCCATTGTGGGAGGGGCAGAGACACAAACCACTGCAGGAAATCTCCCCATTGTGGGAGGGGCAGAGACACAAACTACTGCAGGAAATCTCCCCATTGTGGGAGGGGCAGAGACACAAACTACTGCAGGAAATCTCCCCATTGTGGGAGGGGCAGAGACAAACTACTGCAGGAAATCTCCCCATTGTGGGAGGGGCAGAGACATAAACTACTGAGGGAAACCTCTCCATTGTGGGAGGGGCAGAGACAGGGCCGGATATTGCCGGTAGGCCGCCTGCCCTGGGGCCACTTTTAGTTGCAGCTGCATCCTCCGCTCTCTCCTATGGATCACAACGCTGGCTGGCTCTGTGTTCGGCGGCTGCCCCAGACCTGCTCGTGTGATAGTTGAGAGAATCCACCTTCACGTTCCACCTATCACACGAGCCGGTCTGGGGGGGGGGCGGGACTGTGTGTTACAGAGCAGCCGCTCGAACACAGAGCCAGCCAGCCATAGGAGGAGATGCCGCCCGTACAGTCGACCCTGTGTGCCACAGTCCCTGGATAGGAGGATCGACCCCCTGCCAATTCTCCTATCCAACTTATTTTACTGTCCCCAGTTCACCTTGTGCTCCCTGCCCCCCCCCCCCCCCCCCCCAGTGCTCTCCTCCTCTGTTCTTGCTGCCCCCCCGCTCTCCAGCTCTCCCCATCCTTCTCTAGCCACCATCCCAGTGCTCTCCAACCCCCCCAGTGCTCTCCCCCCCTGTCCCCCCCCCGTGTTCTCCCCTCCTGTTCTCCCACCCCAGTGCTCTCACCCCTGTTCTCCCCCCAAGTGCTCTCCACTCCCTCCAGTGCTCCCCTCCGTGCTCTCCCCCCCCCTGTTCTCCCCCCAGTGCTCTCCCCCCAGTGCTCTCCACTCCCCCCAGTGCTCTCCCCCCTGTTCTCCCCCCCAGTGCTCTCCACTCCCCCCTGTCCCCCCCTTTTGCTCTCCCCCCTGTTCTCCCCCCAAGTGCTCTCCACTCCCTCCAGTGCTCTCCTCCGTGCTCTCCCCCCCCTGTTCTCCCCCCAGTGCTCTCCACTCCCCCCAGTGCTCTCCCCCCTGTTCTCCCCCCCAGTGCTCTCTACTCCCCCCAGTGCTCTCCCCCCAGTGCTCTCCACTCCCCCCAGTGCTCTCCCCCCTGTTCTCCCCCTCAGTGCTCTCTACTCCCCCCAGTGCTCTCCCCCCAGTGCTCTCTACTCCCCCCAGTGCTCTCCACTCCCCCCAGTGCTCTCCCCCCTGTTCTCCCCCCAGTGCTCTCCACTCCCCCCAGTGCTCTCGCCCCTGTTCTTCCCCCCAGTGCTCTCCACTCCCCCCAGTGCTCTCGCCCCTGTTCTCCCCCCCAGTGCTCTCCACTCCCCCCTGCCCCCCCCCCCTTTGCTCTCCCCCCTGTTCTCCCCCCAAGTGCTCTCCACTACCTCCAGTGCTCTCCTCCATGCTCTCCCCCCCCTGTTCTCCCCCCAGTGCTCCCCCCCAGTGCTCTCCACTCCCCCCTGTTCTCCCGCCCAACTGAAATCTCACGCTGTCCAAATAGGTTGTATATAAAGTATACATTTAGTTACATGAAGATATTAAATTAAATGAAATTAAATTTAATTTATATTTAAAACAAAGTCACGTTGTAAGATTCATAGATGACATCACTCACCCCTGACATGCGGCACAACTCCTCCAGGACCCCCAGTGCCTCCATTCTGTCCAATGTTGTCTCTATGTGACTCTCTGATAGGGCGCTACAGTTCAGGGGGGGCTCCATACCCCGAGCCCTCCTTGAGGGTCAGCTGGTACCATTCGGGGTCCGATGTTCCCCCAGAATCATGGAGAGTCCGTTTCCAACCAAAACGTCAGTCATCAGAGTAGTCCTTGAGGTGATTGGATCATTTACACCGGCCAATTACAATTCACATTGAAAACAAAATCAAAACTCTCCTTTAGTTCAGTGGAATCAGATTCACTTTTTAATGTCTGTATGAAGATGAGAAGATCTCCGGATGGTTCTGCAAGTGAAAAGAAGCAAAATGACTGTTAGCCGGTAAGAAGGACGTCAGTTCAATGATAGAATTAGTCATTGGGATGTAATGGATTGAATCCCTCCAGCTCTCCCCTTCTATGGGGCTGAGCAGGTTCTGCATTTCTTCTATAGGCCTGTTTATTCTGCAACACAACTATATAGATTTTTTTTTTGTTAAGGGACACTAAAGGTTCCTTTTTAAAATAATTATTAAAATAACAAACATGTCATACTTACCTCCTCTGTGCAGTTGGTTTTGCACAGAGTGGCCCCCGATCCTCCTCTTCTGGGGTCCCTCAGCGGCACTCCTGGCTCCGCCTCTTCTCGAGTGCCCCTTCGGAGAAGCGCTCTCCTTTGGCTCACCCGTGCGGGCACGCTCCTGCGTCCTGCTGCTGCGTCTATAGATACGGACAACAGGAGTCGGCACTGCCCCCTCCCACCCCCTCCCGGTGCCCGCGTCATTGGAGTTGATTGACAGCAGCAGGAGCCAATGGCTGCACTGCTATCAATCTATCCAATCAGGACCTGAGACACCATCCAGAGAGGGTGCGCGCGCCTCGGGTGTGGGAACAAACGGGCTCAGGTGAGTAAAACGAGGAGGTCTGGGGGGCTGGTGCACAATAATACGTTTTTCACCTCATTGCATAGAATGCATGGAGGTGGAAAAACCGGGACTGTTTACAACCCATTTAAAGACAAGCAAAGCAATTTTTTTTTTCTAATGTTTATAAACAATGTTACTTTGTATCTCTCTATCTCCTGCCTGATCAATGTTTATAAATAATGTTACTTTGTATCTCTATCCCCTATCTGATCAATGTTTATAAACAATGTTACTTTGTATCTCTCTATTTCTTGTCTAATCAATGTTTACAAACAATGTTACTTTGTATCTCTCTATTGTCCGTCTGATCAATGTTTATAAACAACGTTACTTTGTATCTCTATCCCCTATCTGATCAATGTTTACAAACAATGTTACTTTGTATCTCTCTATTGTCCGTCTGATCAATGTTTATAAACAACGTTACTTTGTATCTCTATCCCCTATCTGATCAATGTTTATAAACAATGTTACTTTGAGTCTCTCTATCTCCTGCCTGATCAATGTTTATAAATAATGTTACTTTGTATCTCTATCCCCTATCTGATCAATGTTTATAAGCAATGTTACTTTGTATCTATCTCCTATCTGACCAATGTTTATAAACAATGTTACTTTGTATCTCTCTATCTCCTGTCTGATTAATGTTTATAAACAATGTTACTTTGTATCTCTATCCCCTATCTGATCAATGTTTATAAGCAATGTTACTTTGTATCTATCTCCTATCTGACCAATGTTTATAAACAATGTTACTTTGTATCTCTCTATCTCCTGTCTGATTAATGTTTAAAAACAATGTTATTTGTATCTCTATCCCCTATCTGATCAATGTTTATAAACAATGTTACTTTGTATCTCTCTCTCCTATCTGATCAATAGCAATGTTACTTTGTATCTCTCTATCTCCCGTCTGATCAATGTTTATAAACAATGTTAATTTGTATCTCTCTATCTCCTGTCTGATCAATGTTTATAAACAATGTGTCAGATGGTTCTCTTTTGACACCAGCAGCTGCTAGATCTCTTGCATGTAGGTAACAACTTCTACATTTAAAAGCTGGGAAATGCCGGCAAGTCTGAGTTAGAGGGGCCAAAGTACTACAAACTACAAACATAGCTAAGCACTTACAGGAAGTCAGATCACGGCAACAAGGAAAAAAAAGGAATTTGGAGATTTGGAGGAAGCCGAGAGCAATGGAAGTTTTTATGAATTATGAATACAGTGTTTAGCATGACGTTAAACCAAGGACCCCGGTGCTGTAAGGCCAGAGTGCTGATCACATAACAACTGTGCAGAACGATTTCTTTATGTTCTTCATTCATATTGGAATGAAAATCTGCTCTGTGGCATTAAAGTTGTGCTGTTGCAGGTGTATAAATCTGTCACTAGGTGGCAGCATTGGACACTTCTAATCACACACCTATAATAAGTCATCTCTCAGCGGGGCTCTATGTATATTACATGCAGCAATGCAGATGTGGAATATCTTCAGGGTTCCTGCAGCTTTTCTGTTTCTAGAATTCAAACTGGTTATATTTTAACTGCTCTACGATTTATCAGCTTCAAAATACCCCTCATATTATGGATAATATTCTCCAGGACTTCTCTTAGGTTGCTCTTCTTCTATGTCATGTGTGCCATCAGGAACTCACCAACCCTCCCAAGGGACTATTTTGTTTAAAACAAATTCTTGAAATATAAATTGCTGTAGCGTGTGTGTGTATATATATATATATATAGTTTCTCTGGAATGGACTATTCTCTGCTATGTGTATCTATATTTTTAGAAGGATTACATTGATGTAACATTACATACATGTCATCAGATTATGCAAACTGATTATTAGGTCCCTGATAAGAAAATGTTTCGGAACTTGTTGTTCCCCCCATCTCTTCCCCTTTTCTTTACTTGCATACAGTTTAAATTTGTTGCAGCCTTGAGACTTTCAGCTGTAGAATCCTGTGATGTCCTGGAGAGTCACCACTGGAGCGCCGTACCATGCACCATCCCTATGCAATGGACCATCTTATGTACTATCATCATTATACTGTATATCTTATTATCGTCTTGCTATGGACCATCCTATGTACCGTGCCTTCAATCCATGATACTTACACCTCCAACATGCCATGGACAATCCTATGTACTCCATCATCATGCAATAAACCACCCCATGTAGTGTGCTGTCATGCCATGGACTGTCCTATGTACTCCTCCGCTATGCCGTAGACCAGGGCGGTTGCTGGGTCTACAAAAGGTCTGGGGCTAGAGCCCATAGCAGCGTAGTACAGAAAGTCATACACTTGGGTGGGCATACACATGTATATACAGTAATATGTGTGTGTATATCCCTAGAGAGCCCCCCACTTACATCAGGGTCCCCAAAAAGCCTTCTCCTTACATCAGGGTCCCTAGAAAGCCTCCCCCTTACATCAGGGTCCCCAGAGAGCCCCCCCCTTACATCAGGATCCCTAGAGAGCCCCCCTTACATCAGGGTCCCTAAAAAGCCTTCTCCTTACATCAGGGTCCCCAGAAAGCCTCCCCCTTACATCAGGGTCCCCAGAGAGCCCCCCCTTACATCAGGGTCCCCAGAGAGCCCCCCCTTTACATCAGGGTCCCCAGAGTGCCTCCTCCTTACATTAGAGTCCCCAGAGAACCTCCTCCTTGCATCAGGGTCCCCAGAGAGCCCCCCACTTACATCAGGGTTCCCAGAGAGTCCCCCTTACATTAGGGTCCCAGAGAGCCTCCCCCTTAAATCAGGATCCCCAGAGAGCCCCCCCCCCCCTTAAAATCAGGGTCCCCAGAGAGTCTCCCCTTTGAATCAAGGTCCCCAGAGAGCCTCCTCTCCCCTTGGGGACCCCTGCAGAGACTCATGGCTATTGGCCCCAGATTCAGGGCTATGGCCCCAAAAGCCACCCCCTAGCGACGCCACTGCTGTAGACCATCCTCTGTACTCTGACACCATGCCATGGACCATCCAATGTACTATTCCACCATGCCATGGACCATCCGATGTACTATTCCACCATGCCATGGACCATCCGATGTACTATTCCACCATGCCATTAACCATCCGATGTACTATTCCACCATGCCATGGGCCATGTTATGTACACCTCCACCATGCCATGAACCATCCCATGTACTCTGCCATTATGCCATGGACTATTATATGTACTCCTTCACCATACCATGGATTATCCTATGTACTCTTTCACCATGCCATGGACAACCTAAAGCCGCGTACACACGGGTGGATTGTATGGCCTACTTAGTCCATCATACAATCCGACGGACAGTCCGTCCTACTTTCGAATGAACGGACTTGACCACACACGGATGCACAAACAGTCCGTCTAAAGCGTGCGCGATGACGTGTACAGCACGTACGACGGGACTAGAAATAGGAAGTCCAATACACAGCAATGCACCCTTCCGCCGTGTAAATCCTTTCTGAGCATGCGCCATTCTTAGTCCGTCGAACTAGCCTACTGACGAGCGGATTGTCCGCTGAAACCAAAGTAGGACGGACAGAATTTTGAAAAATCCGAAATACTTAGTACGCCAGACTGCACGCTGAAAAAGTCCGCTGAAGCCCACACACGAGCGGACTGTCCGCTGAAATGTGTTTCGATGGACTAAGTAGGCCATACAGTCCGCCCGTGTGTACGCGGCATAACAGATTCTTTCACCATACCATAGCCTATCCTATGTACTCTTTCACCATGCCATGGACCATTCTAATTACTCTGCATCATGCCATGGACTATCCTATGTACTCTTTCACCATAACATGGACTATTATATGTACTCTTTTACCAGTCCATGGACTATCCTATTTACTCTTTCACCATAACATGGACTATTATATGTACTCTTTTACCAGTCCATGGACTATCCTATTTACTCTTTCACCCTGCCATGGACTATCCTACGCATTCTTTCACCATACCATGGACTATCCTATGTACTCTTCCACCCTGCCATAGACCATCCTATGTACTCTTCCACCCTGCCATAGACCATCCTATGCATTCTTTCACCATGCCATGGACCATCGTATGCATTCTTTCACCATACCATGGACTATCCTATGTACTCTTTCACCATACCATGGACTATCCTAAGTACTCTTTCACCATACCATGGACTATCCTATGTACTCTTTCACCCTGCCATAGACCATCGTATGCATTCTTTCACCATACCATGGACTATCCTATGTACTCTTTCACCATGCCATGGACAACCTAACACATTCTTTCACCATACCATAGCCTATCCTATGTACTCTTTCACCATACCATGGACTATCCTATGTACTCTTTCACCATACCATGGACTATCCTATATACTCTTTCACCATACCATGGACTATCCTATATACTCTTTCACCATACCATGGACTATCCTATATACTCTTTCACCATACCATGGACTATCCTATGTACTCTTTCACCATACCATGGACTATCCTATGTACTCTTTCACCATACCATGGACTATCCTATGTACTCTTTCACCATACCATGGACTATCCTATGTACTCCTTCACCATGCCATGGACCCTCCTATGTACTCTTCCACCCTGCCATAGACCATCCTATGCATTCTTTCATCATACCATGGACTATCCTATATACTCTTTCACCATACCATGGACTATCCTATATACTCTTTCACCATACCATGGACTATCCTATATACTCTTTCACCATACCATGGACTATCCTATATACTCTTTCACCATACCATGGATTATCCTATGTACTCTTTCACCATGCCATGGACAACCTAACACATTCTTTCACCATACCATAGCCTATCCTATGTACTCTTTCACCATGCCATGGACCATTCTAATTACTCTGCATCATGCCATGGACTATCCTATGTACTCTTTCACCATACCATGGACTATTATATGTACTCTTTCACCATACCATGGACTATCCTATGTACTCTTTCACCATACCATGGACTATTATATGTACTCTTTCACCATACCATGGACTATCCTATGTACTCCTTCACCATGCCATGGACCATCCTATGTACTCTTCCACCCTGCCATAGACCATCCTATGCATTCTTTCATCATACCATGGACTATCCTATATACTCTTTCACCATACCATGGACTATATCCTATGTACCCTTTCACCATACCATGGACTATCCTATGTACTCCTTCACCATGCCATTGACCATCCTATGCATTCTTTCACCAGTCCATGGACTATTCTATGCACACTTTCACCATGCCATAGAGCATCCTATGCACTCTTTCACCATGCCATGGACCATCCTATGTACCCTTTCACCATGCCATGGACTATCCTATGTACATTGCCATCATGCCATGGACAATCCTATGTTCACCTCCACCATGCCCCATGCCGTGGGTCATCTTATGTACTCCTCACCGTGCTTTGGGCCCCGAGTCCTCGACCTCCACTGTTAATAGTTGCACTGCTCTGTAACAGTAATCTGGCACTCTTCCATTATGACATATAGCTAACACAGTGAATGAATTGCACTCTTCCTAAGGTGACTCAGACAGTTTTGTCTTAACATGTCATAATTATTTCCTCTCTTTTTCTGCAGAGGTGTTAAAAACCATGAAAAATACTAAATCCAGTTCAGCTTATAAAATCTGCTGTTGTCATCAATAACGTCAGAGATGTCTCAGTTCAACCGCATGCCTTGCAGCAGCAAAGAGCACGTGACTTGGCATCGGAGGTATGCGGGACTCTCCTTATTAAGGAATAATCTCCTGGGAATAATGGAACCTAAATTCTACCATAAAGCTCTATTATATATTGGATTTAAAGTAGGTGGGCCCCTTGCGTTGCTCCAATGGGCTGAAGATGTGGACTGGCCCCAGCTTCCTCTCACATATCTGGTGACGGTGCTCACTTATTGACTTTTATTGGAAACATATCATCAACCTTAGTGAAAATGACCAACATGACCCTTCCACAGGACCGTGGGTCCTCTTATTTCATAAAACAGCTATGTCTGCCCCCCCATATAAGAATACGGTGATACCAAACCCACTGAGCATGACCAAGAGGACCCCCAGGCCTCCTTCAGTAGAGGAATGGATGCAATAGGTAGACAAAATACTATGCTTAAAAGGGTAGACAACGATACGCATTGCAAATCATGGGTGAGATGGATACATTTTAAAAACTCTGATTTATGGCCCAGATCTTTATGTATCAATCTCAGATCTTGTGCATCAATCTCAGATCTTGTGTATCGATCCCAGATCTTGTGTATCGATCCCAGATCTTGTGTATCAATCCCAGATCTTGTGTATCGATCTCAGATCTTGTGTATCGATCTTAGATCTTGTGTATCAATCTCAGATCTTATGTATCAATCCCAGATCTTGTGTATTGATCTCAGATCTTGTGTATCGATCTTAGATCTTGTGTATCAATCTCAGATCTTATGTATCAATCTCAGATCTTATGTATCGATCCCAGATCTTATGTATCGATCCCAGATCTTGTGTATCGGTCCCAGATCTTGTGTATCGATCTCAGATCTTGTGTATCGGTCCCAGATCTTGTGTATCAATCTCAGATCTTGTGTATCAATCTCAGATCTTATGTATCGATCCCAGATCTTGTGTATCGGTCCCAGATCTTGTGTATCGATCTCAGATCTTGTGTATCGGTCCCAGATCTTGTGTATCAATCTCAGATCTTGTGTATCAATCTCAGATCTTGTGTATCAATCTCAGATCTTGTGTATCGATCCCAGATCTTGTGTATCAATCTCAGATCTTGTGTATCAATCTCAGATCTTGTGTATCAATCTCAGATCTTGTGTATCAATCTCAGATCTTATGTATCAATCCCAGATCTTGTGTATCGATCTCAGATCTTGTGTATCGATCTTAGATCTTGTGTATTGATCTCAGATCGTATGTATCAATCCCAGATCTTGTGTATCGATCTCAGATCTTGTGTATCAAATCCCAGATCTTGTGTATCGATCTCATATCTTGTGTATCGATCCCAGATCTTATGTATCGATCTCAGATCTTGTGTATCGATCTCATATCTTATGTATCAATCCCAGATCTTGTGTATCGATCCCAGATCTTGTGTATCGATCTCATATCTTATGTATCAATCCCAGATCTTGTGTATCGATCCCAGATCTTGTGTATCGATCCCAGATATTGTGTATCGATCTCAGATCTTGTGTATCGATCCCAGATCTTGTGTATCGATCTCAGATCTTGTGTATCGATCTCATATCTTATGTATCAATCCCAGATCTTGTGTATCGATCCCAGATCTTGTGTATCGATCCCAGATCTTGTGTATCGATCCCAGATATTGTGTATCGATCTCATATCTTGTGTATCGATCCCAGATCTTGTGTATCGATCTCAGATCTTGTGTATCGATCTCAGATCTTGTGTATCGATCTCAGATCTTGTGTATCAATCTCAGATCTTGTGTATAAATCTCAGATCTTATGTATCGATCCCAGATCTTGTGTATCGATCTCAGATCTTGTGTATCGATCTCAGATCTTGTGTATCAAATCCCAGATCTTGTGTATCGATCTCAGATCTTGTGTATCGATCTCAGATCTTGTGTATCGATCCCAGATCTTGTGTGTCAATCTCAGATCTTGTGTATCGATCTCATATCTTATGTATCAGTGTATCGATCCCAGATCTTGTGTATCGATCCCAGATCTTATGTATCGATCTCATATCTTATGTATCGACCCCAGATCTTGTGTATCGATCTCAGATCTTGTGTATCGATCTCAGATCTTGTGTATCGATCTCAGATCTTATGTATCGACCCCAGATCTTATGTATCGATCTCAGATCTTGTGTATCCATCTCATATCTTATTTATCAATCTCATATCCTATGTATCGATCTCAAATCGTATGTATCGATCTCAAATCTTAGGTATTGATCTCATATCTTATGTATCGATCTCAGATCCCATGTATCGATCTCAGATCTTGTGTATCAATCTCAAATCTTAGGTATCGATCTTAAATCTTAGGTATCGATCTCAAATCTTATGTATTGATCTCATATCTTATGTATTGATTTCAGATCTTATGTATCGATCTCAGATCTTGTGTATCGATCTCAAATCTTATGTATCGATCTCACATCTTATTTATCCATCTCAAATCTTATTTATCCATCTCAAATCTTATGTATCAAACTCAAATCTTATGTATCAATCTCATAACTTATGTATCGATCTCAAAAATGATGTATCGATCTCATATCTTATGTATATAGGATATAGAGGAATCAGGACCCCCTTCCCCCTATCGGAGACCCCTCTAATGATATAGCCCAGAATTCTATTCCCTTTTCCCACTGCCTGATCACACTATTTGCTCATTTTGCAATCATCTGAAATAAGTACTCCCAAATATTTTTCCTCTATAGTGTCAGCCAACACTGTACCCCAAATGTTAAACTCTTTCAAGACATTCTTTTTCCCTAGCTGCATTATACTTTAGGTCTCGGATCTTATGTATCAATCTCAAATCTTATGTATCGATCTCATATCTTATGTATCGATCTCAAATCTTATGTATCGATCTCATATCTTATGTATCGATCTCAAATCTTATGTATCGATCTCATATCTTATGTATCGATCTCATATCTTATGTATCAATCTCATATCTTATGTATTGATCTCAGGTCATATACATCAATCCCAGATTTTGTGTATCGATCTCAAATCATATGTATCGATCTCATATATTATGCATCGATCTCAGATCTTGTGTATCGGTCTTGGATCTTACATATTGATCTCAAATCTTATGTAACAATCATAGATCTTTGTAACTGTATGTATCTATTTTGTACTGATTTCTGTAGACACAAGAAGACCTTCTGAAAACAGATCATCAGTAAAATAGGTGACCTCTTTTATGACATGGAGCTTCCACCCCTCCCCCGTGTCCCCATTGTCTTTGTAATTATATGTATACTGTTTGAAGAATTCTTTTAGTATTTTAGGACGGTGATTGTTGTTGTCTTCTGACATCATTCCACTTACAGAGTACGAGTGTGCTCAGATTTCTAAAATACTTATAAAAGTTGAAGAACATCATGATGGGAACTCGCTGTATTAGTACATGGAAGGTCTTTGAATCTGTCCTGTTTTCCGTTAAAAAGTTACTAAAGCTTTATTGAGGAAAAATCTAAATCTCCCAGTCCATATATCTCCCCGTCCATATATCTCCCCGTCCATATATCTCCCCGTATATATATCTCCCCTTCCATGTATCTCCCCGTCCATGTATCTCCCCGTCCATGTATCTCCCCGTCCATGTATCTCCCCGTATATATATATCTCCCCTTCCATATATCTCCCAGTCCATATATCTCCCCGTCCATATATCTCCCATTCCATATATCTCCCCGCCCATATATCTCCCCGCCCATATATCTCCCCGTCCATATATCTCCCCGTCCATATATCTCCCCTTCCATATATCTCCCCTTCCATATATCTCCCCGTCCATATATCCCCCATCCATATATCTCCCATTCCATATATCTCCCCGTACATATATCTCCCCGTACATATATCTCCCCGTACATATATCTCCCATTCCATCAATCTCCCATTCCATATATCTCCCCTTCTACAGTGCCTTGCGAAAGTATTCGGCCCCCTTGAACTTTTCAACCTTTTGCCACATTTCAGGCTTCAAACATAAAGATATAAAATTTTTATTTTTTGTGAAGAATCACCAACAAGTGGGACACAATTGTGAAGTGGAACGAAATCTATTGGATAATTTAAACTTTTTTATCAAATAAAAAACTGAAAAGTGGTGCGTGCAAAATTATTCGGCCCTTTTACTTTCAGTGCAGCAAACTCACTCCAGAAGTTCAGCGAGGATCTCTGAATGATCCAATGTTGTCCTAAATGACTGATGGTGATAAATAGAATCCACCTGTGTGTAATCAAGTCTCTGTATAAATGCAACTGCTCTGTGATAGTCTCAGGGTTCTGTTGAAAGCGCAGAGAGCATCATGAAGACCAAGGAACACACCAGGCAGGTCCGTAATACTGTTGTGGAGAAGTTTAAAGCCGGATTTGGATACAAAAAGATTTCCCAAGCTTTAAACATCCCAAGGAGCACTGTGCAAGCGATCATTTTGAAATGAAAGGAGTATCAGACCACTGCAAATCTACCAAGACCTGGCCGTCCCTCTAAACTTTCAGCTCAGACAAGGAGAAGACTGATCAGAGATGCAGCCAAGAGGCCCATGATCACTCTGGATGAACTGCAGAGAACTACAGCTGAGGTGGGAGAGTCTGTCCATAGGACAACAATCAGTCGTACACTGCACAAATCTGCCCTTTATGGAAGAGTGGCAAGAAGAAAGCCATTTCTCAAAGATATCCATAAAAAGTCTCGTCTAAAGTTTGCCACAAGCCACCTGGGAGACACACCAAACATGTGGAAGAAGGTGCTCTGGTCAGATGAAACCAAAATCCAACTTTTTGCCCACAATGCAAAACTATATGTTTGGCGTAAAAACAACACAGCTCATCACCCTCAACACACCATCCCCACTGTCACACATGGTGGTGGCAGCATCATGGTTTGGGCCTGATTTTCTTCAGCAGGGACAGGGAAGATGGTTAAAATTGAGGGGAAGATGGATGCAGCCAAATACAGGACCATTCTGGATGAAAACCTGTTGGAGTCTGCAAAAGACCTGAAACTGGGACGGAGATTTATCTTCCAACAAGACAATGATCCCAAACATACAGCAAAATCTACAAAGGAATGGTTCACAAATAAACGTATCCAGGTGTTAGAATGGCCAAGTCAAAGTCCAGACCTGAATCCAATGGAGAATCTGTGGAAAGAGCTGAAAACTGCTGTTCACAAACGCTCTCCATCCAACCTCACTGAGCTCCAGCTGTTTTGCAAGGAAGAATGGGCAAGAATTTCAGTCTCTCGATGTGCAAAGCGACTTGCAGCTGTAATCGCAGCAAAAGGTGGCTTTACAAAGTATTAACGCAAGGGGGCCGAATCATTTTGCACGCCCCACTTTTCATTTTTTTATTAGTTAAAAAAAGTTTCAAAAATCCAATAGATTTCGTTCCACTTCACAATTGTGTCCCACTTGTTGGTGATTCTTCACAAAAAATTAAAATTTTATATCTTTATGTTTGAAGCCTGAAATGTGGCAAAAGGTTGAAAAGTTCAAGGGGGCCGAATACTTTCGCAAGGCACTGTATATATCTCCCCGTCCATATATCTCCTATTCCATATATCTCCCCTTCTATATATCTCCCAGTACATAGTTCTTCTGGGTCAGTGCCTTCACGTATTGCAGCCAGAGGGAGTGAGAACGTTCAGACATCAATGAGGGCAAGACACTGGATATGAATTTTCAGTAAGAATTTGTTCAAACTGGTGGCAGAGGGGCAGTAAAAATAGGAGTTTGAACTGCATTTTTACCAACCCCCGACCAGTAACCTCAAAATTGACATAGCGGCCAGAGAGACGGAAATACATTGCCTCGTCTGCCAAGCTGCATGTTGGCACGTCCAGTTTGAGAGGCGGCATCGCTTGTCAAACTCACCCATAGAGGTGAATGTGCCGCAACCACGTGCCAAACAGGGCAATGGTGGTTGCAGTGCAATAGTTCAGTGTAAAATCCCCATTGGGATAGCAAACATTTGCCACCGGCGATCGAAAAAATAGGCGTGTGATCTACCTTCATGTTTCAGAGGATGGGAAAACCTGCTACTGTGTGAATGAGGCCTCAATCTGTCCGAATATAACAGGGCACAGCGGCTCCAGCGAGGCCGCCCTCAACAAATTGAGACATCCCTTAAAAAGAAAGAATTTCAAACCCACGTACGGTATTTACTGTCCGAGGGTCCAAAATCTTTTAATAATGATATCATGATATCAGTTCGCAACAGAGTAACATAAAACAACCAATGCGTTTTGGGGGCCATACAAGCTCCCTTCTTCAGGGCTCTGGTGGTACAAGTGGTAGGACTGAAAGATGGCGCAATACCGCGAATAATCTGTAATTGTTACAGGACACGTGGACTCGGTGGATCGGCAAACCTCAGTATGGTGCCATCTTTGACTCCAGTAGGGTAGTGAAATAGTTCCACTAATTCAGGAGATCAAAGGCGCCCTCATCCCTGTTTAGAAATGCATATGGAGAACTGGAAAAGGGAGGGATTCTTATGGTGACACAGACATAACAACCATTTGATTAAAAAAAAATATAAAACATTTTATTGATTGCAAAAATATAAAAAGGGAGTAAACAAATGTTGACTCTCCTATACAGACAGACATATAAAATGATCACAGCTCAACATGTTTCGCTAATTGCTTCTTCAGGAGATGTAAGGCAATATATTAGCTACAAGAAAATACAAAAAAATATATATAAGATATCAAACAACAGGAACAATTTATTATAATTGTGGACTCCTTGAGGGTTGGGATGGATGTGAGTGTGCAATGTACAGGGATAGGGACAATCGTAGGCACTCACTCAGGTTGAACTGGATGGACTGGTGTCTTTATTCAACCTTACTAACTATGTAACTATGTAGATAAACTCTAATAAAAGAGAAAAATTACACACTTATAGAAAAAATAATACAACAAGTCCAACATGGACAACATGCTTCCCTCTCTGCTCCCCTTTTCTGAACAAACAGTTCTCTGATCACTTTGTTTATCATATACATGATAGGTGAGTTTCACCATTACTGCACATTAGTATATGCGAGTTCCACTACCGCCATAGCTCGTTAATTAGTGTAGCGCCTTGGGGTTTAGTCAGGGAGCTCCTCACCAAATTCCTTGTTGGGAGTAGCTACCATAGATAAATTGTTAGAGATCCATCGATTTCTCACTAAGTTTGGCCTTGTTGTACTTTTCTCTTCTACCACTAGGTGGCCGAGCACTTGGTGGTACAGTGGAAACTAGATTACGAGCATAATCTGTTCCAGGAGAATGCTTGTAATCCAAAGCACTCGCATATCAAAGCGAGTTTCCCCATAGAAGTCAATGGAAACTAAGATAATTAGTTCTGCACTGACTTCTATTGCATGCAATACTGCAACTGGCCAGGGGTGGAGGGGGGGCGCCGGAGAGCCTTGGAAATAATCGGGGACAGCTCGGCTGAACTCAGAAACCCTCGGAAGGGCTTGGAAAAACTCGGGAATGCAGTATTCACCGGTGTCACCGGTGTCCCCGCACCTCTGACCAAATGCAGTACTGCACACCCCATTGGCTTTAATCCTGCTTGTTTTGCGAGACAACATTCGCAAACCGAGTCAGGATTAAAAAAAAAAAAAGTTGCTTGTCTTTCAAAGCGCTCGTTAACCGCGTTTCTCGTAAGCCAAGGTTCCTCTGTACTAGATATGAGAAGGACAACTCAAGATCAGGTTATGGGTTTATGGGGTATCTCAGCCAATGTGCAGATGTTTTCTTGGATCCCTTGGCCTGCTGTATATATATATATATATATATATATATATATATATATATATCTGGGTGGAGTTAGGTGATCTCCATTCTGTGCCAACCGGACTGCCTTCTGGGTGGACGGGTGTCGTCTGCCCTGGGCTGCCAGGCCGGAGATTGGGCCTATCTCAGGGGCATTTTGGCTGCCAGGCTGTGTGAGGGCCTATCCAGTAGTAAGTGGGCATCGCAGGGTTGGGACTGTGGCTTGCAGTCCAACCAAAAGTGCCGGTTCTGCCGGCCGGAGAACCTGTTGCGGTCGGAGGTAGGAGAGAAGCTGTCGCCACTAAGGGACCAACCACCTTTACCAGGGACCACAGTGAGTAACTGAAGGAAGTACCAGAGCAGTAGTCTCACCGAACGGCACGGTGGAGAATCAGGAAACTTCAGGCGGTGATCAAGTCAGGGACCCAACCAGCGGAGGTGATGCTTGCAGAGCAGCCTTGTGTTGTCAAGCTCGGGACCGAGCTGGTGAGCAGAGGTGAAGCTTGAAGGTATCCAAAGTGCCAAAGCTATGGACCCATAGGGGACAGCAAACCTGCACGGGCAGAAGTGGCACCTTGCTGAAGGTCTTTCCCTGTATGGCTGTCCTCCTATTGAAGCGTCGGAGTCTGCTTATTGAAATTGCAACTACTTAAGAGTGTCCTGGCCCTAACCCTCTTTCTGTTGCAAAATATAAAAGGACTATTAAAAGAAACAAAACCTCTTTTGCATCCGCCCCAATGACTGTTACCACCTTTGCACCCACTATGCCTCACAACCCGCTACATATTGAAGGATGTCAGAGGTCCGTGGCCTCAAAGGTTCTCATTAGACTGGAGGAGGTTAAAGACTCTGCTACATTAGAATGTTGTATGCCCTATGTATTATGCATTTTATACATGTCTAATTTCTCTTTTATTAGAGTTTATCTGTATATTATACATTTTTAATAAATTGTTGTTGTTTGATAAACGTATATATTTTGTTTTTTTGTATTTTCTTGCAGCCAATATTATTGCCTTACAGCTCCTGAAGAAGCAATTAGCGAAACATGTTGAGCCAACAGGCATTGATATAGCTTTATCATTGTCAGAAGCCATGAAATCAGGCCGAGGCAGAAGTACAGTTCAATCACACTTGTTTAACCACTTCAATACCGGGGGGCACTTAGACACCTTCCTGCCCAGGCCAATTTTCAGCTTTCAGCGATGTAGCAATTTGAATGACAATTGCGCGGTCATACAACACTGTACCCAAACAATTTTTTTTATCATTTTGTTCCCATAAATAGAGATTTCTTTTGGTGGTATTTGATCACCTCTGCGATTTTTATTTTTTGCGCAACAAATAAAAAAAGACCAGAAAAAAAAGTTTTTCTTTGTTACTGTTAATTTTTTTGTAAATAAGTAAGTTTTCTTCTTCAATGGTGGGCACTGATAAGGCAGCACTGATGGGCACAGATGAGGTGGCACCAATGAGGTGGTACTGATGAGGTGGCACTGATGGACACTGATGATGGGCACTGATAGGCGGCACTGGTATGCAGGACTGATGGGCACTTATAGGTGGCACTGATGGGCACTCATAGGTGGCACTGATGGGCACTTATAGGCAGCACTGATGTGCACTTATGGGTGGCACAGATAGGTGCACAGATGGGCACTGATAGGTGGGCACTGATGGGCACGGATGGGCACTGATAGGTGACACTGCTGGACACTGATGGGTGGCAATGATGACACTGATGGGTGGCAATGATGACACTGATGGGTGGCATTGCTGGGCATCACTGTTTTTATTTTGGTACATGATGGGGCCAGTCAGTGCCCATTTGTGGGCACTGACTGGCACAGATTGGGCTTCATTTGCACATGTGGATGGCCATGGGGTACATACCTGGCCATCCACATGTTGCCCACTTCCCTGGTAGTCCAGGTGGCTTCCCTCTCTAGTGTGGGCTTCTGAGGGGAGGGGCTGTGCTGATAAACAATCATCGCAGAACCCCCCCCCCCCCCCCCCCGTCAGGAGAGCCACCGATCGTCTCTCCTCTACTTGCGTCTAAAGCCGATCACCGGCTGTTTCTGTTTACATGATGATTGGACACGGCTGATCACATGGTAAAGAGCCTCCACCGATCACCGCGATAAGTGCCCCCACGGGCGTGCAGCGTCATGTTATCCTGAAGGACGTCATATGACGCCCAGTCAGGATAACAGAACCACTTCCCGGACGTCAATTTGCTATTGACCGGACGGGAAGTGGTTAATAATAAAAGTAAAATAGAACAAAACGTAGTCAAAACATAGCCAGAGTTCAGGAACCGGGATGGATAGTCAGAAAAGCCAAAACATCAGGGATGATCGTAATAAAACAGCAAGCAGGATCTGGAGCCAGAAGGGATGTCAGCCAAGCAAGTTTTTTTTTTTTTTTTTAAACAGGATTGCAGACGATCATCTTTATAAAGTTGACTAAGGCGAAGGCAGAGATCCTCTTGGCTGGACGACTTAAGTAGGCAGGGCTGACGAGCAGGATATCATCAACAGCTGAGTAACTGTGGAGAGATAGGAGCTGGCAATTAGCCGACAGCTGAACGGCCAGCACAGAGAAGGAAGGGCTGAGCCCTTCATGTTCTTCATGCATTATATTGTTTGTTATTATCATGCTGTGATAATGTTATATGTTTTTCTGTATAGGAGAGTCAACATTTGTTTACTCCATTTTTATATTTTTGCAATAAATAAAATGTTTCATTTTTTTTAATCAAATGGTTGTTATATCTTTGGCACCATAAAAATCCCCCCTTTTCCAGTTCTCCATATACATTTCCAGTAGGGTAGGGTACCCGGAGTAATTTCCCAGTTTGGCCACTAGATGATCCTTAGCCCATTGGCATTGCATTGGGTGGCTGATGAATCTATCAAGGTGGCCACTGGAGTTCCCCAGCGTTGGAGCGAGTGTGGTGACTTTGGTTGTCCCATGGGAGTTAATGCCAGCTTGGCGCGCCAGTGCAGGGGCACAAGGATAACAGGGCAGTAGTATAAATGGTCCTAGCGGGAAGCCGCTTGTTGGGATTTTTTATCAGAATACTAAGCCATCAATATGAAGCTAAGCCAATCACATGTATGGGGGGAAGCCGGGGTGGAAGATGTAGGACTATTCGGGATTTACTACTACTAACATTTGCTTTGTATTGGATGCTGAACTCAGGGCAACCACTCCTGTGAGCGTCTCCTCGCCTCTCTTCTCAATCGACATTTTTTCTCTGTTGCAACTATAAGGTATGTGCCGTCCCCCAAAGAAATCATGAAAATATCATAAATGTTTTAAAGCCGAAACCCTTGACACAAAAACTTTTTCTAAATAATTCCTTAATAGCCAGAAAGGACACAAATCCACTTTGCATTTGCACACTCAGATATTACCTTGTAAAATTAGCAGTGACATCATCACTGTACTGTCATCCTGGACAAGGAGAGAGAACAGAGCTGTGGGAGTGGCACAGCAGGCTCCACCCACTGCAGGCTGCCTGCAAAAAAAAAAAATACAGGACGGGGCGAGACAAGTCCGGTCACCCTGCACAAGGAGAGAGAGAGAGCAGAGCTGTGGGAGGGGACACAGCAGGCTCCACCCACTACAGGCTGCCTGTAGAAAACTACAGGAGGGGGGCGGAGACCAGACTAGTCACCCTGCACAAGGAGAGATAGCAGATCTGTGGGAGTGGCCTGGCAGGCTCCACCCACTACAGGCTGCCTGTAGAAAACTACAGGAGGGGGGCGGAGACCAGACCAGTCACCCTGCACAAGGAGAGAGAGCAGATCTGTGGGAGTGGCCTGGCAGGCTCCACCCACTACAGGCTGCCTGTAGAAAACTACAGGAGGGGGGCGGAGACAAGACCAGTCACCCTGCACAAGGAGAGGGAGCAGAGCTGTTGGAGGAGACCTAGCAGGCTCCAGCCACTACAGGCTGCCTGTAGAAAACTACAGGAGGGGCGGAGACAAGATCAGTCACCCTGCACAAGGAGAGGGAACAAAGCTGTGGGAGGGGACAAGCAGGCTCCACCCACTACAAAAAACTATAGGAGGGGGCAGAGACAAGATCAGACCCCTGCACAAGGAGAAAGAGCAGAGCTGTGGGAGGGGACAAGCAGGCTCCACCCACTACAAAAAACTATCAGAGGGGGCGGAGACAAGACCAGTAACCCTGCACAAGGAGAGAGAGCAGAGCTGTGGGAGGGGCCTAGCAGGCTCCACCCACTACAGGCTGCCTGCAGAAAACCACAGAAGGGGGAGGAGACAAGACCAGTCCCCCTGCACAAGGAGAGAGAGCAGGGCTGTGGGAGGGGACAAGCAGGCTCCACCCACTACAAAAAACTAACAGAGGGGGCGGAGACAAGACCAGTCACCCTGCACAAGGAGAGAGAGAGCAGAAGTGTGGGAGGGGACAAGCAGGCTCCACCCACTACAAAAAAACTGCCAGAGAGGGGCGGAGACAAGACCAGTCACCATGCACAAGGAGAGAGAGCAGAGCTGTGGGAGGGGACAAGCAGATCCCACCCACTACCAAAAACTACCAGAGGGGGCGGAGACAAGACCAGTCACCATGCACAAGGAGAGAAAGCAGAGCTGTGGGAGGGGCCAAGTAGGCTCCACCCTCTGCAGGCTGCCTGTAGAAAACTACAGGAGGGGGGCGGAGACAAGACCAGCCATCCTGCACAAGGGGAGAGAGCAGCAGTGAGAGGTCTTTATTACACATTGGATTACTGCACAGATCTGGAAGAAATACACAAAGCGCACCGAGATTCAAGAATACACATGACCAATGTATTTAGATGATATTTGCTTATCCCGGAGTTCACCTTTAACCCATTTGACGCCAACATAATACATATACGCGGCCTCACTGGACTGTGCTTTCCTTCTGTCGGGCCGCATATTTGTCCTGGGAGAGCGGCGCACAACCCGCTCCCAGCACAGAGACCGGAACCTCACAGAGAGCCCGGGGGGGGGCCCCGTATTAAAGATTGGGACCCGGGACTCCGGATTCCAGGTCACCTGATATGCTGAGGTAGCCTTTGATTGGTTGATCAGTCACTGTAAAGCGTTTCTCTCTCTCTGTGAATGGGGAGGAAAGATACATTGTATCCCTCTCTCTCTCTCTCTCTTTTTGCAGAGAGAGAAAAAAAAAGTGTGTGTAAAAAAATAATAATAATAAATAATAATAATAAAAATATTAAAAAATAAAGAAAAATACCTAGATCAAGGTTTGAGCTAGGCCAGTGCCAGGGTTAGTGTTTGAGTTAACGTCAGGGTCAAAGGTCAGAGTCAATATACTTTGGGCAGAATTTTATTTTTATTTATTTTTTTATTTATTTTTTATTTATTGTCAGTATCAGTGTGTTTTAGGTAGGACAAAAATATATATATATATATACAGCTAAATTTAAAAAAAATATATATATATTTTGGATCAGTTTTCTTTTGATTTAAAAAAAAAAAAAAAAATAACCTGGAGATATCCATTACCAGTTACTCAATTTGTCCTGAAAAAAAAAAAGCGGTATAATCCACCTGGATGCACAAAGTCGCTGTGACGATATGTACGGTTTTACTAACTCATGTCAAAGTTGCAAAATTGTGCTTAGGCATTAACATTTGTTTTACCCTTAGGTGCAAAGGGATTATCTGAGCAATTCACACATGACTCTGGGGGATATCAGCTCTGGGTTGTCTCTCTTACCTCCTGTCCTTGGCTGGTCTGCATGGCCGCAGTGCTCCGAGTATTATTCCGGGGTATTCCGGAGTGAAGGGGACGGGTCCTGCCAGCCCTCCCTGGTGTTGGCATCTTCCGTCGAGCCGATAGAAGTCCCAGCAGGAGATGCCAGGAGGCGGCGTCACATGTAACTCAGAGACACGTCACATGTGCAGACAATGCGGCTTCATTGCATGGCACGACCCCCCCAGACACCCACCGGGGGGGCCACATTAATGAACCTGTCATCTCAAACCTGTCCCGGCTCCACCAAGAACGCTGAGCTTCAATCATTCACCCCCGCCTGCAGATCTGGGCCCCCCCCCCCCTCATCTATGGGGATTTATAAGACTTGTGCCGCTTTACATACCAGACATCAAGTTGTGTGAGCTTAAAGGACACGTAATCCCCAACAATGAACGTCTCTCATCTGCGAAACCTCCCATTGGAAACGTTTCATCACATCTCTTCAATGAGAGCAAAAAAAATACCTGTTGATCCTGCCAGAAATCACTGCACTCCTATCAGTTACATTGCCCTTCTCGCGCGGCCCCCTGCACCACGCATCGGCACTGATCACAGATCCGGGTAAAGAGCCAATTATAGCTGATCACAGTGTAAACAGGATTTGCCAGTTATCGCCAATCCTCGCCCTCACCCTGACAGTGTCCTGATTATCAGTGCATTCCCAATAGTGCCCATCAGTGCTGCCTGTCAGAGCCTCTCAGTCCTACATATCAGTGCCCATCAGTGCCTCTTATCAGTGCCCATCAGTGCTGCCTGTCAGAGCCTCTCAGTCCTACATATCAGTGCCCATCAGTGCCTCTTATCAGTGCCCATCAGTGCTGCCTGTCAGAGCCTCTCAGTCCTACATATCAGTGCCCATCAGTGCCTCTTATCAGTGCCCATCAGTGCTGCCTGTCAGAGCTTCTCAGTGCTGCCTATCAGGGCCCATCAGTACTGCCTGTCAGAGCCTCTCCCCTTTAAAGTCCCCCTTACATCATGGTCCCCATCACAGTCCCCCCTACATCAGGGTCCCCATCAAAGTCCCCTTTACATCAGGGTCCACTTCAAAGTCCCCTTTACATCATGGTCTCCATCAAAGTCCCCCCTACATCAGGGTCCCCATCAAAGTCCCCCTTACATCATGGTCCCCATCAAAGTCCCCTTTACATCAGGGTCCACTTCAAAGTCCCCTTTACATCATGGTCTCCATCAAAGTCCCCTTTTACATCATGGTCTCCATCAAAGTCCCCTTTACATCATGGTCTCCATCAAAGTCCCCCTTACATCATGGCCTCCATCAAAGTCCCCTTTACATCATGGTCTCCATCAAAGTCCCCTTTACATCATGGTCTCCATCAAAGTCCCCCTTACATCATGGTCTCCATCAAAGTCCCCCTTACATCATGGTCTCCATCAAAGTCCCCCTTACATCATGGTCTCCATCAAAGTCCCCTTTACATCATGGTCTCCATCAAAGTCCCCCTTACATCATGGTCTCCATCAAAGTCCCCTTTACATCATGGTCTCCATCAAAGTCCCCTTTACATCATGGTCTCCATCAAAGTCCCCTTTACATCATGGTCTCCATCAAAGTCCCCTTTACATCATGGTCTCCATCAAAGTCCCCTTTACATCATGGTCTCCATCAAAGTCCCCTTTACATCATGGTCTCCATCAAAGTCCCCCTTACATCATGGTCTCCATCAAAGTCCCCCTTACATCATGGTCTCCATCAAAGTCCCCTTTACATCATGGTCTCCATCAAAGTCCCCCTAACATCGGGATCCACATCAAAGTCCCCCTTACATCATGGTCCCCATCAAAGTCCCCCTTACATCATGGTCCCCATCAAAGTCCCCCTTACATCATGGTCCCCATCAAAGTCCCCCTAACATCAGGGTCCACTTCAAAGTCCCCCTTACATCATGGTCCCCATCAAAGCCCCCCTTATATCAGAGTCCCCACCAAAGTCCCCCCTTACATCAGAGTCCCCATCAGAGCTCCATTAAGTCAGAGTCCCCATTGGGGTCCACTTTACCTGTGAGTCCTCCTTACATTAGAGGGCTACATAAAATCTTGCAGTGGGTCAGATTTGTCCTGCAGGCCGTAGTTTGGAGACCCCGGCAATGAGAAATGAGCCGGGGATTCATCCGGCATTGTGCACAGAGGATACTCAATAATGTTTGTTTTACAATTATATCAATAAATCTGTTGGATTTGATTTGAGATCCCGCTGATTCCCGAACCTGAATGAAGTTCCGATACAATGTAATGATATTTCTGAATGCTATGAATCTTATAATGTTTAGATTTGATGGAAGTAGCAATTCCTGGAAAGTTACAAATGTCTTTGATGATCTTTGAAGGATTTCTCTTCGGCATTTGGATTCCCAACCAGTCCACTTCTGGAGCCCAACCTGGAGGGATACAACGTAACGTAACCTCCAGAACCCAATTCGAGGAGTAAGAATCATTGGCACTAATAAGACTTTCCTCTTCTGCAGGCTCACGATAGTTCAGGAAAGAAGCCGGAAACACTGGAAATGCTAAAAGAACATCCAATTATTAGGAAACAAGAAGATACAAATCCAGTGAAGGAAGCCGAAACGCGTTAGACCCTTCACTGGATTTTTAACTCCTTTGTTTACTAATAAATGGAAGTTCTTCTAGCAGCATTTACCATGTTGCCTGCTTCTTGGACCAAAACCTAATTTTAGATGAAACGGAGAAGGATTAGACCCCCCTGTCAAGTTTTTATTGTTGTCTACGTCTTTGTTAGAGAGATTCATCCTCTCTATTTGTCCTGTTTATGAAAGCAAAAGAAAATCCAAAATATTGGGGTTAGCAGAGGGGAAATCCTCCAGTGGGGACACTAGTTTTGGTGACAACCAGGGATTTCCCTCACCTTGGAGGGATTTCCTCTCACTTCCTGTTTCTGCTATGGGACAGGAAGTGAGAGGAAAATTCCCCAGTGGGACACATTGGGGGGAAAAAAACCTGACAGGGGTTATAACCCTCACTTACACTTATCTAAAATGAAAAAAAAAAAAAGGTTTGCCTTTAATTTTCCTTTAACCACTTCCCGTCCGTCATATAGAAAAAAGACGGGCGCAAAGCGGTTGTATTATCCTGACTGGACGTTATAAGATGTCCAGCAGGATAAGCCGCTAGCACTGACAGGGGGGGGGGGGTCTGCGTTCATATTCCGCACATTGATTATCAGTGCAGATCCATCGAGGATGCCCACTGTAGACCACCAGGGATGCCCACTTGACACCACCAGGGATGCCCACTTGACACCACCAGGGATGCTCACTGGAGACCACCAGGGATGCCCACTTGACACCACCAGGGATGCCCACTTGACACCACCAGGGATGCTCACTGGAGACCACCAGGGATGCCCACTTGACACCACCAGGGATGCCCACTTGACACCCCCAGGGATGCTCACTGGAGACCACCAGGGATGCCCACTTGACACCACCAGGAATGCTCACTGGAGACCACCAGGTATGTCCACTAGAGCCCACTATTAGGGATGGCACTCTGTGCCCATCAGTGATGCCTGCCAGTGCCTCCTGATCAGTGCTGCCTATCAGTGCTGCCCATCAGTGCCACCTATAAGTGCCCACCAGTGCCACCTATCATTGCCACCTATGAGTGGCCATCAGTGCCACCTATCAGTACCCATCAGTGTCACCTATCATTGCCCATTAGTGCTGCATATCAGTGCCACCTATCAGTACCCATCTGTACGGCTTATCAGTGCCACCTATCAGTGCTGCATATAAGTGCTGCATTATCAGTTCCCATCGGTGCCACCTCATCAGTGCCAATCAGTACTGCCTCATCAGTGCCCGCCAGTGCAGCCTCATCAGTGATGGAGAAAACATACTCATTTACAAAGTTTTGTAACAGAAAACAAAGAAAAGCTTTTCGGTCTTTTTTTAATTTGTAGCACAAAAAATAAAAAACCCCCAGAGGTGATCAGATGCCACCAAAAGAAAGTTCTATTTGTGAGGAACAAATGATAAAAATTTCATTTGGGTACAGTGTTGCATGACCGCGCAATTGTCATTCAAAACGCAACAGCGCTGAAAGCTGAAAATGGTCCTGGGCAGGAAGGGGGTGAAAGTGCCTGGTATTGAAGGGGTTAAACCCCTCTTGACCAGAAGCTCTGATTGTGCCGGACTATGAGGAGTTAACATAGCGGGCCATTGGCTGCCCGCTCCAGGCTGTGTTTCGCCCTCTGGACGGTTCTCTTAGTAACACTAAACAATAGCATTGTTTACAGAGCGCAGGTCAGATCTCATTACAGGACGTCAATCAGCCACCTGCCAGACACAATAGACGGCAACACTTCAATGGCTGCGGGATAAACTGACACCCAACTGATCTCCGTCACCAGAACAACACAGCGCCACCGCATACACCGCACTGGCAGAACGGGCATCGGCCTAGGGCGCCGCTCTGCGGGGACACGGCTCTCCCCCCCCCCGGTACAGAGGGACGCTCTTCTTTTTAAACTCTTTTAAGTAAATGGATGACTCCAAATATACTGAGACTGGGAAGAGCAAGTTCCCGAATACCCGGCATTAAGTACACATAGAACTGAAAGGGTTAAAGGGATTTGTCACCCCCTCCGTTCCGTCCCTTTCAGTCTCCGTGATAATCGTCATCAGCACAAATAGAGGGGGTGAGCCCAGGGCTGGTGCAAGGATTTTTGACATGCTAAGCAAAACCTAATTTTACCGCCCCCCCCCCTTGCTCCACCCCTTTTGCCCTGCCCATGAATACCCACATTTTTAATGAAGTGCCCATCAAATGCAGCCTCACCAGCGCCCATCAAATGCAGCCCACCAGTGCCCATCAAATGCAGCCCACCAGTGCCCATCAAATGCAGCCTCACCAGTGCCCATCAAATGCAGCCTCACCAGCGCCCATCAAATGCACCCCTACCAGCGCCCATCAGATGCAGTACACCAGTGCCCATCATTGCAGCCTCGCCAGCTCCCATCAAATGCAGCCTCACCAGCGTCCATCAAATGCAGCCTCACCAGTGTCAATCAAATGCAGCCTCACCAGTGTCAATCAATGCAGCCTCACCAGTGCCCATCAATGCAGCCTCGCCAGCGCCCATTAAATGCAACCTACCAGCACCCCTGGAATGCAGCCTACCAATGTCCATCAATGCAGCCTCACCAGCGTCCATCAATGCAGCCTCACCAGCATACATCAAATGCAGCCTCGTCAGGGCCCATCAATGCAGCTTCACCAGTATCCATCAATGCAGCCTCACCAGCACCCATCAAATGCAGCCTCACCAGCTCCCATTAAATGCAGCCTCACCAGTGTCCATCATGCAGCCTACCAGGGCCCATCAATGAATGTTTTCTTGCTTGCTTCCATTCATTCAGGAGTCGGGACATGGACACAGTCCTCTGCAAACAGAGCAGCGGCTGCCTGCTGATGCTGAGACTTAGTTGCTTGCTGCAGAGAGAAGAGAATAGGAACACCAGGGCTCAGGCGCCCTAGGCAACGGTGCGCCCTAGACAGCTGCCTAGTTTGCCTAGTGGTAGCACCAGCCCTGGATGAACCTTCCCACTATCCCTGTGCTGAGTTCCCGGGTCTGTACACTTGCTGCGCCCATTATGAGGGGTTCCCACCATCCCTGGGCTGAGTTCCCGGGTCTGTACACTTGCTGCGCCCATTATGAGGGGTTCCCACCATCCCTGTGCTGAGTTCCCGGGTCTGTACACTTGCTGCGCCCATTATGAGGGGTTCCCACCATCCCTGTGCTGAGTTCCCGGGTCTGTACACTTGCTGCGCCCATTATGAGGGGTTCCCACCATCCCTGTGCTGAGTTCCCGGGTCTGTACACTTGCTGCGCCCATTATGAGGGGTTCCCACCATCCCTGTGCTGAGTTCCCGGGTCTGTACACCCGCTGTGCCCATTATGAGGGGTTCCCACCATCCCTGTGCTGAGTTCCCAGGTCTGTACACCCGCTGTGCCCATTATGAGGGGTTCCCACCATCCCTGTGCTGAGTTCCCGGGTCTGTACACCCGCTGTGCCCATTATGAGGGGTTCCCACCATCCCTGTGCTGAGTTCCCGGGTCTGTACACCCGCTGTGCCCATTATGAGGGGTTCCCACCATCCCTGTGCTGAGTTCCCGGGTCTGTACACCTGCTGTGCCCATTATAAGGGGTTTCCACCATTTAGAATACTAATAAAAGTTGATAGGGGATCTCCATGACATGTGATCTCAGCAGTATAAGTCCCGGATTGCTGACCCTCCGCACACCAGATGTGATCAATGTAATTGTAGACGATGGAGCGCTGCCGGCTTCTTGTATAATAGTCTTCTCCTTAGAGGACAATCGTACTCTGAGATCACTCTGCTTCTATTATTACACTTACAGACCAAGAAATATCCAAAATACCCCCCATTACCATTCGTTCCCTGTCAGAGGTTCATTTCATAGGTTCAGACTGATGTAAACAGCACTATATATATATATATATTTATATTTATCCAGTCTGCACCGGTGAGGAAGATAATGTATCTGATTCGGTGTCTTCAGTGCCGGCAGCCATAAAGGAGGATGGCTTCTTTGTTCTTCTCCCTCTTCTGTGGTGTCCTTCTCCCTATACCCTTCAGTGCAGACTGGCAGAGTGTAAACAAAGCAATGAGTTCTGTACATTAGTTACTACTGACCCCTGCACTCTGTGTATTACTTACTGCTGACTCCTGCACTCTGTGTATTACTTACTACTGACCCCTGCACTCTGTGTATTACTTACTACTGACCCCTGCACTCTGTGTATTACTTACTACTGATCCCTGCACTCTGTGTATTACTTACTACTGACCCCTGCACTCTGTGTATTACTTCCTACTGATCCCTGCACCTTGTGTATTACTCACTACTGACCCCTGCACTCTGTGTATTACTTACTACTGATCCCTGCACCTTGTGTATTACTCACTACTGACCCCTGCACTCTGTGTATTACTTACTGCTGACTCCTGTGCTCTGTGTATTACTTACTGCTGACTCCTGTGCTCTGTGTATTACTTCCTACTGATCCCTGCACTCTGTGTATTACTTACTGCTGACTCCTGTGCTCTGTGTATTACTTACTACTGACCCCTGCACTCTGTGTATTACTTACTACTGACCCCTGCACTCTGTGTATTACTTACTGCTGACTCCTGTGCTCTGTGTATTACTTACTACTGATCCCTACACTCTGTGTATTACTTACTACTGATCTCTGCACTCTGTGTATTACTACTGACCCCTGCACTCTGTGTATTACTACTGATCCCTGCACTCTGTGTATTACTTACTACTGACCCCTGCACTCTGTGTATTACTTACTGCTAACCCCTGCACTCTGTGTATTACCTACTACTGACAACTGCACTCTGTGTATTACTTACTACTGATCCCTGCACTCTGTGTGTTACTTACTACTGACCCCTGCACTCTGTGTATTACTTACTACTGACCCCTGCACTCTGTGTATTACTCACCGCTGACTCCTGTGCTCTATGTATTACTTAATACTGACCCCTGCACTCTGTGTATTACTACTGACCCCAGCACCCTGTGTATTACTTACTACTGATCCCTGCACTCTGTGTATTACTTACTACTGACCCTTTTACTCTGTGTATTACTTACTACTGATCCCTGCACTCTGTGTATTGCTTACTACTGACCCTTGCACTCTGTGTATTACTCACTACTGACCCCTACTGATCCCTGCACTCTGTGTATTACTTACTACTGACCCCTGCACTCTGTGTATTACTTACTGCTGACTCCTGTGCTCTGTGTATTACTCACTACTGACCCCTGCACTCTGTGTATTACTTACTACTGACCCCTGCACTCTGTGTATTACTTACTGCTGACTCCTGTGCTCTGTGTATTACTTAATACTGACCCCTGCACTCTGTGTATTACTACTGATCCCTGCACTCTGTGTATTACTCACTACTGACCCCTGCACTCTGTGTATTACTCACTACTGACCCCTGTGCTCTGTGTATTTGTGCAGCGCATTTTTTGGGGAAAAGGTGCACTTCACTGAATTAACAAAAACTTAAAAAAAAAAAAGTAAAGTTAGCTCAGTTTTTTTTTTTTTTATGTGAAAGATGATGTTACGCCGAGTAAATGGATACCCAACATCTTACACTTTAAAATTGCGCACACTCGTGAAATGGCGCCAGACTACGGTACTTCTCCATAGGCGACGCTTTAAAACATTTTTAGCGGATACCAGTTTAGAGTTACATAGGAGGTCTAGCGCTAGAATTATTGCTCTTGCTCTAACGGTCATGGCGATACCTCACATGGGTGGTTTGAACACCGTTTACATTGCGCGACTTACGTATGCGTTTTCTTTGGTACGCAGGGACGGGGGGCACTTTACATTTTTTTTTTTTTTCTTCTTTTTTTTTTTTTTATGCTGTCCCTTTAAAAAAAATTAAAATAAAAAAAATCTGATCACTTTTATTGCTGCCACAAGAAATGTAAACATCCCGTGTGACAGTGATAGGCGGTGACAGGTACTCTTTATGGAGGGATCTATAAGACCCCAAACCCCTCCTCCGCACTTCAAAGTATTCAAAATTGCCAAAATCTGCGTTTTTAAAAACTGGATTTTTTTCAAATTGGCGCCGTTGGCGAATATGCGAAAGCGAAAAGTGACACCAATGATGGGGCACTATTCCTCCCACTGACACCAATGATAGGGCACTATTCCTCCCACTGACACCAATGATGGGTCACTATTCCTCCCACTGACACTAATGATGGGGCACTATTCCTCCCACTGACACTAATGATGGGGCACTATTCCTCCCACTGACACTAATGATGGGGCACTATTCCTCCCACTGACACTAATGATGGGGCACTATTCCTCCCACTGATACCAATGATGGGGCACTATTCCTCCCACTGATACCAATGATGGGGCACTATTCCTCCCACTGATACCAATGATGGGGCACTATTCCTCCCACTGATAGCAATGATGGGGCACTATTCCTCCCACTGATACCAATGATGGGGCACTATTCCTCCCACTGACACTAATGATGGGCACTATTCCTCCCACTGACACCAATGATGGGGCACTATTCCTCCCACTGACACCAATGATGGGGCACTATTCCTCCCACTGACACCAATGATGGGGCACTATTCCTCCCACTGATACCAATGATGGGGCACTATTCCTCCCACTGACACGAATGATGGGGCACTATTCCTCCCACTGACACCAATGTTGGGGCACTATTCCCCCCACTGACACCAATGATGGGGCACTATTCCTCCCACTGACACCAATGATGGGGCACTATTCCTCCCACTGATACCAATGATGGGGCACTATTCCTCCCACTGATACCAATGATGGAGCACTATTCCTCCCACTGACACCAATGATGGGGCACTATTCCTCCCACTGATACCAATGATGGGGCACTATTCCTCCCACTGATACCAATGATGGGGCACTATTCCTCCCACTGACACCAATGATGGGGCACTATTCCTCCCACTGATACCAATGATGGGGCACTATTCCTCCCACTGATACCAATGATGGGGCACTATTCCTCCCACTGACACCAAAGGGTCTGAAGGATCCTAAACTGGTCCTTTGTTGAGAAAGTTTGGAGACCCCGCACCCCCCCCCCCCCCCTCCCAGATCTATGGGGTAAAAAAACACCCAATTCTGCTTCAGAAGTGGTTCCTTTTTGTAGTGTCAGGTGTTGAGCTACAGGGACCCGAGCCTGTATGTGAATGCCTCCCCCCTCCCCCCATTTATAAATTTGGGGTTTTCTTTGTTATGTGTTTCGGATGTCAGATGCGGGGGTGTGATGTGAGGGCCGTTCTCTCTTCCTATGATACTTATTTTGCAACATTGTTTTACTATTATTATCATTATATTATTATTAATCAGTATATATATATAATTATTAGACATGATTTATATATTATTATTATTATTAGATGGGATTTATATAGTATTATTATTAAGTGTTCTTTTTTTTTTTTTTTTTTTATATTCTTTATTCAAAACTTTTTTACATTGTTTACAAACATAGATATAAAAACAATTTTATGGTTCTGATATATTCGTGTAGGCTTTTTAACGATAGACATTTTCTTATTCCTTTTAATTTATCCTCTTTATTGCACATACCCTTTCTTTCGCTTAAAAAAAATAAAAATAAAATAATAATTATTAAGTGTTCTTGCATAGCAAAACCACTTACTGTTATCTCACATATATATTATTATTATTATTATTATAGCCAAATTTACCACCCTAACTCCTCCCACAGCTTTTACACTACATAGACAGTAATATACCGAAACGTGTGGATTGTTTCCAATTGGTGTTACTATTACTTTGTGGAACGTTTTTGCCAAATGGTTCACGAAATATCGTCGTTTATTTGCGGCAAAATTTGTCCCATAGGAATGAATGGCGAAATGTTGAAAACTAGAGTGGGAGGTGACAAAAGCTGGCAACCCCCCCCCATGATCAGCCAAAACATTATGACCACCACATGATCAGCCAAAACATTATGACCACCACATGATCAGCCAAATAATTTATGACCGCCCCATGATCAGGCAAAACATTATGACCACCCATTGAAAAAAAAAAAAATTATAAAAAAAAAAATAATAATTTTTGAAAAAAAAAATCGTTTAAAAAAATAATTTTTGAAAAAAATGTTCATCTCTTTCAGCTAATGGTGGGACTTCTTCAACTTTTTTACTACTATTTATAGTTTTTAAAATAGTCAGCTTTTTAACACTTTTCACAGTTACTCCAGCCACCCCAACCACACAACAGCTACTCAAGCCACTCCACCCAGTTACTCCGCCCACTCCAGTAGGTGGAGGCAAGAACACTTCACACAATTTCCCCCAGAAATTGTAGCTTTTCTAGTTATTTTTTATTACACAGGATTTATATTATTATATTATTATTATTATTATTATTATTATTATTATTATTGTTATTATTCAGGATCTATATATTATTATTATTATTAGACAGGATTTATATATTATTATTATTAGACAGGATTAGAATATTATTATTATACAGGGTTAATATATTATTATTATTATTATAAAGGATTTATATATTATTATCATTAGACAGAATTAGTATATTATTATTATTATTATTAGTATTATTATATAGGATTTATATATTATTATTATTATACAGGATTAGTATATTATACAGGATTTATATAGTAATATTATTATTATTATACAGGATTAGTATATTATTATTATACATGATTTATATAGTATTATTATTATTATTATTATTATTATTATTATTATTATTATTATTATTATACATGCTCTATATATTATTACTATTATTATACAGGATTAGTATATTATTATTATACAGGATTTATATATTATTATTATTATTATTATTGTTATACAGGATTTATATATTATTATTATTATATAGGATTAGTATATTATTATTATTATACAGGATTTAGTAATATTATTATTATACAGGATTAGTATATTATCATTATTATACATGATTTATATAGTAATATTATTATTATTACAGGATTTATATATTATTAGACAGGATTAGTATATTATTATTAGTAGTAGTAGTATTATTATACAGGATTTATATATTAATATTATTATACAGGATTAGTATATTATACAGGATTTATATAGTAATATTATTATTATTATACAGGATTAGTATATTATTATTATTATACATGATTTATATAGTATTATTATTATTATTATTATTATTATTATTATTATTATTATACATGTTCTATATATTATTACTATTATTATACAGAATTAGTATATTATTATTATACAGGATTTATATATTATTATTATTATTATACAGGATTTATATATTATTATTATTATATAGGATTAGTATATTATTATTATACATGGTTTATATATTATTATTATTATACAGGATTTATATATTATTACTATTATTATACAGGATTAGTATATTATTATTATACAGGATTTATATATTATTATTATACAGGATTTATATATTATTATTATACAGGATTAGTATATTATTATTATACAGGATTTATATATTATTATTATACAGGATTTATATATTATTATTATACGGGATTTATATATTATTATTATACGGGATTTATATATTATTATTATACAGGATTTATATATTATTATTATACGGGATTTATATATTATTATTATACGGGATTTATATAGCGTCAGCAGTTTGCGCAGCGTTTTACAACATGAGAGCAGACAGAACAGTTACAATACAATTCATATAATAAATAATATTTCGATCGTGCAGCGATAACTTACCGGGATGTGGCGGCGCTGAGTGATGCCCCCGGGGTACAATCCGCCCGTCCCGCTGTCACATCCCATTGTCTGCCCCTCCGGCGCGCTCAGGGGCTCCGCATTGTCCTGCGGTCAGACGATGCGGCGCGAGGACGCGGACCGGGGATAAGGTTACAGGTAAGCGTGCCGATGTCTCCGGCAGGTAATGTGAGCCTCGGCTCTCCATCCAGCTCCTCATCTCCAAATCCTCCCTCCGGGGACACGCCCTGCTACCTGCGGGAGGGACGGCCGGGGTGTTGATGTCGCCCTGGAGACCTCGCCGCTGTCACCCACCTGAAGCCGGTGACAGGGATGGGACGAGTGACAGACGGGATCCTGTCTAGCAGGTCCGGGGTGATTGACGACTCTCCGCAGAGATCACACAACAAAACACCGCCGGAGTGTATCTAAAACCCCCGGCGTGGATCGCAGCTCACCTGAGAACATTCGTCCTGTGAAGCCACATGTACATTCGTTCTGTGCGAATCGGGCAAAATTAAATGTTACAAGGCTATTTCCTCTCCAGGTCGAATATTCTTCATTCATAAGAAAAGAGCAAATCAGAAAAAATACTGAGCACTGGACCAGCACTCACTTTCTACTTATGACCCAAACTGATAGGCAGTAGATAGGTCAAGCAGGATAATCGTTTCTAGAAATAAAGTTCATCGAGAAAATACCACATTATGGCCACTAGATGGCACTGATGATCCCAGGGAATCAATACTTATTTTCTAGATTCATCGGCTCCATCTAATGGTCATAATATGGTATTTTCCTGATTCATATTTCTAAAGGAGGTCGAATGTTATGCATTCATGTTACTAGAGTATTTCCTCTACAGGTCGAATATTCTTCATTCATAAGAAAAGAGTGAATTAAAAAAAAAATACTGAGCACTGGACCAGCACTCACTTTCTACCTATGACCCAAACTGATATGCAGCTGATAGGTCAAGCAGGATAATCGTTTCTAAGAATAGGTTGGATGAAGAAAATACTGCATTATGGTCACATGGAGATGATGATTATAGGGAAACAATAATTATTTCCTATGATTGTCAGCTCCATCTAGTGGTCATAAGGCGGCATTTTTCCTGATTCACATCTCCTTATGAGGTCGAATGTTATGCATTCATGTTACCAGACTATTTTCTCTCCAGGTGGAATATTATTCATTCATAAGAAAAGCGTGAACAAGAACAAATAGTGACCACTGGACAGGCTAATCATTTCTGAGAATAGCATGAATCCGGAGTATACTGCATTATGACCACTAATGGAGCTGATGACCTTAGGAAATCAATACTTATTTTCTAGGATCATCAGCTCCATCTAGTGGCCATAATGTGGTATTTTCCTGATTTGCATTTCTATAGGAGGTCGAATGTTATGCATTCATGTTACTAGGCTATTTTCTCTCCAGGTTGAATACTACTCATTCATAAGAGAATGAATCAGAAAAAAAAATCAAAACTTATTTCCTAGGATCTCAGCTCCATCTAGTGGTCATAATGCAACATTTTCCCTGAATTCCTTATGAGGTTGAATGTTATGCATTCATGTTCCTAGAGTATTATGGTCACTACATGGAGATGATGATTATAGGGAATCAATACTTATTTCCTATGATCGTGAGCTCCATCTATTGGTCATAATGTGCCATTTTCCCTGATTCACATCTCCTTATGGAGTCGAATGTTATGCATTCATGTTCCTAGACTATTATGGTCACCACATGGAAATGATGATTATAGGGAAACAATACTTATTTCCTATGATCGTGAGCTCCATCTAGTGGTCATAATCCGGCATTTTCCCTAATTCACATTTCCTTATGAGGTCGAATGTTATGCATTCATGTTACTAAACTATTATGGTCACTACATGGAGATGATGATTATAGGGAATCAGTACTTATTTCCTATGATCGTCAGCTCCATCTAGTGGTCATAATGCGGCATTTTCCCTGATTAACATCGCCTTATGAGGTTGAATGTTATGCATTCGTGTTACTAGACTATTTTTCTCTCCAGGTTGAATATTATTGAGTCATAAGAAAAGAGTGAAACAGAACAAATACTGAGCACTGGACAGGCTAATCATTTCTGGGAACAGCACGAATCCGGAGAATGCCGCATTATGGCCACTAGATGGAGCCGATGATTATAGGGAATCGATACTTATTTCCTATTATCTTCAGCTCCATCTAGTGGTCATAATGCAGTATTTTCATGATTTACATTTCTTTATGAGGTCGAAAATAGTGACCGGTGAATCAGAAAAATACTCAAAAAGCTTTATACTTTAAGTTAATCAAGAAAATACCACATTATGGCCACTAGATGGCACTGATGATCCCAGGGAATCAGTACTTATTTTCTAGATTCATCAGTGGTCGGTATTTTTTTTCTGATTCATTCTTTTCTCATGAATAAATAATTTTCGACCTGGATGGAAAATAGTCCAGTAACATGAATGCATAACATTTAACCTTATATGGCAATGTGAATCAGGAAGATACCGCATTATGACCACTAGAGGGAGCCGATGATCTTAGAAAATAAGTATTGATATCCTAAGATCATCAGCTCCATTTAGTGGTCATAATATGGAATTTCCTGATTTGTATTTCTATAGGAGGTTGAATGTTATGCATTCATATTTTCTGGACTATTTTCCCTCTGGGTCGAATATTCTTCATTCATAAGAAAAGAGTGAATTAAAAAAAAAAATACTGACCACTGGACCAGAACTCACCTTTTACATATGACCCAAACTGATATGCATTTGATCGGTCAAGCAAGTTAATCATATCTAGGAATAAAATGAATCATGGAAACACCGCATTTTGGCCACTAGATGGAGCCGATGATCTTAGGAAATTAATACTTATTTTCTAGGATCATCTGCTCCATCTAGTGGTCATAATGCTGTATCGTCCTGATTCACTTTGCTATATGAGGTTAAATGTTATGCATTCATGTTACTGGACTATTTTCTGTCCAGGTCGAATATTATTTATTCATAAGAAAAGAATGAATCAGAAAAAAAAAATACTGACCACTGATGAGTCTAGAAAATAAGTATTGATTCCCTGGGATCATCAGCGCCATCTAATGGCCATAATGTGGTATTCTCCGGATTCATGCTATTCTCAGAAATTATTAGTCTGTCCAGTGGTCAGTATTTGTTCTGATTCACTCTTTTCTTATGACTGAATAATATTCCACCTGTGGAGAAAATAGCCTAGTAATATGAATGCATAACATTCAACCTCATTAAGGAGCTGTGAATCAGGAAAATGCTGCATTATGACCACTAGATGGAGCTGACGATCATAGGAAATAAGTATTGTTTCCCTATAGTCATCATCTCCATGTAGTGCCCATAATAGTCTAGGAACATGAATGCATAACATTCGACCTAATAAGGAGATGTGAATCAGGAAAATGCTGCATTATGACCACTAGATGGAGCTGACGATCATAGGAAATAAGTATTGTTTCCCTATAGTCATCATCTCCATGTAGTGCCCATAATAGTCTAGGAACATGAATGCATAACATTCGACCTCATAAGGAGATGTGAATCAGGAAAATACATTGGACTATTTTCTGTCCAGGTCGAATATTATTTATTTAGAAGAAAAGAATGAATCAGGAAAAAAATACTGACCACTGATGAATCTAGAAAATAAGTATTGATTCCCTGGGATCATCAGTGCCATCTAGTGGCCATAATGTGGTATTCTCCGGATTCATGCTATTCTCAGAAATGATTAGTCTGTCCAGTGATCAGTATTTGTTCCGATTCACACTTTTCTTATGACAGAATAATATTCCACCTGGAGAGAAAATAGACTAGTAATATGAATGCATAACATTCGACCTCATAAGGAGATGTGAATCAGGAAAATGCCGCATTATGACCACTAGATGGAGCTGACGATCCTAGGAAATAAGTATTGATTCCCTATAATCATCATCTCCATGTAGTGACCTTAATAGTCTGGTAACATGAATGCATAACATTCGACCTCATAAGGAGATGTGAATCAGGAAAATACATCATTATGACCACTAGATGGAACCGATGATCCTAGGAAATAAGTATTCACCTTCTACATATGACACAAACTGATATGAGGTAGATAGGTCAAGTAGGCTAATCATTTCTAAGAATAGCACGAGTCAAGAAAATGCCACATTGTGGTCACTAGATGGAGCCGGCGATCCTAGAAAATAAGTATTCATTCCCTGGGGATCATCAGCTCCATCTAGTGGCCATAACGTGGGATTTTCCTGAGTTACATTTCTATAGGAGGTCGAATGTTATGCATTCATGTTACTAGGCTATTTTCTCTGCAGGTTGAATATTACTCATTTATAAGAAAAGAATGAATCAGAAAAAAAAAAAAAAACGTATTTCCTGGGATCATCAGCTCCATCTAGTGGCCATAATGTGGTATTTTCTTGGTTTATTCTATTCTTAGAAACGATTAGCCTGCTCGACCGATCAACTGCATATCAGTTTGTGCCGTATGTAGAAGGTTGAGTGCTGGTCCAGCGCTCAGCATTTTTTTCAGATCCGCGCTTTTCTAATGAATAAATAACATTCGACCTGGAGAAAAAAATAGTTTAATAATATGAATGCATAACATTCGACCTTCATACAGAAATGTGAACCAGGAAAATACCGCACGATGGCCACTAGATGGAGTTCACGATCATAAGAATTAAGTATTGATTCCCTGGGATCATCAGCTCCATCTAGTGGTCATGATGCGGTATTGCCCTGATTCACTCTATTCTTAGAAATGAGGAAACATCTGACCTGGAGGGAAAATATACAGGTAACATTTGATTGACCTCCAGAAGATTTACCCCCCTTCCTGACCAGGCCATTTTTTTTTTGCGATTCGGCACTGGGTTACTTTAACTGACAATTGCGCGGTCAGGCGACGCTGTACCCCAAAAAAATAATTTAGGCCAATGTGTGTTCTTCTACATATTTTTGGTAAAAAATAAAATAAATCCCGATAAGCGGATATTGATCGGGGAAAAGTTATCACGTCTACAAACTGAGGGATGTTTACTGGGATTTAAAAAAATAAAAAAATAAAAGTGTATACTGGTAATGGCGGCGATCAGCGACTTATGGCGGGATTGCGATGTTGCGGCGGGCGGTCTGACACCAAACTGACACTTTGTGGGGACCAGCGACACTAATACAGTGATCGGTGCTAAAAAAAATATGCACTGTCACTGTACTAATGACACTGGTTGGGAAGGGGTTTACCTCGTGCCTACCGGGCATTTTCACCCCATTCTTGCCCAGGCCAGCTTTCAGTGTTCTCACACTTTGAATGACAATTGCGCGGTCGTGCCACACGGTACCCATATAGGACATTTTTATCATTTTTTTTCACACATCCAGAGCTTCCTTCCGCTGGTGTTTGATCCCCTCTCGGGGGGGTTCTTTATTTTTGTGCTAAAGAAACAAAAAACAACCCAAAATTTTGATAAAAATAAATAAAAGGTTTTTCCTATTTTGTTATAAAATTTTGCAAACAGCTCATTTTTCTCCTTCACTGATGGGCACTAAAGAGGTGGCATTGACAGGCACTGATGGGGCTGCACTGATGGACAATAATAGGCCCTGATAGGCTGCACTGATGGACACTGATGAAGCTGCACTGATGGGTACTGATGAGGCTGCACTGATGGGTACTGATAGGTGGCACTGATGGGTACTGATGAGGCTGCACTGATGGATACCGATAGGTGACACTGATGGGTACTGATGAAGCTGCACTGATGGGTACTGATGAGGCTGCACTGATGGGTACTGATAGGTGGCACTGATGGGTACTGATGAGGCTGCACTGATGGATACCGATAGGTGACACTGATGGGTACTGATGAGGCTGCACTGATGGGTACTGATAGGTGGCACTGAAGGGTACTGATGAGGCTGCACTGACGGGCACTGATGAGGCTGCATTGATGGACACTGATATTCTGCACTGATGGGCACTGATGAAGCTACACTGATAGGCGGTATTGAAGGACACTGAAGAGGTGGCACTGATGGGCATTAATAGGCAGCACTGAAGGGTACCGATGAGGCTGCACTGATATGCTGCACTGATGGGCACTGATGAAACTACACTGATAGGCAGCATTGATGGACAGTGAAGAGGTGGCACTGATGGGCACTAATAGGCTGCACTGATGGGCACTGATGAGGCTGCACTGATGGGCACTGATGAGGCTGCACTGATGGACACTGCTGAGGCTGCACTGATGGGTACTGATGAGGTGGCACTGATGTACACTGATGAGGCTGCACTGATGGACACTGATGAAGCTGCACTGATGGGCACTGATATGCACTGATGGGGCAGCACTGATGGACACTGATAAAGTTGCACTGATAGGCACTGATTGGGCAGCACTGATGGGACAGCACTTACGGACACTGATGAGGCTGCACTGATGGACACTGATGAAGCTGCACTGATGGGCACGGAGGGACACTGATGAAGCGGCACTGATGGGGCAGCACTGATGGACACTGATGAAGCTGCACTGATAGGCAGCATTGATGGACAGTGAAGAGGTGGCACTGATGGGCACTAATAGGCTGCACTGACGGGCACTGATGAGGCTGCACTGACGGGCACTGATGAGGCTGCACTGATGCGTACTGATGAGGTGGCACTGATGTACACTGATGAGGCTGCACTGATGGACACTGATGAAGCTGCACTGATGGGCACTAATATGCACTGATGGGGCAGCACTGATGGACACTGATAAAGTTGCACTGATAGGCACTGATGAGACAGCACTGACGGACACTGATGAGGCTGCACTGATGGACACTGATGAAGCTGCACTGATGGGCACGGAGGGACACTGATGAAGCGGCACTGATGGGGCAGCACTGATGGACACTGATGAAGCTGCACTGATGGGCACGGAGGGACACTGATGAAGCGGCACTGATGGGGCAGCACTGATGGACACTGATGAAGCTGCACTGATAGGCACTTGTAGGCGGAACTAATAGGCAGCACTGATTGGCAAAGTGGGGACCGATGTCCCTGTAACAGAAGGCGGTCACAGATAACCGGCTTCTGTTTACTTCTGTAATCAGCTGTCATTGGCTGACAGATGATCGCGTGGTAAAGGGTCGCTGTGATTGGCCCTTTATCCGATCTGTGACCAGCTGAGTCTGAAGGACTCGACGATCGCGCCGGCCCACATGACATTCGAGCCGCACGCTCATAAGAGGACGTCTATGGACGCCCTCCCGGCACTGGACGCCCGCTCTGTAGCCATCTTTCAGCTGAAGCGTGGACTGAAAGGGGTTAAACACCTAGGGTGGTCAAAGGGTTAAATGCGTGCCTAGCCAGTGTTTATGTGTACTGCGGGGGAGGAGCTTTCACTAGGGGAGGTGCTTTGCAGGGAAACAAAATCCATCACATCCCCCGCTCTGCCGCCGTATAATGAAGTGCGCCAAACCCACCATGACCCAAAACGTCCCTCCTATTCACAGCCGTCTATAATGTAGAATATGAACGGAAGCCGCGAAGGTGCCGGGTGTGTCACGTGGAAAGGCAACGCGGAAATACCGAATGTTTTGTGGCAGCCATGCGATTCCGGCAACTGCACTGCGGTTTTTTTTGCGAGCTGTTTTGAGGGCGTCGCTAATGAAACTTCGACACCCACAGCAGATCCCATGAATGCCGAGCGATGTCACTGGGGTGCAGGAAACGCACAGGGTCCGCTACGTTCCCGCATCACATACACACTATATTACCAAAAGTATTGGGACGCCTGCCTTTACATGAACTTTAATGACATCCCAGTCTTAGTCCGGAGGGTTCAATATTGAGTTGGCTCCGCCCTTTGCAGCTATAACAGCTTCAATTCTTCTGGGAAGGCCGTCCACAAGGTTTAGGAGGGTGTCTATGGGAATGTTTGACCATTCTTCCAGAAGAGCATTTGTGAGGTCAGGCACTGATGTTGGATGAGAAGGTCCGGCTCGCAGTCTCCACTCTAATTCATCCCGAGGTGTTCTATCAGGTTGAGGTCAGGACTCTGTGCAGGCCGGTCAAGTTCCTCCACCCCAAGCTCGCTCATCTGTGTCTTTATGGACCTTGCTTTGTGGTCTAAACCACTTGGTGGAGGGGGGATTATGGTGTGGGGGGAGGGGGGGATTATGGTGTGTGTGGTGGAGGGGGTATTATGGTGTGGGGGGTTGCTCTTCAGGGGTTGGGTTTGGCCTCTTAGTTCCAGTGAAGGGAACTCTTAAGGCGTCGGCATACCAAGACATTTTGGACAATTTCATGTTCCCAACTTTGTGGGAACAGTTTGGGGATGTCCCCTTCCTGTTCCAACATGACTGCCCACCAGAGCACAAAGCAAGGCCCATAAAGACATGGATGAGTGAGGTTGGGGTAGAGGAACCTGACTGGCGAGTCCTGACCTCAACCCAATTTAATTCATCCCAAAGGTGTTCTATCGGGTTGAGGACAGGACTCTGTGCAGGCCAGTCAAGTTCCTCCACCCCAAGCTCACTCATCCGTCCGTGTTTTTATGGACCTTGCTTTGTGGTCCAAACCATTTGGTAGAGGGGGGATTATGGTGTGGGGGGTTGTTTTTCAGGGCTTGGCCCCTTAGTTCCAGTGAAGGGAACTCTTAAGGCGTCAGCATACCAAGACATTTTGGACAATTTCCCGCTCCCAACTTTGTGGGAACAGTTTGGGGGACGATCCCTTTCCCGTTCCAACATGACTGACCACCAGTGCACAAAGCAAGGTCCATAAAGACACGGAGGAGCGAGTTGGAGCAGCGATTGATTACGTTTCGGCTGTTCTGGGTTCCACAGGTTCCTGGTTTGATTGTTTCTCCCTGTATGCTGGAGGCCTCCAGAACATCGAGGGCTGAGAAAGTCATGGATGAGCGAGGTTGGGGTAGAGGAACCTGACTGGCGAGTCCTGACCTCAACCTAATTTAATTCATCCCAAAGGTGTTCTATCGGGTTGAGGACAGGACTCTGTGCAGGCCAGTCAAGTTCCTCCACCCCAAGCTCGCTCATCCTTGTCTTTATGGGCCTTGCTTTGTGGTCCAAACCACTTGGTGGACGGGGGCGTCAGCACACCAAGACATCTTTGGCAATTTCCCGCTCCCAACATTTCGGGAACAGTTTGGGGGACGGTCCCTTTCCCTTTCCAACATGACTGCCCACCAGTGCACAAAGCAAGGTCCATAAAGACTCGGAGGAGCGAGCTGGAGCAGCTCTTGATTACGTTGGGCTGTTCTGGGTTCCACAGGTTCCTGGTTTGATTGCTTCTCCCTGTATGCTGGAGGCTTCCAGAACATCGTGGGCTGAGAAAGTCAAATAAGCAGCCCGAATATTTACGGTGCCTCAGCCAATCCCTGGGGAGGTGTGCCCAGTAGGTGGCTGGAGGGGGGCATAAATAGTCTGGGGCCTGGAGTAGCCCTGGTCTGGACCTCCCGGAGGAGACCCCCAGCCTCAGGGGTTGCTGCCCCTTTCAGCCAGTCCTGCTAGAGTTGGATGGTGGTCATGGAGGTCTCAACTGTGGAAGGGCTGGGGGGGGGTTGTTCATAGCGGCTCCTTCGGGGGGTAGTGCTCTGGGTAGTTTATACTGTAGAGCGCTTTGATTTTGGAATGAGATGGAAGTTCTCCTTTAAGGCTGACGCATTCCGCCGTCCCCCGCCTCCCGCCGGCCTTGTCCCCGGATTACGTCTTTTCCGTCAGTGACTTGTGAAGAAGTCATTCGCTGTTTTTGTGTAAACCTCAGTCCCTTAAATCTTAAGTGGTCGTCTGTCATCGCGCCGTGTCATCGCTAATCCCAGCCAATCGCACGGCAAGGCGGTGACAGAAGGCACGCCGGCGGAACATCGTACAAATGCCGTCCAGGAAAAAAAAAAAAAAAAAAAATTATATATATATATATAAAACGCTAAAATAAATGTCCACACCACAAAAAGTCCATAAAAAAAATATTATATTTGAATATTATTTATTTATTTGGAGATTCTGATGTATCCGAATCCTTGAATCAAAATAGTAACGAATTTCAATAAACCCCGAAATGAATTAGAAACGAAAAAAAAAAAAAAAAAGAATTATCCGAAAATGAAAGATGAATTCAAATGCAAAATGGAAACATATTGCAATGAATACAGCGAGGTACAAAAGTGAAATAAGATGATCATTTCTACTTATACCGCTTTGTAAAACAGAATAGAATAGTTTAGAATAGAATAAAACAGAAATAGAATAATATGGAAAAAGAATAGCATAAAATAAAACAGAATAGAAAATAAAAGAATAGAATAGCACAGAATAGAAATGAATAATATGGAAAAAGAATAGAATACAATAAAAAAAAAATAGAATAGAACGGGGGAAAAAATAAAATAAAAGAATAGAATAGAACAGGCTAAAAATGTTTTAAATTTCTCTTTTTTTTAGATTTTAAAACATACATTCGATATTTACCATTCAAATTTCACCTCATTATAAAACATTTCCCATACATAAAAAAAAAAGAACAGGTTAAAAATGAATAGAATAGAAATTAATAATATGGAAAAGAATAGAATACAATAAAACAAAATAGAATAGAACGGAAAAAAAAATAAAATAAAAGAATAGAATAGAACAGGATAAAAATGAATAGAATATAAAGTAGAAAAATAGAATAGAATCAAATATTCTAGTATAAAAAAAGAGAATAAAACAGAATTGAAAAAAAAAGACTAGAATAGAATAAAACAATAAAATAGAATAGAAACGGATAGGACAGTAAGATATAAAAGTGAAATAAGATGATCATTTCTACTTATACCGCTTTGTAAAACAGAATAGAATAGTTTAGAATAGAATAAAACAGAAATAGAATAATATGGAAAAAGAATAGCATAAAATAAAACAGAATAGAAAATAAAAGAATAGAATAGTACAGAATAGAAATGAATAATATGGAAAAAGAATAGAATACAATAAAACAAAATAGAACGAAAAAAATAAAAAATAAAAGAATAGAATAGAACAGGCTAAAAATGTTTTACATTTCTCTTTATTTTTATATTTTAAAACATACATTCAATATTTACCATTCAAATTTCACCTCATTATAAAACATTTCCCATACATAAAAAAAAAAAAAAAGAACAGGCTAAAAATGAATAGAATATAAAGTAGAAAAATAGAATAGAATCAAATATTCTAGTATAAAAAAGAGGATAAAACAGAATAGAAAAAAAAAAAGACTAGAATAGAATAAAACAATAAAATAGAATAGAAACGGATAGGACAGTAAGATATAAAAGTGAAATAAGATGTTAATTTCTACGTATACTGCTTTGTAAAACAGAATAGAATAGTTTAGAATAGAATAAAACAGAAATAGAATAATATGGAAAAGAATAGCATAAAATAAAACAGAATAGAAAATAAAAGAACAGAATAGCACAGAATAGAAATGAATAATATGGAAAAAGAATAGAATACAATAAAACAAAATAGAACGGAAAAAAACAAAATAAAAGAATAGAATAGAACAGGCTAAAAATGTTTTACATTTCTCTTTATTTTTATATTTTAAAACATACATTCAATATTTACCATTCAAATTTCACCTCATTATAAAACATTTCCCATACATAAAAAAAAAAAAAAAGAACAGGCTAAAAATGAATAGAATATAAAGTAGAAAAATAGAATAGAATCAAATATTCTAGTATAAAAAAGAGAATAAAACAGAATAGAAAAAAAAAGACTAGAATAGAATAAAACAATAAAATAGAATAGAAACGGATAGGACAGTAAGATATAAAAGTGAAATAAGATGTTAATTTCTACTTATACTGCTTTGTAAAACAGAATAGAATAGTTTAGAATAGAATAAAACAGAAATAGAATAATATGGAAAAGAATAGCATAAAATAAAACAGAATAGAAAATAAAAGAATAGAATAGCACAGAATAGAAATGAATAATATGGAAAAGAATAGAATACAATAAAACAGAATAGAATAGAATGGAAAAAATATAGAAAATAAAAGACTAGAACAGAATAGAAATGAATATAATAGAAAGTAGAACAATAAAATAGAATATACTAGTATAAAAAAGAGAATAGAGCAGAATAGAAAATAAAAAAAAGACTAAAATAGAATAAAACAATAAAATAGAATAGAAACATATAGAATAGAACAGAGCAGTATAGAATAGAAAATAAAATAATAGAATAAAATGGAACAGACTAGAAAATAAAAGAATAAATTAGAACAGAATAGAAAATAATAGAATAGAAAACAGAAGAATATAATAGAATAAACAGGAATAGAATAGAACTGAATATAAAAAAATAAAAAAATATAAGAATAGAACAGAATAGAAAATAAAACAGAATAGAAAGTAAAAGAAAAGAGTAGAATAAAACAGAATAGAATAGAATATAAATGAATAGAATAAATCAGAATATACTAGAATAAAAAAGAAAAGAATAGAACAGAATAGAAAAAAAGAAAAGAAAATAATAGAATAAACAATAAAATAGAATATAAAAGTATAGAATAGAACTGAGCAGAATAGAAAATAAAAGAATAGAATAAAATGAAACAGGATAGAAAATAAAAGAATTCTAATAAAACAGAATAGAAAAGAATAGAACAGAAAGTAGAAGAATATAATAGAATATAAAGAAATAAAATAGAATATACTAGAATAAAAAAAGAATAGAACGCACTAGAAAATAAAATAATAGAATAGAATAAAACAATAAAATAGAATAGAAAAGTATAAAATAGAACAGAGCAGAATAGAACAGAAAATAAAAGAATAGAATACCATAGAAAATAAAGGAATAGTATAGAATATAAAATAAAAGAATAGAAAAGACTATAGCCGCCTTCAGAAATTCAAATTTCGAATAGAATAGAATAAAATAGAAAGAATATGGCCGTCTTGGGAAATTCGTATCTCGAAAGAATAGAAAAAAACAGAATAGAATAAAACATAATAGAATAGAACATAAAAGAATATAATACAAAATAAAATACAATGAAATCGAAAATAAAGGACGAGTATAGAATAGAAAAGAATAGAAAATAAAAGAATAGAACAAAAAAAAGAATAGAATAGAAAATAAAAGAATAGAATAGAAAAGATTGAATTACACTAGAACAGAATAAAATTGAAAGAATATAACTGTTGGATTTAAATACTTTGAATCTATTGGAAAAATTCGAATCCAGTCGAAAAACGGATAAAAGAAACCAAACTAAACAAAATGAATGTAGTTACGATTACGAATGCAACAAAACAAAGTGAATAATTGAAAGGAGAACCTGATGGGTTTTACTTCCTCTTTATTCCCCTGCAAAGTAAAGGCATGATGGGGTTAGTATGCATCGCGAATGAAGCCCGCGACGTCCGCAACCATCTTCACCCCTCTTCCTTTCCGGGGGGCTGTGGACTCCGGCTCTAGGACTGACCCTGGCCACGTGACTTCACCCCCCCCGCATGCTGTGAACCTGTAGACTGTTCCAATCTAACCGATCTGTTCTGCAAGCTACTTCATGGTCCCCAGCCATTACTAGGACAGTGAGGGCGAACCTCGGCACCCCAGATGTTTTGGAACTACATTTCCCATGATGCTCCACTACACTGCAGAGTGCAAGAGCATCATGGGAAATGTAGTTCCAAAACATCTGGAGTGCCGAGGTTCACCATCACTGGCCTATAGGCTGTTCCAGTCTTGCTGCACATGATTTACCAATTATCTCACGGTCTCCAGCGGTCTCCAGCGGTCTCCAGCGGTCTCCAGCGGTCCCCGCCGGTCCCCAGCCATGAATGATCAATGATCTGGAGTGAATGGACCGCCGCTGTGTGCCCGGCTGCCTCTGCACCGTAGTGGGAAAGAACCTCCTAACATCTGCGGCCCTTGCAGCTACACAAATATGCCGCACAAACGTATCCTCCGCATGCACGTGCACGCCTAATCCCAGTTGTGATGCCAGAAAAGCCTTTTTAACCGGTTACGGAACCGCCCACCGTACATTTACTGCGGTAGGGCGGGCCGCTCTGTGCCAGATGACGTACCCAGTACATGATCTGACACTTCTGGGTTTGTAGCACAAAAATATAAAAAAAACGCAGAGGTGATCAAACACCGCCAAAAGAAATCTCTATTTGTGGGGGAAATAGTTGCCCACAAATGACCTAGACTGGTTCCTGACCACGTTTTGTCTCTGCCGATTCCCAGCACAGATGGGCATCGGGGTGTCACGGTGGCCCCCCAAAACTGGATCCATGGCTATCAAAAGAAGTTCCGGCAGAATTGCAGTCAGGCCACGGCTTGGAGGATCTGAGGAAGATGTATGCCAAATTCCCGGCAAGCGGCATCTCCATACCGGTGATGGATCGGGTATCCCTGTAATGAACCTCACGGGATTTTGGCTAAGGGCTTTTTTGGTTCCTTTTGTCCCATCTTACCAAATCCTGACCGGTTATTCAGAATCAAAACTGCTGTCCTGTCTTACTGCTTTGTGGCCACAGTGGGGGGTGGAAAAGCACACAAGAACTGCCCATCGTCGAGGGCAATCTGAAGGAGACTGGGCTAAATAAATACCCCACCCCCACTTCTGTGTATTCGGTTGCATTCACCATAATATAAGATAAAAGTAATTCCAGTAAGAATAGCGAGAACCCCTCATAATGGGCACAGCAGGTGTACAGACCCAGGAACTCAGCACAAGGATGGTGGGAACCCCTCATAATGGGCACAGCAGGTGTACAGACCAGGGAACTCAGCACAGGGATGGTGGGAACTCATAATGGGCACAGCGGGTGTACAAACCTGAGAACTCAGCACAGGGATGGTGGGAACCCCTTATAATGGGCACAGCGGGTGTACAGACCTGGGAACTCAGCACAGGGATGGTGGGAACCCCTCATAATGGGCACAGCAGGTGTACAGACCTGGGAACCTGGAACAGGGATGGTGGGAACCCCTCATAATGGGCACAGCGGGTGTACAGACCCGGGAACTCAGCACAAGGATGGTTGGAACCCCTCATAATGGGCTAAGCGGGTGTACAGACCTGGGAACTCAACACAGGGATGGTGGGAACCCCTCATGATGGGCACAACAGGTGTACAGACCTGGGAACCTGGCACAGGGATGGTGGGAACCCCTCATAATGGGCACAGCGGGTGTACAGACCCGGGAACTCAGCACAGGGATGGTGGGAACCCCTCATAATGGGCACAGCGGGTGTACTGACCTGGGAACCTGGCACAGGGATGGTGGGAACCCCTCATGATGGGCACAGCGGGTGTACAGACCTGGGAACTCAGCACAGGGATGGTGGGAACCCCTCATAATGGGCACAGTAGGTGTACAGACCCAGGAACTCAGCACAAACATGGTTGGAACCCCTCATAATGGGCACAGCGGGTGTACAGACCTGGGAACTCAGCACAGGGATGGTGGGAACCCCTCATAATGGGCACAGCGGGTGTACAGACCCAGGAACTCAGCACAAGGATGGTGGGAACTCATAATGGGCACAGCGGGTGTACAAACCTGGGAACTCAGCACAGGGATGGTGGGAACCCCTCATAATGGGCACAGCGGGTGTACAGACCTGGGAACTTACCACAGGGATGGAGGGAACCCCTCATAATGGGCACAGCGGGTGTACAGACCCAGGAACTCAGCACAGGGATGGTGGGAACCCCCTCATATTGGGCACAGCGGGTGAACAGACCCAGGAACTCAGCACAAGGATGGTGGGAACTCATAATGGGCACAGCGGGTGTACAAACCTGGGAACTCAGCACAGGGATGGTGGGAACCCCTCATAATGGGCACAGCGGGTGTACAGACCTGGGAACTTACCACAGGGATGGAGGGAACCCCTCATAATGGGCACAGCGGGTGTACAGACCCAGGAACTCAGCACAGGGATGGTGGGAACCCCCTCATATTGGGCACAGCGGGTGAACAGACCCAGGAACTCAGCACAGGGATGGTGGGAACCCCTCATAATGGACATATCAGATTTGTGTGAATTCATCCTTTTTAAAGACTCACAGAATGCAATTTTAAATCCAGCTAGTACAAATACAGTACTGTATATGGTTTTATAATGGCTTCCTGTAAGCTTAGGACACCTTATCCTTATAGTTTACTATGATTATCAGCTACTACATCAAAGCCGACCTGCTGTCACATATGATGGGAACCCGGAGTGCTGCCCGGACATTTAGGACTCCAATGATTGCCTCCCATATCCATGTCGCTGGGTTAAAGAGGGAACTGTTATAAAAGTTGCTCTCATCCTCACAGCCAAGCAGAGAGCAGGAGGCAGCAAAGCTCTGGAGGAAGGGTGGAACTGACCAAGTTATCCAGCATGTGATTGGTTGCTAGGACACAGGGTGGTCCTAGCAACCAATCAGCAGCTCGGTAATATAAGAAGTTAGCTCTGGCAGCTCCTGGTCTCTGTCTAGATAGAACTGTACTTCCTCCTGTTCTCTGCTCTGCTGTACACCTTTGTAGATAGGAGAGTGAAGCTAGGAGCTAGTGATGTGGGGCAAAGGACATTACTTTGGGGAAGGGGGCAGAGGACACTAGTGTGTGTGTGTGTGGACAATACTGTTGGGGTTATGCAAAGGGTGGGCAGAGGACACTATTGTGGGGGGTGATGTGAAGGGGGGCAGAGGATACTATTGTGGGAGTAATGTGAAGGTGGGCAGAGGGTACTATTGTGGGGTTGATGTGAAGGGGGGCAAAGGATACTATTGTGGGGGTGATGTGAAGGGGTACAGAGGATACTATTGTGGGGGTGATGTGAAGGGGGGCAGAGGATACTATTGTGGGGGGGTATATGACAGGTGGGCAGAGGATACTATTGTGGGGGTGATGTGAAGGGGGGCAGAGGATACTATTGTGGGGGTGATATGAAGGGGGACAGAGGATACTATTGTGGGGGGTGATGTGAAGGGGAGCAGAGGATACTATTGTGGGGGTGATATGAAGGGGGGCAGAGGTTACTATTGTGGAGGGGTATATGACAGGTGGGCAGAGGATACTATTGTGGGGGGTGATATGAAGGGGGCAGAGGACACTATTGTGGGGGGTGATGTGAAGGGGGGCAGAGTATACTATTGTGGGGGTGATGTGAAGGGGGACAGAGGATACTATTGTGGGAGTAATGTGAAGGTGGGCAGAGGGTACTATTGTGGGGTTGATGTGAAGGGGGGCAAAGGATACTATTGTGGGGGTGATGTGAAGGGGTACAGAGGATACTATTGTGGGGGTGATGTGAAGGGGGGCAGAGGATACTATTGTGGGGGGGTATATGACAGGTGGGCAGAGGATACTATTGTGGGGGTGATGTGAAGGGGGGCAGAGGATACTATTGTGGGGGTGATATGAAGGGGGACAGAGGATACTATTGTGGGGGGTGATGTGAAGGGGAGCAGAGGATACTATTGTGGGGGTGATATGAAGGGGGGCAGAGGATACTATTGTGGAGGGGTATATGACAGGTGGGCAGAGGATACTATTGTGGGGGTGATGTGAAGGGGGGCAGAGTATACTATTGTGGGGGTGATGTGAAGGGGGACAGAGGATACTATTGTGGGGGGTGATGTGAAGGGGGGGAGAGGATACTATTGTGGGGGGTGATGTGAAGGGGGGCAGAGTATACTATTGTGGGGGTGATGTGAAGGGGGACAGAGGATACTATTGTGGGGGGTGATGTGAAGGGGGGGAGAGGATACTATTGTGGGGGGTGATGTGAAGGGGGACAGAGGATACTATTGTGGGGGGTGATGTGAAGGTGGGCAGAGGACACTATTGTGGGTGGTGATGTAAAGGGGGGCAGAGGATACTATTGTGGGGGGTGATGTGAAGGGGGGGGGAGGATACTATTGTGGGGGGTGATGTGAAGTGGGGCAGAGGATACTATTGTGGGGGGTGATGTGAAGGGGGGGCAGAGGATACTATTGTGGGGGTGATGTGAAGGGGGACAGAGGATACTATTGTGGGGGGTGATGTGAAGTGGGGCAGAGGACACTATTGTGGGTGGTGATGTAAAGGGGGGCAGAGGATACTATTGTGGGGGGTGATGTGAAGGGGGGGGAGGATACTATTGTGGGGGGTGATGTGAAGGGGGGGCAGAGGATACTATTGTGGGGGGGGGGGTGATGTGAAGTGGGACAGAGGATACTATTGTGGGGGGGGGGGGTGATGTGAAGTGGGACAGAGGATACTATTGTGGGGGGGTATATGACAGGTGGGCAGAGGATACTATTGTGGGGGTGATGTGAAGGGGAGCAGAGGATACTATTGTGGGGGTGATGTGAAGGGGGGCAGAGGATACTATTGTGGGGGTGATATGAAGGGGGACAGAGGATACTATTGTGGGGGGTGATGTGAAGGGGGGCAGAGGATACGATTGTGGGGGTGATATGAAGGGGGGCAGAGGATACTATTGTGGGGGGGGGTATATGACAGGTGGGCAGAGGATACTATTGTGGGGGGTGATGTGAAGGGGGGCAGAGGATACTATTGTGGGGGTGATGTGAAGGGGGGACAGAGGACACTATTGTGGGGGGTGATGTGAAGGGGGGCAGAGGATACTATTGTGGGGGTGATATGAAGGGGGGCAGAGGATACTATTGTGGAGGGGTATATGACAGGTGGGCAGAGGATACTATTGTGGGGGTGATGTGAAGGGGGGCAGAGTATACTATTGTGGGGGTGATGTGAAGGGGGACAGAGGATACTATTGTGGGGGGTGATGTGAAGGGGGGGAGAGGATACTATTGTGGGGGGTGATGTGAAGGGGGGCAGAGTATACTATTGTGGGGGTGATGTGAAGGGGGACAGAGGATACTATTGTGGGGGGTGATGTGAAGGGGGGGAGAGGATACTATTGTGGGGGGTGATGTGAAGGGGGACAGAGGATACTATTGTGGGGGGTGATGTGAAGGTGGGCAGAGGACACTATTGTGGGTGGTGATGTAAAGGGGGGCAGAGGATACTATTGTGGGGGGTGATGTGAAGGGGGGGGGAGGATACTATTGTGGGGGGTGATGTGAAGTGGGGCAGAGGATACTATTGTGGGGGGTGATGTGAAGGGGGGGCAGAGGATACTATTGTGGGGGTGATGTGAAGGGGGACAGAGGATACTATTGTGGGGGGTGATGTGAAGTGGGGCAGAGGACACTATTGTGGGTGGTGATGTAAAGGGGGGCAGAGGATACTATTGTGGGGGGTGATGTGAAGGGGGGGAGGATACTATTGTGGGGGGTGATGTGAAGGGGGGGCAGAGGATACTATTGTGGGGGGGGGGTGATGTGAAGTGGGACAGAGGATACTATTGTGGGGGGGGGGGTGATGTGAAGTGGGACAGAGGATACTATTGTGGGGGGGTATATGACAGGTGGGCAGAGGATACTATTGTGGGGGTGATGTGAAGGGGAGCAGAGGATACTATTGTGGGGGTGATGTGAAGGGGGGCAGAGGATACTATTGTGGGGGTGATATGAAGGGGGACAGAGGATACTATTGTGGGGGGTGATGTGAAGGGGGGCAGAGGATACGATTGTGGGGGTGATATGAAGGGGGGCAGAGGATACTATTGTGGGGGGGGGTATATGACAGGTGGGCAGAGGATACTATTGTGGGGGGTGATGTGAAGGGGGGCAGAGGATACTATTGTGGGGGTGATGTGAAGGGGGGACAGAGGACACTATTGTGGGGGGTGATGTGAAGGGGGGCAGAGGATACTATTGTGGGGGTGATATGAAGGGGGGCAGAGGATACTATTGTGGGGGGGTATATGACAGGTGGGCAGAGGATACTATTGTGGGGGGTGATATGAAGGGGGCAGAGGACACTATTGTGGGGGGTGATGTGAAGGGGGGGCAGAGTATACTATTGTGGGGGTGATGTGAAGGGGGACAGAGGATACTATTGTGGGGGGTGATGTGAAGGGGGACAGAGGATACTATTGTGGGGGGTGATGTGAAGGGGGGGAGAGGATACTATTGTGGGGGGTGATGTGAAGTGGGGCAGAGGACACTATTGTGGGTGGTGATGTAAAGGGGGGCAGAGGATACTATTGTGGGGGTTATGTGAAGGGGGGGAGAGGATACTATTGTGGGGGGTGATGTGAAGGGGGGCAGAGGATACTATTGTGGGGGGTGATGTGAAGTGGGGCAGAGGACACTATTGTGGGGGGTGATGTGAAGGGGGGCAGAGGATACTATTGTGGGGGGTGATGTGAAGGGGGGCAGAGGATACTATTGTGGGGGGTGATGTGAAGGGGGGCAGAGGACACTATTGTGGGGGGTGATGTGAAGGGGGGCAGAGGACACTATTGTGGGGGGTGATGTGAAGGGGGGCAGAGGACACTATTGTGGGGGTGATGTGAAGGGGGGCAGAGGACACTATTGTGGGGGGTGATGTGAAGGGGGGCAGAGGACACTATTGTGGGGGGTGATGTGAAGGGGGGCAGAGGACACTATTGTGGGGGGTGATGTGAAGGGGGGCAGAGGACACTATTGTGGGGGGTGATGTGAAGGGGGGCAGAGGACACTATTGTGGGGGGTGATGTGAAGGGGGGCAGAGGACACTATTGTGGGGGGTGATGTGAAGGGGGACAGAGGACACTATTGTGGGGGGTGATGTGAAGGGGGGCAGAGGATACTGCTGTTTGCACACTGTGTTCTTCGTGTCATATTTTTACTGGGGGATTGATAATTAATTTATTCATTTAAAAAAAATGTAAAAAAAAAGGTGCTGCCCCCCGGGGGATCTTTAATCTCTTCCATGTTGTGCAGGGAGATCTCCGGCCTCTCAAGGTTTGCCTATCCCCGATAGAACATATTGCTGAATCCTTTGTTTTACATAGAGCCTTGGTATCACAGTAGTGAGACACCTAGTGGCAGAACTACAATATAACAAAACTATATTAATGAAGAACAGAAAGTGACCCGTTAATAACCAAGCAAAACATAGGCATGCCTCCATCCCTGACTGTATATAGAAGGAAGAGGAAATGGATTTGGGACTTTGCATGAGGCATGTCTATGTAAATGATAAAATAAATGCATTAAATACCTAATTATAAATCAATTGAATGTTACAGTCCCCATAAATTAATGAATTTAATAAATCAAATAAAAAGGATATATAATGTATAATATAAATAATATATAATGCATGATGTAAACAAAAAGAGACATGATAAATATAATAATAATCACAATAACAGATTTAATATCAATGATAAATGGACATGATTGTACCAAACAATGGCACTAAATAAAGTAACTAAACATACAAATCAGACAATAGACATGACAATCATAATAGATTAGAACAATAAGTACTAATGACAGAGTTCATGATTTAAAGCAAGCTTGACTTGGCATCCTTGAGTGAAGACTCAACGCGTTTCATGGCTTATACAGCCAATCATCAGGAGTAGGATGCATAAATGTGGCTCTAAAATTAAATGAATAAATGTGTAAATAGAATTTATGCATCCTACTGCTGGTGATTGGCTGTAAACACCATGAAACGCGTTGAGTCTTCACTCAAGGGTGCCAAGTCAAGCTTGCCTAAATCATGAACTCTGTAACTAGTACTTATTATTCGGATCTGTTATGATTATCGTGTCTATTTTCTGATTTGTATGTTTAGTTACTTTATTTATTGCCATTGTGTATACCAATCATGTGCATTTATCATTGATATTTAATATATTATTATGATTATTATTATATTTCTCGTGTCTCTTTTAATTTAAATAATGTATTATATATTATACATTATATATCATATTTATTTATTTGATTTATTGAATTCATTCATTAATTCATTGTGACATTCAATTTATTTATAATTAGGTATTTTATACATTATTATCATTTCACATAGACATGCCTTATGCAAAGTCCCAAATCCATTTTCTCTTTCTTCTACACACAACTCTATTGTTTGTTTTACAAAAGCCTAGTGAGACACCTAGTGGCAGAACTACACTATAACATTGCTCCCGTCTCTGTTTTACATACATAGTTACATAGTAGGTGAGGTCGAAAAAAAATAAAATAAAAAAAAAAACGGAAAATTGTATAATCACCTTTCCGTCATTTTCCTTTCCTGACGCAGCCCACACTGGGTTGTGACTCCGCCCCCCCCCCCCCACAAAATGATTGGTTAGCTATAAAATTTGAAGGAGAGGCACCCCACTTCATTCTCTGTAACCATCATCCTTAACCACTTGCAGACCGGACCATTTTGCTGGTCAAAGACCAGACCACTTTTTGCGATTCGGCACTGCGTCGCTTTAACTGACAGTTGCGCGGTCGTGCGACGTGGCTCCCAAACAAAATTGACGTCCTTTTTTTCCCACAAATAGAGCTTTCTTTTGGTGGTATTTGATCACCCCTGCGGTTTTAATTTTTTTGCGCTATAAACAAAAATAGAGCGACAATTTTGAAAAAAACACATTATTTTTTACTTTTTGTTATAATAAATATCCCCCAAAAATATATAAAAAAACATTTTTTTCCCTCAGTTTAGGCCGATACGTATTCTTCTACATATTTTTGGTAAAAAAAAAAAATCGCAATAAGCGATTATTGATTGGTTTGCGCAAAAGTTATAGCGTTTACAAAATAGGGATAGTTTTATAGCATTTTTATTAATAATTTTTTATTATTTTTTTTTTTTTACTAGTAATGGCGGCGATCAGCGATTTTTATTGTCACTGCGACATTGTGGGGGACCCATCGGACATTTTTGACACATTTTTGGGACCATTGTCATTTATACAGTAATCACTGCTATATAAATGCAGTGATTCCTGTGTAAATGACACTGGCAGTGAAGGGGTTAACCAGTGGGTGGCAGTGTAGGGGTTAAGTGTTCCTAGGGGTGTGTTACTAACTGTGGGGGGGTTGGGCTTTCATTTAGTGAACACTGATCTCTGCTCCAATCACATGGAGCAGAGATCAGCGTCACTAGTTGCTAGGCAGAATGGAAAAATACTGTTTACACGGCATTTCCTCCATTCGGCCGCTCCGTGAGACGATCGCGGGGATGCCCGCGGCGATCGAGTCCGCGGGTCCCGCGACCGGACTCAAGGGGGTAGCAGGATGAGGCCATCTGTCCTCTTCTCCTCCCCCCCCCCCCCATGGGGAATCACTAATAGACTTTCGGTCTTCCTGAAAGAGACTGTCGGTGATAATTTCTAATAGCAGTCTCAACATCCAAAGCGTGTGGTTGACCTTGATTATCTATAAATGATGGAAGATTGATTTCTTGATCGTAATGGAGGGATGATGACACCTTTAGAGTGAATTGGTCTGAGAGTTTTCAGTACCACCCTGCCTGGGTAAAAGACCCTGTATGGCTCTGAAATCATTAAACGCCTGTATTTCCGAAACTCTTTCAGCAGAAGAGATAGCGATAAGAAATGTTAGTTTTAAATGGATTGTAAAGAGAATTTTTTTTTTTTTTTTTAAATAACAAACATGTTATACTTACCTCCACTGTGCAGCTCATTTTGCACAGAGTGGCCCCCCGAACCTGCTCTTCTGGGGTCCCTCAGCGACTGTCTCTGCTTCCCCCCCGCAAGTACTTCTCACGTTCATGCGAGCTCCCTCGCATGGTGAGAAGCACTTGCGGGGCGCGCTCCCGTGATACAGCTGGCGGCTATAGCGGCTTACTGTATCACTCGGCCCTGCCCCCCCCAGCACGTCGTGTCATTGGATGCAGGGGTGGGCAGGAGGGGCCGGCTGCCCTGGGCACTGTGGTAACATGTGAGGTGGGGGGGGCACCACAAGGAAATTGGGGGAGGGGATTTGTGTTGGAAAGGGGGATTTGGGGGGGGGCAGCAGGGATTAATTATTGTTCTAGGAGGGAAAATTTGGGGGGTATGCTAAAATTTAGGGGGAGAAGGAATGGGGGGAAGAAAATTTGTGCTAGGAGGGATGATTGGGGTGCATTGTACTGGAAGGGGGGATTTGCAGTGGGTTATTGGGAGGGGCAATTTTAGGGGTAGGTAATATGTGCTAGGAGGAGTGATTTTTTTTTGAGGGGGGCACTTGAATTGGGGGATTTGGGGGATGGGGGGTAAGATTTGTGCTGGAAGGGGGGATTTGCAGTGGGTTATTGGGAGGGGCAATTTTAGGGGTAGGTAATATGTGCTAGGAGGAGTGTTTTTTTTTTGAGGGGGGCACTTGAATTGGGGGATTTGGGGGATGGGGGGTAAGATTTGTGCTGGAGGGGGGGATTTGCAGTGGGTTATTGGGAGGGGCAATTTTAGGGGTAGATAATATGTGCTATTGGGGGGATTTGGGGGATGGTGGGGGTAAGATTTGTGCTGGGAGGGGGGATTTCAGCAGGGGAACAGATTTGCACTGGGAGGAGGGGGGATTTATGCTTAGGGGTGTGAAAAAGATTAGTGCTCAGTTTGTTTTTTTTGATGACACATAATGCTCATACACCTTGGGGGCGGGGGGGCGCAGTTTGGGATGTTTGCCCTGGGCTCTGGATGACCTTGTCCCGGTGTCTTGTCTAATAACGTCCTCCATCGGCTAGTGTCCGCTGTGTACTGCGCATGCGCAGTACACAGCAACACAGATTCAGAAAATTGCCGAGGATGAACGGCGCCTGCGCCGTGAGTCCAGGTTCTATCCCCACTATCCAAGTGGACATAGAGTAGAAATAATAAAGAGCCGAGCGCAGCGAGGCCGAGCCCGAAGCGTGGCGAGCAAAGCTCGCCCGCGAGGGGCCCTTTAATACTCACAACCCTATGTCTGCTTGGATGGTGGGGCTACCACCTCCACTCACGGCGCAGGTGCCGTTCAGATTCGGAAATTTTCCGAAGCTTCGTCTGCTCCGTACTGCGCATGCGCAGTACGGGGCGGACACTATTTCATGGCCGGACACTATACGGCAGAACACTGGCACTGATTGGATGTGATTGACAGCAGCGCGAACCAATGGCTGCGCTGCTTTCAATCCATACACTCCAGCCAATCAACGGCCAGGCTGAGTGGCGAAGAGGACGTCGGGGGGCGAGCGCAGGACATTTTCGAGGGGTCAGGTAAGTAAAACAGGGGGGCTGAGGGGGGGGGGGCTGAGGGGGGGGGGGGGGCCGGCACTGTCAGATGTTTTTTTCACCTTGATGCATAGAATGCATTAAGGTGAAGAAACTTTTACCTTTACAACCCCTTTAAAGTTAAGTTCCATAGATAAAGAGACTGATAAAGTTTTCAGGACTATCGATCCTATGCTGGGAAAGTCAGTCTTCTTGGAGGCCCGATCTTGACACACGCTCTTATAAATTGTATAAGAAGAGGGTGATTGGCCCACTTGATACACATCTTAGCTGAAAAAGCTGAAACCTGTACTTTGAGTGTACTTGAATTGAGCCCTCTGGATAAACCTGCTTGAAGGAATTCCAAAACTTGCGGCACTTACGGAGATAAAGGGTCCCAACTAGGGATGAGCCGAACACCCCCCGGTTCGGTTCGCACCAGAACTTTCGAACGGACCCCACGTTCGTTACGAACGTTAGAACCCCATTGAAGTCTATGGGACTCGAACATTCGAAATGGAAAGTGCTAATTTTAACGGCTAATATGCAAGATACTGTCCTAAAAAGGGTTTGGGGACCTGGCTCCTGCCCCAGGGGACATGAGTCAATGCAAAAAAAAGTTTTAAAAACGGCCGTTTTGGCGGGAGCACTGATTTAATGACGATTAAAGTGAAAAAAAAAGTGAAATATTCCTTTAAATATGGTGCCTGGGGGGTGTCTGTAGTATGCCTGTGAAGTGCCACGTGTTTCCCGTGTTTAGAACAGTCCCTGCACAAAATGACATTAAACGGAAATAACACCATTTAAAACTGCTTGCGGTTTTAATATTATATCTGGTTCCTGCAATATGGTTGAAAATCATTCAGAAAAATGGCATGGGTAGCCCTCCCTGCCCATTACCAGCCTATTTGGGTCTTGTACGCATATTAAGGGGAACCCCGTACCCATATTAAAAAAAGGAAATGCGTGTGGCCCCCAGGCCCTATATACTCAGAACAGCAGTATACAGGCGGTGCAAACAAGACAGGGACTGTGTAGGTTTGTTGTGTTAAGTTGAATCTGTTTGTAATTTTCAACTGGTACATTTTTAAAGTGTAGCTCCAGTCAAAAAAACTATTTTTAAGCTTTTTGGAAAACATAGGGAAGGGTTATCACCCCTGTATAATTTGTTTTGTCGTCCATCTTTTTTCATCTCACTTGCTGTTGTCTCCTTCCGTTTGCAAGTAGGAGATGTTTGTAAGTTGGATGTTTGAAAGTAGGGGCCTGCCCTATATGCTCTGCAGAAATGGTGGAACAAGGTGTTGGTTTTGCCACAACATTGTAAGCCCTCAAAGTGACTCTTGGTGGGCGCTGGAGCGCCCTGCTGTGAACGATTATATCAAGAATTGTAATTACATGCCATTGTTCAACAGTGGTAGAAAAATTAACCTTTGGTGGTTGTGGTGCTGGTGCCACAACACTATAAGTCCTCACCGTTACTCTGGGTGGGCACAGGAAGGGGCCCTGCTGTGAAATATTATATCAAGAATTGTAATTACATGTCCCTGTTAAACAGGGGCAGAAAAATTTGGCCTTAGGCACTGCTGCTGGTGCCACCACACTGCAACCTCTCCCATATACTCGAGTTTTTTTGCAGGAATTAGCCCTGCTGCAAAGCATTGCATCAAAAATTGTACTTAAACGCCCCTGTTAAACAGGGGCAGAAAAATTGGGCTGCTGGCATCACCCAGAACCAAAAATGTTCTTCCAACATATCAGCGGAGGAGGAAGAGGATAGACAATCAACATAACAGGACAGTCACTCAGCATCAGCATAGGCAGTCTTGAAGGGATGTGGCATTTAAAAAAAAATTATTCGGTTACATCAGCTTCAGGTGCTTGGTAGCTGTGGGTGATCCAAGACTGATTCATCTTGATGAAGGTCAGTCGATCAACTGATTCGGTGGACAGGCGCACCCTGTGATCGGTAACAAAGCCACCAGCAGCACTGAAGGTGCGTTCCGAAAGAACGCTGGATGCAGGACAGGCCAGTAGCTCAATTGCATACTGTGCAAGCTCTGGCCAGTGATCCATCCTCAAGACCCAGTAAGCCAGAGGATTTTCAGTGGGAAAGGTGTCCAAGTCTGACCTTGCCCCTAGGTATTCCTGCACCATGTAAATTAGACGCTGGCGATGGTTGCTGGAACCGATCATACCTTGGGGCTGCGGACTAAAAAATTGTCTGAAAGCATCAGTCAGAAGGCCACCTTCTCCACCGCTCCTTCTGACCGATGCCTCAGCAACACGTTGTCCAGGACCAGGAGTTTGTGACCTCCCAGTCTCTGGGAACGCGTTGCACAGAGCTTTCTGCAAGGCCTTCCGGAGATGTCTCATCCTCTGCTCCCTCTGCGATGGCAAGATAAGGTCGGCAACCTTACCCTTGTACCGTGGATCAAGGAGAGTGGCCAGCCAGTAATGGTCCCTCTCTTTGATCCGAAGAATACGAGGATCCTTCCGCAGGCTTTGCAGGATCAGGGAGGCCATGCAGCGTAGGTTAGCTGAGGCATTCGGTCCGGAGTCCTCTGGGTCACTAAGGACAACATGATCCGCAGCTACCTCCTCCCAGCCACGTACAAGTCCACGTGTTTCTTGGGACTGTAAATCATCCCTATAAGACTGCTGCTGCTGCTGAGTGCCAGCCTCCACCTCCATGCTGACACAATCATCCTCCTCCTCCTCCTCATCCTCTTCCTGTGTGACGGGTGGCACAGCAGGAACACTGTCTGGATAAAGGGGGCCTTGAGAGGCAAGGAAGTCCTCCTCTTCCTGCCTCTGTTCTGCCTCAAGTGCCCTGTCCATTATTCCACGCAGCGTATGCTCCAAGAGGTGGACAAGAGGTACAGTGTCACTGATGCATGCACTGACTGTCACTGCTCACCATCCTTGTGGCCTCCTCAAACGGTGACAGGACAGTGCATGCATCCCTGATCATGCCCCACTGGCGTGGTGAGAAAAAACCAAGCTCCCCTGACCCTGTCCTGGTGCCGTAGTCGCACAGGTACTCATTGATGGCCCTCTGCTGCGTGTGCAGCCGCTGCAGCATGGCCAATGTTGAGTTCCATCTGGTGGGCATGTCACATATAAGGCGGTTCTTGGGCAGGTTCAACTCCTTTTGGAGCTCAGCCAGCCGAGCACAGGCATTAAATGATCGGCGGAAATGCACACAGACTTTCCTGGCCTGCTTCAGGACATCCTGTAAGCCGGGGTACCTGCCCAAGAATCGCTGCACCACCAGGTTAAGGACGTGAGCTACACAGGGCACATGGGTCAGTTGTCACTGTCGGAGGGCGGAGAGGAGGTTGGTGCCATTGTCGCAAACCACCATTCCTGGCTTAAGCGTGGCGTCAACCACCTCTCGGCCTGCCCCTGCAGAGCTGACAAAACATCCGCCCCAGTGTGGCTCCTGTCCCCCAAACAAACCAGCACAAGCACGGCATGGCATCGTTTTGCCTGCGTACTTGCGTAGCCCCTGGAACGCCTACGGAGCACCGCTGGTTCTGAGGACAGAGCACTGGAAGAGGCCATGGAGGAAGAAGAAGAGGAGGGGGTGGAGGAGAGAGGTGTGTTACAACCAATAGTAGCATTTTGGAGGCGTGGTGGCGGAACAACCTCCAACACTACTGCACCTTGTCCTGCATCCTTCCCAGCAGCCAGAAGAGTGACCCAATGGGCCGTGAAAGACAGGTAACGTCCCTGTCCATGCCTGCTGGACCATGAGTCAGCGGTAATATGCACCTTACCGCTGACCGCCCTGTCCAGCGAGGCAAGGACATTGCCTTCCACATGCCGGTAGAGAGCCGGAATCGCCTTCCGTGAGAAAAAGTGGCGTTTGGGGACCTGCCACTGAGGAACCGCACATTGTACAAACTCACAGAAGGGGGCCGAGTCTACCAACTGAAAAGGCAGCAGTTGAAGTGCTAGCAATTTAGCCAAGCTAGCATTCAACCGCTGGGCATGTGGATGGCTGGGAGTAAACTTCTTCCGCCGGTCCAGCAGCTGGGGCAAGGACATTTGCCTGCTATAATCGGACGTGGGTGTACCACTAGCAGAGTTCCCGGAAGCACTTGGCTATGACACACCTAATTCTACACCTTCATTCCTCTCAGAGCAGGTTTCAGAGAGGACTGAAGGTCTAGTGGGGTTGGAGATGCCAGCTGATGAGGAGCAAGGAGAGGTCCGCTTTGTTCTTTGGTGTGGGTCTTTGAGGTACGCTTGCCAACGAGCTGCATGGCAGGTCAACATATGTCTGGTCAAGCATGTGGTGCCCAAGCGGCTGATGTTTTGGCCACGTGAGATACGCTTAAGACATATGTTGCAAATAGCAGCGGTGCGATCTGATGCACTCGTCTCAAAAAAGGCCCACACCAAAGAACTTTTAGAATAACGCGCAGAGGCAGCGCTCTGCACAGGCGGAGCTCTGCGGTGTGATTCAGTCGGTGTGCTGCCCCTAAGCTGGCCCCCGGAGGGCATCCTGCCTCGTTGGACATGTGCCTCCTCCTCCTCCTCCTCCCTCCTTCCAGGCACCCACGTGGAGTCAGTGCCCTCATCATCCCCTCCCTCTTCATCGCTGTAGCAAACCTGGCAGTATGCTGCAGCTTGTGGAACATGACTGCCAGATTGCTGTCCTTCTTGAGCATCCCCTCTCTCTGCGCTCATGCTACTGCCTTCCTCTAGCTGAGTGTCATCATCAGAGCCCACCAAACACTGGGCATCCTCCTGGAGCATGTACCCAACACTGTGCTCAAAGAGTTCAGGAGACTCCTCAGGAGGACGTGGTGGGTCTAGGGAAGGAGTCACTGATGATGACATTGAGAGGAGGGAAGATGATGCGTTGGCAGCTGCTTTGCTACTACCCTGAGACTGGGTGAGAGAGGATGAGGAGGATGAAGAGGGCTTGGTCATCCACTCTACCAAGTCGTTGGCATGTTGCAGTTCAACATGTCCAGCTGCAGAAAAGAAGGACAAGCATGTCCCATGGCCACGTGCTGATGACAATGCACCGCGTCCACGACCAGCACTGTTGTCTCTAGACACAGAGCCTGCTTGCCCTCTTTTATCGGCTCGCGCCTGTCTGCCTCTCCTTGCTGGCCTTCCAGACATGGTAATGGCCTGAAGGGAGTTGGGTAAAACAGCAGTTGGGTAGTGTATATTGTGCTGGAGGCACACAACACCCACTAACTCCTGCAGATGCCTTTTTTATAGAACACCAGAGATAAAGGGGTATATACAGATGTATACTGTGCTGTGCTGGAGGCACACACAACTTCCAATAACTCCTGCAGATGGCAATTGGGCTCAAATAGAGAACAGCTATGTAGGTGGATATAGCGGTATGTACTGGGTACAGAGCACGCAGACAGCACACACTATCTCCTAACACTACTGACTGCAAGCTCTATTATTAAAGATAGATCACTAGCTATATAGGTGAGGTGAATATTGCGGTGTATACTGCGGTCAGGGCACGCAGACAATAACCAGAAAACAGCAGAGATAAAGGGGTATATACAGATGTATACTGTGCTGTGCTGGAGGCACACACAACTTCCAATAACTCCTGCAGATGGCAATTGGGCTCAAATAGAGAACAGCTATGTAGGTGGATTATAGCGGTATGTACTGGGTACAGAGCACGCAGACAGCACGCACTATCTCCTAACACTACTGACTGCAAGCTCTATTATTAAAGATATATAAATATAGTGAAGTGAATAGTGAATATAGTGGTGTATACTGCGGTCAGGGCACAGACAATAACCACTACACAACAGCAAGATAGGAAATCAGCCAAAAACGATTGGTGTGTAACTGTGTTGAAGGTACACAGAACACCCACTGCTTCAGATGCCAACACACTACACGAGGCCGCCTCAATGGCGGCCTTATATAGTGTGGGGCATGCACTACACAGCCTGAGCTATGATTGGCCACAGGCAGGATGCCTGTGGCCAATCATGGCTCTCCTCGCTGCTGGCGCTGCGATTGGCCAAGCATGCGGGGTCACAGTGCATGCTTGGCCAATCACGAGCCAGCAATGCACTGCGCCATCGCAGTGCATTGTGGGCCGTGTGCGCCACACGAATTTTGACGCGAACGGACCAAGTGTTCGGATTTCGCCGAACGGACGAACAGCCAATGTTCGAGTCGAACGTACGTTCGACTCGAACACGAAGCTCATCCCTAGTCCCAACCATTCTGCTGGGCCATAGATGTGAACTTGTCCCATATTCTGTCATAAGTGGCACTAGTCGTGTATTTCCTAGCCTGGAGTAATGTTGAAATGACCTCTTGTGAGCAACCTTGCTCTAGGAACCTAATCCTCTCAACATTCCAGGCCATCGGATGGAGCTTCTCTGGGGCTGGATGGAGGAACTGACCTTGGTGAAGAAGATCTTGTGATAATGGAAGACGTAGTGGGTCCCCCCAGACTGAGCTGTAGCAGAGTCGCAAGCCAAGGCCTCCTGGGCCAAAAAGGAACGATCGCTATCACTGATGCCGAAGATCTCCTGAGCTTCGATAGGAACCTCGCAATCAAAGGCGTTGGTGGAAATATGTACCCCAATTGGAAGTTCCACTGATGGAGAAGGCAGTCCACTCTAGTGATGGCCCGAACCTCCGACGGGACGTTTCGCGAACGCGGACCGCGAACGAGGCCGACCGTTCGCGAAACCGAACGTTCGCCTCCCATTGAAGTCAATGGGGCCCATTTCAAACCTTTAGGTCGAATTTGCAGCCACAAGGTAATTATTAGCAGGGAAAACATAGTCCCACCACCTGGCCAATGACATAATACATGTATGAGGTGAATTTGGGATCGACAACTACAAGCATTCTTTTTTTATTTGGGAAATTGTTCTGACAATTCAGGACTGTGGAGCGCATGAAGGCAATGGAGGAGAGGGAAGGTCAGGGACCAGGGTAGGCAAAGAAGAGGGTGCAGGAGATGATCACCAGCAGCGTCACATACAGCAATGACACCTGCACCGTGATAGAGTCATCTGACAACAGCACCATGATAGAGAGCACTGACATCAGCAGCGTGACATAAAGCATTAACACCAGCACCGTGATATACAGCATTGACAGCAACACCGTGATAGAGAGCACTGACATCAGAAGCGTGACATTAAGCACTGACATCAGCACCGTGATATACAGCACTGACAGCAGCACCGTGATAGAGAGCACTGACATCAGCAGCACCGTGACATACAGCACTGACAGCAACACCGTGATAGAGAGCACTGACATCAGAAGCGTGACATAAAGCATTAACACCAGCACCGTGACATACAGCATTGACAGCAACACAGTGATAGAGAGTACTGACATCAGAAGCGTGACATTAAGCACTGACATCAGCACCGTGATATACAGCACTGACAGCAGCCCCGTGATAGAGGGCACTGACATCAGCAGCGTGACATAAAGCATTAACACCAGCACCGTGACATACAGCACTGACAGCAACACCGTGATAGAGAGTACTGACATCAGAAGCGTGACATTAAGCACTGACATCAGCACCGTGATATACAGCACTGACAGCAGCACCGTGATAGAGAGTACTGACATCAGAAGCGTGACATTAAGCATTAACACCAGCACCGTGACATACAGCATTGACAGCAACACCGTGATAGAGAGTACTGACATCAGAAGCGTGACATTAAGCACTGACATCAGCACCGTGATATACAGCACTGACAGCAGCACCGTGACATTAAGCACTCACACCAGCACCGTGATATACAGCACTGACAGCAGCACCGTAAGCAGCCCCAGGAGTAAGTCAGCACAGCACAGGGATGGTGTGATCCCCTCATAATAAGAACCCCCAGGAGGAAGTCAGCACAGCACAGGGATGGTGTGATCCCCTCATAATAAGAACCCCCAGGAGGAAGTCAGCTCAGCACAGGGATGGTGTGATCCCCTCATAGTAAGCAGGCCCAGGAGAAACTCAGCACAGCACAGGGATGGTGTGATCCCCTCATAATAAGAACCCCCAGGAGGAAGTTAGCACAGCACAGGGATATCATAAGCAGCCCCAGTAGAAATATGACACCGCTCAACCTCTTCAAAGAGGAGGGTAGGGGCATATAGTACGGTGTGCTTTTTTGGGACAAGGAAGTGAGCCAAATGAAGAAAGAAGGTCTGTGTGCTTGATTAAAAAAATTGTTTATAGACATATACATGGTCTACTGGTCACATGTGTTGAATTCCTCCGAGATCCATGCCTCATTCATTTTTATAAATGTGAGGTAGTTAACACTGTCGTGAGCTAGGCGAGTACGCTTATCGGTCACGATCCCCCCTGCTGCGCTGAACGTCCTTTCGGACAGGACACTGGATGAGGGGCAAGCCAACAGTTCAATTGCAAATTGGGCAAGCTCTGGCCAGAGGTCAAGCCTGCCCACCCAGTAGTCCAGGGGTTCATCACTCCTCAGAGCGTCAACATCGGCCGTTAACCCAATGTAGTCGGACACCTGACGGTCTAGGCGTTCCCTGATGCTGGATCCGGATGACACCTGTCGATGGGTCAGCTGAAAGAATGACCTCATATCCGAAGTCACCAACACATCTTCAAACTGGCCTCTTCTTGCAGGCGCTGTTGGATTGGTACCCGCAACTCCTTCTCTGGGAGTGGGAATTGCTCCTCTGCCAGCGCACGCAAAAGCAGAATGCAGCATTTCTCGAAGCAAGGCCTGGAAGTGCTGCATTCTGACAGCCCTCTGCGACGGCGGTAACATTTCCGCCATTTTGTGTTTGTACCGGGGGTCTAAGTACGTTGCCACCCAGTACTGGTCCTTGACCCTCATGCTTTTTATACGGGGTTCCCTATTAAAACACTGGAGCATGAAGGCCCCCATTTGCACTAAAGTGGAAGCGGTGTGGTGGCCTGGCTCCTGCTCATCATCCAGGATAATGTCGTCCTCTTCATTCTCCTCTCCCCATCCACGCACAACAGGGATCCCAGAAAGGTTTAAATCACGCTCTTCTTGCTCCTCCTCATCCGCCCCGCACCATCCTCCTCTGACTCCTCTTCAGACTCCTGTTGTTGACTTGTCTCAGATAGAGTAGCCCCCCCTGGGAATTCATCCAGCATTGCGACTTCCTCATCTTCCCGCTCCTGCTCCTCCACAGCCTGATCAATGACACGACGCAATGCACGCTCCATAAAGAAGGCATAAGGTACCATGTCATTGATGGCGCCATGGCTGCGACTGACCAGTTTGGTGATCTCCTCAAATGGCCGCAGAAGTCTGCATGCGTCGCGCATGAGCAGCCACTGGCGCGGTGAAAAAAAAACAGCTCCCCAGAACCGTTTCTTTCGCAGAGTTCATACAGGTAGATGTTAACTGCACGTTTCTGCTGGAGCAGCCTATCAAGCATATAGAAGGTTGAGTTCCATCGCGTCGAGCAATCGCAAATAAGACGTCTGACCGGCAGATGGTGTCGCCGCTGAATGTCAGCAAGGCGAGCCATGGCCGTGTAAGATCTTCTGAAATGGGCCGAGATTTTCCTTGCCTGCCGCAAGATGTCCTGGACCCCAGGGTATTTGACAAGGAATCACTGCACGACCAAGTTTAAGACGTGTGCCATGCATGGCACGTGCGTGATTTTGCCCTGTTTCAATGCGCTAAGCAGATTGGCACCGTTGTCACACACCACTTTACCAACTGTCAAATTGAGCGGTGTTAGCCACTGATCTGCCTGTGAATGCAAAGCTGAAAGGAGTGCCGGGCCAGTGTGGCTCTTGGCTTCCAGGCACAACAGACGCAGCACGGCATGGCAACGTCTCACCTGGCATGTGGAATAGGTTCTGGGGAGCTTGGGCGGTGCAGCGGAAGAGACGCTAGCAGCGGAAAAGGAGGAGGCAGCTGAGGAAGAGAGGGAGGAGGATGGAGTAGGAGGAGGAGGAGAAGAAGAGTCAGGCCTGCATGCAATCCGTGGCGGTAAAACCAAATCTACACGGTGCCACGGGTTACATGCTTGACGGCCGTCAGAAGGTTCACCCAGTGGGCAGTAAAAGTGATATACCTTCCCTACCCGTGTTTGCTAGACCACGTGTCTGTGGTCAGATGTATCTTGGCACCGACACTGTGTGCCAGAGATACATTCACTTGCCGCTGAACATGGCCATATAGCTCTGGGATGCCCTTCTGTGAGAAATACTTCCTTCCTGGGACCTTCCATTGTGGTGTTCCAATGGCCACAAATTTGCGAAAGGCCTCCGAGTCCACCAGTTTATATGGCAGTAGTTGGCGGGCTATGAGTTCTGACAAGCCAGCCGTCAACTGTTGGGCAAGAGGGTTATCCGGCGTCATCATTTTTTTACGCTCGAACATTAGGCCCACGGAAGCCTGCCTTTTTGCAGAAAAACGTGAGCTTGGCGTGATGGAAGGTGGAGTGGAGGACAATTGTGAGGAGAGAGGAGAAGGAGATGTAGAAGACGAGGCTGGACGGTGAGAGCCTGCAGTGTGGCTTTGTGTGTTCCGTTGCTCCCACTGGGCTCGGTGATGGCAGCTCATGTGCCTTCTTAAGGCGGTCGTCCCTAGGTGAGTGTTGGGCTTACCGCGACTAATGCGTTGACTGCAAAGATTGCAGATGACAACGCTATTGTCAGCAGCGGACACGTTAAAAAAAGCCCACACTGCGGAGCCATGTGCCGGTGTCCTGGGAGCGCCAGATGTGACCGTACATGGTCGATGACTCGCTCCTGATACATTTGCAGTCTGCTTTGTCCCTCCTGTGCAATGTAAGTTATTCCTGCTTCTCCTCCCTATCTGCTGGTCCATATCTCCCTCTGAACTCCCCTCCTCTTCCTCTCTTGTGGGCACCCACGTGACATCACTAGACATGTCATCATCAACGTCACCTTCCCCACCGCTATAAGTAGAGATCTCGGAGTAGGCAGCAACACCGGGGACCAACCTCCTCCTTGGGCTGATCTGGGTACTGTCGTCAGACTGCTGAGTAGCGGTTGTTGCTACCTCCTCTTCCTGATCCAATACCAAGAGTGACTGCGCATCAGAAATGTCCTCTTGATATGGATCGGAAAATAATTCCAGTGACTCAAGTGGAAGGTATGTGGTGGTGGTGGTGGTGTTGTTGGTGGTAGTGTCTTTGGGGGTGCACATAGCAGAGAGTGAAGAAGAGGGTGCAGATTGAGAGGATGAGGAGGGTGCAGAAGAGTAAGGCTGAGTGAGCCACTCAACCAAGTCTGGTGCGTCCTTTAAAGTAATTGAACGCACCTTCTGCAACTTCCCACTTTGGCTCAAGGCTGTTGCTCCTGCCCTACCCCTACCACCCCTGCGGAAGGGCCTGCCTCTTCCTCTGCCTGTCATTTTTTAAATCACCCTGTGACAAAACTCTTAGTCCCTATACCAATGAAGGACTGCTGCAGTATAGGGCAGCAGTCAGCAGTAGTGCACCTCAACCCTATCTATTGTGGACCGATAGTGGTCCTTACAGAACAGCAGACTGTACCGCACTCAACCCTATGTACTGTAGCACCCTAGACCAAGTTACCAGTCCTTATAGGAACTTTTGTAGACCAAGCAGGTTGTGTGTTAGTGATTAGCAGACTGTACGTCAGTCCCTATACTGCTGAAGGACTGCTGCAGTATAGGGCAGCGGTCAGCAGTGGTGCACCTCAACCCTATCTATTGTGGACCGATAGCGGTCCTTACAGAACAGCAGACTGTACCGCACTCAACCCTATGTACTGTAGCACCCTAGACCAAGTTACCAGTCCTTATAAGAACTTTTGTGGACCAAGCAGGTTGTGTAATAGTGATTAGCAGACTGTACGTCAGTCCCTATACCAATGAAGGACTGCTGCAGTATAGGGCAGCGGTCAGCAGTGGTGCACCTCAACCCTATCTATTGTGGACCGATAGCGGTCCTTACAGAACAGCAGACTGTACCGCACTCAACCCTATGTACTGTAGCACCCTAGACCAAGTTACCAGTCCTTATAAGAACTTTTGTGGACCAAGCAGGTTGTGTGTTAGTGATTAGCAGACTGTACGTCAGTCCCTATACCAGTGATGGCGAACCTTGGCACCCCTGATGTTTTGGAACTACATTTCCCATGATGCTCTGGCACTCTGCAGTATAGTGGAGCATCATGGGAAATGTAGTTCTAAAACATCTGGAGTGCCAAGGTTCGCCATCACTGCCCTATACCAATGAAGGACTGCTGCAGTATAGGGCAGCGGTCAGCAGTAGTGCACCGCAACCCTATCTATTGTGGACCGATAGCGGTCCTTACAGAACAGCAGACTGTACCACACTCAACCCTATGTACTGTAGCACCCTAGACCAAGTTACCAGTCCTTATAAGAACTTTTGTGGACCAAGCAGGTTGTGTGTTAGTGATTAGCAGACTGTACGTCAGTCCCTATACCAATGAAGGACTGCTGCAGTATAGGGCAGCGGTCAGCAGTGGTGCACCTCAACCCTATCTATTGTGGACCGATAGCGGTCCTTACAGAACAGCAGACTGTACTGCACTCAACCCTATGTACTGTAGCACCCTACACAGACCAAGTTACCAGTCCTGATAAAGAGCTTTGTGGAACAAGTGAGTTGTGAATGATTAGCAGACTGCAGCAGAAGGGCAGCAGTCAAGTATAATATTCTTTCTATATTTGGAAGAAAGAATATTATACGTGTACAAGCCTATTACCATACCACTGATACCAGTCCTGAAAAGAACCTTTGTGGAACTAATAGTAACAGCAAGTCTTTAAACTGACCCTCACTGCCTGACAACACTGCTTCCTTCCTGTCCCTATACAAAGTGGCAAAAAAGAGTAGACTGGAACGATTAGTGGTTACTGGAATAGCTCTTTTGTGGACCTGATAGTAACAGCTAATGATGATGATGATGATGATGATGAAAGACTAATCTGGCTGTCCCTGTAGCACACACCGTCCTTTCCCTTTCTCTAAACTGACAAAAGACACTCAGGCTGCTGCAAGAATCAGTAGCACAGCAAACCTATATACACCTAACACCTATACCAGTCCTGAAAAGAACTTTTGTGTACCAAATAGCTAGCGTTTTATCTCTCCCTACTCCACACAGCAACCTTTCCCTATAGTGACAGAAGAAAGAATGTAAAATGGCCGCCGGATCGGGTGTATTGATAGGTTAGGGGGAATGTCCAAGTGTCCATGTGCTGTCATGTCTCAATTGGCTGTCCTGTACCCCATGATAGACGTGTCATCATAGGTCAAAGTTCTTTTACACATTAAACACGTAAGTCCGCCGGACCGAACGACGGGAAAAGGCGAGCGAACGAGCGGACCGCGAACGACCGAAATTCGCAGCGAAACGACCGCTGGGCGAACCGTTCGGCCATCACTAGTCCACTCCCTCCACAGATGGGTATGCCGCTCTCTAAAGGAACCTCTGACACTTTCTGTTTGAGGGTGTTGCTGCCAGATCGATTTCCGGAATTCCCCAAGTTTGGGTCAGAAGATTGAAGACTTGTAGGGTCAGGGACCATTCGTTGTTTGATAAGAACTCCCTGCTCAAAACAGTCAGCTAGCGGGTTCTGAGCTGCTGGGACATATACTACGAGTTCCGCCCCTAAGAAAGTCATATTTTGAGTGGGCTGAAGACGGCTCTTCTTCCAATTGATCAACCACCCGAAATTTTGAAGCGCGTCGATCAGTATATCTCGATGAAGAATCAGTGTCTCTTGACTGTTCGCTAAGAGCAGGATACCCAGGGGGTCTCAAACTCAAATTAGCAGAGGGCCACATGACAAGTTTTCATATCCCATGGGGGGCCGCATGCAAACTTTAAAAACTTCAAAAACAATAAAAACTATACCAGCAATAATATACTATACTATACCCAGCACTGGTGTCAGCAGACACATTATTAAACCCAACACTGATGTCAGAAAAAGCATTAATAAACCCAGCATTACCCCCACACTCCATAAATACCCCCCACACTCCATAAATACCCCACACACTGCATAAATACCCCCCACACTGCATAAATACCCTCCACACTGCATAAATACCCCCCATAAATACCCCCACACTCCATAAATACCCCCCACACTCCATAAATACCCCCCACACTGCATAAATACCCTCCACACTGCATAAATACCCCCACACTGCATAAATACCCCCACACTCCATAAATACCCCTCCACAAATACCCCCACACTCTATAAATACCCCCCACACTCTATAAATACCCCCCATACACAAATTTCTACCCCAGTCACCCCACTAAGGACTTGCCTCAGTGTGATGGCTCACTCACCTCTCCTCTAGCTTCAACACAGGGCACCCAGCAAAGGACACAATCTCCCGCCCTGAGGTGGCAGCAGGACCCCGGATCCGGAGCTCTGATCGATCTCCAGTGCCTAGGTGGGCGGGGGCGATGGGCGGATCCTTCCTCCGCCCCTTCCTCCACTCTGTTCTCTCTCTGGTGCTGCAGCAGCATGCAGCAGAGGAGGGCACAGGAGGCGGAGATGGAGACAAAGCTCTTTCGGCGCCTCCCCCTCTGCGGTGCAATGCTGTCCAGGATCGGCCCTGCCTGCGGGCCATTTATAACCAAGTCCGCGGGCCGGTACTTTGAGACCACTGGTCTAAATAATGACGGAGACGCATGCCTTTCTCTCTTAGGAACGCAATCGCAGGAAGAAGATTGTCTTGGTAAATGTCCTGGGAGCGGAGGAGACACTGAAATGGCAAATGTTGACGGTTGACCGAGAATCGCAGATACTTTTGAAAAGCGGGGTGTATGGGCCTACGTGAAGATAAGCATCCAATAAATCTACGGAAAGCATCCAATCTCCTAAGTTTACAGCTAACAAAACTGATTGGAGGCTCTCCATTTTGAAAGCTTCTACTTGAATGCTTCTGTTGAGTCCCTTTAGGTCCATAACAGGCCGTAAGTCGCCTGTCTTTTTCCTTACCAGGAATAGAGGGGAGTAATTCCCCCTTCCTCTTTGGGAAATTGGAACTTCCAATATTACCCCCTTCATTACTAGCTCCACCACATACTTGAGCAGTAATCTCCTCTTGATTGGAGATGATGGCAGTCTGGTTGACTGAAAATGTTTTTTTGGTGTTTCTTCTATAAACTTCCATCTGTGACCATACTTTACTGTGGACAGTGTCCACGCGTCCTTTATGTGTTCCGGCCATACCTGCTCGAATTTTTTGGAGTCTGGCTCCCACTCTCCCAGGTAGGACAGGCCCCCCCTCAAAAAGACTTCTGAATAATAACTTTGACAAATTCGTTAATTCCGAATTTCAAAATTTGCGAAATTACGAATTTCCGAAATTTCCGAAATTCCGGATTTCGATTTTTCGGATTTCCGAATTTCGAATTTTCAGATTTCCTAATTTCCGAAATTCCGAATTTCGAATTTTCGGATTTCCGAATTTCCAAATTTCCGGATTTCCGAAATTTCGAATTTCCGATTTTCGGAATTCTGAAATTTTCGGAAATTCGAAAATCAGAAAAAAAAGAAAGAAAATCAGTTTAATTCTGAATAATAACTAACTATTAAATTATAGGTATTGGAATTCCCTTTCAAATTTGTTTGTTAGTGAACGTAACGAGTACGAATTTATCCGAAGTTACGAATTATCTGAAATAATGAATGCCAGATCTAACCAAATGAAACGTAAGAATCTAATAATAATAATAAAACCTTTTTATTATTATTCATTATTTGTTACTAATTATTTATTATTAATTTGTTCCATTCCATTTGTTTAGATGCGACATTCGTTATTTCAGATAATTCGTAACTTTGGATAAATTCGTACTTGTTAATTTAATAGTTATTAAACTGATTTTCTTTCTTTTTTCAGATTTTCAAATTTTTGGACTTTCAAATCTTTGAATTCCTGAATTCCGAAAATCCAAAAATTCGGAGTTCCGAAAATCCAAAAATTCGGAGTTCCGAAAATCCAAAAATTCAGAGTTCCGAAAATCCAAAAATTCAGAGTTCCGAAAATCCAAAAATTCAGAGTTCCGAAAATCCAAAAATTCAGAGTTCCGAAAATCCAAAAATTCAGAGTTCCGAAAATCCAAAAATTCAGAGTTCCGAAAATCCAAAAATTCCGAGTTCCGAAAATCCAAAAATCCGAAAATCTAAAATTCGGAAATTCAAAAATCCAAAAATTTGGAAAATATAAATGTGAAAAGACTTCTGGTTTTCCCCTGATGAGGTAGTCTTATCCCTTGTACACACGGTTGGATATTCCGACAACAAAATCCGTCGGATTTTGTCCGAAACTGGTGTTGCATACACGCGGTCGGACAAAGTTGTCGGAAAATCCGATCGTTCAGAACGTGATGACGTTATTTCGTTAGGACGGGACTACGTTCAGGCTAGTAGCCCAATAGCTTTGGTCTAGGAATTTGATCTGAGCATGCGTGGCACTTTGTCCGATCTGAATTTTCTACAAACGATCGGGAACAAAGTCCAGTCGGATCATGTTGGTGGAAAATTTTATAGCCCAGCTCTAAAACTTTGTCGGTCAAATATTTCGACGAAAACAGTCCAATGGAGCCCACACACGGTCGGATTATCCGACAACACGGTCCGATCGGACATTTTCCGTCGGAATGTCCAACCATGTGTGTACAAGGGCTTCGACTTCTGAAGTCTCAAAAAGGATGATTGTGGATTCTTCCAATTCCTTTTGAATTATCTACCTGGTCTGCATGTCTTCGCCTCCCTGTATCTCTCCGGGAGATTGCGCTTGAAGGTAGGTCCCTTGTGTGGTTCGGGACGCCGGCCAGAAGGAATTAGGCCCGACTTTTCACCTGTTACTTTGTAGATTGCCGAATCCAACTTTGATCCAAAGGGATCTTGCACCAATTAGACTTTGATGCCGCATCCGCCATCCATGGCTTGGGCCATAGGGCTCTTCTGGCCGGAACTGATGCCAGCATAGCCCTGGCAGAGGAACGAATTACATCCACTGCAGCTTCTGCCACAAAATCACCTGCCAGTTTCAATTCTTGAAGAGAACTTATTATCTTCTCCTGGTCAGCCCCCAAACAAACAGATTTCTCTATATTGGCAGACCAACTAGAATTTGCTTTTCCTACTGCGGCTGATGCTATTGCAGGTTTACATGCCCCACCTGCTGTGCAATATGCTTTTTTCATGTCTTGATGAATTTTTCGATCCAACACGTCCCGGAAAGTTACTGCACCCTCTATGGGTAAAGTAACGTAAAAAAAAAAAAAAGGTACTAAATAAGTAACCAAAATGGGACTTTTGAGGCATAGAAACAATGGAGAAGCAACCAGAAGAACAAATATATATTTACATAATATTTATAAAAAAAAAAAAAATTCCATAATCACATAATGTTCAACACATGCTTTTGTACAGGTGAGCCCTTGTGCGTCTCTACGCGTTTCACCATTAGGCTTCTTCAGGACACTGGCGTGGTTCAAAACGTAACATGTACAAGAAAATCTCACTATAAAATCTCAACCAGAAGAACAAATATATATTTACATAATATTTATTGAGAAAAATTCCATAATCACACAATGTTCAACACAAGTAAAAACATGCTTTTGTACAGGTGAGCCCTTGTGCATCTCTACGCGTTTCGCCGTGAGGCGTCTTCAGGACACGGGCAAGGTTCAAAACGTAACATGTACAAGAAAATCTCACTATCTGAAATGAGATATATTTGATTAAAATTCGTAGAAACGTGCAAACAATAAATCATATTGAGTTAAAAAGCGTATGCTAAAATATCCACGAGACACCAGGAAAAACAGAGACACCAACAACCAGAAAAAGGAAAAAAAAAAAAAAAAAGGGGGGGGGAAGGGAGAGAAAAAGAAAATACCTTAAAGGGATTAAGCCTCCTGTACAAATTTATGGTAGCCGGAAAGTTTCCAATGAAAACTGAGTATATGTAGCAAACTAAGAAAAAGTAAATAGTACATGATTGATAACGTGCAAAATTTTTTTTTCCAATTTTCGGATTTCCAAATTTCGGATTTCCGAATTTCTGATTTTCGGAATTACGAATTTTCGGAAATTTGAAAATCAGAAAAAAAGAAAGAAAATCTGTTTCATTCTGAATAATAACTAACTATTAAACTATAGGTATTGGAATTCCCTTTCAAATTTGTCTGTTAGTGAACATAACGAGTACAAATTTATCAGAAGTTACGAATTATCTGAAATAACGAATGCCGCATCTAACCAAATGGAACGTAACGATCTAATAATAATAATAAAACCTTTTTATTCTGGCTACCATAAATTTGTACAGGAGGCTTAATCCCTTTAAGGTATTTTCTTTTTCTCTCCCTTTTATTTCCCTTTTTCTGGTTGTTGGTGTCTCCGTTTTTTCCTGGTGTCTCGTGGATATTTTAGCATACACTTTTTTAACTCAATATGATTTATTGTTTGGATGTTTCTATGGATTTTAATCAAATATATCTCACTTCAGATAGTGAGATTTTCTTGTACGTGTTACGTTTTTTTCAACCACGTCCGTGTCCTGAAGAAGCCTCGCGGCGAAACGCGTAGAGATGCACAAGGGCTCACTGTACAAAAGCATGTTTTTACTTATGTTGAACATTGTGTGATTATGGAATTTTTTTCAATAAATATTATGTAAATATATATTTGTTCTTCTGGTTGCTTCTCCATTGTTTCTATGCCACAAAAGTCCCATTTTGGTTACTTATTTAGTACCTTTTCTTAATTTCCTGATTCTGTGGATGTGGCATCAGGAGTGCTTCTCTCTTTCATATTCGGGTAAAGTAACGTGTCTTGCAAGACGCATCAAGGAAGCATCGACCACCGGTGGTTGGGATCGCAAATTTACCTTTTTGTTCTTTCAAAGGATACAGTTTAGTAAATCTATTATTCAGATTAGCTCTCTTGTCCATTCTCTCCCACTCATCCTTGATGAGATCTTCCAGTTCTTCGATAAAGGGAAAGGACTCCGGTTCCCTCTTTAGATTAGGGAAGAAGTACTTCCGAACCTTGAGAAGGGTCTCTTTCGCCTCCTCCCATCCTATGGCTTCCTTCACTGACTTTATGAAGGGCTCCACTAGAGTAAAGTCAAATCCAGTAGGGGTCTCCGCATCAACAATGACGAAATCAGAATCCGAATCTATGGGCGGATTCTGAGCTACGGAAGATGCGCTCGGGCCGGCCTCGTCTTGTTCAGGAAGTGATGTCTCCAAGATAGTCTCCCGTACAGACTCTCCGATGAGGTCAGTCATCTCTCTTCCATCAGATTCCTTTTCTCTGGTTGCTTCATTGAAGCATGCCTGGCAGGCCAATTTGTCTGGCAAAGCTGGAGCTCCGCACACCCAGCAAGCGTTTGCTGCGGGGCGGGTGGTATAGTTCCTTTCGTGACGGGGGGAGAAGGTGACCTTCTATATGAGCGACTATAATGGAGAGTGAGGATGGTGAGATGAAGATCTTGAGCGACTTCTTCTAGATCTCCCAAGTATGACTGGAGCGTCCGTGATGCTTGGAAGATTTAGACCTGGAAGGGCTACCAGAAATCGCATGATTAGTGAATATTAGACATGTGCAGTTTGTTTAGTTCCGAATTCGTTTTTTAACGATTTTTGACAAATTCATTAATTCCGAATTTCCGAACTTTTCAATTTTCAAAATTTGCGAAATTATGAATTTCCAAAATTACCGAATTTCCAAAATTACGAATTTTAGATTTTCGAATTTTCGGATTTCTGAATTTCAGATTTTTGGGAATTCCGAATTTTCGGAAAAATCGAAAATCAGAAAAAAAGAAAGAAAATCTGTTTAATTCTGAATAATAACTAATTATAGGTATTCCGAATTTCCAAAATTTCGAATTTACGAATTCTGACTTTTCGAAAATCTGAAAAAAAGAAAGAGAAAATCTGTTTCATTCTGAATAATAACTATTAAATTATAGGTATTCAGAATTTCCAAAATTACAAATTTCCTAATTTAGAATTTTTGGATTTTCGAATTTTCAAATTTCGAATTTTCGGATTTCCGAATTTCCAAATTTCAGATTTCCAAATTTCGGATTTCCAAATTTCAGATTTTTGGAATTCCGAATTTTCGGAAATTTCGAAAATCAGAAAAAAAGAAAGAAAATCTGTTTAATTCTGAATAATAACTAACTATTAAATTATAGGTATTCTGAATTTCCAAAATTACGAATTTCCGAATTTCGAATTTTTGGATTTTTGAATTTCCAATTTTCGGATTTCCAAATTTCTAATTTTTGGAATTCAGATTTTCAGAATTCAGATTTTTCGGAAATTCGAAAATCAGAAAAAAAGAAAGAAAATCTGTTTAATTCTGAATAATAACTAACTATTAAATTATAGGTATTGGAATTTCCTTTCAAATTTGTCTGTACGGCCGCGTACACACGGGCGGACTGTCTGGCCAACTAAGTCCGTCAGACAATCCGACAGACAGTCCGTCCTACTTTTGAATGAACGAACTTGACCACACACGATGAACAGACAGTCCGCTGAAAGCTTGCGCGATGACGTGTACAGCACGTACGACGGGACTAGAAATCGGAAGTCCAATACACAGCAATGCAACCTTTCACCGTGTAAATCCTTTCTGAGCATGCGCCATATTTAGTCCGTCCAACTTGCCTACTCACGAGCGGACTGTCCGCTGAAACCAAAGTTGGACGGACAATATTACGGAAATTCCGAAAGACTTAGTCCGCCAGACTGCACGCTGAAAAAGTCCGCTGAAGCCCACACACGAGCGGACTGTCCGCTGAAACACGTTTCAGCGGACTAAGTTGGACAGACAGTCCACCTGTGTGTACGCGGCCTTAGTGAGCGTAACGAGTACGAATTTATCAGAAGTTACGAATAATAACTATTAAATTATAGGTATTCAGAATTTCCAAAATTCCGAATTTCCAAATTGGATTTTCGAATTTCCAATTTTCGAATTTTCCAATTTCCGAATTTCGGATTTCCGAATTTCAGATTTTCGGAATTCCGAATTTTCAGAAATTTCGAAAATCAGAAAAAAAGAAAGAAAATCTGTTTAATTCTGAATAATAACTAACTATTAAATTATAGGTATTCTGAATTTCCAAAATTACGAATTTCCGAATTTAGAATTTTTGGATTTCCAAATTTCGCGATTTTCGGAATTCAGATTTTCGCAATTCAGAATTTTCGGAAATTCGAAAATCAGAAAAAAAGAAGGAAACTGTTTAATTCTGAATAATAACTAACTATTAAATTAAAGGAACCGTATTGGAATTCCCTTTCAAATTTGTCTGTTAGTGAATGTAACAAGTACGAATTTATCTGAAGTTACAAATTATCTGAAATAACGAATGCCACATCTAAACAAATGGAACGTAACGATCTAATAATAATAATAAAACCTTTTTATTATTATTATTTGTTATTAATGATTTATTATTAATTTGTTCCGTTCCATTTGTTTAGATGCGGCATTCGTTATTTCAGATAATTCGTAACTTCGGATAAATTCGTACTCGTTAATTTAATGGTTAGTTATTTAATTAAACTGATTTTCTTTTCTTTTCAGATTTTCTAATTTTTGGACTTTTAAATCTTTGAACTTCCAAATTCCAAAAATTCGGAGTTCCGAAAATCCAAAAATTCAGGAATTCTGAAAATCCGAAATTCGTAAATTCGAAATTCTGAAAATTCAAAATTCGGAAATTCGAAAATTCTGAAATCCGAAAAATCGAATTGTGAAAATTCCCGAAATTTCTGAATTCCAAAAAAAGCAAAAAAAAAACGAATGAAACGAAAATGAACAAACTTTTTGTCAGTGCACATGTCTGGCGAAAAAAAAAGCAAAAGAGACCTACCTGAGACTGAGAGCAGCAAAGACGCCAAAGGAAAATCCTTTTGTAATATGCCTGTAACCATCAGCAAAAACTGACAGATTACAAGGCGCCGGAAATGACATCACCGCACATGTGCAGTAGTGCTGTGTAGTCCCGGGCGCCATCTTGGAGAAGGGCAAAAGTTCCAGTAGTATGACCTCACTTCCCCCCCGGCACCTGTGCAGAGAGCTGATGAGGACACTTCAGCCATCTTGGAGACTCCCCCTTGCCTGTTGGAACTATAGAGCCCAGAAGAACTTTAAAACAGACAAAAATGAAAGGAAATGACACACTTTTGCCCCGTATGCACGGGCGGACATTCCGACCACAAAATCCGTGGGATTTTTTTCCGACGGATGTTGGCCCGAAACTTGTGTTGCGTACACACGGTCGGACAAAGTTGTGGGAAAATCCGATCGTTCGGAACGAGGTGACGTTCGTTGCGTACGACGGGATTACGTAAAGCCTAGTAGCCAATAGCTTTGGTCTCGTAATTTGATCTGAGCACGCGCGGCACTTTGTCCGTCGGAATTCTCTACGAAAGATCGGAAAAAGTCCGATCGGATTTTTCTGTCGGAAAAATTTTAGATCCAGCTCTCAAACTTTTTTCCGTCTGGGTTTCCGACGGAAAAACTCAGATAGAGCCCACACACGCGATCGGATTTTCCGACAACATAATTCCGTCGGAAAGGGCATAATTGTGGGGGGGGGAGGGGCTGTGTGAGACACGTCAAGAAACGATTAGTTAATCACCTGACCGACAGCAACATACAGGGCTATACAATATAATACTGACATATAATCACACACGTAGGATGGACTTGTGTCTTTTTCCTAACATAAGGTTTATACTGTTCTTGCAGTGTGGTCGGGTCATGTGGTCGGGTCGTGTGGTCAGCTGATCCCGAGAGCGAGGGTTATGTGCAGCGTCAGTGCTGACAGTCGGAGTTCCTCCGCGATAAGGGCACTTAATCAGTTACAGAAGGGAAACATTGGCGGACTTTGTACCCCGACAGGGGCTATAAACCATATCACCGCCATCTCATATTATCTATTAAATTGGTCAATGGACACCAATTAAAGCGACCTGTCAATAAATCTGTATTGTTCTGGCTCCGGTCCATGCTGCCGAGCAATGTGTCAGTGTGCCCCTTCCAGGTATTTATTACCCCTCACAGGGATTGCAGTTCTCCCCCCCCCCCGACAATCTGCTTTGCTTTTCAGAAGGCCGACACCATCCTTGTTCAGGCATCATCCTGGACTGAAAAAAAAAAAGGGGAAGCTGCCCCGGGTCCAGACGTTGTGGGGCCCAAAGCAGCTTGCCCCGGGGACCCAGTCATTGTGGGGCCCAAAGTAGCTGCTGTGGGGCCCAGTCGTGGCTGTGGGGCCTAAAGCAGCTGCTCCGGGGCCCAGTTGTTGTTGTGGGGTCCAAAGAAGCTGCCCCAGGGCCCAGTCGTTGTTGTGGGGCCCAAAGCAGCTGCCGCGGGGCCCAGTCGTTGTTGAGGGGCCCAAAGCAGCTGCTCCGGGGCCCAGTTGTTGTGGGGCCCAAAGAAGATGCCCTGGGGCCCAGCCGTTGTTGTGGGGCCCAAAGCAGCTTGCCCTGGGGGCAAAGTCATTGTTGTGGGGTCCAATTGTTGTTGTGGGGCCCAAAGCAGCTGCCGTGAGGCCCAGTCGTTGTTGTGGGGCCCAAAGCAGCTGCTCCGGGGCCCAGTTGTTGTGGGGCCCAAAGAAGCTGCCCCAGGGCCCAGTCGTTGTTGTGGGGCCCAAAGCAGCTGCCGCGGGGCCCAGTCATTGTTGTGGGGCCCAAAGCAGCTGCCACGGGCCCAGTCGTTGTTGTGTGGCCCAAAGCAGCTTCCCCGGGGGGCCCAAAGCAGCTGCCCTGGGGCCCAGTCATTGTTGTGGGGCCAAAAGCAGTTTTCCCCGGGGCCCAGTTGTTGAGGGGCCCAAAGCAGCTGCCCCAAGGCCCAGTCATTGTTGTAGCGCCAAAAGCAGCTGCCCCAGGGCCCAGTCGTTGTTGTGGGGACCAAATCAGGTTCCCCAGGCCCAGTCCTTGTCGGGCCCAAAGCAGCTGCCGCGGGGCCCAGTTGTTGTTGTGGGGCCCAAAGCAGCTGCCGCGGGGCCCAGTCATTGTTGTGGGGCCCAAAGCAGATGCCGCAGGCCCAGTCGTTGTTGTGTGGCCCAAAGCAGCTTCCTCGGGGGCCCAAAGCAGCTGCCCTGGGGCCCAGTCATTGTTGTGGGGCCAAAAGCAGTTTTCCCCGGGGCCCAGTTGTTGAGGGGCCCAAAGCAGCTGCCCCAGGGCCCAGTCATTGTTGTAGCGCCAAAAGCAGCTGCCCCAGGGCCCAGTCGTTGTTGTGGGGACCAAATCAGGTTCCCCAGGCCCAGTCCTTGTCGGGCCCAAAGCAGCTGCCGCGGGGCCCAGTTGTTGTTGTGGGGCCCAAAGCAGCTGCCCCTTGAGCCTGCGCTGCCTACAAATATTTGATGAGTGGATTCTGGGGGTGGGGGGGGGCAAGAAAATGTTTGCCCAGGGTCCAATCAATATTAACCACTTCAGCCTCAGCCACTTCAACAGTGATTATTACAGTGGGGTGTCATTTTTATTATCTAGCACATGTTCATTTTAGGATGAATGTCGTTTAATTAGCACCTAAATTTACATTTTTTTTTTGTTTGACACAAGACCCGTCATGCCTCTTTCACAATAAGAAAAAAAAAAGAAAAGGTTTTGGCTGTCCATGCACTTTATTGCACATTGTGCCTTTTTCATGGCTGTACGGCACGTTATTGGAAAAGTTACCGATGAGTGACCCCGAATGAAGAATATGACGCACCCAGCAGGTAAAAAAACAAAACAAACAAAACAAAAAAAACACCCCTTTCTATAAAATAACCGATTGATTTTATTGGGGGGGGGAATTGAAAACCGCACACCTACCTGGCTTCCGCGATGCCCCGCCCACATGTAGACCGGTCTCCTTAAGGCTTTCTTCTTTCAGGTCTTGTCGGCGCCCCTTTTGCTGACATCATTACATATGATGCAGTACTGGTGACCACCAGAAGGAGCACCAGAGCACCATTCCAACACTAGAGAGGAGCGCACTGTCGGCTGCCGCAGATATATAAATGTTCCTAATTTTTTACATAACTCCCCAGTAAAACAAACACAATCTGGGGGTGGGGTGGAAGATAAATGATTTGTTAATGCCCTTTACGAATGTAGTCATCCTCTAAATTGGTACTTTATAACCAGTTCTCCTTACACAACAATATTCTCCAAAAATATTCCTTACACATCCACTGCTTCCTAATAGCCCTGTAATATATTTTTCATTCAATTGTTTCTTATTATTATTTTTTGTCCCCTTGTAACAACCTCCATGGGCTCCCAAAACCACCCCCCTCCATCCCCCATCCCTTTGTTTGGGACAAGTGGGGCATGCTATTTGTTGTCGATGCACACCGATCTATGCGTACTACATGTCCCATAGTCCATCACAGGAGCAAGCAAGGCAGGGGTGGCTACCTTCCCGCATACAGCGGCACCAAGGCAAGGGGGGCCTCTCGCATACAGCGGGGGCCTAGGCAGGGGGGCCACCTTCCTGCATACAGCGGGGGCCTAGGCAGGGGGGCCACCTTCCTGCATACAGCGGGGGCCTAGGCAGGGGGGTCTCCTTCCTGCACACAGCGGCACCAAGGCAAGGGGGGTCTCCCGCATACAGCGGGGGCCTAGGCAGGGGGGCCACCTTCCTGCATACAGCGGGGGCCTAGGCAGGGGGGACACCTTCCTGCATACAGCGGCACCAAGGCAAGGGGGGGCGTCCCGCATACAGCGGGGCCTAGGCACCAGGGATACACGATACTATTTTTATAACACTGAGTACCGATGCTTTATTTTTTTTTTAAAGTAGTGAAAACAGTCGGCCAGAGGGGAGGAGGAGGCAAGGTTGGCATGGAGGAGAAGAGGGGGTGGCACCCGCCAGTCAAGACAGTCGGCCACAGGGAAGGGGAAGGCGGGGATGGCACCCACCAGAGAAGACAGTCGGCCGGAGGGGAGGAGGAGGCGGGGATGGCATCCACCAGAGAAGACAGCTGGATGGAGGGGAGGAGGAGGCAGGGATGGCACCCACCAGAGAAGACAGTCGGCCGGAGGGAAGGGAAAGGCGGGGATTGCAACAGCCAGTGAAGAGAGTCGGCCGGAGGGGAGGAGGAGGCGGGGATGGCACCCGCCAGTGAAGATAGTTGGCCAGAGGGGAGGAGGAGGCCGGGATGGCACACACCAGAGAAGACAGCTGGCCGGAGGGGAAGAGGAGGCGGGGATGGCACCCGCCAGTAAAGACAGTCAGCCAGAGGGGAGGAGAAGGAAGGGATGGCACCCCAGCCAGTGAAGACAGTCGGCCAGAGGGGAGGAGAAGGAAGGGATGGCACCCGCCAGTGAAGACAGTCGGCCAGAGGGGAGGAGAAGGAAGGGATGGCACCCGCCAGTGAAGACAGTCGGCCAGAGGGGAGGAGAAGGTAGGGATGGCACCCGCCATTGAAGACAGTCGCCCAGAGGGAAGGGGAAGGCGGGGAAGGCACACACCAGTGAAGACAGTCGGCCAGAGGGAAGGGGAAGGCACACACCAGTGAAGACAGCCAGCCAGAGGGGGAGGAGAAGGAAGGGATGGCACCCGCCAGTGAAGACAGCCAGCCAGAGGGGAGGAGAAGGTAGGGATGGCACTCGCCAGTGAAGACAGTTGGCCAGAGGGGAAGCATTTCTGGTATCGGAGCATTTGTGCAAGTGCCGATACTAGTGCAAATGCTTAGTATCGGCACGGATATCGGTATCTGTGCATCCCTACTTCTCACATACAGCGAATCGAGGCAGAGGGGCTGCGCTTCTACATACAATGGGACCATGGAGAACGAATGCGGTAACCCTCTAACAGGAAGTCAGATCACAGTCTGAAAAAATAAAGGAATTTGGGAGCGGCTGAGAGAAACAGAAACTTGTGTACTTTATTTATTTATTTTTTATTTATTTTTTTAAGTATTGAGTTAATTAAATTAGAGTTTAGTGCAATTTTAAGCTCTGTGGATACAAATTAAACCCTCAATGTCTAAGGCACTATCATATTAAGGTGAGCTCCCCTACAAGGGAGCGGCCATCTTTCGGCCATCTTTAAAACTGCCATCTAAATGGCAGTTTTAAAAGCGCTACAATGGCATCATGGACGCCAAGTCACGCTGAGTCACCTTCGGACAGGCGCACTGCATAGACATTAATATAAGGCCTATTTGCTAGGATTTATAGAGACCCGGTCCAAATAGGAAATTCTGGAGACTACAAATATCACACAGAAAAATACAAAATGGCGAGCGACGTTTGTACGATGAAATGTCATTAGCACTTAACACAAAACAAAAAAAAAAAAAAAACACTTAATTGTTCCGTCAGGACACAGAAATATTCAATTGCTTATGAGAGTCCTGAAGGTGCGTGCCCAGCAGGTAAGCTGTCCAATCATTTACAGTCCTTCTACTTTCTCCATTAAAGTAAACCAACAGATCAGCATTCTTTGGGCAAACAGCGGCAGACTGCCGGCCAGTGTACAGTCAAGATGGCCGACGCGCCACGTCACACCCGTTTCGGCGAGATCAACTTCAGGTTTGTAGCGAAGTTCCAGCAGGCACGGCGCCCATATTGTGCCCTTTAAAAGGGCAGCCAACGTGCTCCGCATTATTAGTCCAGAGCGGAGGCCAGCATGGAGCGTCGACGTTTTTGTCCATGGAAGAAAAAAAACGCTTGGCGGTCTTCGTTTGTGAAGCGCGGTTCAGCCTAAAAGTACTTTCTGCATCCTGCGTGCCGCCACCATGGCCTCGTCCTCCGAGTCCGATTCGCTTTGGGAGGAGACAGAGCTGCAGGGGGAGGAGCATTCTGGGGAGCAGAGATAATGCATAAGGGGGAGGCGGTACTTCCCACAGAAATCCACAAACTTGATCTGACGCACGCACGAGTCGAAGTATACACCTGCCGGGGGGAGAGGAGGATTTAATAGCTGGAAAAATATCGCTTTAATGCTGATAGAACAGAAAAACCATCTAATCTAGTAATAAATGCTTTAAAAAAATAAAAAATAAATCAATTTATTGTTTAATGTAGACTAGCACAAGTGGCTGGATCTATCTTTATATTAGCTTCTTGCCATTTCTATACAATCTGGATCTACTGCACATGACTGTAATGGAGAGGAAGAGAGAGCAAAGTCATGACTAAATTCAGTGTGCGATTGGCGACCTGTAAAGCTTCACTTAGGCTACTTTCACACTGAGGCGCTTTACAGGTGTTTTAGCACTAAAAATAGCGCCTGTAAAGCCCCAGTCTCTGACCATCTCCTGTACCATGTCCCCCAGTCTCTGATCATCTCCTGTACCATGTCCCCCAGTCTCTGTTCATCTCCTGTACCATGTCCCCCAGTCTCTGACCATCTCCTGTACCATGTCCCCCAGTCTCTGACCATCTCCTGTACCATGTCCCCCAGTCTCTGACCATCTCCTGAACCATGTCCCCAGTCTCTGACCATCTCCTGTACCATGTCCCCAGTCTCTGACCATCTCCTGCACCATGTCCCCCAGTCTCTGACCATCTCCTGCACCATGTCCCCCAGTCTCTGACCATCTCCTGCACCATGTCCCCAGTCTCTGACCATCTCCTGCACCATGTCCCCCAGTCTCTGACCATCTCCTGCACCATGTCCCCCAGTCTCTGACCATCTCCTGCACCATGTCCCCAGTCTCTGACCATCTCCTGTACCATGTCCCCAGTCTCTGACCATCTCCTGTACCATGTCCCCAGTCTCTGACCATCTCCTGCACCATGTCCCCAGTCTCTGACCATCTCCTGCACCATGTCCCCCAGTCTCTGACCATCTCCTGCACCATGTCCCCCAGTCTCTGACCATCTCCTGCACCATGTCCCCAGTCTCTGACCATCTCCTGTACCATGTCCCCCAGTCTCTGACCATCTCCTGAACCATGTCCCCCAGTCTCTGACCATCTCCTGAACCATGTCCCCCAGTCTCTGACCATCTCCTGTACCGTGTCCCCAGTCTCTGACCATCTCCTGTACCATGTCCCCAGTCTCTGACCATCTCCTGCACCATGTCCCCAGTCTCTGACCATCTCCTGCACCATGTCCCCCAGTCTCTGACCATCTCCTGCACCACGTCCCCCAGTCTCTGACCATCTCCTGTACTATGTCCCCAGTCTCTGACCATCTCCTGTACCATGTCCCCAGTCTCTGATCATCTCCTGTACCGTGTCCCCAGTCTCTGACCATCTCCAGTACAATGTCCCCAGTCTCTGACCATCTCCTGTACCATGTCCCCAGTCTCTGACCATCTCCTGTACCATGTCCCCAGTCTCTGACCATCTCCTGTACCGTGTCCCCAGTCTCTGACCATCTCCTGTACCATGTCCCCAGTCTCTGACCATCTCTGCAGTCTCTGATCATCTCCTGTATAAAAATATTTTTAAAAACAGTCACTTTCGGTATTGTTTAGGTATTGGTTTCGGTTTTCGGGATCAACGAAGATTTATTTTCGGTATCGGTTTCGGCACCAAAAAACCCATTCGGTGCATCCCTAGCTGTAGTGCATTGAGTCAAGGCAGTTCATTCATTCATTGTAATGGTCTGCCTAACTTATCGGAACACGCCAATAAAAAGGTGCATGTACTATTTCCAGTAGTGCAACCCACTGCAATACAAATCCACCGACAAGCTGGGGCACCTTACAGAATGCAAGGTGCATTGGGATGCAATTCCCACCAATGCAATTAAAGTGCATGGCCGCATGTTACTGTGAATAGGAGAAGGAAGAGGAGAAGAAGAAGGGCAAGGAGAAGGAAGAGAAGAAGAAGGGCAGGGAGAAGGAAGAGAAGAAGAAGGGCAAGGAGGAGGAAGAGAAGGAAGAGAAGAAGGGCAAGGAAGAGGAAGAGAAGAAGAAGAAGGGCAAGGAGGAGGAAGAGAAGAAGGGCAAGGAGGAGGAAGAGAAGGAGAAGAAAAAAAAAAAAAAGGGAAGAGGAAGAGGAGAAGAAGAAAAAAGGAGGAGGATGAAAGATGACGAGGAGGACAAAAGAAAGAAGGAAGGAAGGAAGGAAGGAAGGAAGACACAGGAGAAGGAGAAGGAAGACAAGGAGGAGGAGGAGGAGGAGGAGGAGGAGGAGAAGAAGGAGAAGGAAGAGAAGGAGAATGAGAAGAAAGAGATGGAGGAAAAAAAAAGCAAGAGGAAGAGGAAGAAGAAGAAAAAGGAAGAGGATGAAAGATGAGGACGAGGAGGACGGAAGAAAGAAAGGACGGAAGGAAGGAAGGAAGGCACAGGAGGAGGAGAAGAAGGAGAAGGAGGAGAAGAAGGAGAAGAAGAAGGAGAAGGAAGAGAAGAAGGAGAAGGAAGAGAAGAAGGAGAAGGAAGAGAAGAAGGAGAAGGAAGAGAAGAAGGAGAAGGAAGAGAAGAAGGAGAAGGAAGAGAAGAAGGAGAAGGAAGAGAAGAAGGAGAAGGAAGAGAAGAAGGAGAAGGAAGAGAAGAAGGAGAAGGAAGAGAAGAAGGAGAAGGAAGAGAAGAAGGAGAAGGAAGAGAAGGAAGAGAAGAAGGAGAAGGAAGAGAAGAAGGAGAAGGAAGGAAAAGAAAGAGAAGGAAGAGAAGAAGGAGAATGAGAAGAAAGAGATGGATGAAAAAAAAAAAAAAAAACACAGTAAGAAAGAGAAAAGAAAAGAGAAAGAAAAAAAAAGAAGGGTGGGGTGGGAGAGAAAAGAGGGAGAAAATAAATAAGAAAAAAGGAGGAAGAAAACAGAGGGAGAAAAAAAAAAGGAGGGAGAAGAGAGAAAAGAAACAAAAAGAAAGAAGATAGAAGGGAAGAGGAGAGAGGAGAAGGCAGACACAAATCCATGAGCACTGCAGCGCACTGAGCGGTGGTGTAAGGGAGCCTGAATACAGGAGAAGTATCTCACCTGCACACTTGGGGTTGGGACATTTGCTGGACAGGTCCAGGTATCTGACGAGGTTCTCTGGAAGCTCCCACGGTGTGTACGGGAGTCCCCGGCTTCTGATGGTACGTCCGGCCAGCTCCAGCAGCGTGGGCGGGGTGTAGGTCAGATCCCTCACGAACCTCACTACCAGCGGATTCCCGCGCAGGCTGAGCTCCTGCAGGTGGACCAGACTGAGGATCTCCCTCGGTAGGTAGGTCAGGAGGTTGTTGTGAAGGCTGAGTGACCGCAGAGAGTGGACCCTGGAAGAGTAAGGCAAGAGAAATGGAGAGGGTCAGTATACCCCAGAGGGCACTAATAAAAACAAAACAGGGGTTCTAATCCCTCCTCACTCTATTCAAAAACTAAGTGTAGGCTTTAGATAGACTTTCGTTTGAAAGGAGTATATAGAATAGAGTCGACTTTACATATGTATTTAAAAAGGGGGGGGGGGGGGTGGACAACATTTAAACACTCACACTCTGAAGCCATTTGCAGCTGATTACCTATCTGATTGCATCATACTCACTGTGCCAGCTGTGGCGGGACGCTATGGATGCGGTTATCGCACAGGACCAGGCAGCTCAGGTAGGGCAGGTTGGCGAGCTCCGGTGGGATGTGGGAGATGAAATTTCCACCCAGATACAGGAACTCCAGACTGGAGGACAAAGAAGAATTCTGTTACATGAGATCAGTGTCCTTCATTCAAAAAGATCAGATATTTCAAGATTGTTACAATGTTACAATGTTTGGATCGACACTGGAGAACCCGTTAGATCCAAAGCAACCAGACATTACGTTACAGGTACATCCCATCATTACAGCACCAATCAAACGTGGGCATTACAGGCACCATATCTCCCATCACTACAGGACCTGTTATACCCAGACGTTACAGGTACAGCATGTCCAACCACTACTACACCCATTAGATCTAGACAATGCAGGTACAGCATGTCCCATCACTACAGGACCTATCATACCCGGGTGTTACAGGTACGGCATGTCCCATCACTACAGGGCCTATCATACCCGGGTGTTACAGGTACGGCATGTCCCATCACTACAGGACCTATCATACCCGGGTGTTACAGGTACGGCATGTCCCATCACTACAGGGCCTATCATACCCGGGTGTTACAGGTACGGCATGTCCCATCACTACAGGGCCTATCATACCCGGGCGTTACAGGTACGGCATGTCCCATCACTACAGGACCTATCATACCCGGGCGTTACAGGTACGGCATGTCCCATCACTACAGGACCTAGCATACCCGGGCGTTACAGGTACGGCATGTCCCATCACTACAGGACCTAGCATACCCAGGCGTTACAGGTACGGCATATCCCATCACTACAGGACCTATCATACCCGGGCGTTACAGGTACGGCATATCCCATCACTACAGGACCTATCATACCCGGGTGTTACAGGTACGGCATGTCCCATCACTACAGGACCTATCATACCCGGGCGTTACAGGTATGGCATGTCCCATCACTACAGGACCTATCATACCCGGGCGTTACAGGTACGGCATGTCCCATCACTACAGGACCTATCATACCCGGGCGTTACAGGTATGGCATGTCCCATCACTACAGGACCTATCATACCCGGGCGTTACAGGTACGGCATGTCCCATCACTACAGGGCCTATCATACCCGGGTGTTACAGGTACGGCATGTCCCATCACTACAGGGCCTATCATACCCGGGCGTTACAGGTACGGCATGTCCCATCACTACAGGGCCTATCATACCCGGGCGTTACAGGTACGGCATGTCCCATCACTACAGGACCTATCATACCCGGGCGTTACAGGTACGGCATGTCCCATCACTACAGGACCTAGCATACCCGGGCGTTACAGGTACGGCATGTCCCATCACTACAGGACCTAGCATACCCAGGCGTTACAGGTACGGCATATCCCATCACTACAGGACCTATCATACCCGGGCGTTACAGGTACGGCATATCCCATCACTACAGGACCTATCATACCCGGGCGTTACAGGTACAGCATGTTCCATCACTACAGGACCTATCATACCCGGGCGTTACAGGTACGGCATATCCCATCACTACAGGACCTATCATACCCGGGCGTTACAGGTACGGCATATCCCATCACTACAGGACCTATCATACCCGGGCGTTACAGGTACAGCGTGTTCCATCACTACAGGACCTATCATACCCGGGCGTTACAGGTACGGCATGTCCCATCACTACAGGACCTATCATACCCGGGCGTTACAGGTACAGCATGTCCCATCACTACAGGACCTATCATACCCGGGCGTTACAGGTACGGCATGTCCCATCACTACAGGACCTATCATACCCGGGCGTTACAGGTACGGCATGTCCCATCACTACAGGACCTATCATACCCGGGCGTTACAGGTACGGCATGTCCCATCACTACAGGACCTATCATACCCGGGCGTTACAGGTACGGCATGTCCTATCACTACAGGACCTATCATACCCGGGCGTTACAGGTACGGCATGTCCCATCACTACAGGACCTATCATACCCGGGCGTTACAGGTACGGCATGTCCCATCACTACAGGACCTATCATACCCGGGCGTTACAGGTACGGCATGTCCCATCACTACAGGACCTATCATACCCGGGCGTTACAGGTACGGCATGCCCCATCACTACAGGACCTATCATACCCGGGCGTTAAAGGTACGGCATGTCCCATCACTACAGGACCTATCATACCCGGGCGTTACAGGTACGGCATGCCCCATCACTACAGGACCTATCATACCCGGGCGTTACAGGTACGGCATGTCCCATCACTACAGGACCTATCATACCCGGGTGTTACAGGTATGGCATGTCCCATCACTACAGGACCTATCATACCCGGGCGTTACAGGTACGGCATGTCCCATCACTACAGTACCCATTATACCCGAGTGTTACAGGTACGGCATGTCCCATCACTACAGGACCTATCATACCCGGGTGTTACAGGTACGGCATGTCCCATCACTACAAGACCTATCATACCCGGGCGTTACAGGTACGGCATGTCCCATCACTACAGGACCTATCATACCCGGGTGTTACAGGTATGGCATGTCCCATCACTACAGGACCTATCATACCCGGGCGTTACAGGTACGGCATGTCCCATCACTACAGTACCCATTATACCCGAGTGTTACAGGTACGGCATGTCCCATCACTACAGGACCTATCATACCCGGGTGTTACAGGTACGGCATGTCCCATCACTACAGGACCTATCATACCCGGGCGTTACAGGTACGGCATGTCCCATCACTACAGGACCTATCATACCCGGGTGTTACAGGTACGGCATGTCCCATCACTACAGGACCTATCATACCCGGGTGTTACAGGTACGGCATGTCCCATCACTACAGGACCTATCATACCCGGGCGTTACAGGTACGGCATGTCCCATCACTACAGGACCTATCATAACCGGGTGTTACAGATACGGCATGTCCCATCACTACAGGACCTATCATACCCGGGCGTTACAGGTACGGCATGTCCCATCACTACAGGACCTATCATACCCGGGCGTTACAGGTACGGCATGTCCCATCACTACAGGACCTATCATACCCGGGCGTTACAGGTATGGCATGTCCCATCACTACAGGACCTATCATACCCGGGCGTTACAGGTACGGCATGTCCCATCACTACAGTACCCATTATACCCGAGTGTTACAGGTACGGCATGTCCCATCACTACAGGACCTATCATACCCGGGTGTTACAGGTACGGCATGTCCCATCACTACAAGACCTATCATACCCGGGTGTTACAGATATGGCATGTCCCATCACTACAGTACCCATTATACCCGAGTGTTACAGGTACGGCATGTCCCATCACTACAGTACCCATTATACCCGAGTGTTACAGGTACGGCATGTCCCATCACTACAGGACCTATCATACCCGGGCGTTACAGGTATGGCATGTCCCATCACTACAGGACCTATCATACCCGGGCGTTACAGGTACGGCATGTCCCATCACTACAGGACCTATCATACCCGGGCGTTACAGGTACGGCATGCCCCATCACTACAGGACCTATCATACCCGGGCGTTACAGGTACGGCATGTCCCATCACTACAGGACCTATCATACCCGGGCGTTACAGGTACGGCATGTCCCATCACTACAGGACCTATCATACCCGGGCGTTACAGGTACGGCATGTCCCATCACTACAGGACCTATCATACCCGGGTGTTACAGGTACGGCATGTCCCATCACTACAGGACCTATCATACCCGGGCGTTACAGGTACGGCATTCCCCATCACTACAGGACCTATCATACTCGGGCGTTACAGGTACAGCATGTCCCATCACTACAGGACCTATCATACACGGGCGTTACAGGTACGGCATGTCCCATCACTACAGGACCTATCATACCCGGGTGTTACAGATATGGCATTCCCCATCACTACAGGACCTATCATACTCGGGCGTTACAGGTACAGCATGTCCCATCACTACAGGACCTAGCATACCCAGGCGTTACAGGTACGGCATGTCCCATCACTACAGGACCTATCATAACCGGGTGTTACAGGTACGGCATGTCCCATCACTACAGTACCAATTATACCCGAGTGTTACAGGTACGGCATGTCCCATCACTACAGTACCAATTATACCCGAGTGTTACAGGTACGGCATGTCCCATCACTACAGGACCTATCATACCCGGGCGTTACAGGTACAGCATGTCCCATTACTACAGGACCTATCATACCCGGGCGTTACAGGTACAGCATGTCCCATTACTACAGTACCCATTATACCCAGATAATGCAGGTAAAGCATTTACCATCACTACCAAGATGTTACAGGTATGACATGTTGCATCAGTACAGCGCCCATTACACCCAACCATTAGAAGTACAGCATGTCCCATCATGACAGCACCCGTCACACTCAGACGTTACGGGTCCGGTATGATACGTCACAGTCAGACATTATGGGTACAATATGACATCACACTCAGACATTAAAGGTACGGTATGACGTCACAGGTACAGTATGACATCACAACAAGACATTACAGGTACGGTAGTGCATCACACCAATCTCCAGGATTCTACTTCTAACACTCCGCTCCCATGGAAACATTTCAATTCCGTATTTTAAATACTTTATTTGCGGTGTTATTCATTTTTCTAAATTATATTTGAATCACATGCAATGTGCCTGTGAACCTCCTAAAAAATGTGACTTCTTCAGGAGGAGTCAACTTTCTTAGCACAGCCCCCTCCTCCCTTGCGATTCCATAGCCTAACCACCCCCCCCCCCCCCCCCCCCAGTCTAATTACTGTCTTTGCTGACCCAGCTCCTCAACCACTCCTCTCATCTCCCTTCACAACCTTATATGCATCTGCTGGAGGAGGAGCGAAGAGGAATACTGTAGACCAGGGGTAGGCAACCTGGGGCCCTCCAGCTGTTGTGGAACTAAATTTCCCATGAGGCATTGCAAGGCTGGCAGTTACTCCCAGAGGCATGATGGGACTTGTAGTTCTGCAACAGCCAGAGGGCCCCAGGATGCCTACCCCCTGCTATAGACCATGGGTGCGCGACCTGCGGCCCTCCAGCTGTTGCCGAACTACAAGTCCCATGAATCATTGCAAAGCTGACAGTCACAAGCATGACTCCCAAGGCCAGAGACATGATGGGAATTGTAGTTCCGCAACAGCCGGAGGGCCGCGGGTTGAGCACCCAGGCTATAGACCCAAGTCCAGTGTGTGTGTGTGCGTCTGTGTGCGCGTGCGTGTTGCAAACAGTAGCTAAATCGCGTGACCTGGTCAGTTCCAGCAGCACAGATCAAACCATTTCCCGCTGGGCAGGGGGTGCTTACAATGATCAGCTTTTATTTATTTAAAACTTTTATCCCAAAAAAAAAAAAAGGGGAAGGAAGAAACGGTTACAAGAACTGGTTATAAAGTGTGAGCTTGATTTCGGCTTCAATTTGTTAGTGTATTAAAATCTGCTAGTACACACCCCCCCAGACTAACAATGCTGCTGTCTGCTGTGCCTCTAGTGGTCATTCATCCAGAGTTGTGTTGCTGGCCAGATCCTCAAATTGAGAACAGAGTTTAAAAAATAAAATAAAATAAATAGCCTAAAAAAGGAAAACGAATGCAGCCACCACCTCTAATGACTGGCAAGGTACAATAAGCGCTGTTGGCACTATATACAACCTGTATAATAATAATAAGTGATGGTTTGGAGTTGATTACTGCGTTAAGCCCGTCAGCGATAAGTGTTATTTACCCCGACAGCCCCGCCCCTAATTTTGTTGCTGAAAATAAGAGTGGTTGTGGCGTAGCGAGTTGAACGGGGCGATTTGCCCCCCACGGGGGGGGGGGGGGGGGGGGGGGACATTGGATCTGATGGATCTGATGGTGCACACATTCTGTACATTCTATACATTTCTGTTTCCATGAAGGAAAGTTCTAGGAATCCTGGGCAGGCCTCACATACGCCTCCTGAACTTTGTACAGACTTCTCTGGACCCGATGAACCTGCCAGGAGCTGGAGAGGAAGGGAGGGGGCCAGCGGAGGGCGCTGCTGCGGATTAACCCTCCATACACCGGGAGCCCCGGGGGGGCAAATTCCTAACGGGTGTCACCGGGGACAGTCATCGTATAGCAGATATTATAATATTATACGGCTACAGACAGAGCCTACATACCGGCCCCACCACCCTGTGCAATAAGGGGCCCTGTACCCCCAACAGTGGGGCAAATGGGGGGGGGGGGTTGGAGGCCAAGCAAGTCATAGCGGAGCACGGCGAACCAGCAGACAAGCATTTCCCACAATGCAACAGAATAGACCCCTATACTGCTCTGTATATCAGGGTTATCAGTAATAATAGATGGGGAATACACATCCATACAACATAGGGACACTTCCTGTCCTAGGGTGACAACACTCATCCTACTGTACCTATAGAGGAGCAGTGTTGTCACCCTAAGACAAGACTACAGAACCCCCACCCTCTGTCCTCATATATTAGCTATGGAATACACATATATACAACACAATGACACGTCCTGTCCTAGGGTGACAACACTCACCGTACTGTACCTATGGAGGAGCAGGGTTGTCACCCTAAGACAGGACTACAGAACTCCTCCCCCTGTCCTCCTGTAGTAGATGGGGAATACACATCCATACAGCACAGTGACACCTTCTGTCCTAGGGTGACAACACTCACCATACTGTACCCATGGAGCAGCAGTGTGGTCACCCTAAGACAGGACTACAGAACTCCTCCCCCTGTCCTCATATATAAGATATGGAATACGCATCAATACAACACAGTGACGCCTTCTGTCCCAGGGTGACAACACTCACCATACTGTACCTATAGTGGAGCAGTGTTGTCACCCTTAGATAGGACCACAGAACTCCTCCCCCTATCCTCATGTAGTAGATGAGGAATATACATCCATACAGCACAGTGACACTTCCTAGGGTGACAATGCTCACCGTACTACACCTATGGAGGAGCAGGACAGGACTACAAATCTCCTCCCCCTGTCCTTATGTAGTAGATGGGGAATGCACATACCCCAAGACAGGACACGTGGAATACACAGAGTACATCACTGTAGCACATGTCTCGTCTTGGGGTATGGGGTATGTGTATTCCCCATCTACTACATGGGAACAGGGGGAGGAGTTTTGTAGTTCTGTCTTCCTGCTCTTCCATAGAGAATGTGAATGAGCGTTGTCACCTCAAGACAGAAAGTGCGTTACTGTCCTGTATGAATATGTATTCCATTGTCTACTTCAGGAGGACAGGGGGAGGAGTTCTATAGATCCGTCCTAGGGTGACAATGCTGCTTCCTGTTCAGGGCCTTCTTTAAGGCAGGGCAAAAGGGGCAGCTGTCTGAGCCCCAAGCAGCTGCCTTATACTTGCCAACTATCCCAGGTTAAATCCCCTTGAAGTTTTAGTCCCTTGTCCCGATATCTCAGTGTGAAGTTCTGTCACTAACGCTGCCCGTCTCTGCCTATTGCTGTGTACAGATGACTCCCCTGCAGACCCCGTGTTTACATGTAAATAACCAGAATTGTGTGTAAAGAGCCGCGGACCGGCGGCATTCATATGTATATCATGCCCCCCTGAGGTCATATCCAGCATCACCTCTGCTGAATGCTGCCCACTAGGGGGGGGTGGGGGGGGGGGGGTAAAGTCCTGCCTACAACTGTGATCACTAAGCCGAACATCAGCCTATCCTGGAAAGGTCAGCAGATTGGAATCCTTCTCCATAATAAGGCCCCTTTCACACTGGGGCGCCGTCGGCGGTAAAACTGCGTTATTTTTAGCACCGCTTTAGCTGCGGTATTCGGCCGCTAGCGGGGGGTGTTTTACCCTCCGCTAACGACTGTGAAAGGGTTAAAACCACCGCAAAGTGCTGCTGTAGCGGTAAAGTCGCGCTGCCCCATTGATTTCAATGGGCAGGAGCGGTGAAGGAGCGTTGTACACACCGCTCCAAGGATGCGGCTTGCAGGACTTTTTTTTTTTTTACCATCCTGCTAGCGCACCGCCCCGGTGTGAAAGCCCTCGGGGGCTCTCACATTGGAGACACAGCAGCGGCTGTTTCAGGTCAGCTTGCAGGCGCTATTTTTAGGGCAATAGCGCCTGCAGTGTGAAAGGGGTCCAACATGGTGTCACAGCACTGCGAGTTGTGGTGCATGGGAATACGCACATCTCAGCAGATGTGTGAGGGTGTCATTAACAATTAATGGCACTTCTGTGTATCTGCTAAAGGGCGGAGGCATGTTTCTGTGGGGTCAGGAAAGCGATTTTTCATGCGTTCCCGACACACAGAAATGTGAACGCAGGCTAAATGTCTCAGTTACATTGGTGGTCAGTGTAAATCTTCTCATTACAACGGTGGTCAGTGTAAATCTTCTCTGTACATTGGGGCTTGGTGTAGAATCCTTTCATTCACACTAGTGGCCAGTGTGAAGGCCCCCCTTACATTGGTGGTCAGTCTAAATCCCTTCTTACATTGATGGATGCTGTGAATGCTCCTATTACATTAGTGGTCAGTGTAAATCTTCTCATTACATTGGTGGATGCTGTGAATGCTCCTATTACATTGGTGGATGCTGTGAATGCTCCTATTACATTGGTGGATGCTGTGAATGTTCCTATTACATTGGTGGATGCTGTGAATGCTCCTATTACATTGGTGGATGCTGTGAATGCTCCTATTACATAGGTGGATGCTGTGAATGCTCCTATTACATTGGTGGTCAGTGTAAATCTTCTCCTTACATTGGTGGTTCCTGTGAATGCTCCTATTACATTGGTGGTCTGTGTAAATCTTCTCATTACATTGGTGGTTAGTGCATATGGGTACAGTACAGCGAGTGTCGTCACATACAGCACATTAAACACACTTCCTGCCTTAGGGTGACAACGCACTCATTGTACCGTACCTAGGGTGACAACGCTGCTCCTCATAGGCACAGTACAATGAGTGCGTTGTCACCCTAAGGCAGGAAGTATAATGTGCTGTGTGTGTACTGTACCTATGGAGGAGAAGTGTTGTCAGCTTAGTATAGGACTACAGGACTCCTTCCCCTTCCATGTAATAGCTAGTGAATATACATACAGCACAGCACAGTTACATATGTCATGTCTTAGGATATGTGTATTCCCCATCTGCTACATGGGGACGGACGGGGAGGAGTTCTGTAGTCCTGTCCTAAAGTGACAACGCTGCTCTTCCATAGGTGCAGTGGCCTAGCACGGTCCCCCCTAAGACAGGACTACAGGACTCCTCCCCCCTGTCCTCATGTAGTAGACGGGGAATACACGTACATACAGCACAGTAACACATGTCTTCAGACATGAGTGTTCCCCATCTACTGCATTGGGGGGGGGGGGGTGGAGAGTTTTCGTAGTCCTGTCTTAGGGTGACAACCCGGCTCTTCTATAAGTACACTGAGAGAGAAAGGTCACCCTAAGACAGGAAGTGTGTTCCTCCACTCTATGTACTGTATGTGTATTCCCCTCTCTACCACATGATGAAAGGGGGAGGAGCTCTGTCTTAGGGTGACAACACTGCTCCTCCAGAGGTACAGTGAGTTGTCACCCTAAGACAGGAAGTGTGTCACTCTGCTATTCCCCATCTACCAGATTATAACAGGGGGAGGAGTTCTGTAGTCCTGTTTTAGGGTGACAATGCTGCTTCTCCTGATAACAGTACAGAGTGCAGCACAGCAAGTCATCGGCTCGCTGGATTTCTGGCAGGATCAATGGATATTTTCCTATCCAGTAGACGGAGATGGAGAAATAAGCACAGCGTGTAGTCCGGGTTATGTACCCTCTACATATCCCAGGGATGGTGAGAACAGACGGCGGAGGAGGTCAGCAGTTCCGGGAGCCCGGCAGGTGCGGACGGGTCCTCAAGGTCTATAAACAGAATGTTTTTCCACATTTCCAGGTAGAAGCACAGCTGTGATAAAGCAGCACTCCGGGTATACACATCCCATCAATTATATGACATCACAGCCAGGAGGGCTAGAAATCCACTTTGTGCCCCTCCCCCCCCCCCCCCCCCAACGTCTTTTATGACAGCCAGAGAGATTGTTTTTTTTTTCCATTCTGGAAATAGTACGGAAGGGTTAAACCCCACCGGGGAGATTTCTCTTCAGTTCAAATGTCTCCAACGTCAGAGAAATCTCCTCCCTTCAACACACATCACAGGCCTACAACTTCATCTGCTTTTTATCATGTGTTTTGTAATGCTTCAATTATTCAATTATGCTTTTTGTTTTTTGTTTTTTAAGCTTGAGAAATGCCCTGTGTGTGTGTTGATTTTCTATTTGTTTTAAAGGGGCTCAGTAGAACCCCCACTCAGCAGATCCCCAGCATATTAGTACCTCTCTTCAGCAGATCCCCCGCTCAGTAGCACCCCCACCTCTGCCGAGCCCCCGCTCAGTAGCACCACCACCTCTGCCGAGCCCCGCTCAGTAGTACCCCTCGCCACCTCTGCCGAGCCCCCGCTCAGTAGCACCCCCACCTCTGCCGAGCCCCCGCTCAGTAGCACGCCACCTCTGCCGAGCCCCCGCTCAGTAGCACCGCCACCTCTGCCGAGCCCCCGCTCAGTAGCACCGCCACCTCTGCCGAGCCCCCGCTCAGTAGCACCCCCACCTCTGCCGAGCCCCCGCTCAGTAGCACCGCCACCTCTGCCGAGCCCCCGCTCAGTAGCACCGCCACCTCTGCCGAGCCCCCGCTCAGTAGCACCGCCACCTCTGCCGAGCCCCCGCTCAGTAGCACCCCCACCTCTGCCGAGCCCCCGCTCAGTAGCACCGCCACCTCTGCCGAGCCCCGCTCAGTAGTACCGCCACCTCTGCCGAGCCCCCGCTCAGTAGTACCGCCACCTCTGCCGAGCCCCCGCTCAGTAGTACCGCCACCTCTGCCGAGCCCCCGCTCAGTAGCACCCCCACCTCTGCCGAGCCCCCGCTCAGTAGCACCCCCACCTCTGCCGAGCCCCCGCTCAGTAGTACCGCCACCTCTGCCGAGCCCCCGCTCAGTAGTACCGCCACCTCTGCCGAGCCCCCGCTCAGTAGTACCGCCACCTCTGCCGAGCCCCCGCTCAGTAGTACCCCCACCTCTGCCGAGCCCCCGCTCAGTAGTACCGCCACCTCTGCCGAGCCCCCGCTCAGTAGTACCCCCAGCTCTACTGAGCCCCCGCTCAGTAATACCCCCAGCTCTACTGAGCCCCCGCTCAGTAGTACCCCCAGCTCTACTGATCCCTCGCTCAGTAGTACCCCCAGCTCTGCTGATCCCTCGCTCAGTACCCTGTTTCCCCTAAAATAAGACCTAGTGTGATTGTCGGTGTTGGCTGCAATATAAGCCCTACTCGGTTTCCTCAAAAATAAGCCCTACCCTGAAAAGAAGACCTACAAGGACTTTAACTAGGGCTTATTTGGGGGGTAGGGCTTTTATTGCAGCCATCACCGACAATCACACTAGGTCTTATTTTAGGGGAAACAGGGTAGTACCCCCAGCTCTGCTGATCCCTCGCTCAGTAGTACCCCCAGCTCTGCTGAGCCCCGGCTCAGTAGTACCCCCAGCTCTGCTGAGCCCCGGCTCAGTAGTACCCCCAGCTCTGCTGAGCCCCCACTCAGTAGTACCCCCACCTCTGCTGATCTCTTGCTCAGTAGTACCCCCAGCTCTGCTGACCCCCTGCTCAGTATTACTCCCCTCCTAGTACTAATACCTCCCAATCATCCGTGCTAGCACAACCCGCCCCCCCCCCCAAAAAAAAATAAAAAATAAAAATAAAAAATAAAACACACCCTCTACCATTTTTTTTTTTTTTTAGCACAAACTCCCAAACCCCCCCCCCCCTTTTTCCCCAACATAAATCTCCCCAATCACCACTTCTGGCACACCCCCACAAATGTGCACTCCTGGAACAATTCTTAACCCCTGCCACCCCCAAATTTCCCCTTCTCAACACCCCAATATCCTTGTGGCGCCCCCCCCCCCACCTGATACTATGGTGTCCAGAGCCGCTGCTGCCTCTCCTGCCCATACCTTGTCCCAGCCCTGCTCCCTCCCAGTTGTACACCCCAGTTTAGCTGATCCCCCTGTTCAGTAGAAGCTCCCAGCTTTGCTGATCCTCCACTTAGTAGTAACCCCCAGCTCTGCTGATCCTACATGCTAGTAGTAGCCCCCAGCTCTGCTGTTTCTCTCCCCCCCCCCCCCCAGGAAGTGACTGCTTGTTGGTGTATCAGTGCATCCTGGGATATCTCATACCTCCAAAACAAAAGCTAAAAGCTCCTCAAAAAGCTGCAGGTGCTGTTAGCGAGCGTTGTCGTAGACTTTGATGGAGGCTTTGGAGATGCTCTGAAGCACCAAGAAAGCAACGTGAGGGATCATTTCTTAGGCTAAGCAAACACAACACAACTTGTGAACAGGACTGTAAGCTAACCATTTTATTTAGTGACTGAAGCTTTGATTGGCATTCAGAGTGCTTTAAAAAAAAAAAAGCACGTCCAACGCTACGTTTTGAAGCAAGTGTAAACAAGTCCCTAGACAGTTGTCACTAGAACAGGTGTCCCCATTGGAGGATTTACCTCCAATCCTGTTCTGGTGACAACTGTAACATTTAAGAGACACATTCTGTCTCAGGTGCAATGGTGACCAGTATGAATAGAGAAGGGGAATCTACGCAGAGGGCAGCAATACCTGCGCTTTACTCTTTTGGGTGGATTTGTGGATGAATCTAGGAGAAGAATTACAAGCCCCAGCCGTAGCTGAACAGAAGATGATTATCCAGGCCAGGTATACGTGCCGGCACACACTCCTCCACCAGTCAGAGCCGCTACGGCCAGATCCCCTACAAGGAGCTTGTGTCACTCACAGCATAAGCAGCACTGGGATGAAAGCCACAGAATTCATAAGAGACTCCAAACACTGAGCCTCTGTGTTCCTTCAGAGGATGAAGATCCTAAACACTGAGCCTCTGTGATCCTCCGCAGGATGAAGATCCCAAACACTGAGCCTCTGTGATCCTCCAAGGGATGAAGATCCCAAAACACTGAGCCTCTGTTATCCTCCGGAGGATGAAGACCCCAAAACACTGAGCCTCCCTGATCCTCCGCAGGATGAAGATCCCAAACACTGAGCCTCCGTGATCCTTCAGAGCATGAAGATCCCAAACACTGAGCATCCGCAGGATGAAGATCCCAAACACTGAGCCTCTGTGTTTCTTCAGAGGATGAAGATCCCAAAACACTGAGCTTCTGTGATCCTCCAAGGGATGAAGATCCCAAAACACTGAGCCTCTGTGATCCTCCGCAGGATGAAGATCCCAAAACACTGAGCCTCTGTGATCCTCCAAGGGATGAAGATCCCAAAACACTGAGCCTCTGTGATCCTCCGCAGGATGAAGATCCCAAACACTGAGCCTCCGTGATCCTTCAGAGCATGAAGATCCCAAACACTGAGCCTCCGCAGGATGAAGATCCCAAACACTGAGCCTCTGTGTTCCTTCAGAGGATGAAGATCCCAAAACACTGAGCCTCTGTGATCCTCCAGAGGATGAAGATCCCAAACACTGAGCCTCTGTGATCCTCCAGGAGGATGAAGATCCCAAACACTGAGCCTCTGTGTTCCTTCAGAGGATGAAGATCCCAAACACTGAGCCTCTGACGGGTGTAGATCCCAAACACTGAGCCTCTGAAGGGTGAATAATTCCAAACACTAAGCCTCTGGAGGATGAAGATCCCAAACACTGAGCCTCTGGAGGATGAAGATCCCAAACACCGAGCCTCTGGAGGATGAAGATCCCAAACACTGAGCCTCTGAAGGGTGAATAATTCCAAACACTGAGCCTCTGGAGGATGAAGATCCCAAACACCGAGCCTCTGGAGGATGAAGATCCCAAACACCGAGCCTCTGGAGGATGAAGATCCCAAACACCGAGCCTCTGGAGGATGAAGATCCCAAACACCGAGCCTCTGGAGGATGAAGATCCTAAACACCGAGCCTCTGGGAGGATGAAGATCCCAAACACTGAGCCTCTGGGAGGATGAAGATCCCAACCACCGAGCCTCTGGAGGATGAAGATCCCAACCACCGAGCCTCTGGAGGATGAAGATCCCAAACACCGAGCCTCTGGAGGATGAAGATCCCAAACACCGAGCCTCTGGAGGATGAAGATCCCAAACACCGAGCCTCTGGAGGATGAAGATCCCAAACACCGAGCCTCTGGGAGGATGAAGATCCCAAACACCGAGCCTCTGGAGGATGAAGATCCCAAACACCGAGCCTCTGGGAGGGTGAAGATCCCAAACACCGAGCCTCTGGAGGATGAAGATCCCAAACACCGAGCCTCTGGAGGATGAAGATCCCAAACACCGAGCCTCTGGGAGGGTGAAGATCCCAAACACCGAGCCTCTGGAGGATGAAGATCCCAAACACTGAGCCTCTGGAGGATGCAGATCCCAAACACTGAGCCTCTGGGAGGATGAAGATCCTAAACACCGAGCCTCTGGGAGGATGAAGATCCTAAACACCGAGCCTCTGGAGGATGAAGATCCTAAACACTGAGCCTCTGGAGGATGAAGATCCCAAACACCGAGCCTCTGGAGGATGAAGATCCCAAACACCGAGCCTCTGGAGGATGAAGATCCCAAACACCGAGCCTCTGGAGGATGAAGATCCCAAACACTGAGCCTCTGGGAGGATGAAGATCCCAAACACCGAGCCTCTGGAGGATGAAGATCCCAAACACTGAGCCTCTGGGAGGATGAAGATCCCAAACACCGAGCCTCTGGAGGATGAAGATCCCAAACACCGAGCCTCTGGAGGATGAAGATCCCAAACACTGAGCCTCTGGAGGATGAAGATCTAGGGACTTTGATCACCAGACAGTCAGCGTGTCCAGGGAGAGGAACCAGGAAGGGTGGTGTACATAGAGGGGACATCATACTTTGTGTTCTCAGGTATAGAGAAAAACTAATAGTATAACATCCAACACATCTCCAGTTTTCTGAGAAACATATTGTGGGTTACCCATTGTTGGTGTCATGGGAGGAAGAGAAGAGTGCCCCATCATTGGTGTCAGCGGCCTATCGTTGGTGTCGGTGGGAGGAATGGCGCCCCATCCATGGTGTCATTTGGGAGGAGAATCTGTATACATTGTATCCTATATACACTTCTAGAGTGTAAGCTCTAAACTAAAATCTAGTGGAACCAGAGGCTATATTGTGCTCAGACATGGGGACGATTAAGATTTGACTAGGAAAATGAAATGCCGTTTTACACACTTAGGAATGTATCCCGCTTTCATTTCTTCCTACTATATATGTGCACTTGGTAAAAAAAAAAAAATGTATATATTATTTTAGTGGAACCAATTGCCTTTGGAAGTCATCTAATTAGTAAATAGAGTGTGTGATTTCATCTCAGTATAAATACAGCTGTTCTGTGAAGCCCTTAGAGGTTTGTTAGAGAACCTGAGTGAACAAACAGCATCATGAAGGCCAAGGAACACACCAGACAGGTCAGGGATAAAGTTGTGGAGAAGTATAAAGCAGGGTGAGGTTATAAAATAAATCTCCCAAGCTTTGAACATCTCACGGAGTTCTGTTCAATCCATCATCAGAAAATGGGAAGAGTATGGGCACAACCGCAAACCTACCAAGACATGGTTGTCCACCTAAACTGACCAGGCCGGGCAAGGAGAGCATTCATCAGAGAAGAGCCAAGAGGTCCATGGTGACTCTGGAGGAGCTGCAGAGATCCACAGCTCAGGGGGGAGAATCTGTCCACAGGACAACTATTAGTCGTCTCTCCACAAATCTGCCCTTTATGGAAGAGTGACAAGAAGAAAGACATTGGAGAAAGAAAGTCATAAGAAGTCCGGTTTGCAGTTTGTGAGAAGCCATGTGGGGGAGGGGGCAGCAAACATGGGGAAGAAGGTGATCTGGTCAGACGAGACCAAAATTGAACCTTTTGGCCTAAAAGCAAAACGCTATGTGTGGGGAAAACTAACACTGCCCATCCCCCTGAACACACCATCCCCACCGTGAGACATGGTGGTGGCAGCATCATGTTATGGGGATGCTTTTCTTCAGCAGGGACAGGGAAGCTGGTCAGAGTTGACGGGAAGATGGATGGAGACAAATACAGGACAATCTTAGAAGAAAACCTGTTAGTCTGCAAAAGACTTGAGACCGGGGCGGAGGTTCACCTTCCAGCAGGACAACGACCCGAAACATCCAGCCAGAGCTACAATGGAATGGTTTACATCAAAGCATATTCATGTGTTAAGCCCCGTACACACTATCAGATTATCTGCTGAGTTTTTCCTTCAGATTTACCAAAACCATATAATATGAGGACAAACCTTAGGAGTTTCAATGTGTATGCAATCAGGCAGGCCCTTCTACTACATGATGTTGGTAAATCTGAAGGAAAAACTCAACAGATAATCTGATAGTGTGTATGGGGCTTTAGAATGGGCCAGTCACAGTCCAGACCTAAATCCCACTGAGAATCTGTGGCAAGACTTGAAAATTTCTGTTCACAGACGCTCTCCATCCAATCTGACAGAGCTTGAGATATTTTGCAAAGAAGAAGAATGGGCAGAAATTTCCCTCTCTAGATGTGCAAAGCTGGTAGAGACACCCCCAAAAAGACTTGTAGCTGTAATGGCATAGACGGGGGGGGGGTTCTACAAAGTATTGACTCCGGGGGGCGCCATACAAATGCCCCCCACACTTTTCACATATTTGCATCATTTTCCTTCCTTTCCTTCCACTTCACAATTATGTGCCACTTTGTGTTGGTCTATTACATAAAACCCCAATAAAATACAATTTATGTTTTTGGTTGTAAAATAACAAAATGTGTAAAATTTCACGGGGTATGAATACTTTTCCAAGGCACTGTATATGACCTGTATACATTGTATTCTACCCATCAGATGATCTGGTTCTAATTATCTATATTTGGTTTCCCTGTATATTTGATTACATTAACAGATATATTTTTTTTTGGGGGGGGGGGGGGGGGGGGTTAAGTGTCGGCTTTAAATCCACATTGTCACACTATTCTAGGGCAAATTTGGGCAAGTAAAACAAAGAAGTGGACTGTTACCCTGGCAGGGGGTACTTTGGCCAGAGTTGGGCTTTAAGTAGAAGGTGGCACTTCTGGAATGTAAAGTAAAATCTGCAGCAGGAGCGATGAGGAGGGAGCTGATGCAACATCTCGGGGGCCCGGCGACACTCCCCAACCTGGAACATGAACAGATGGAGAGAACGAACCAAATCTCCAAATGTCAGTAAAGATGGATCGTCCTTGCCTACCCAATACATGCCACTCAACATACCACTCCTTACCCACCCAATACATGCCACCCAGCCAACTAATGTACAGCTCCTTGCCCACCCAATATATACCACCAAGCCAACCAACGTACCATTCCTTGCCCACCTAATACAAGCCAACCAACTTACCGCTCATTGCCCACCTAATACAAGCCAACCAACTTACCGTTTCTTGCCTACCCAACATACCACTCCTTGCCCACCCAATTCATGCCACCCAGCCAACCAACATAACGCTCCTTGCACACCCAATACATGCCACCCAGCTAACCAATGTACCGCTCCTTGCCCATCCAAAACATTCCAACTTACAGCTCATTGCCCACCCAATGTACCGCTCCTTGCCCACTCGAAACATGCCACCCAGTTTACCGCTCCTTGCCCACCCAATACATGCCACCCAGCCAACCAACGTACCATTCCTTGCCCACTCAAAACATGCCACCCAGCTTATCGCTCATTGCCTACCCAATCCATGACACCCAGCCAGCTTACCCCTCGTTGCCCACCCAATACATGCTACACAGCCAGCTTACGGCTTCTTGCCCACCCAATATATGCCATCCAGGAAACCCACATACTATTCCTTGCACACCCAAAACATGCCACCCAGCCAAACAACTTACCACTCATTCCTTACCCAATACATGCTACCCAACATACCACTCCTTGCCCACCCAATACATGCCACCCAGCCAACTAACCACTCCTTGCCCACCGAATTCATACCACCCAGCCAACCAACATACCGGTCCTTGCATACCCAATACATGCCACCCAGCCAAACAATGTACCATTTCTTGCCCACCCAAAACATGCCACCCAGCCAGCTTACCCCTTGTTGCCTACCCAGTACATGGCACCCAGCCAGCCAACTTACCGCTCATCGTCCAACCAATACATGACACTCAGGCAGCCAATTTACGGCTTCTTGCCCACCCAATACATGCCATCCAGGAAACCAAAGTACCATTCCTTACAGACCCAATACATGCCACCCAGCCAACCAACTTACCACTCCTTGCTCACCGAATACATGCCACCCAGTCATCCAACCACTCCTTGCCCACCGAATTCATGACATCGAGCCAACCAACATACCGATCCTTGCATACCCAATACATGCCACCCAGCCAAACAATGTACCATTTCTTGTCCACCTAAAACATGCCACCCAGCCAACTTACTGATCCTTGCCTACCCAATGCATGACACCCAGCCAGCTTACCCCTCGTTGCCTACCCAATACATGGCACCCAGCCAGCCAGCTTACTGCTCATTGTCCAACCAATACATGAAACTCAGCCACTCAACTTACAGCTTGTTGCACACACAATACATACCACCCAGCCAACCAACATACTGCTCCTTGCCCACCCAATACATGTCACCAGGCCAACCAACCTACCTGATCATGTTCTCGATCTCCGCCGGGATGCTCTTGAGCCGGTTGCCCCCCATGGACAGGGTATTCAGAGTCTGTATCTGGAAGATCTGGCTGGGGATCTCCTCAAACTGGTTCCCGCTGAGGTTCAGCACCTCCAGCTTCATGGTGCCCAACTCTTTGGGTAACGAGAATTCATCCAACCGGTTGTTCTTGGCCATTAGGGTCTTCAGCCTGGTGAGCCCCAGGATCTCCTCTCCAATGTAGGCCATGGAGTTGTTGCTGATGTCCAGGTGGGAGATCTGGGAGAAGGTGGCCACAGTAGGGGGGAGGACCACCAGGCGGTTGTGGGGCAGCAGCAGTTGATGGACCTCTTTCTTCCGATCGTCGGTCATCTGCTCCAGGTTCAGGTTGTCCAGGCCGAGGTGGGAGAGGTTGAGGATGTGCTCCCCCTCTGCTGGCTCTGGGCCCTCCATGGTGGGGGAGATACCCTCTACTGGGGCAATCAGAGAGCTCCTGGAGTCCTCCCAGAACAATCAAGGAGGGGACCTCAGGGCAAACTGAGATTTGTCTTGGGGCCCCTCAATGTAGATACAGCAGAGTGCAGGGGCCCCTCAGTACAGGGGGAGCAGAGTGCAGGGGCCCCTCAGTATGAAGGGATCCAAGAGCCCCTCAGTATAGGGGGGAGCAGAGTGCAGGGCCCCCTCAGTATAGGGGGGAGCAAATTGCAGGGCCCCCTCAGTACAGGGGGGGGGGGAGAATCCAAGGGCCCCTCAGTATAGGGAGGAGCAGAGAGCAGGGACCCCTCAGTAGGGGGGGGGGATCCAAGGGGGGGCCCTCAGTACAGGGGGAGCAGAGTGCAGGGGCCCCTCAGTATAGGGGGAGCAGAATCCAAGGGCCACTCAGTATAGGGGAGCAGAGTGCAGGGGCCCCTCAGTATAGGGGAGCAGAATCCAAGGGTCCCTCAATATAGGGTGGGGAGAAGAATCCAAGGGCCCCTCGGTACAGGCAGTGTGGCTTCCCGGGGCCCCTCCGCGTTCTGCTCCTCTCCGTTCTCTGTACGGTTTGGTCAGCAATCTCCTGGCTTATGCAAGTCTCGGGAACGTGAAACCAGCGCTCAGCCTGCCGCCCCGGAACCTGCACTGCACACCACACCACCGACACCCAGAGGGGGTGAGCTATGTGCTATACAGGGGGCGGGGCCGCCCGGGGGCGGGGACACTGGGGTTGAATCGTGTTGCCAGGGGGCGGGGACAAAGTGTAGCGACTGGGGGCGGGGCTGGACCGGAGCCATGAATGGGGGGGGGGGGGGAGTAGCAAATTCCTGACGTCACGTGAGGGATCCGGAGCAATGATACAATGTAATGATTGCTCAGCATTACTCAGCAATTTCCGGCCCACCGGATCACCTGCATACATTGTATCCTATATATATATATCATCTGTATACATTGTATTCTCTATATATAGAGATCTGTATACATTGTATCCTATATATATATCATCTGTATACATTGTATCATATATATATATCATCTGTATACATTGTATCCTATATATATATCATCTGTATACATTGTATCCTATATATATCATCTGTATACATTGTATCCTATATATATCATCTGTATACATTGTATCCTATATATATATCATCTGTATACATTGTATCCTATATATATCATCTGTATACATTGTATTATCTATATATAGAGATCTGTATACATTGTATTCTATATATATCATCTGTATACATTGTATCCTATATATATATCATCTGTATACATTGTATCCTATATATATCATCTGTATACATTGTATCCCATATATATCATCTATATACATTGTATCCTATATATATATATCATCTGTATACATTGTATTCTCTATATATAGAGATCTGTATACATTGTATCCTATATATATATCATCTGTATACATTGTATCCTATATATATATCATCTGTATACATTGTATCCTATATATATCATCTGTATACATTGTATCCTATATATATCATCTGTATACATTGTATCCTATATATATCATCTGTATACATTGTATCCTATATATATATCATCTGTATACATTGTATCCTATATATATCATCTGTATACATTGTATCCTATATATATATCATCTGTATACATTGTATTATCTATATATAGAGATCTGTATACATTGTATTCTATATATATCATCTGTATACATTGTATCCTATATATATATCATCTGTATACATTGTATCCTATATATATCATCTGTATACATTGTATCCCATATATATCATCTATATACATTGTATCCTATATATATATATCATCTGTATACATTGTATTCTCTATATATAGAGATCTGTATACATTGTATCCTATATATATATCATCTGTATACATTGTATCATATATATATATCATCTGTATACATTGTATCCTATATATATATAATCTGTATACATTGTATCCTATATATATCATCTGTATACATTGTATCCTATATATATCATCTGTATACATTGTATCCTATATATATCATCTGTATACATTGTATCCTATATATATATCATCTGTATACATTGTATCCTATATATATCATCTGTATACATTGTATCCTATATATATATCATCTGTATACATTGTATTATCTATATATAGAGATCTGTATACATTGTATTCTATATATATCATCTGTATACATTGTATCCTATATATATATCATCTGTATACATTGTATCCTATATATATCATCTGTATACATTGTATCCCATATATATCATCTATATACATTGTATCCTATATATATATCATCTGTATACATTGTATTCTATATATATCATCTGTATACATTGTATCCTATATATATATCATCTGCATACATTGTATCCTATATATATATATATATCATCTGTATACATTGTATCCTATATATATATCATCTGTATACATTGTATCCTATATATATATATATCATCTGCATACATTGTATCCTATATATATATATATATATCATCTGTATACATTGTATCCTATATATATATCATCTGCATACATTGTATCCTATATATATATATATATATATATATATATATCATCTGTATACATTGTATCCTATATATATATATCATCTGTATACATTGTATCCTATATATATATATCATCTGCATACATTGTATCCTATATATATATATATATATCATCTGTATACATTGTATCCTATATATATATCATCTGTATACATTGTATCCTATATATATATATATCATCTGTATACATTGTATCCTATATATATCATCTGTATACATTGTATCCTATATATATATATATAGAGAGAGAGATCTGTATACATTGTATTCTACATATATAGAGATCTGTATACATTGTATTCTCTATATATAGAGATCTGTATACATTGTATTCTATATATATCACCTGTATACATTGTATCTATTATATATATATATATATATATATATCATCTGTATACATTGTAATCTCTATATATAGAGAGAGATCTGTATACATTGTATCCCATAAAGATGATCTGTATACATTGTATTCTCTATAGAGATCTGTATACATTGGGGGTTATTTAGGAAAGGCAAATCGCTTTAAATCGGAGGGAAAGATCTGAAATGAGGGGAAGCTCTGCTGATTTTATCCTCCAATCACGTGCAAGCTAAAATGCTGTTTTTTATTTTCCTTGCATGTCCCCCTCAGATCTACAGCGACTTCACTTCCAAGTGTACTTTCAGTGCAAAGTGGAGTTGCCTTTAGTAAATAACCCCCATTGCATTCTATATAGATGATCTGTATACATTGTATTCTATATATAGATGATCTGTATACATTGTATTCTATATATAGATGACTTGTATACATTGTATTCTATATAGATTATCTGTATACTTTGTATTCTCTATAGATGATCTGTATACGTTGTATTCTATATATAGATGATCTGTATACATTGTATTCTATATATAGATGACTTGTATACATTGTATTCTATATAGATTATCTGTATACATTGTATTCTCTATAGATGATCTGTATACGTTGTATTCTATATATAGATGATCTGTATACATTGTATTCTATATATAGAGATCTGTATACATTGTATCATCTGCATACATTGTATTCTATATAGATCATCTGTATACATTGTATTCTATATATAGAGATCTGTATACATTGTATTCTATTTATAGATGATCTGTATACATTGGATTCTCTATAGATTATCTTTATACATTATATTATATATAGATGATCTGTATATATTGGATTCTCTATAGATGATCTGTATACATTGTATTATATATAGATGATCTGTATACATTGTATTATATATAGATGATCTGTATACATTGGATTCTGATTCCTCATTGGTCAGTCACAGGCTGGGGCAGGTCCTGGACTGTAAAATAAAAACAAAACATTGGGGTGGATTTACTAAAGGCAAACTGTGCACTTTGCAAGTGCAGTGGCACTCTACAAGAGAATTTGCTCCAGAGCTTAGTAAATGAAGGGAGACTCTGCTGACTGCCACCATCCAATCATGTGCAAGCATTTTTCTTTTTTCATTTTTCCTTGTGATTGGGTATTCTTTGCAAAGTGACGCTTCACCTCATTTACTAAACTCTGACTGAGGCAGCTGCCCTTGCAAAGTTTCTATATTGTGTTGTGACTAGTGCCAGGCCCTGCCATGGTGTTAGAAGAGGTAAATGGCACACACAGGGGTCTCTCGGATGCAGATTGGGGGGGGGGGGATCCAGAATATCTGTTCTGAGCAGAGAAAAATGGGATTTCAGTTTTCTCCGGGTTCTGAAACTCCCAGGTTGAGTTCTGGAGTCCAGAGACTTCTAAGAGCTTTAGGAGGGACAAAAATCCTCTGTGTGCATAGTCGTTATATTCAAGGACCTAGCAGTGTTCAGGGCTCCACCCGGGAGACAGGAGGTCCCTGCCCAGGGGCCAGGGCGTTGGCCAGGACAGCCAGGAGATGCAGGAGAGGTTGACGGGATTTCGGTGGCGAGGAATTTGTGGGTTGAATGGCTGGTTTCAGCACTTATATCACCCCAACACCAACACCCTGCTCAGAACATCACTTAAATTACCCCAACACCATGCTTCATATGTATTTCTAATATTATATTGTAATAATAGACCCCCCTCCCTCATTACAGACCCCCCTCTCCACTAAGTATAGATCCCCCTCCCTCAGTACAGACCCCCTCTCCACTAACTATAGTCCCCCCTCCCTCAGTACAGACCCCCTCTCCACTAACTATAGACCCCCCTCCCTCAGTACAGACCCCCTCTCCACTAACTATAGACCCCCCTCTCCACTAAGTATAGATCCCCCTCCCTCAGTACGGCCCCCTCTCTCCACTAACTATAGATACCCCTCCCTCAATACAGACCCCCTTCTCCACTAAGTATAGACCCCCCTCCCTCAGTACAGACCCCCTCTCCACTAACTATAGACCCGCCTCACCCAGTACAGACCCCCCTCTCCACTAAGTATAGATCCCCCTCCCTGGGTACGGACCCCCTCTCCACTAAGTATAGATCCCCCTCCCTGGGTACGGACCCCCTCTCCACTAACTATAGATCCCCCTCCCTCAGTACAGACCCCCCTCTCCACTAAGTATAGATCCCCTCCCTCAGTACGGACCCCCCCTCTCCACTAACTATAGATCCCCATCCCTCAGTACAGACCCCCCTCTCCACTAACTATAGTCCCCCCTCCCTCAGTACAGACCCCCCTCTCCACTAAGTATAGATCCCCCTTCCTCAGTACGGACCCCCTCTCCACTAACTATAGATCCCCCTCCCTCAGTACAGACCCCCCTCTCCACTAAGTATAGATCCCCTCCCTCAGTACGGACCCCCCTCTCCACTAACTATAGACCCCCCTCCCTCAGTACAGACCCCCCTCTCCACTAAGTATAGATCCCCCTCCCTCAGTACGGACCCCCTCTCCACTAACTATAGATCCCCCTCCCTCAGTACAGACCCCCCTCTCCACTAAGTATAGATCCCCCTCCCTCAGTACAGACCCCCCTCTCCACTAAGTATAGATCCCCCTCCCTCAGTACGGACCCCCCTCTACACTAACTATAGATCCCCCTCCCTCAGTACAGACCCCCTCTCCACTAACTATGGTCCCCCCTCCCTCAGTACAGACCCCCCTCTCCACTAAGTATAGATCCCTCTCCCTCAGCACAGACCCCCCACTAAGTAAAGATCCCCCTCCCCTCGGTAACAGACCTCCCACTAAGTATAGACCCCCCTCACTCGGTACAGACCCCCCTCTCCACTAAGTATAGGCCCCCTCCCTCAGTAGAGACCCCCTCACTAAGTAAAGATCCCCCTCCCTCAGTACAGACCCCCCCACTAAGTACAGATCCCCTCCTTCAGTACAGACCCCCCCACTAAGTATAGACCCCCCCTCCCTCAGTACTGACCCCCTCTCCACTAAGTATAGACCCCCCTCCCTAAGTACGGACCCCTCTCTCCACTAAGTATAGTCCACCGTCCCTCAGCAGGGACCCCCCTCCACTAACTATAGACCCCCTCCCTCAGTACAGACCCCCCTCTCCACTAACTATAGACCCCCCTCCCTCAGTACAGACCCCCCTCCCTCAGTACCGAATCCCCTCTCCACTAAGTATAGACCCCCTCCCTCAGTACGGACCCCCCTCTCCACTAGGTATAGACCCCCTCCCTCAGTACAGACCCCCCCTCCAGTAAGCATGGACCCCATCCCTCAGTTCGGACCCCCCTCTTCACTAGGTATAGACTCCCCCCACTCAGTACAGACCCCTGCCATTAAGTACAGACCCCCCTCAGTACAGACCCCCACTAAGTACAGACTCCCCCCCCCCCACTAAGTACAGACCCCCCCCTCCACTTATGCTAGTAGAGAGGTGGGGGTTAGAAATGTGCTGGGGGGTGCTTTTTACCTTTTTTCTGATCACTATCCCTGTCCCCCTCCTCTGTCCATCTACACAGGGCTGTCTTTAAGGCAGGGCAAAAGGGGCAGTTGCCCCAAGCCCCATCATTGTTGTGGCCCCATCATTGTTGTGGCCCCCAAAGCAGCCGCCTCATACTTGCCAACTATCCCAATTTAAAGCGGGAGTTCCGCCAGATTCTGCGGATATCTATGCCGGAAGTGGTTGCAGATACCTGTACTGTACAGGTACCTGCACCCCCCTCCCCCTGAAAGGTGCCAATTGTGGCGCCGGAGGGGGGGAGGGTTCCAATGAGCGGAAGCTCCACTTTAGGGTGGAGCTCCGCTTTAAATCCCCTTGAAATTTTAGTCCCGTTGTTCCGATATCTCAGTGAGAAGTTCTGTCACTAATGCTGCTCATCTCTGTCCTATTGCTGTGTACAGATCACTCACCTGCAGGCCCCGTGTTTACATGTAAATAACCGGCATTCATATGTAAATAGCCACGGATCGGCGGCATTGATGTGTAGGGATGAGCTGCGTGTTCGAGTCAATCTCATATTCGACTCGAACATTGGCTGTTTGCCCGCTCGCCGAATTTCGAACATTATGGGCCGATCGCGCCAAATTCGAGTGGCACATCACGGCCCATAATTCACTGCTGATTCACAGTGCATTGCTTGCTGATGATTGGCCAAGCATGCACTATGACACTATATACTGGGCTCAGTGTGCAGATAAAGCTGACTGCAGACTATTCCTGTTCTATTCCTAATAATACAGGCAATTGATTGAGCTAAGCTGCAGTTTATGAAGCCAGTGTACTGTATACTGGGCACAGTGTGCAGCTAAAGCTGACTGCAGACAATTGCTTGTGTACCTATTCCAATACATCAAAGACAGTATGCCTGGAAGGCCAACAAGGAGAGGCAGACACACACACAGGCCAATAAAAGAGGGCAAGCAGGCCCTGTGTCTAGAGGCAACCGCGCTGGTCGTGGACACGGTGTATCCTCATCAGCACGTGGCTGTGGGACACGCTTGTCCTTTTTTTTCGGTAGCTGGCCGCGTTGAGCCGCAACATGCAGAAGACTTGGTAGAGTGGATGACCAAGCCCTCTTCATCCTCCTCATCCTCTCTCACCCAGGCTGGCTCAGGGTACTTTGTCTGCCAAAGTGGCCTCTTCTCTCGGCTCAATGCCATCAGTCACTCCGTCCCTAGCACCACCATGTCCTGAGGAGTCCCCCAAACTGTTTGACCACAATGTTTGGTACATGCCGCAGGAGGATGCACCGTGTTTTGAAGGCTCCGATGATGGTACCCAGCTTGAGGAAGGCAGTTACGTGAGCCCAGAGAGAGGGGGTGCCCAAGAAGGACAGTAAACTGGGAGTCATGTTGCCCCAGCTGCAGCATACTGCCAGGTTTTCTCCAGTGATGAGGAGGGAGGGGATGATGAGGTCACTCACTCTACATGGGTGCCTGATAGGAGAGAGGAGGAGGCACATAAGTGCATTAAGTGCATTACTGGCACTTAAGCCAGTAATGGTGGTTTGCGACAATGACACCAACCTCTCCGTCCTCCGACAGGGACACCTGACCCATGTGCCCTGTTTGGCTCACGTCCTTAACTTGGTGATGCACCAGTTCTTGGGCAGGTACCCGGGCTTACAGGATGTCCTGAGGCAAGCCAGGAAAGTCTGTGTGCATTTCCGATGGTCAGGTCATATAATCCCAGTGCTTGGCTGGCTGACCTTTAAAAGGAATTTAACCTGGCCAAGACCTGCCTAATCTGTAACATGCCCACCAGGTGGAACTCAACGTTGGCCATGCTGCAGCGGCTGCACACACAGCAGAGGGCCATCAATGAGTACCTGTGCGACTATGGTACCAGGACAGGGTCAGGGGAGCTTGTTTTTTTTTTTTCCATGCCAGAGGGTCATGATCAGGGATGCATGGACTGTCTTGTCATCATTTGAGGAGGCCACAACGATGGTGAGCAGTGACAGTGCATGCATCAGTGACATTGTCCCTCTTGTCCACCTGTTGGAGCACACGCTGCATGGAATAATGGACAGGGCACTTGAGGCAGAACAGAGGGACGAAAAGGAGGACTTCCTTACCTCTCAAGGCCCCCTTTATCCAGACAGTGTTCCTGCTGGCCCCGCCATCACATAGGAAGAGGAGGAGGAGGAGGATTGTGTCAGCATGGAGGTGGAGGCTGGCACTCAGCATCAGCAGCAGTCTTCAAGGGATGATTTACAGTCCCAAGAAACCCATGGAGTTGTACGTGGCTGGGAGGAGGTGGCTGCGGATCATGTCATCCTTAGTGACCCAGAGGACTCCAGACCGAATGCCTCAGCTAACCAACGCTGCATGACCTCCCTGATCCTGCAAAGCCTGCGAAAGGATCCTCGTATTCGTGGTATCAAGGAGAAGGATCATTACTGGCTGGCAACCCTCCATGATCCACATTACAAGAGGAAGCAGAGGATGAAACATCTTCGGGAGGCCTTGCAGAAAGGTCTGTGCAACGCGTTTCCAGAGCCTGGGAGGTTACAGTTTCCTGGTCCTCCTTGGCAACATGTTGCTGAGGCTTCGACCAGTCACAGAAGGAGTGGTGGAGAAGGTGGATGTCTGTCCGATGCGTTCAGATAATTTTTTAGTATGCACTCCCAAGGTATGATCGGTTCCGGCAACCATCGCCAGCGTCTGTTGTACATGGTGCAGGAATACCTAGGGGCAAGGTCAGACTTGGACACCTTTCCCACCGAAAATCCTCTGGCTTACTGGGTCTTGAGGATGGATCACTGGCCAGAGCTTGCACAGTATGCAATTGAGCTACTGGCCTGTCCTGCATCCAGCGTTCTTTCGGAACGCACCTTCAGTGCTGCTAGAGGCTATGTAACCGATCACACGGTGCGCCTGTCCACCGAATCGGTCGATCGACTGACCATCATAAAGATGAATCAGTTTTGGATCACCACCAGCTACCAAGCACCTCATGCTGATGTAACCGAATAATTTTTTTTTTTAATGTGAGATCCCTTCAAGACTGCCTATGCTGATGCCGAGTGACTATCCTGTTATGCTGAGTGACTATCCTCTTCCTCCTCAATGATCATGCTGATAGCTCTGAAGAACATTTTTGGTTCTGGGTGCCGCCACCAGTGGCTAAGGCCCAATTTTTCAGCCCCTGTTTAACAGGGGTGTGTAACTACCATTTTTGATGCAATACTTTGCAGCAGGGCTCATTCCTGCACTCCAACTAGAGTATCTGTAAGGGGTTGCAGTGTTGTGGCACCAGTGGCTAAGGCCCCTGTTTAACTGCTTGCCGACCGCCTCACGCCGATATATGTCGGCAGAAGGGCTCGTACAGGCAGAATCACGTACCCATACATTGCCCTTTAAGAGGCGGCCAGTGGCGCGCACCCGCGGGAAGCTCCGTGAGTCGGGTCGCGGGTCCCGCGGACTCGATCTCCACGTGGATACCCGCAATCGCCTCGCGGGGAGGAAGAACGGGGAGATGCTAATGTAAACAAGCATCTCCCCATTCTGCCTAGTGACAGTGTCACTGATCTCTGCTCCATGTGGTCGGAGCAGAGATCAGTGATGTGTCATACACAGCCACACCGCCCCCCAACAGTTAGAAACACGCCCCTAGGACACACTTAACTCCTACACTGCCCCCTAGTGGTTAACCCCATCACTGCCAGTGTCATTAACACAGGAATCAGTGCATTTGTATAGCACTGATTGCTGTATAAATGACAATGGTCCCAAAAATGTGTCAAAAATGCCCGATGTGTCCGCCATAATGTCGCGGTCACGATAAAAATCGCTGATCGCCGTCATTAAAAAAAAAAAAAAAGTTATTGATAAAAATGCCATAAAACTATCCCCTATTTTGTAAACACTATAACTTTTGCACAAACCAATCAATAATCGCTAATTGCGACTTTTTTTTTTTACCAAAAATATGTAGAAGAATACGTACCGGCCTAAACTGAGGAAAAAAAATGTTTTTTTATGTATATTTTTTGCCGATATTTATTATAGCAAAAAGTAAAAAATATGATTTTTTTTCTAAAATTGTCGCTCTTTTTTTATCTATAACGCAAAAAATAAAAACCGCAGAGGTGATCAAATACCACCAAAAGAAAGCTCTATTTGTGGGGAAAAAAAGGAAGTCAATTTTGTTTGGGTAAAACGTGGCACGACCGCGCAATTGTCAGTTAAAGCGACGCAGTGCCTAAATTGCAAAAAGTGAAGGGGGTAAATTCTTCTGGGGCTGAAGTGGTTATCAGGGGCGTGTAATTACAATTCTTGATCCAATATCTCACAGCAGGGCGCTCCAGCGCCCCCAACCAAGAGTAACTTTGAGGACTTACAGTGTTGTGGCAACACCAACACCTTGTTCCGCCATTTCTGCAGAGCATATAGGGCAGGCCCCTACTTTCAAACATCCAACTTACAAACATCTCCTACTTGCAAACGGAAGGAAACAGCAGGAAGTGAGATGAAATCTACCCCTAAGGAGGGAAATTCTCTCCTGTAAGAGCTGATATGGGGAAAAACGTGTCGCCTCTCCACTGATGCTTTATCACCAATCCTTGTTTCACTAAAAAACCCACATTTTTCAAAATCCAATTGTCATTGGGACAGAAAGTGAGGTGAAATCTTCTGAAGAGGCACACAAACAGCAAAACAAATTATACAGGGGTGATAACCCTTCCCTATGTTTTCCAAAAAACAAATGCAGTCCCACTAAAAAATCACTGATCACCGCCATTACTAGTAAATAAATAAAAATGCCATAAAAATATCTCATAGTTTGTAGACGCGATTTCGGCGCCGATTTTCACAGACATCTGTGCGGGTGATTTCTGCACAGATGTCAATGGAAATCGCACCCGGAAATCGCAAAAAAAGTAGTACAGAAACGACTTTTTGAAATTGGCGCCGCAAGCTTAGCGTCGCACCAATTAGGACGGTGCCATTGCCACTTTTTTTTTTTTTGTTTTTTTTACATTTATTTATTTTTTTTGTTTTATACAATACATGTTATAACAAGCCACACATTGTGGGCAACAACCGGCCACAAACTTACCGGCACAGAAAACGACAAAAAACATTGCCACCGCTTTGACATGTCAAATCGCACCAAGTGTGAACCAAGGGCTCATGTGTAACGGTTTCCTCTGCTTTGGCTGGCGTGTCGCAGGCACACGTGGAGAGCACGGTTTGCAGGCGTGTTCAGGCCCGTGACTGACGCGTTGTAGATTCTCTGACGGCGTTCTCCTTGCCACATGCGAACCCGATGACTCTACCCTGAACTTCTTTTATTGTCCTCAGGTAGATTAGATAGAACAGCTGAGTCTCCAGGAACCGCCATGACCCGACACTTTATTATCGAGATCGCCCTCTGTGTGTCCCCCTCGCCCTCTGTGTGTCACCCTCGCCCTCTGTGTGTCACCCTCGCCCTCTGTGTGCCACCCTCGCCCTCTGTGTGTCACCCTCGCCCTCTGTGTCCCCCTCACCCTCTGTGTGGCACCCTCATCCTCTGTGTGTCCCCCTCGCCCTCTGTGTCCCCCTCGCCCTCTGTGTCCCCCTCGCCCTCTGTGTGTCACCCTCGCCCTCTGTGTGTCAGCAAAGATTTCAAGGAGTGAAAGTCGGGGCTCATTCACACTCCTAAGTAAGTTTCACTGATCGACGCAGACTCTGTGCAAGACACGCCGAATACCACGGCGGTCTATGTGGAGCTCCATGTGCCCAGTTCACACCAAGGTGGCATGTTGATGTGCTCTTGGAAGAACATGTCGACATACTGCATAGCCTCACAATGTTTTACGTACCGCATAGCCTTGCAATGTTTTACGTACCGCATAGCCTTACAATGTTTTATGTACCGCATAGCCTTACAATGTTTTACGTACCGCATAGCCTTGCAATGTTTTACGTACCGCATAGCCTTACAATGTTTTATGTACCGCATAGCCTTACAATGTTTTACGTACCGCATAGCCTTACAATATTTTACATACCGCATAGCCTTACAATGTTTTTCGTACCGCATAGCCTTACAATGTTTTTCGTATCGCATAGCCTTACAATGTTTAACGTACTGCATAGTCTTACAATGTTTTATGTACTACATAGTCTTACAATATTTTACGTACCGCATAGCCTCACAATGTTTTAAGTACCGCATAGTCTTAAGCCTCATACACACGGTCGGACTTTGTACAAACTTTTCCGTGGACTTTTGTACAAAGGGCGTGGTCCACAAGTTTGTATTGCATACACACGGTCTGACTTTTTGACAACAAACACAAACGTAGTGACATCACAACGTACTGACGCCACTTCAAAAGAGGACGTTCAATGACTCCAGCGCCACCTTTGGTCAACTTCTGTATTGTAGTCTGATCTTTTGCATTGGTTCTGAGCATGCGTGTTTGTACCTTGTACAAAAGTCCGATGCTTTTGCATACACACGGTCGGACTTTGCTCCATCAGACTTTTGTTGCCAGAAAGTTTGTCCATTCGCACAGCCAACAAAAGTCAGATGAAAACAGAAAAAGTTTGTCCGATGGAGCGTACACACAGTCGGATGTTGCTCTAAAACAGCTAATTTGCATGTTTGTTGTCAAAAAGTCCGACCGTGTGTACGGGCCTTTACAATGTTTTACGTACCGCATAGCCTCACAATGTTTTTCATACCGCATTGTCTTAAGCCTCATACACACGATAGGACTTTGTACAAACTTTCCCTTGGATTTTTGTACAAAGGGCGTCGGCCCTGAACTTGTATTGCATACACACAGCAGGACTTTTTCAGCCAACTTTCACCAAATCATGTGTTTTTTCTGCTCTTTACCGCCACCTTTGGTCAACTTCTGTATTGTTGGCTGATCTTTTGCATTGGTTCTGAGCATGGCATGTTTGTACTTTGTACAAAAGTCCTATGGTTTTCTGTACACACGATCAGACTTTGCTCCATCGGACTTTTGTTGCCAGAAAGTTTGTCCGTTCGCACAGCCAACAAAAGTCCGATGAAAACCAAAAAAGTTTGTCCGATGGAGCGTACACACGGTAGGATGTTGCTCCAAAACAGCTAATTTGCATGTTTGTTGTCAAAAAGTCTGATCGTGTGTATGGGCCTTTACAATGTTTTACGTACTACATAGTCTTAGCCCTTGTACACACGGTCGGACATTCTGACAACCAAATCCGTTGGATTTTGTCCGAAACTGTTGCGTACACACGGTCGGAAAAAAGTTGTCGGAAAATCCAATTGTACGTAACGTGATGACGTTATTTCGTTACGCCGGGACTACGTTCAGGCTAGTAGCCAATAGCTTTGGTCTAGGAATTTATTCTGAGCATGCGTGGCACTTTGTCCGTCGGAGTAGGCTACACATGATCGGAGTATGTCCGATCGGAGCATTTTGTCTGAAAATATTTCCAGCAAGTTGGAAAATTTGGTCCGACGGATATTCTGACGGAAACAGTCCGATGCAGACCACACACAGTCGGAATATCCGACAAAATGGTCCAATAGGACACATTCCGACGGAATCTCCGACCGTGTGTACAAGGGCATACAATGTTTTTCGTACCGCATAGCCTTACAATGTTTTATGTACCGCATAGCCTTACAATGTTTTATGTACCGCATAGCCTTACAATGTTTTATATACCGCATAGCCTTACAATGTTTTATGTACCGCATAGCCTTACAATGTTTTATATACCGCATAGCCTTACAATGTTTTTCGTACCGCATAGCCTTATGCCGCGTACACACGGGCGGACTGTATGGCGTACTTAGTCTGTCGAAACACATTTCAGCGGACAGTCCGCTCGTGTGTGGGCTTCAGCTGACTTTTTCAGCGTGCAGTCTGGCGTACTAAGTATTTCGGATTTTTCGAAATTCTGTCCGTCGTACTTTGGTTTCAGCGGACAATCCGCTCGTGAGTAGGCTAGTTCGACGGACTAAGTATGGCGGATGCTCAGAAAGGATTTACACGGCGAAAGGTTGCATTGCTGTGTCTTGGACTTCCTATTTCTAGTCCCGTCGTACGTGCTGTACACGTCATCGCGCAAGCTTTTGACGGACTGTTTGTGCATCCGTGTGTGGTCAAGTCCGTTCATTCGAAAGTATGACGGACTGTCCGTCGGATTGTATGACGGACTAAGTAGGCCATACAGTCCGCTCGTGTGTACGCGGCCTTACAATGTTTTACGTACCGCATAGCCTTACAATGTTTTACATACTGCTTAGCCTTACAATGTTTTACGTACCGCATAGCCTTACAATGTTTTACATACTGCTTAGCCTTACAATGTTTTACGTACTGCTTAGCCTTACAATGTTTTACGTACTGCTTAGCCTTACAATGTTTTACGTACCGCATAGCCTTACAATGCACCACACAAAAATGTTTTTACAGCCCACACATACCAATACCATAAATAATGAATGGTAATGGGTTTGCAGCGCTGCCCCATTGTTTTCTATGGGAAGGGGCACTTTAGGGGCGGTAAATACACCACTCCTACACCGCTCCAAAGATGCGGCTTTCAGGACTTTTTTGACCGTCCTGCAAGCGCACCGCTCCAGTGAGAAAGCCCTTGGGGCTTTCACACTGGAGAGACAGCAGCGGCTGTTACAGGGTGCTTTGCATGCGTTATTTTTAGCGATGTAGCGCCTGCAAAGCACCCCAGTATGAAAGGGGCCTTAGGGTGTGCACTTCTCTTCAACCCAAACATTTTAGCGGCCCGAAACACCTTTGTGTCCGGGTTCCAGTCCGCCTGAAAACCCGAGCACATGATTCAAATCTGGGCTGTCTGGGTGAATTCCGGACAAGTGGCAACACTAGTGTGCACCCCAAAGCTCAAATACATTTGCGTGTGTGTGTGCGCAGGTGTACACGGTATATATTGATGGTCAGTGGCGGCTGGTGCTCAAAATTTTTTTTTTTTTGGGGGGGGGGGGGGGGGGTGGGGGCGCAAACAAATTTAAAAATTCAGAAAAAAAACATCAACTGCAGCCACTGTGCCATCATATGCAGCCACTGTGCCAAGAAACGAATCCACTGTGCCAATAAATGAAGCCACTGTGCCAATAAATGAAGCCACTGTGCCAACAAACGCAGCCACTGTGCCAACAAACGCAGCCACTGTGCCAACAAACGCAGCCACTGTGCCAACAAACGCAGCCACTGCGCCATCAAACGCAGACACTGTGTCAGCAATTGCAGCCACTGTGCCCATCACAGGCTGCCACTGTGCCATCGAATGCCGCCAGTGTGACCCCCCCCCCCTCACCCGCTCACCGTCTGCCCAGCACTTACCCTGTCTTGGTGGGGCAGCAGGTGACGGGGACAAGCGGGGTCCTTCAAGCCAGCATCTCCTGCCGTTCTCATCTCCCGACTCCCATCCTCTCCTCCTGATAGGCGGCGCCTGTCGTTTCAGCCAATCAGGTGACAGGCAACAGACCCGAGCACCTGATTGGCAGAGAGGCGGTTCAGTGTATTCATTCACTTTCCCAAGACAGCTGAGTGAGCGGTGCGCATCAAGCATGGCGCTCACAGGTCACTTATTTTGACACCTATTAGAGCCTATGGCTCTAATCAGGTGCTTCAAAAACACCCCCCGCCGCTGTAATTCAGGTGCCCGAAAAGGGGGGGGGGTGGCAGTGGCAGCCATGGATAGATTCATGCAATGCATGAATCTATCAATAGTGCATAGAGGGGGTGGCAGGAGAGAGGGGGTGGCACCCGTGTGCCCTTAATGCACAGGCCGCCACTGCTGACGGTGTCAGTAGAGCAAAGGTATCAGTAAGGCACTGGACATTGTCAGTAGTTTTTATTTTTTGTTTTATTTTATGTTTTTATTATTTTTTACAATTTGATTTTTTTTAGGAGCCCCGTTAGGGGGCTTTAGTGAAAAATCAGGGATCTAAGCAGGGGGTATCTATGCCACATTGGGAAATTAGGGTGTGCCCAGGCGCACCTGGCACACCCTGTGCGCATGCCTATGACTGCTGCTGTGTATTGTTTCGGGGCGATAGCATAGCTCCCAACTGTCCCTGATATGGAGCAATGTCCCTGATATGGAGGGACTGTCCCTGATATGGAGCAATGTCCCTGATATGGAGGGACTGTCCCTGATATGGAGCAATGTCCCTGATATGGAGGGACTGTCCCTGATATGGAGCAATGTCCCTGATATGGAGGGACTGTCCCTGATATGGAGCAATGTCCCTGATATGGAGGGACTGTCCTTGATATGGAGGGACTGTCCCTGATATGGAGCAATGTCCCTGATATGGAGGGACTGTCCCTGATATGGAGCAATGTCCCTGATATGGAGGGACTGTCCCTGATATGGAGCAATGTCCCTGATATGGAGGGACTGTCCTTGATATGGAGGGACTGTCCCTGATATGGAGCAATGTCCCTGATATGGAGGGACTGTCCCTGATATGGAGCAATGTCCCTGATATGGAGGGACTGTCCCTGATATGGAGGGACTGTCCCTGATATGGAGGGACTGTACCTGATATGAAGGGACTGTCCCTGATATGGAGCAATGTCCCTGATATGGAGGGACTGTCCCTGATATGGAGCAATGTCCCTGATATGGAGGGACTGTCCCTGATATGGAGCAATGTCCCTGATATGAACGGACTGTCCTTGATATGGAGGGACTGTCCCTGATATGGAGGGACTGTCCCTGATATGGAGCAATGTCCTTGATATGGAGGGACTGTCCCTGATATGGAGCAATGTCCCTGATATGGAGGGACTGTCCTTGATATGGAGGGACTGTCCCTGATATGGAGCAATGTCCCTGATATGGAGGGACTGTCTCTGATATGGAGCAATGTCCCTGATATGGAGGGACTGTCCCTGATATGGAGGGACTGTCCCTGATATGGAGGGACTGTCCCTGATATGGAGGGACTGTCCCTGATATGGAGCAATGTCCCTGATATGGAGGGACTGTCCCTGATATGGAGGGACTGTACCTGATATGGAGGGACTGTACCTGATATGGAGGGACTGTCCCTGATATGGAGCAATGTCCCTGATATGGAGGGACTGTCTCTGATATGGAGCAATGTCCCTGATATGGAGGGACTGTCCCTGATATGGAGCAATGTCCCTGATATGGAGGGACTGTACCTGATATGGAGGGACTGTCCCTGATATGGAGCAATGTCCCTGATATGGAGGGACTGTCTCTGATATGGAGCAATGTCCCTGATATGGAGCAATGTCCCTGATATGGAGGGACTGTCCCTGATATGGAGCAATGTCCCTGATATGGAGGGACTGTCTCTGATATGGAGCAATGTCCCTGATATGGAGGGACTGTCCCTGATATGGAGCAATGTCCCTGATATGGAGGGACTGTACCTGATATGGAGGGACTGTCCCTGATATGGAGCAATGTCCCTGATATGGAGGGACTGTCTCTGATATGGAGCAATGTCCCTGATATGGAGCAATGTCCCTGATATGGAGGGACTGTCCCTGATATGGAGCAATGTCCCTGATATGGAGGGACTGTACCTGATATGGAGGGACTGTCCCTGATATGGAGCAATGTCCCTGATATGGAGCAATGTCCCTGATATGGAGGGACTGTCCCTGATATGGAGCAATGTCCCTGATATGGAGGGACTGTCCCTGATATGGAGCAATGTCCCTGGTATGGAGCAATGTCCCTGATATGGAGGGACTGTCCCTGATATGGAGCAATGTCCCTGATATGGAGGGACTGTCCCTGGTATGGAGGGACTGTCCCCGATATGGAGCAATGTCCCTGATATGGAGCAATGTCCCTGGTATGGAGGGACTGTCCCTGGTATGGAGCAATGTCCCTGATATGGAGGGACTGTACCTGATATGGAGGGACTGTCCCTGATATGGAGCAATGTCCCTGATATGGAGCAATGTCCCTGATATGGAGGGACTGTCCCTGATATGGAGCAATGTCCCTGATATGGACGGACTGTCCTTGATATGGACGGACTGTCTCTGATATGGAGGGACTGTCCCTGATATGGAGCAATGTCCCTGATATGGACGGACTGTCCTTCATATGGAGGGACTGTCTCTGATATGGAGGGACTGTCCCTGATATGGAGCAATGTCCTTGATATGGAGGGACTGTCCCTGATATGGAGCAATGTCCCTGATATGGAGGGACTGTCCTTGATATGGAGGGACTGTCCCTGATATGGAGCAATGTCCCTGATATGGAGGGACTGTCTCTGATATGGAGGGACTGTCCCTGATATGGAGCAATGTCCCTGATATGGAGGGACTGTCCCTGATATGGAGGGACTGTCCCTGATATGGAGGGACTGTCCCTGATATGGAGCAATGTCCCTGATATGGAGCAATGTCCCTGATATGGAGGGACTGTCCCTGATATGGATCTATGTCCCTGATATGGAGCAATGTCCCTGATATGGAGGGACTGTCCCTGATATGGAGCAATGTCCCTGATATGGAGGGACTGTACCTGATATGGAGGGACTGTCCCTGATATGGAGCAATGTCCCTGATATGGAGGGACTGTCCCTGATATGGAGCAATGTCCCTGATATGGAGGGACTGTCCCTGATATGGAGGGACTGTCCCTGATATGGAGGGACTGTCCCTGATATGGAGGGACTGTCCCTGATATGGAGCAATGTCCCTGATATGGAGCAATGTCCCTGATATGGAGGGACTGTCTCTGATATGGAGCAATGTCCCTGATATGGAGCAATGTCCCTGATATGGAGCAATGTCCCTGATATGGAGGGACTGTCTCTGATATGGAGCAATGTCCCTGATATGGAGGGACTGTCCCTGATATGGAGCAATGTCCCTGATATGGAGGGACTGTACCTGATATGGAGGGACTGTCCCTGATATGGAGCAATGTCCCTGATATGGAGGGACTGTCCCTGATATGGAGGGACTGTCTCTGATATGGAGGGACTGTCCCTGATATGGAGCAATGTCCCTGATATGGACGGACTGTCCTTGATATGGAGGGACTGTCTCTGATATGGAGGGACTGTCCCTGATATGGAGCAATGTCCTTGATATGGAGGGACTGTCCCTGATATGGAGCAATGTCCCTGATATGGAGGGACTGTCCTTGATATGGAGGGACTGTCCCTGATATGGAGCAATGTCCCTGATATGGAGGGACTGTCTCTGATATGGAGGGACTGTCCCTGATATGGAGCAATGTCCCTGATATGGAGGGACTGTCCCTGATATGGAGGGACTGTCCCTGATATGGAGGGACTGTCCCTGATATGGAGCAATGTCCCTGATATGGAGCAATGTCCCTGATATGGAGGGACTGTCCCTGATATGGATCTATGTCCCTGATATGGAGCAATGTCCCTGATATGGAGGGACTGTCCCTGATATGGAGCAATGTCCCTGATATGGAGGGACTGTCCCTGATATGGAGCAATGTCCCTGATATGGAGGGACTGTCCCTGATATGGAGGGACTGTCCCTGATATGGAGGGACTGTCCCTGATATGGAGGGACTGTCCCTGATATGGAGCAATGTCCCTGATATGGAGCAATGTCCCTGATATGGAGGGACTGTCCCTGATATGGATCTATGTCCCTGATATGGAGCAATGTCCCTGATATGGAGGGACTGTCCCTGATATGGAGCAATGTCCCTGATATGGAGGGACTGTACCTGATATGGAGGGACTGTCCCTGATATGGAGCAATGTCCCTGATATGGAGGGACTGTCCCTGATATGGAGCAATGTCCCTGATATGGAGGGACTGTCCCTGATATGGAGGGACTGTCCCTGATATGGAGCAATGTCCCTGATATGGAGCAATGTCCCTGATATGGAGGGACTGTCCCTGATATGGAGCAATGTCCCTGATATGGAGCAATGTCCCTGATATGGAGGGACTGTCTCTGATATGGAGCAATGTCCCTGATATGGAGGGACTGTCCCTGATATGGAGCAATGTCCCTGATATGGAGGGACTGTACCTGATATGGAGGGACTGTCCCTGATATGGAGCAATGTCCCTGATATGGAGCAATGTCCCTGATATGGAGGGACTGTCCCTGATATGGAGCAATGTCCCTGATATGGAGGGACTGTCCCTGATATGGAGCAATGTCCCTGATATGGAGGGACTGTACCTGATATGGAGGGACTGTCCCTGATATGGAGCAATGTCCCTGATATGGAGCAATGTCCCTGATATGGAGGGACTGTCCCTGGTATGGAGCAACTGTTCCTGATATGGAGCAATGTCCCTGATATGGAGGGACTGTACCTGATATGGAGGGACTGTCCCTGGTATGGAGCAATGTCCCTGGTATGGAGCAATGTCCCTGATATGGAGGGACTGTTCCTGATATGGAGCAATGTCCCTGATATGGAGGGACTGTCCCTGGTATGGAGCAATGTCCCTGATATGGAGCAATGTCCCTGATATGGAGGGACTGTCCCTGATATGGAGCAATGTCCCTGATATGGAGCAATGTCCCTGATATGGAGCAATGTCCCTGATATGGAGGGACTGTCCCTGATATGGAGCAATGTCCCTGATATGGAGGGAATGTCCCTGATATGGAGCAATGTCCCTGATATGGAGCAATGTCCCTGTCTCTCTACTGTACATACTGCTTTAGACAATATGTACAGTAGAGAGTATTGCCTTACTACTGCACTACTACTACTGTTGCAATACTCTCTACTGTAAATACTGTCTAAAGCCGGCTTTAATTCAGCATTCTCAAGTACTAATACTAAAGTACTAATAATAAAGTATATATATATACACACACACACACACACACACACACATACACACATACATACATATATATATATATATATTTTAACTACTGTCTGGTCTATTGGGTTTAATACCCCTAGGGGGTACTCGCTGTGCCCTTGTGCACAAGGCCTCCAAATGTTTGTATGCTGTAAATATTGCACGCCCGCTAGCATGCTTTGTTTATGAGAGGGGTGCGGCTGCAGAGTGGAGCTCCACTGATGACAGGAAGCACGTGACCTCCACTCTAATACTTTTTTTTTAACTGAACTTTATTGTGAAACTCTGCAGCTAGAGCTCCACTGTGGTGAAAGTGAAGTTCCACCCCCCCCCCCCCCCAAAAAAAATATTAATAAATAAATTACTGTGCTTAAAAAAAAAAAAATAATAATTTTTACTCATCTCTAAATGCCTGTTGCTAGGGGGTCCCTCGTAATCTGCCTTCTTCGGCGCCTGGGCACCTGACGTCACTTCCCTCGGCGCAGGAAGGGAGACCGCCTCTCCCCCCCTCCCTCTTGTCAATCATCTGGGACACGTGCTCGCGCATGCACAGCGGGTGCCCAGCTGTGCCCACAGTTAAAATGCCAGGGCGCCGCCGAACGGAGGGGGGGGGGGGATGAGCGGGGCTTCCATCCCCCGCATCACTGGACCCTGGGACAGGTAAGTGTCCGATTATTAAAAGTCGGTAGCTGCAGACTTTTAATTTTTAATTTTATTTTTTTAAGCGGAACTCCGCTTTAATTTAAAGTGGATCTTAGGTCATGTTTTCATCTTTCCCTTCTATTAAAAGGGTTGTAAAGGTTTTCATTTTTTTTTTTTAAATGACAAACATGTCACACTTACCTCCACTTCGCAGTTCGTTTTGCACAGAGTGGCCCCCGATCCTCGTCTTCTGGGGTCCCTCGGTGGTTGTCTCGGCTCCTCCCCTGCAAGAGCTGACCCCCCCCCCCCCTCTCCCAAGGGGGTTAGCTTGCAGGCGCGCTCCCGTGTGATACAGTCGGTGGTCGTAGCCACCGATTGTATAACTCGGCCCCGCCCCTCCCGCCGGCGTGCCGCGTCATTGATTTGAGTGCCAGCAGCGGGAGCCAATGGCTGCGTTGCTATCAATCATCCAATGAAGAGCCCACAGGAGCTGGGGGGGGGGGGGGGGGAAAGCAACGCGGGCTCGCGCCCACGGAGATTCGGGGGTCAGGTAAGTAAAGCGGGGGGCTCTGGGGGGGGGCCGGAGAGTGCAAGGTGATTTTTTTCACCTTAATGCATAGGATGCATTAAAGCGGAGCGCCACCTTAAAAAAAAAAAAAAATTGTAAAAAACCAGCAGCTACAAATACTGCAGCTGCTGACTTTTAATAAATGGACACTCACCTGTCCCAGGGTCCAGCGATGTCGGCGGCAGAAGACGAGCAACCGCTTGTCTCTCTGCTGCCCCCCGCCGCCATCCTCTGTGAGGGACTCAGGAAGTGAAGCGTTGCGGCTTCACTGCCCCGGTTCCCTACTGCGCATGCGCGAGTCGCGCCGCGCATCTTCACTGGTCCCCGTTGTGTTCTGGGAACTGTGAGTTTCCCAGAACACAACAGGGTGGGGGGGTGGATGTATCTGCGGATATTCTGCGGCTATCTATGCCCGGAAGTGGGTGCTGATACCTGTATTATATAGGTATCTGCACCCCCCTCTCCCCTGAAAGGGGAAAATTGTGGCACCAAAGGGAGGGGGGGGGAATCCGATGAGCGGAATTTCCACTTTAGGGTGGAGCTCCGCTTTAAAGCGGAGCTCCACCCTAAAATGGACCTTCCGCTCATTGGAATCCCCCCCCCCTCCGGCGCCACAATTGGCACCTTTCAGGGGGGAGGGGGGTGCAGGTACCTGTACAGTACAGGTATCTGCACCCACTTCCGGCGTAGATTCTGCAGAAGGTACGCCCCTTTCCGCAGAATCCACGCCCCTTTTCGAAAGTCCCCCGCTGCCTGCTGGGAAACGCACGGATCCCAGAGACAGCGGGGACCATCCTTATTGCGCAGCGCAACTCGCGCATGCGCAGTAGGGAACCGGGAAATGAAGCCGAAAGGCTCCACTTCCTGATTCCCATACCTAAGATGGCGGCGGCAGCACCCGAGAGACGATCGAGAGATCGGCTTCGGGTGCCGACATCGCGGGCGCGCTGGGCGGGTAAGTGTCACTATTTTAAAAGTCAGCAGCTGCAGTATTTGTAGCTGCTGGCTTTTAAAAAAAAAAAAAAAACGGCGGACTCCCGCTTTAAGGTGAAAAAAACATGACAACCCCTAAAAAAAAAAAAAAAAAAAAAATAAAATGTTTTACTATCCAAATCCCTTATACAGCCCACTTCCTGTTTCTTGTCTGGTAAAAAGCCTAGGCTTATGACATCACGCACAGCTCTCTCTCACTCTCTCTCTCTCTCTCACTTCTGTGAGAGTTTTCCCCAGGAAGGGATGAGTCATAAGAGGGCCAATGAGAGCTGCAGGGCTGGAGATGTGTGTCTGCGTAAATCCAGGAAGCGAACAGGGCAGCAGCTTTAGCTGCCCACAGTTAAAATGGCTGCAGCCAGACTCAGCGGATGGGAGATTGCTGCAGCACATTTGGCAAGTACAGAATCGCAGTGTATATAAAATAATATGCAAAGTGGTTGGGGGGGGGGGGGGGGGGAAGCTTCAGAATGGCAAAGAAGTTTTTTTTTTTTTTTATTGCAAATTATGTCAGTAGATTGCAGTTCCTCTTTAAAAATTTACAAGGGTGGAGTTGTGGAGGGCACGTGTTTCCTCCAGCTGCAGAGATTTACAATAAAGTTCAGTAAAAAAAAAAAAAAAAAGTGGAGTGGAGGTCACATGCTTGCTGTCATCGCACTCTGCAGCCACACCCCCCCTTGTTATTTATGGGTGATACGATACACTGTTGCAACACACAAACATTTCCTTTTTTTTTTTTTTTTTCAACTTTATTAAAATGTCTTTTAGCTCTACGCACAACAATGTGTTGTAATGCGGTGTAATGTGTCACAATCACTTGGTAAAAACACAACCTGCTTTTTTTGTTTGTTTTTCGTTCGTTGCTCACCAACGTGCTCACTTGGAGTGTGAACAGAAATAATAGGACAAATGTGTCGGAACTGGGCTGGAAAATGATGTCCATCATAGCTAAATAGGGCTGGTGTGAACGAGCCATAAGGCAAGACTGAAAGCTAAATATATGTATATTTACACATATATATAATATACAGCTATAACAGCTTCAACTCTTCTGGGAAGGCCGTCCACAAGGTTTAGGAGATGTGTCTATGGGAATGTTTGACCATTCTTCCAGAAGCGCACTTGTGAGGTCAGGCACTGATGTTGGACGAGAAGTCCTGGCTCGCAGTCTCCGCTCTAATTTATGCCAAAGGTGTTCTATAGAGGTTGAGGTCAGGACTCTGTGCAGGCCAGTCAAGTTCCTCCACCCCAAACTCGCTCATCCATGTCTTTATGGACCTTGGTTTGTGCACTGGTGCGCAGTCATGTTGGAACAGGTCCCCCGTCCCCAAACTGTTCCCACAAAGTTGGGATCATGAAATTGTCTGAAATGTCTTGGTATGCTGACGCCTTAAGAGGTCCCTTCACTGGAACTAAGAGGGCCAAGCCCAACTCCCGAAAAACAACCCCACACCATAATTCCCCCTCCACCAAATGATTTGACTCCAGGCCAGACATTCTCATCCAACATCAGTGCCTGACCTCACAAATGTGCTTCTGGAAGAATGGTCAAACATTCCCATAGACCAGTGTTTCTCAAATCCAGTCCTCAGCCCCCCCAACAGGTCATGTTTTCAGGTTTTCCATTATTTTGCACAGGTGATTTGATCAGTTTCACTGCCTTAGCAATTACCACAGCCGTTTCATCTGAGGGAAATCCTGAAAACATGACCTGTTGGGGGGCCTGAGGACTGGATTTGAGAAACACTGCCATAGACACATCTCCTAAACCTTGTGGACGGCCTTCCCAGAAGAGTTGAAGCTGTTATAGCTGCAAAGGGTGGGCCAACTCAATATTGAACCCTACGGACTAAGACTGGGATGCCATTAAAGTTCATGTGCGTGTAAAGGCAGGTGTCCCAATACTTTTGGTAATATAGTGTGTATGTATGTATGTGTGTGTGTATATGTTTATATATATATATATACACTGAGCAAAATTATAAATGCAGCACTTTTGTGTTTGCCCCCATTAATCATGAGCTGAACTCAAAGATCTATGACTTTTTCTATGTATACAACAGGCCGATTTCTCTCAAATATTGTTCACAAGTCTGTCTAAATCTATGTTGGTGAGCACTCCTCCTTTGCCGAGATAATCCATCCACCTCACAGGTGTAGCATATCAAGATGCTGATTAGACAGCATGATTATTGCACAGGTGTGCCTTAGGCTGGCCACAATAAAAGGCCGCTCTAAAGCCTCGTACACACGATCGAACATTCCGCAGGCAAAACGTCAGACTTTTGTCCGACGGTCGTTGGCCAGGAACTTGTCTTGCATACAAACGGCAAGGAATTGTCGGCCAACAAACACGAGCCGATAAAGAGGAAGTTCAATTGTCAGGCTCTACCCTTTGGGCTGCTTCTGCTAATCTCGTGTTAGTAGAAGTTTGGCGAGTGTTGAGTCGCGCTTTTCATTTTGCGCTTTTCGTTTAGTTTCTGAACGGCCGTTCGTCAACCAGACATGTTGCGGAATCGGAGGAGATAACGGTGTTATTTATTATTGGCCTTGGAGTTATTGCTTTGACCCAAATCCAGTCCAGGAACAGGAGGAGGAGGATTTCTTGGACCAAAAATTGGTTGCTTTATTCGTGGTTGCTATATTATTTATTATTTTTAATCGTGACCAATTATGTCATATGCCTTTGCTGCGGGAGCTCCAGGAGAATAATCCAGAAGATTTTTGGAATTATCTCCGGATGACGGACCCCCTGCTTTCACTAACTCTTGGCATTGCTGACCCCCTATATTAAGAAGCAGGACACATGCATATGAGGCTTTTATTTTATTTTTTGGTTGAATAATAATGATTTGATTTGGTATATTTTCTATATTTTTGGATGCATTGAATGCACTTTTTGGTTCAGTTCTATTGTCTATTTTTTTTTATTTTTTTTTGTAATGCACAATAAAAAAAATTGTGGAGAATAATACTCGGCTATGTGTTTTACCTCAAATGACAGTTTGGGAGTCGGCAGTTACATTTTAAAAAATACAACGTAAAATTAACAGGGGACACCGACATAGTTGTATCTTTTGATCTTAAAAACTACAGGATAATGGCGATTTGGTAACTTACCCAAATAAAAAAAAAAGCATAATAATATTATTCTTGATATCACTAGAAAAAAAAAGCCTTTGAAAATTAGATTGCAATAACTCCATCAGTATCAGCCAATCAGCTTCATTATTATCCCATTAACCACTTCCCGCCCACGGCCGTCATATGACGTCCTGGACTTTCAGTGGGAATATCTGAATGATGCCAGCAGCCACAGGCATCATTCAGATATCATTGTTTTTAGCCGGCGATTCTGTGCACCATAAGAATGATCATAGCGGCAGTTCCACCGCATGATCGTTCTTACAGGCGAGGGGAGGGGACAACCCCCCCTTCCGCCGCCATCCAGTGCTTCTCCGGGCTCTCCCGTGCCATTGGGGACTTGGAGAAAGAATCGTCCGGTGCCAGATGATGGCGATAGAGATTTCCGGTAACCGGATGGTCACCAGTCATCTCTATGACCGTCGGAGGCCCGGGTGCGACGTTATGCCGTCACGCCCGGGTTCCCGGAAGTAAACAAAGCCGCGATGGGTCGGTGAATTTTTTTTTTCACGATCTCATGCTTTCCAGCCTGGAGGAGAGATGTGGGGTCTTATTGACCTCCCATCTCTCCATAAAGAGGACCTGTAATGAATGATTCCTATTACAAGAGATGTTTACATTCCTTGTAATAGGAATAAAAGTGAATAATAAAAAAAAAAAAAGTTGTAAAAATAAAGTAAAATGTAAAATAAAATAAAAAATTTTAGTTTTTTAAAATGTCCCTCCCCCCGGTAGCTCGCGCTCAGAAGCGAACGCACACGTTAGTCCCGCCCACATATGTAAACGCCATTCAAACTACACATGTGAGGTAATCGCCACGTGCGCTAGAGCGCGTGCAACAATTCTAGCTCTAGACCTCCTCTGTAACTCTCAATATGTAGCCTGTAAAAAAATTTAAAGCGTCGCCTATGGAGATTTTTAAGTACTGAAGTTTGGCGTCATTCCACGAGTGTGCGCAATTTTAAAGCGTGACATCTATTTACTCGGCGTAACATCATCTTTCACATTATAGAAAAAAATTGGTCTAACTTTACTGTTTTGTTATTTTTTAAATCATGAAACGTTTTTTTTTTTTGTTTTTTTAAATGCGTTTGAAAAATTGTTTCGCAAATACTGTGCGAGATAAAAAGTTGCAATGGCCGCCATTTTATTCCCTAGGGCAGTGATGGCGAACCTTGGCACCCCAGATGTTTTAGAACTACATTTCCCATGATGCTCATGCACTCTGCATTGTAGCTGAGCATCATGGGAAATGTAGTTCCAAAACATCTGGGGTGCCAAGGTTCGCCATCACTGGCCTAGGGTGTCTTCTAAAATATATATATATATTATATATATAAAACGTTTGGGGGTTGTGAGTTATTTTCTAGCAAACAAATTATGATTTTTACGTTCAGGAGAGGAGTGCCAGAATAGGGCCGGTATTGAAGTGGTTAAAGAAGAAGAGAATTGTGCGCTGCATTTCCAGATTTCATAATTTGCAGCGCCACGAATGTTACTCCTCCATTACGAGCGCTAGTTGACAAGACCGACCGCTTCCGGCTCGTCCTTGATTCCGAGCAATGCGTGTTTTGTACTTTGGACTTTTGTCCGACGGACTTGTGCACACACACGCTGGGAAAATCCGACAACAGACATTTGTCCGTGGAAAATTTTAAAGCCTGCCGTCCAACATTTGTCCGCGGAAAATCCCACAATTGTCCAATGGAGCGTACAAACGGTGGGATTTTCCAACAACAGCCTGTCATCACACAATTCCCATCGGAAAATCCGATCGTGTGTATGCGGCTTAAGACCCCTTTCACACTGGGGCGCTTTACAGATGTTATAGCACTAAAAATAGCCCCTGTAAAGCGACTCTCCTCTCACTCCAGTGTGAAAGCCGGAGGTCGCCACCTGACAGCAGTTCATCTTCGTAACCGACTCGATTGGGCAAACGCTCACATTTGATGGCATCTGGCACGTTGGAGAGGTGTTTTCTTCACGGATGAATCACGTTTTTTACTGTACAGGGCCGATGGCAGACAGCGCATATGGCGTCGTGTGTGTGAGAGGTTTGCTGATGTCAACTAGACATGTGCAATTCGTTTAGTTCCCAATTCGTTTTTAGTTTTTTACGAAATTTGACAAATTCGTTCATTACGAAATTTCTGAAATTTTGAATTTTAGGAAATTGGGAAAATTCGAAATTTCGGAAATTGGAAATTCGAATTCTAAAGTTTGGAAATTCGACGTTTTCGGAAACTCGAAAATTAAAAATCAGGAATATTCGAAAATTTCATAAATTTGTAAAATCCAAAAATAAGAATGAAAATTCAAAAGAAATGAAAATTCGAAAAAACTAAAATCTGAAATAATAACTAACTAATAATAAATATTATATATTATAGGGGATTGGAATTTCCTTTCAGATTTGGCTGTTAGTGAATGTAACGAGTACGAATTTATCCGAAGTTACGAATTATCTGAAATAACGAATGCCGTATCTAAACGAATTAGAACGTAATGATCTAATAATAATAAATAATAATAATAATAAAACCTTTTTATTATTATTTATTATTAGCATTAATTTGTTCAGCTGCGGCATTAATTATTTCGGATAATTTGTAACTTCAGATAAATTTGTATTCGTTACTTTCACAAACAGCCAAATTTGAAAGGAAATTCCAGTACCTATAATTTAATAGTTAGTTATTATTTCGAATTTTACTGATTTTCTTTCTTTCGGATGTTAGAATTTTTTAAATTTCCGATTTTTTTAATTCTTAAATTTGAAATCCGAATTTTCGGATTTCCAAAAAAAAAAAAAAAAGCAAAAACAAGAATGAAACGAAAACAAACACATTTTTTTTTTTTCAGTGCACATGTCTAATGTCAACGTTGTGGATGGAGTGGCCTATGGTGGCGGAGAGGGGAGGGGTTATGGTATGGGCAGGCGTATGCTATGGACAACGAACACAGGCGCATTTTACTGATGGCATTTTGAATGCACGGAGATACTGTGACGAGATCCTGAGGCCCATTGTTGTGCCATTCCTCCACCACCGTCCCCTCATGTTGCAGCATGATAATGCACGGCCCCGTGGTGCAAGGATCTGTACACAATTCCTGGAAGCGGAAAACATCCCAGTTCTTGCATGGCCAGCATGCTCCCCCGGACATGTCACCCACTGAGCATGTTTGGGACGCTTAGGATCGGCGTATACGATCGGCGTGTTCCAGTTCCTGCTAATATCCAGCAACCTCGAACAGCCATTGGGGAGGAATGGACCAACATTCCACAATCAACAACCTGATCAACTCTATGTGAATTAGATGTGCTGCACTGCATGGGGCAAATATGGTGGTCACACCACCAGATATTGACTGGTTTTCGGACCCCCCAAACCCCCCCAATACAGTAAAACTGCACATTTTAGATTGGCCTTTTATTGAAGCACATCTGTGCAATAATCATCCTGTCTAATCAGCATCTGGATGTGCCACACCTGTGAGGTGGATGGATTATCTCGACAAACGAGAAGTGCTCACCAACACAGATTTAGACAGATTAGTGAAGAATGTTTTAGAGAAATCGGCCTTTGTGTAAATAGAAAAACTTTGAGTTTAGCTCATGATAAATGGGGGCAAACACAAAAGTGTTGCGTTTATAATTTTGCTCAGGACATTTCCACTTGTGGATTGGAGATGTATCGAGTACAGCAGGTGGATTCCCGTCTGCCCATCTTTTGATCGCGTGGACTGGGACCCCGTTTCGTGAGGCTGCTGATGCTGCTCCAATGCGAAAGAATGTCCAAGAAAATGACCAAGGTCCTGGCCTAATTTGCTCAAAAGGAACCTGACGTGACTAATGAACTGGTTGCTGCCTGGGGTACTAATCGGGAACGGTAGTAATGGGCTGTCCTGCGAGGGATCAAACATATGGGCCAAAAATTGATCTAGGATGGACACGGGGCACCAGGCTTTGAGAGTTTGGAAAGGTTTGATGTCAACCCCTGGACCGGACTATTGTGTTTTGGACACCCTGAGGAGCAAGATGAAGTAAGTCTGATGGCGTGTGAGGTGGCGTCTACGTAACACTTTACAACTGGGATGGTGACAGTATTCACTGGGGTGTAAGAAGCTGTAGAAAGCCAGGTAGATGGCTGCTTGAACTACCAGGCTGAATTTAGCCAAAGGGGAATGTGACAGGATGAAAGACACGTCTCGGAATATGGCGCTGGTGACGGGTAGCCGTTTGATACTGATTTGGGGTCATTGCCTGTGAATACCACACAACATGGTCTTGACCATATGGGCGGCAAACAAGACGGTTTGTTAGGATCTCATAAGGGGATGAAATACTGGATGTCAGCTGAGTAGAGTCTAAGGTATTGTGTGACAATGCCAACTGTGTGTGGTGGCATAATATGAAGACCAGGATGTGATGGAGAACTCTTGGTATTGCTCTGGGGTTTGAGGCTAGTAACCTGACATAGAACCTCTAGGCTGCCCGGTAGGCCTTCAGGGTGTTGTGAGATAGTGAAAGATTAATAAGGCAGGTAGCGTCGTGAAAGTGTTGTTTGAATCCGATGTTAGCTACGACCAGTGTGGGATAAGAGACATGGTCAGGTCGGTTCCAGGTTCCTGCAAAATAACGAAGCAAAGTTAACGGGTAGTGCGTCGGCCAGATTATTGCGTTTGTCTGGGATGTGGACGCATAGGACGTTAGATTGGTGCTGTTGGGATAGTGGCACCAGCCTGCGCAGGAAGGCCACGGTGGCAGGCTACTAGGACCTCCTTTATTCATAATACTGGCTGTGGCTTGGTTGTCTGTGGCGAACGTCACTGTTTGTCCTGCCCAGTTGTTGCACCAGACTTGAGCTGCTGCGACAATGGGGTAGAGGTCGAACAAAGAGGAGGACTAACTGAACCCAGGAATCAAGAGGATTTCTGACGGCCATGGCCCTATAAACCCAATTTGGCCAAAAATTGAGGCGAGGACCTGTGGAGGCTGTGGTGACCATGACTACCTGAGATGAAGAGAGAGATGCTGAGGAAATACACATTGGCATGCCATTCCAATTTGTGAGAAATTTGACTCCCATGGGCAGATCTGCTATAGCTGGCACATCTTAATTTAAGGATTTAGTCAGGGTCTTTACCTGGAAGAGAAACACTAAAAGATGGGAGGTAAAAGATCCCCATGAGTCTGGCTGCTGCCTTGACTGAAAATGAGCGGTGATAGTCAAAGGATGGGCACCCTGCGTACTTGTGACCTAGATCCAATGCTGCATGCAGATACGGGTCCAATTCTACCCTCCTGTTGGGGTTGCTCTGCCTAGCATGTCTGACTGTCCCCAAGGCCCGCACAAACTCTGTGACAGTGAGCTTGCGATTAAGTAAAGGGTCTCTGGCCTTCAGGATGACGGAGACATCTCCCCGCGAATATGACTTGTTCTAGGCCAAGTTGTGTACTGCTATGAGGAGGGATGCTAAGTTAACGTTGTTGTCATCCAAGATGTCCTCCTAGATGCCCTGCTAGGACAAGGTGTGCAGGGAAGACGATGGTGCAGAAGTTGGGTGTATCTGTAAGTGAAGGTACAGGAATGACGGTGGTGACTGGAGCTGGTAGGGGCACGGCTGGGCGTACCTCCAGGGCTGTCACTCTGCTTGGACTTCGGCGACTGCTGTTGACAGTGTGGTTACCCAGGAGTGCAGCTGAGTAGTCGCAAAGAAGATAGACTGAAGTGGTGCCTGGAAGGGCTGCCACTGGCGGTGGGAACAGTAGCCTAAAGGCTTGGTTTCCTGGCTGCGGCAGGGTAGGATTTACTCCTGCGACACCGTTCTGCTATGAGTTTTTTTTTTTTTAATTGGTCCAAGCTCTTGTGAGACTGTAAACCGCCGCTTGCTGAGCCTGTAAAGGGTGATGGCAGGGCTGAGGCAAAGTCCTCACTGTCTGCCTGCGACATGGCGTCAACTAAAAGCAAGTGGGGGGTGCGTATGTTTGAGGTAAGTTGCAAAGGTAGGAGGGGATAGTTGCGGTGGGTAGATACGATAAAAGGTAGAAGGAAACAAGAAGAATAGGACAAGGAACGACAGCCATAGTGACAGTTGGTTTGTGCTCGAGCGCTGTTGACTTTAGAAAACTCAAAAGAATGCGTGACAACCGAGGTGAGCCAGGAGGTGACTGGCTAGGTAACCGATAGCTCGGGTGTCAGTCTGTGCTCGGCACAGACTAATGAACCAGAGCGCCCCAGGGCGGACTGGGGTGGGTAGCTGAAGTCTGGTATACTTAGTAGGAATGTTGCGATCTGTAGTTAATTGACGTGGGTTCGGTCTACTAATGCTTGCACTGCCAGCAAGTATGGAGATTAGGCGACCTTGTCTGCGTATTGAAGGCTTGTGCTTCGAAAACAGGGTGAAGTGCACAGAAGTATGTGACGCCTCAGGAGCAGGTCAAATTCTGTATGTGAAGTAAAAATATGTAGTGAAAGAGTGTTTAAGAGAAAGGGGGAATCCCATTGAACTAAACACCTGACTTTATGCACTAGTTGTGAAGTCGACTGGTTGGGGTCGAGAACTGAGTTGACCGAGAGCCTGTAGTAAGGTGACATGAGAATTTCGTTTTGACAAGGGGGATTGCGAAGAGCTCTTTGGGGCAAAGCTGGCCCCCTGGTGAAGATGCAAGCCCTCGACAATGGTTTTTTTTTTTTTTTTTTGGGAGATACTGTCCAAACCTGGTGCAGGGTGGACTAACTGGTGTTCTAACTGGCCTAAAAAGGGGAAAGCGACAGAGAAAATGATGAGCAGCCGTGTTGCTACTGGAGACGATGAGTGGCAGTTTGAGCCACTTGCTGAAATGCTTGCAGCGATTGCAAGGAAGCGGCCTTATTTGAATTATGAGGTGAGAATGAATGAATGAATGAATGAATGGATGAATGAAGTGAGCAGCTGTGTTGCTACTGGAGATGAGTGGCCGTATTAAGCTATAGCAGAGATGCTTGCAGCGATTGCAAGAAAGCAGCTTTATTTGAATCTATAAATTAAATTATAATTGTGTAGGAATGAGGAGGGCAGCCGTGTTGCTACTGGAGATGAGTGGCCGTATTTGAGCCATTGCATTGATGCTTTCAGCGATTGCAAGGAGCTTTGTTGAAAGGCGAAAGAAAAGGTTATAGAGGAAATGTGATTATGTAGGAATGACCGTGCGCAACACTGAGCAAATTGGTGGAGAGAATTGTGTATGATCATGTATGGATAGACTGAGAAAGTCAAACGTAAGTACTGCTGAATTCGTACAGTCGATGTGACTAGTTTGAACTGGGTTATAGCTATGGAATAGTCTGCGAAAGATTTGACTCATTTGAGTCGGAGATGCAACAGGATTCGGCTTGGTTGTTAGAGTTGCGTTTGGCAAGGACTGGAATCGTTGCGCCGATGCTGCGACTTAGACTCAAATCCTCCGTAGATGCGACTGAAAGGCTCATATATGGGATCCGACCGTATCGCTGAGGATATGGCTGGGTTCGGATTGATTGAATTGGGATGGTGGTTGAAGGGGCTGGTGATTGCCAATGATCCGAAACATAAAAGCGAAGTTGCGACTAGATTCGAATCGGCCGTAGATGCGAAGCGACTACAGGGCTCGTATGACAGATCTGCCCGTATTGCCGATGATATGGCCGGGTTTGAATCGACTAAATGGTGATGGTGGTTTGAAGGGGCTTGTGATTGCCGAGGATCCGAAACATAGAAGCGAAGTTGCGACTAGATTCGAATCGGCCGTAGATGCGAAGCGACTACAGGGCTCGTATGACAGATCTGCCCGTATTGCCGATGATATGGCCGGGTTTGAATCGACTAAATGGTGATGGTGGTTTGAAGGGGCTTGTGATTGCCAAGGATCCGAAACATAGAAGCGAAGTTGCGACTAGATTCGAATCGGCCATAGATGTGAGGTGACTACGGGGCTCGTATGACAGATCTGACCGTATTGCAGATGATATGGCTGGGTTCGAATCAACTAAATGGTGATGGCGGTTGAAGGGGCTTTGTGATTGTCAAGGATCCGAAAACATAGAAGCGAAGTTGCGACTAGATTCGAATCGGCCGTAGACGCGAGGTGAGTAAGGGGCTTGAATGTCGGATTTGACCGCATCGCCGTGAAGTGAACGGCTCGAGTAAACCCGCGTTGGGTAGAAAGCATGAAATACATGAAAGATGACATAGAAAGACTTACGGTGGCGTAAGTGCGACTTTTTGCAAAACGAACATGATAACGAACATGATAACGTAAATACTAGAGTTTAGAGGAGCGGTAACAACAAAGTCCTACCTGCAACAGCGAGTGTGTAGCGGTCCGAGCGTGGGACAATCGATGAAGATATACGACCGATCTCAAAGGTACAACTGCGTGGACACGCAGTGAGTTGGCAGAGTCAGCCTGCGCAATGCATTTGACACGAATCAGCTTAAAAAATGTATGAGATGAATCTGATATAAATTGGCAAGTAAGGAGAATCTGATACGAATTGGCTGTAGAGTGTATGCCATTCCTTACTGTGAAACCGAACACACATCAACCACCCATCCCCCCAGGCTAGTTAAGTGCAGGAAAGACATCAGGTGGGTTTAATTACACCCCAATCAGCCACAGAAACCCATACAAACAATACCTGTTTATCTCAAAAAAGGATGAGAACAGTGAATCTTATAACTAGTGAAGCCTATGGCGAGTGATATTGGAGAACGACCGACAGCGACTCGGAGGCTTGGATCTATGAATGAATCGTATGTTTGGTAGAAGGAATTTATGAATGTACTATGCCTGTGCCGAAAGATGTCGGGACATAAGTGTCAATAACTCAGAGGTAGGTTTTGCGAAAGGGGTGCAGGATAGTAAGCATGATAAGCCGCAATTTTGCACATGATATGAAAAGATTCGGATACTACTATCTGCGACCATGAGCGGGAACCGCCGACGAAGACCACGAATGAAGAAGCTGAAGTGCACCTGCGATTGGACGCACAGATAGTCGACCGTGCGGGAGCTGAGGAGAGTCGGCCCCTTGATGTGCAGTACCTTGCACTGGAACCGACACAGACCTTTGTGGGTGGTCTGATTATATACCCTCCGGGCTCCTCCCATAATTATGGGCCACTATACTGGCCCTCTTATATATATAGAATTTTGATTGATCAAAAAAAATGTATCGATTAATCGAGGAATTAATCTTTAATTTCCACAGCCCTAATATATATATATGTGTGTGTATGTATGTATGTGTATATCTATATCTATATATATATATATATATATATATATATATATATATATATCTATATCTATATCTATATCTATATATATATATATATCTATATATATATATATATTAGGGCTGTAGAAATTAAAGATTAATTCCTTGATTAATCGATACATTTTTTCGATCAATCAAAATTATAATATATATATATATATATATCTATATATATTCTCTCTCTCTATCTATATATCTATATATATCTATCTCACTATATTGACAAAAGTATTGGGACGCCTGCCTTTACACACACATGAACTTTAAGGCCCGGTTCACACTTGTGCGATACCAGACATCGCATGTAATTCGCAGCGCCACTGCTGTTCACATTACATGCGATGTCTGTGCGGGTGCCATATCAGCCATACAGATAGCATAGCTGATATCGCACCGCATTCGGTCCAAACACGCAGTGGACCCTTTTTTCTGTTCGGACCAGAATTGGATCGCATGTGTGTTCACACACATGCGATACGATTCATGTCCGAACTGTCAGTTCGCAGTGCGATACACAAGCTGAAATGGGGGTGTCGTTAACATATAGTAAGATTCGCAGGGTTCTCACATCGCACAAGTGTGAACCGGGCCTAACTATGTTTTGTTTTTTGTTTTTTTATGTTCATGTTTAAACAGAAGGCCTAATAATAAATATTAACAATATTTATATAATATAATGATAATAACAATATTTATATAATATAGTGATAATAAATAATAACAATATTTATATAATATAATGATAATAAATAATAACAATATTTATATAATATAATGATAATAAATAATAATAACAGCCATGCCTATTGGTTTTAAGATTTTATTTGGTTGTTGTAGAATAAAAAAAAAAATGACAAATATAAAAAACAAATATGGGGTGACTTATATGCTAAAAAATGAAAAACAACAAAAAAAGAGTAAACAGCGTCTGGAGCATGGAGCTTTGGCAGTTCTCGGAGCAGAGGCATTGCAAAGAGTAATACTGAGTATCATCGATATCGGCGTATTGCTTCTAGACATCTTGTGGGGGGGGGGCCTCGGCGTGACATGTGCTCATTGGATGTGATTTATGAAGAAGGATTCAAGCACCAACCAATCAGATGTTTTTAAATAACCAGTGATAGGGAAAAAAAAAAACAGCGGTGCCACTACTCAACAACCAATCAGAGCCCTCATCCATTTTCAGCGGCAGCTGGAATCTGATTGGTTGCGATGATGCCCGGGGGTCTCTGTCTACTCAAGTGTTACCAACAAAATGAAAAGATGTTACAGCTGCTTTTTAAATGATACAAATCTGTGTTATAGTAATATAAACTGTATCTAGGAAAGAAAAAATGTAGGATTTTAAAATTGGGGGGAGTTCATTGATTTTTTTGGGTGGGCACAGGATTCCTAAAAAGGGGGCAGTGCTATCACACCCCACCTGCTCCACAGGGCAAATTATACTCTATATAAACATCGCCTTCTTATCAATCACAATGTACAGAGGTATTATCAGACGTTGTTTCTGTAATTCCTTCCTCTAGGACGGGGGTCTCCAAACTTTTCATTACAAGAGCCCTAGTATATATTTTACTAATATTTGTGGTCCTGCAAAAAACAAAAATTCCACATCTTCCCAACAGAGCCTTCCTTATATTCAGGGCCTATCGGAGCCCCCCCTTACATCAGGGTCACTATTAGAGCTCCCCTGTACATTGTGGTCCCCTGCTAGGTCCCCCCCTTAAATTAGGGCCTTTATCAGAGTCCCTCCCCATACATCATAGACCCCTTACATCAGGGTCCCTATTAGAGCCCCCCTTACATCAGGGTCCCCATCAGAGCCCTCCTTACATCAGTGTCCCTATTAGAGCTCCCCTGTACATTGTGGTCCCCTGCAAGCCCCCCCCCCTTAAATTAGAGCCCTTATCAGAATCCCTCTTACATAGGAGTACCCCCCCGTACATCATAAACCCCTTACATCAGGGTCCCCTTACATCATGGTCCCCTGCAGAGCCTCCCCCCTCACATTAGGGTCTCAATCAGAGTCCCCCTTGCACAAAAGTCCCCCCCATACATCAGGGACCCCTTACTTTAGAGTCCCCATCAAGGTATCACATACACCAGGGTCCCTATCAGAGCCCCCTTACATGATGTTCCGTTGCAGAGCATCTCCTCACATTAGGGTCCCCATTAGAGTCCCCCTTACATAAGAGCCCCCCCCATACATCACAGTCCCCTGTTACATATGGGGGGGGGGTTAAAAGCGAACACCATAGGCAACCTCTACTGGCCTCAATCATCAATGCGCACATTAAGGACACACTACTTGCCAGATAAAATCTTGTAATGGGCCAGGTGGGGCCGTAGTTCGGAGACCCCTGCTCTAGAACAACCCCCCCCCCCCCTATTTTTAAATTCTGAAAATCTATTTTCATGGACCCGATCCTTTCCCAGCCTCCCACCGCTGGAATCGATACATTTTGGGTCACATTCACCAAAATAGAACGATCCTTTATTTCCCATCAGAGCCAATATTTATTTTTATTTTTTTGCCACGAGAGCCGGAAAATAAAGACCACCGTGGAAAATGCGCTGCAGCTTTGTGAACCGACCCCCCTAATTTCAATTTTACGGGTGATGTAAATTTCGGACAAAATTTAAAATGAAAACAAGGAAATTTTTTCTTTTTTTAATTTGACAAAATCTGTGCAGAGCAGCTCCATAGACACACCAAATCCTTCGGAATCAGTAAACTAGCTAAAGAACAACTTTCGACCTTTGATACCGCCCAGTAGCGCTGCCCTGTCTCCTCCCGCCAAGGGTCTCTGAGGGCCGCTCTGTTGGGTTCTGCGTATGTCCCATGTCCTGACACCAGGGGGAGCGTATAGCAAATAAGACACTAAAACTACAATATCACACCTAAATACTAATAACAGACAATACAGAAGGAACCAACTAGGACTTTGTTTTTTTTGGGTCCCAGAAATCATAGCACCTTAATTAGGGATCAATAATGGTGGGACGGGACCAGGTCAATGAACCTTTCAGGGGGCTTCTTGTTAAATCACTTCTGGCCTTTGGTATAATGAACGTGCTCTTCTTTGAGATAATGGGGATCACTCTGAAACAAAGTAGCACACTGGAAATTCAACCAATCGGATGACAGCAATTTTTCTTGAGCGGGCTACAATAGGAAAGCTCCAATTGGGCCATTGTGGGCAACTCACTGCTCCATTGTGCTACTCTTAATAGGTCTCCCCACTGTCTCGAAGGGCACCCCAACACCATCAAATATTTTGTAAAACCCGAACAGGGCAGGATCAGGATGACTCGGGGTACATCCTAAAAAAAAAAAAAAAAAAATATGCCCATTGGGGAGACCTACCAGACCCTCCCAGACCCTTGCTTGCGTGGCACCTCTCTTGGTAACCACCACACCTGTAGACTTTCTCACTTGCTTTTACCGTGACACCCCTTTCACCGGGACGAAATGTACCCAGATTAAGGCTGGAGGGGGGGGGGGGCACAGAATCTTCTTGTAGTGAGATAATACAGTAAGGAAAATAAAAGGTGGAACGCAATAAGGCACTCGGCAATGGCAGAAGAAAAAGATGGATTGTGCCCCCTGCAAGCAACGCGTAGGCAACGGCCACCATGCTGCTGGTTTAATGGATGAGGGCCCATGTTCACCCTCCGCTGGGTAATGGCATAGTTTTAGGCCGAGTGCCTTATTGCCTCCCAGATCAAGGGGGTGGGGTGGGGGGCGGGAAGCGTGGGTAAGCGATCTCGGAAAGCCGTGGAATGGTAAAGTGATTGGATAGTTTTTTTTTGGTGGGGGCACTTACTCAGAAGCCCACTCCCCTTCGTTATTTGCACCTATGCCCTACAAAGATTGATTTGTCATCGACAGCTAAAATCAGATTCTCCTGCCCGTCCCTATAGACTAAGTAATGGAGAGGTGGGCGCGGCACGGAGCCCTGCCAGCTGGCAGGGGATCTGCAGTCTCTTCAGATGTCTTTGCTGCCGGCCTGCTTGGATTTCTCAATCGTCTCCTGCGAAGGCAAAGAAACAAAATCGGTCGGTATAAAAAAAATATATTTTTCAAGCAGCGTAAGGCTGGATTCACACCTATGGCATTTTGCAGATTTGCACTACAGTCCATCTAACATGGTTTCCTAGGGAACACGTTCTGTAGTGCAAATCTGCAAAATGCAAAAAAGCACTAAAAACGCCATAGGTGTCCAGCCTAAGAGCCCGAGTCCATTTTTTACATTTTTTTTATTTGTGTCATGGACTTGTGCATTCTTATACAAGTCCATGCTTTGTAGCAAGTCAAAAGGAGGTCAACTGCAGGTCATATGCACCTTGTCAATGAAATCTGATTGATCGCAGAAGTGTGCCAAACTGATATCGTGGATGCAAACCCAAAGCTCATCTACACAGGGCCTAAAACATATTACCCGCAGATTTATTGCACTCCATGAAACAATACAACGGTCCAAATGTAATACCTGGCTGCAGGTACACAGTTAGAGTGCTAAATTGATAATTAAAGTGTAACAATCATCTCTCCAGGAATCCAGCTCTGGATCTCTGGCACTGCGAGCATTCAGGAGACTGCTTTCCTGATTGGCGCCGTCTTAAATTATGAAGCAATGCACGGCTTAGCAGTCAAGTAATGCATTGCTATGCTATAGCTAGGCTCCCCCTGCTGCAGTACCTTACTTATATCACTATGCCTCCCGTGTCCTCCGTGCCATCCTCTGGGTAATCAGTGTCTTCAAGTGTGCCCCTGTAACTCCAGTGCAACCCCATGACTCCAGTGTAACCTGTGTTTCTAAGTGCACCCCTGCGTCTCTGAGTGAGCCCCTGTACACCCCATGCCATCTATTGACTGTGCTCCTATGCACCCCCCATGACTCCAGTGTGCCCCTGTGTTTTCAAATGTGCTCCTGTGCGTCCCATGTTATCTAGAGGCTCTCACTGTGCTCCTGTGCACCCCCCATGACTCCAATGGGCCCCTGTGTTTTCAAGTGTGCTCCTGTGCGTCCCATGTTATCTAGAGGCTCTCACTGTGCTCCTGTGCCCCCCCCCCCCATGACTCCAATGGGCCCCTGTGTTTTCAAGTGTGCTCCTGTGCTTACCATGTTATCTAAAGACTCTCACTGTGCTCCTGTGCACCCCCATGACTCCAGTGCACCCCTGTGTTTTTAAGTGTGCTCCTGTGTGTACCATGTTATCTAGAGGATCTCACTGTGCTCCTGTGCACCCCCCATGACTCCAGTGCACCCCTGTGTTTTCAAGTGTGTTCCTGTGCGTACCATGTTATCTAGAGGCTCTCACTGTGCTCCTGTGCACCCCCCCATGACTCCAGTGCACCCCTGTATTTTCAAATGTGCTCCTGTGCGTCCCATGTTATCTAGAGACTCTCGCTGTGCTCCTATGCACCCCCCATGACTCCAGTGCGCCCCTGTGTTTTCAAATGTGCTCCTGTGCGTCCCATGTTATCTAGAGACTCTCATTGTGCTCCTATGCACCCCACATGACTCCAGCGCACCCCTGTGTTTTCAAATGTGCTCCTGTGTGTACCATGTTATCTAGAGGCTCTCACTGTGCTCCTGTGCACCCCCCATGACTGCAGTGTGCCCCTGTGTTTTCAACTGAAGCAACGCATGAATGGCTCAGTGCTCAAGTAACACAATGGTACGCTTTAACTGGACCCCGCACTGCCCTATAGACTCCAAGTGCATCTTCATGTCTCCAAGCATGCTCCTGTGCAACCCATGCCATCTACTGACTCTCATCTACCCCCCTCCCCCCCCCGCACCCTCCATGACTCCAGTGTGCCCATGTGCCTCTAAGTGAGCCCCTGTGCACCCCACATCATCTACAGACTCACTGTGCTCCTATGCACCCACCATGATTCCAGTGCGCCCCTGTGTTTTCAAGTGAAGCAACTCACAAATGGCTCAGTGTTCAAGTAACACAATGGTACACTTTAGCTGTGCCTCTGTGCACCCTTTAGACTCCTGAATGCCCGTGACTCCAGTGGACCCCTGTGTCTCTAAGTTCACCCGTGTCGGTGAGTGAGCCCCTGTACACCCCATGTCATCTACTGACTCTCATTGTGCCCCTGTGTACCCACCCCTCCCCCATGACTCCAGTAGTAACCTGTGTTTTCAAGTGATGCAATGTATGAATGGCTCTGCCCTGCAGTGGCATATCTGTATCCCCATGCCTCCTGTGTCCTCCATGTCTGCCTCCATCATCTGGGTAATCAGTGTTATCAAGTGTGTCCCTGTGACTCCAGTGTACCCCATGACTGCAGTGTGCCCCCTGTATATCTGAGATTACTCACTCTAAACTCCAAGTGTATCCCCAGTATATCCAAGTGAGCCCCTGTGCACCCCATGTCATCTACTGACTATAATGGCTTAGCGTTCAAGTAACAAAATGGTACACTTTAGCTTGGCCCCATGCTACAGTGCCTGATCTGTATCCCTTTGCCTCCTGTGTCCTCCATGCCTGCCTCCATCCCCTGGGTACTCAGTGTCATCAAGTGTGCCCCTGTGACCCCAGTTCACCCCAATTACTCCAATGTGCCCCTGTGCACCCCCTAGACTCCAAGTGTACCCTGTGTCCCCAAGTTTGCCCTATAGACTCCAAGTGCATCTTCATGTCTCCAAGCATGCTTCTGTGCAACCCATGTCATCTACTGACTCTCATCTACCCCCCGCCCCCCCCTGCACCCTCCATGACTCCAGTGTGCCCATGTGCCTCTAAGTGAGCCCCTGTGCACCCCACGTCATCTACCGACTCACTGTGCTCCTATGCACCCACCATGATTCCAGTGCGCCCCTGTGTTTTCCAGTGAAGCAACTCACAAATGGCTCAGTGTTCAAGTAACACAATGGTTCACTTTAGCTGGGCCCCACGTCACAGTGCCTTATCTGTATCCCCTTGCCTCCTGTGTCCTCCATGCCTGTGTCCATCCCCTGCGTACTCAGTAGACATGTGCAGAGTAAAATATTTCGTTTCGGAATTTCGTTTTCGTCTGAAAACTTAATTTATTTAGTTACTCCCGAAATTCGTTTTTATTTATTTCGTTTTTCGTTCAAAAATTGCATTCGTCCGAAAATCCACATGAATTACGGTCGAATCTGTCTTGGAAGGCTTATGGTGTCTGTCGAATGTATAAAGAAGATTCGACGGAGCTAACTATATAGCATACTTTAGAACCCTATTAAAGTCTATGGGACTCCAACGTTCAAAATCTAAAGTGCTAATTTTAAAGGCTAATTTGCAAGTTACTGTCCTAAAAAGTGTTTGGGGACCCGGGTCCTGCCCCAGGGGACATGTATCAATGCAAAAAAAAGTTTTAAAAACGGCCGTTTTTTCGGGAGCAGTGATTTTAATAATGATTAAAGTGAAACAATAAAAGTGTAATATTCCTTTAAATTTCGTAGGGGGGGGGTTGTCTATAGTATGCCTGTGAAGGGGCGCATGTTTCCCGTGCTTAGAATTGTCCCTGCACAAAGTGTCATTTATGCAGGAAAAAAAGTCCTTTAAAATCACTCGCAGCTATAATGAATTGTCGGCTCCGTAATACAGAGAACACTCATTGAAAGTCATTGATAAAAAAATAAATAAATAAATAAATAAAAAAAAAAAAGCGTGGGGGTCCCCCAAATTCAATTACCAGGCCCTTCAGGTCTGGTATGGATATTAAGGAGAACCCTGCCTCAAATTTAAGAAAAAATTTGACGTGGGGTTCCCCCTAAATATCCATAACCAGACCCTTCAGGTCTGGTATGGATATTAAGGGGAACCCCGCGTCAAATTAAAAAAAAAATTGACGTGGGGTTCCCCCTAAAAATCCATACCAGACCCTTTATCCGAGCACGCAACCTGGCAGGCCGCAGGAAAAGAGGGGGGGACGAGAGAGCGGCCCCCCCTCCCTCCTGAACCGTACCAGGCCACATGCCCTCAACATTGGGAGGATGCTTTGGGGGTCCGTGACCCCTCAAAGCACCTTGTCCCCATGTTGATGAGGACAAGGGCCTCATCCCCACAACCCTGGCCGGTGGTTGTGGAGGTCTGCGGGCGGGGGGCTTATCAGAATCTGGAAGCCCCCTTTAACAAGGGGACCCCCAGATCCCGGCCCCCCCCCTGTTTGAAATGGTAAGGGGGTACAAAAGTACCCCTACCATTTCACAAAGAAAGTGTAAAAAATGTTTAAATAAAACAAACACACTTTTTAAAAATTCCTTTATTAAAAATAAAAAAAAGATTCCAGCGGCGGTAATCCACTCTTGCTATCCAGCGACGGACGGTCAGCTCTCCATCGATGTCTAATGTCATCCAGCGCAGCGCAGCGAATCCTTCGTCCTTCTTCTGTCTCCTCCACGGAGACACTGGAGGCATTCCGGCGCTGACGTTTCTTATATACGGAGGGCGGGGCCACCCGTCACCTGACCCCGCCCCCCTCTGACGCAAGGGGAAACCCGGGGTTCCCCGTGACGTATGGGTGACCCCGCCCCCCTCTGATGTAACGGAAACCTGCCTGTGTTACATCAGAGGGGTGCGGGTCACCCCTACGTCACAGGGAACCCCGGGTTTCCCCTTGCGTCAGAGGGGGGCGGGGTCAGGTGACGGGTGGCCCCGCCTACCCTATATAAGAAACGTCAAGCCGCCGGAATGTCTGTAGTGTCTCCTCCACGGAGACAGAAGAAGGATGCTGCGCTGCGCTGGATGACATTAGACATCGATGGAGAGCTGACCGTCCGTCGCTGGATAGCAAGAGTGGATTACCGCCGCTGGAATCTTTTTTTTATTTTTAATAAAGGAATTTTTAAAAAGTGTGTTTGTTTTATTTAAACATTTTTTACACTTTCTTTGTGAAATGGTAGGGGTACTTTTGTACCCCCTTACCATTTCAAACAGGGGGGGGCCGGGATCTGGGGGTCCCCTTGTTAAAGGGGGCTTCCAGATTCTGATAAGCCCCCCGCCCGCAGACCTCCACAACCACCGGCCAGGGTTGTGGGGATGAGGCCCTTGTCCTCATCAACATGGGGACAAGGTGCTTTGAGGGGTCACGGACCCCCAAAGCATCCTCCCAATGTTGAGGGCATGTGGCCTGGTACGGTTCAGGAGGGAGGGGGGGCCGCTCTCTCGTCCCCCCCTCTTTTCCTGTGGCCTGCCAGGTTGCGTGCTCGGATAAAGGGTCTGGTATGGATTTTTAGGGGGAACCCCATGTCAAATTTTTTTTAAATTTGATGCGGGGTTCCCCTTAATATCCATACCAGACCTGAAGGGTCTGGTTATGGATATTTAGGGGGAACCCCACGTCAAATTTTTTCTTAAATTTGAGGCAGGGTTCCCCTTAATATCCATACCAGACCTGAAGGGCCTGGAAATTGAATTTGGGGGACCCCCACGCTTTTTTATTTATTTATTTATTTTTTTATCAATGACTTTCAATGAGTGTTCTCTGTATTACGGGAGCCGACAATTCATAATAGCTGCGAGTGATTTTAAAGGACTTTTTTTCCTGCATAAATGACACTTTGTGCAGGGACAATTCTAAGCATGGGAAACATGCGCCCCTTCACAGGCATACTATAGACAACCCCCCCCCTACGAAATTTAAAGGAATATTACACTTTTATTGTTTCACTTTAATCATTATTAAAATCACTGCTCCCGAAAAAACGGCCGTTTTTAAAACTTTTTTTTGCATTGATACATGTCCCCTGGGGCAGGACCCGGGTCCCCAAACACTTTTTAGGACAGTAACTTGCAGAATCTTTTCTCTCTGTCAAATCTTTTTTCTCTGTCGAATATTTTCTCTATATAATCTTGGACTAATAGAGGTAAGGTTAAGCACATTCGACCACAGGTTCTATAGACAGATTGTTATCGTCAGAGTCATGTCGAATCTCCTATTCTATATCGAACTGTTGTAACAATGAAAACGAAAATAAAGCATTTATTTATGTCGGATCTTTCGTTTTTCGGATTTTGTGCTTTCGTTATCGTTTGTCAAAACGAAAACGAAAATAGCTGAAATTCGGACGAAAATGCATTCGGACGAAAACGAATGCACATGTCTAGTACTCAGTGTCATCAAGTGTGCTGCTGTGACTCCAGTGCACCCCCATGACTCAAGTGTGCCTCTGTGCAATCTTCAAGTGAGCCCCTGTGCGCCCCATGTCATCTAGTGACTCTCATTGTACCCCTGTGCACTCCCCATGACTGCAGTGCTGCCCTGTGTTTACAAATGTGCCCCTGTGTGCCGTTTAGACTCCAAGCGCACCCCCATGTCTCCAAGTGTGCTGCTGTGCGCCCCAAGTCATTAATGACTCATATTGTGCCCCCTGTGCACCCCCTATGACTTCAGTGTGCCTCTTTGTCTCCAAGAGTGCCCCTGTACTGAAGCAGTGGTCTCTCTGCAGAGATCAGACACACACCCTGCTGAGTCAGAGCTAGAGCTCTCCAATCAGCAGGGAGTATGAGTTTTGCTGATTGTAGAGCTATATCACTCCTAACTGTAAGAAATGGCAACAATTGAGCTTAGTTATCCCATGCATGACTGCATTGTAGCGATGCTGAAATTGGTTGCACCGTCTGCTGGCTGAATAGAGGATTGTGAGAACTGAAGTGCCTTACTCACCTGGTGCTTTCTGAGTTCATCCACATATCGGCTCATATCTCCCTCTGGGTGGCCGTCTTTGTCTGGAAGGAAGATAACGTTTAATTAATGACAGAATATGGTGTGCAATGTACCTGCAATTCATGAATGACCTTCCACCTGCTGAAAGTAAAAGTTTACAGCTGACCTTCAGCCTTCCCTCCAGTCTTGCACAGGTGCACCTCGCTCCTCTCCTGGACCGAAATGGCTTCCTCTGATTTCACTGCACACTGTGAGCTTCTCACAATGTGTGTTAGAAGCTGTAGAACAGGGATATGCAATTAGCGGACCTCCAGCTGTTGCAAGACTCTGAGAGCCGCAAGCGTGACACCCAGAGGCAGATGCATGATGGGACATATAGTTTTGCAACAGCTGGAGGTCCGCTAATTGCATATCCCTGCTGTAGAAATTCAGATAGCGCCCACCTCATTTCTTGGTTGGAGGACATCTATCATTGTCTAACCCTTTCCTCCCCAGCTTGACTCTCCCTGGCCCGCCCCTTTCATTCATTGGATTTCAGTTCTTTCAATCACGGAGGCTCAGCATCACACCTGGGCTTACGTAGATTGGCCTGCATGCAAATGATAAGTTGCCTAGGAGCCTGGCTCAGTGTTCAGGTAAGGCTCCATGCACACTGAAGCTCAAAAAAGCTTTTTCTGGACGCCAGATTGCTGGCAGAAAACGCTGGTTGAAAAACATGCTTTTAACAGCGTTTTGTACTAGCGTTTATGAGCATTTATTAGCGTTAGCGTTTATGGGCGTTTTCAATAAAAAATACACAGAGGACACTCCAAAAATCCCACAGTGCATTCCAAACTCCCACAATGCATTGAAAAAATAGAATGCCGAACATTAATTAATGTGTGTTTATGAGCGTTTATAAGCGTTTATCTGCGTTTGTCGTTTTTTGCCGGTGAAAAACTGCCCTTTGAACGCAAATTTCTGGCGCTCAGAAAAAAGCCCATAAACTCCACTGCTCATTAAAGCTAAAAAAATGTCCATGTGTGCATGGACACATAGGCTAACATAGAGTGGAGATTATGGGGCTTTTAAAAAAAAAAACGCCCAAACTCCAATAAACTGCAGTTTATGAGCTCCAGTGTGCATGGAGCCTAATGCCGCGTACACACGATCGAATTGTCCGGCGTACTTAGTCCGGCAAACAACCTGGCGGACTTTCTATCGAACGGACTTGGCCACACACGGACACACGGAAAGTCCGGCGATTGCTAGCGCGATGACGTACAGCACGTACGGCAGGACTAGAAAAAGGAATAGCCAGTAGCCAATAGCTTCCTTTTCGTACTTGCTTCTGAGCATGCGTCATTCTTAGTCCGCCGTACTAGCATACTCACGAACGTATTGTCCGCTGAAACCCAAGTCCTTTCTAAGTCCGCCGGACTTTACGCTGAAAAAGTCCGCTGAAGCCCACACACGATCGAATTGTCTGGTGAAATGCGGTCCGGCGGACTAAGTACGCCGGACAATTTGATCGTGTGGCTGCAAGCTAGCCCAGGTAAATTTAGTTCTTTAAAGCCCCGTACACACTATCAGATTGTCTGCTGAGTTTTTCCTTCAGATTTACCAAAACCATGTAGTAGAAGGGCCTGCCTGATTGCATACACATTGAAACTCCTAAGGTTTGACCTCATATTATATGGTTTTGGTAAATCTGAAGGAAAAACTCAGCAGACAATCTGATAGTGTGTACGGGGCTTTAGCGGCACTGTAATTAGTTAAGCGGCTTGTGATTACTTTGGGCTGTTCTATTATTATGGGAAACTGTTTGAATTCGAAAAAACTATTCAAATTCGAAAACTTTTCAAATTCGAAAAGCCATTCGAAAAGAACCATTCGAATTCGAATTTCGTACACATTTTTTTTTGTTATTTCGGATGAGTTTAAATTCAGTACTATTGTAATTCGTCCGAATTTCAGTTCGGGAACGAAACTAACCACACATGTCTAACGCCTAGACTAATCAATGACCCAGGAACACAGTGACTGAGACCGTGTGCCTGGTTGCTAGTACACTAACTGGGGAAAGAGAGACCTAGGTGAGTAAAAGATTCTGGACAGACGCACTCCAAATTAAATTTCTCGTGCCTTTATTAGAACATCAAGATGTTACATGTTACAGCAAAGTAATACAGAACCAAAAACAGCTGACGCGTTTCACACTAAACGTAGCGCTTACTCGTATCTCATGAGCTATGATTAAGCGCTACGTTAAGTGTGAAACACGACAGCTGTTTTTGCTTCTGTATTACTTTGCTGCAACATGTACGGTGTGATCTTGATGTTCTAATAAAGGCACGAGAAATTTCATTTGGAGTAAAGCCGTGCAGAATTTTCTACTCACGTTGATTTGCTATATGCATTAGCCGTCACCTGGGGCTCTTTGTTTCCTGGAGGAAAAACCTTTTTCTTTCAGCAGACCTACCTGGAGCGGTGGTAACCCAGTCTCTTTATAGGGAAAGAAACCTGGGACCAAATCAGCGGGCCCTTTCGGGGGTAAGCACTGCACATTCCTATGCATTTTGGCTGAACCCCGGTTTCAATAAACTTTTCTTGCACAGTCTAATGCCCCGTACACACGAGCGGAATTTCAAAAGATCCATGCAAGATTTTTCAGACGGAATTCAGCTCAAGCTCGGCTTGCATACACACGGTCACACAAAAGTTCTCTGAACTTTCGACCGCCAAGAACGCGGTGACGTACAACACTACGATGAGCCGAGAAAATGAAGTTCAATGCTTCTGAGCATGCGTCTAATTGTTTCCAAGCATGTGTAGGAACTTAGAGAACCTGCTCTCAATCTCTTGCTTGGCGGAAACTCCGCCAGCAAAAGTCAGATGGAGCCTACACATGGTCGTAAATTTCCGACCAAAAGCTCACATCGGACTTTTGCTTTGTAGGCAGAATTTCCGTTCGTGTGTACGGGGCTTAAGATTTCCATTGGTTTTCTATTCTGCTGTCATTGGGGTTGGTTTACTAAAGACAAAAAAAAAAAAAAAAAAAAAGACGGTGCACTTTGCAAAGTGCAGTTGCTCCAGAGCTTAGTAAATGAGCAGAAGCTCTGCTGACTTCCATCATCCAATCACGTGCGAGCAAAAATGCTGTTTTTATCTTCTTATTTTCCTTGCACGTGATTGGGTGCTCTTTGCAAAGTGAAGCTTTACCTCATTTACTAAGCTCTGGAGCAACCGCACTTGCAGAGGGTCAACTACACTTTGCAAAGTGCACAGTCTATTTGGCTTTAATAAATCAACCCCCATTGTACATTTTTTGATTATGAAAGCCAATACAAATATTCACTCTCCACCAGGGCTCAAGTCCTGCGGGAACGCATGGGAACGGAGTTCCTGTACTTTTTCCACAACAGGAACTCAGTTCCCGTTAGCAGCCTCATCCTGCAAGACTTTGAATTATGCGAGCTGTGTGGCAGGTGCAACACCAGCAACTGCTGACATAGCTCGCAATAGTAAGTGCCGCACACCTGACCATTCAGGCATTGCCAGTAGGGGGCCCCATGACAGCTTTCGCTTCAATCAACCTGTCAATCACAGCTAGCTGATGGGTAGATCAGCTATTCTGCTCACAGGACATGCAGGGAGAGAGGTGAGCTGAGGGAGGAACATCAGTTTGGGATGGTAAGCTGAGCACAATACCCGGCAAAGTTTAATGCCAGGAGGGAAGTTTATGTGGAAATATGTGAAGGGTTGGAATAGCAGCGAGTGTGTGTTGGAGCCCTGCAGAGTTTGCAGCCCCCCAAGCTAACATACATCTCCTAAGTAGGAACACATCACTATCTCCCCAAGCATTCTGTACAGATAATATGCAGTTAATTTATGACCTTTCCGTTTAACCCTGTGTTATCCAAACTCTGTTCAATGAAAAGTGTAAACTCACCACATAAACACTCTATATACAAAATAACATTCCCCAGTAAAGATCAGAACACGATGTTCACATTTGCATGGAAGCACAATTGAATGAATGCTGATTATTCAGACAATTATCGTATTTATGTTTATTGAGGATTGTGTTTTTTTTATGTACTAACAGTTAAGCTTCATACACACAATACAAAAATTGGATGAAAAATACCACTTTTGAAGCGTTCGTGCATATGAGCGTATCATTTTTATTTTTTTTGGTGGACGAGTGGATCTTGGGTAGGAGTTCCCACACTTTTTTCCCCGGGACTTGACCCCTGCTCTCCACTACTGTTCCTGAAACACATATGTGAATACAGTGGAACCTTGGTTTATGAGTAACACGGTTAACGAGCGCTTTGAAAGACAAGCAACTTTTTTTTTTTTTTTTAAATCCTGACTCGGTTTGCGAGTGTTGTCTTGCAAAACGAGCAGAATTTAAGCTAATGGGGTGAGCAGTACCGCATTTGGCCAGAGGTGCGGGGGAGCCGGTGACACTCGGAACAGTTCGGAGCTGTTTGTAAATACTCAGAAATTCTCCGTCCCCATGTGTTTCCGAACCTTTCCGAGTTCAGCCGAGCTGTCCCCGAGTATTTCCAAGGCTCTCCGGTGCCCCCCCGCCTCTGGCCACATGCGGTATTGCATGCAATAGAAGTCAATGCGAAACAAATTATCTTTGTTTCTATTGACTTCTATAGGGAAACTCGCTTTGATATGCAAGTGCTTTGGATTACAGACATTCTCCTGGAATGGATTATGCTCATAATCCAAGGTTCCACTGTATACAGGAAGCTACACAGCTGTGATATTTACTAAAAAAAACAAGTTCTATACAGATTTTATCATATAAATCAGCCTCTCAACATTTTTACCCCAGAGGAACCATTGAAATCATTTTCAGGTCTCGAGGAACCCTTACTAAAACCAATTAATTGGTAGGCAGTGAAAAAAAAAAGGCCCTTACATTTGTGGTCATGAGGAATAAGGCAGCCCTTACAGTGGCGGTAAAAATACAATCCCTATGGACGACTTAAAAGATTGTTGGCTTCATGCAACTGGCTTTACCAACAGAACTATGCAGACACCTTAAGATAGGAGGTCAATCAGCCACAGCTTGAGGAACCCCCATCAACCTTTGGAGGAGCCCTAGGGTTCCGCGGAACCCTGGTTGAAAATGGCCGCTATAGATGACAGGTTCTCATTGAGTGTAGACAGGCTGATTGTGCAGGCAGTTTGGGCTCACTTACCTTCACAGGACATGGCGGTGCACACCCAGTTCCCACAGGCACATACACAGCGGTTACACTGCACCTGGGTCTCTGCTCCATCTTCGTAGGTTTCATCCTCCAGGGCGCATTCTGTAAGACAACACCAGACATTGACCTACAAAGCCTGATTTCCACAGTCCCCTCTTAGATTAGGAGTCCTCCTTTAGGTCAAAGTTGATCAGAATCTCCCCTTAGGTCAGTGACCCCCTTATCCCCTTAGACCAGACATTGACCTACAAAGCCTGATTTCCACAGTCCCCTCTTAGATCAGGAGTCCTCCTTTAGGTCAAAGTAGATCAGAATTCCTCTTAGATCAGAATCTCCCGTTAGATCAGTGACCCCCTTATCTCTTAGATCAGACAATGACCTACAAAGCCTGATTTTCACAGTCCCCTATTAGATCAGGAGTCCTCCTTTAGGTCAAAGTTGATCAGAATCTCTCTTAGATCCGAATCTCCCCTTAGATCAGTGACCCCCTTATCCTCTTAGATCAGACTTCCCTTATAGATCAGAGTCAACTCTTAGATCAGGAGTCCCCCTTTAGATCAGAGTTTCCCCCTTAGATTTGAGGTCCTCCTTTAGATCAGGAGCCCCCCCCAGATCAAAGTTCCTCTTTAGATCAGAGTCTCCCCTTAGACCTGGAGTCCCCCTTTAGATCAGAGTCTGCCTTACCTTACAGGGTGGGAGATAGGAAGCAGGAGCCGGAAAGGCAGAGTCGGGGGGGGGGGGGGGTCAAAGCAGTTTTGCACAGAGGAGTTTCCTTCCTGCTGTGCCTGCTGGGAAAGCATGTCATTGGATCAGGGCTGTCTTTAACACAGGGCAAAAAAGGGCAGCTGCCCCGAGCCCAGTCATTGTTGTGGGGCCCAAGGCAGCTTCCCTTTGAACCGGACTGCCCACAAATAGTTGATAAGTGGATTAGGAAGGGCCCAAGAAAAAAATGTGTCCAGGGTCCAATCAATATTAAAGACTGCCCTGGATTGTTGCTAGGGCACCGACAGTCCTAGCAACCATTGATGGCAAAAATGATTGTTGCTGGTGGAACTTGTAAAGGAGACTGCAGGGGAGAAGTGGATAAGGCAGGCAGCCAATGCTAACAGGAACCTCCAATGAGTGCAATGTGCGAGAACACAGTGGGCCCCATCCTGCTCGGGGCCCGTGGGCCTGGCACACACTATACATATTGACGATATGCCGTTGATAGGTACCAACCCAGAAGCCCCCACATTTGCATCATTGGTATTGGGATGGCCCCATCAGGCCAAGTTAATCCACCATTGGCAGGTGCACAGCTTTGACCATCTGGTCTATCCTCCTCATTTACTGTAGGAGCATGAAGACTGTAGCTGGGCCCCCTTTAACACCCCCATCAGGTCCTAGTTACCAGCCCAGTTTGCTTAATGGATGATCTGGCTCTGGTCCATCATACTCCTGGTTATGGAGGAGAGGTAGGAAGTCTAGTAACATTATTACATAAAATACCCCAGCTACGTACTTTTCTCTGGAGGGTTGAAGCCAGGGTTCAGGCACTTCAGGAACTCGTTAAAGCTCAATTTCCAGTCTGCATTCTCATCCGACAGTTCAATGAGAGCCTCCACGCACAGACCCCTGAGAGACAACCAAATGGATTAGAACCGGTCCAGTAGCTAGATTACTGCTCAATAATACAACTCTAAGAAACATTTTTTTTGCTTTCCAAAAAAATGCTTCTAAACTCAACTGCCTAGAAACGACTATAAATGACACTGTGTACATGTACTGATAAGATAACATACAGGAGACATCGGGGATCCTGTGTACATGTACTGATAAGATAACATAGAGGAGAGATTGGGGATCCTGTGTACATGTACTGATAAGATAACAGAGGAGAGATCGGGGATCCTGTGTACATGTACTGATAAGATAACATAGAGGAGAGATCGGGATCCTGTGTACATGTACTGATAAGATAACACAGAGAGATCGGAGATCCCGTGTACATGTACTGATAAGATAACATAGAGGAGAGATCGGGGATCCCATGTACATGTACTGATAAGAAAACACAGAGAGATCGGAGATCCTGTGTACATGTACTGATAAGATAACACAGAGGAGAGATCGGGGATCCTGTGTACATGTACTGATAAGATAACATAGAGGAGAGATCGGAGATCCTGTGTACATGTACTGATAAGATAACATAGAGGAGAGATCGGGGATCCTGTGTACATGTACTGATAAGATAACATAGAGGAGAGATCGGGGATCCTGTGTACATGTACTGATAAGATAACATAGAGGAGAGATCGGGGATCCCGTGTACATGTACTGATAAGATAACATAGAGGAGAGATCGGGGATCCCGTGTACATGTACTGATAAGATAACAGAGGAGAGATCGGGGATCCCGTGTAAATGTACTGATAAGATAACATAGAGGAGAGATCGGGATCCTGTGTACATGTACTGATAAGATAACATAGAGGAGAGATCGGGGATCCTGTGTACATGTACTGATAAGATAACATAGAGGAGAGATCGGGGATCCTGTGTACGTGTACTGATAAGATAACATAGAGGAGTGATTGGGGATCCTGTGTACATGTACTGATAAGATAACACAGAGAGATCGGAGATGCCGTGTACATGTACTGATAAGATAACACAGAGGAGAGATCGGGGATCCCGTGTACATGTACTGATAAGATAACACAGAGGAGAGATCGGGGATCCCGTGTACATGTACTGATAAGATAACACAGAGGAGAGATCGGGGATCCCGTGTACATGTACTGATAAGATAACACAGAGGAGAGATCGGGGATCCCGTGTACATGTACTGATAAGATAACACAGAGGAGAGTTCAGGGGCAGCTGAAAAAAAACTGCACAACTGCTCCTAAACGACCGTTTAGCAGCAACAGTGTACATGAAGCCTAAATCGCATTTGTATCATGCAGGTGTGATTTTGATGGGTTTACATTGAGGTCTATGGACCTCAAGTCACATGCAAGTCGGGAACCAAACTAGTGCAGGAACTACTTTGAAGTTGCTATGACTTGAAGTCGCACAAATATGAACGGTCATCACTGGGAAACATGGGGTGCGGCTCGTCATGTGACTTTGGGGTCCAAAGGCTCATGACAAGTCGCACAAGTGTGAATGGGGCCTTACTCTATTGTTAGGATCTGTGTGCAGGTCTGTGACCTATTGTGCCTATTATGAGGGGCTCGGGGCTTGGCCCCCCCCTCCCCATCACTACTGTATTTTTATGTATTTTATAGCATGGAGAATGTAATAGGAAGAGGAGGAACAAGCAATCACGGGCAGAAAAAACAATAAAGGCTGCAATCTCTTAGATCTAACAAGCAGGGCCCTCCGATTACTCTTATACCAAATTGTTTTCTATCTGTACTGTCTGCCTTCATTTTGTATAGCACTGCGCAAACTGGTGGCGCTATATATATATATATATATATATATATATATATATATATATATATATATATATATATATATATATATATATATATATATAATATTAGACATGTGCACTACTGAAAATTTTCTTAATTTTCATTGCATTTGATTTTTGTTTTCTTTGGAAATTTGAAAAAAAAATTGAAAATTTGGGAATTCGAAAATTTGGAATTCGTCAATTCAAAAATTCGGAATTCGTCAATTCGGGAATTTGAAAATTTGGAAATTCAAAAATAAGAAAGAAAAATCTGAAATAACTAACCAACAATAACTAACTATTAAATTATAGGTATTGGAATTTCCTTTCAAATTTGGCTGTTAGTGAATGTAATGAACACAAATTTATCTGAAGTTACAAATTATCTGAAATAACGAATGCCGCATCTAAATAAATGGAACGGAACAAATTAATAATAATAAAAAGTTATTTGTTCAGTTCCATTTGTTTAGATGCAGCATTCGTTATTTTGGATAATTTATAACTTTGGATAAATTCATATTCTTTACGTTCACTAACAGCTACATTTGAAAGGAAATTCCAATACCTATAATTGAATAGTTTAGCAATAGTTATGTATTTATTAGTTAGTTATTATTTCAGATTTTCGGGTTTTCAAATTTTCGTTCTTTTGAATTTTCAGATTTTCATTCTTATTTTCTAATTTCTGGATTTTCGAATTTCGTATTTCAAAATTCTCGAATTTCTGAATATTTGGAAAAATTTAAAACGGGTTTTCGTTAATTTCGTTAAGTTTCCAAATGAACTAATTTGTCGAAATTCGTTAAAAAAACGAATTCACAACAAAACTAATTGCACATGTCTAATAAAAATGATATGGTACCATGCAGTCACTGCCATTTTGCTTCTAATATATTGCAATCATTTTCTATTGGTATCAGATTCTCACTTCAGAATCTTGTTGGTCTCCTGGTCCTGGTAGGTGGTGATGTTAATAGCGGTCTGGTTCAGTTCCAGGAACTTCAGGAATTCGGCAGAGTCCAGGCGGGAGTCACCATCGTCGTAGCTCTGTAATATCAGAGAAATTTAGTGTTATTCCAAGGTTCTCTCAGAAAAAATATCAGCCTTACGTTCACATAGATCGCAGTATACAAATACTCTCTGTGTCTTGCTGGGGAGATTTCCCCTGACTTCCTGTTCAAGAGATACAATGAGAAGTTAGAGGAAATCTGTCTGACGTTAGCGCTGAACTCACCCCAGACATACCACAAGGGGTTAATGCTTGTTTTTCTCGAGGGGTAACATAAATAGCAGTTTTACTTATTTTAGCCTCTAGCTGCATGACTTGTCCCTTGAAGTAGGGCTGGCCCAAGACAGGTCCAAGAATGAAATTCTGTCCCCCCCCCCAAAAAAAAAATCATGCCCACCAAAAGGCCCCACATCCATTATTTTATATCATGATAATTAAAACAAAAATTTAATTTATCAGGTAGTCAGATTGACATGCAACAGCACCTTGTCTATATGCAAAATTATATGACATACAATTATTATGTTCAATGGTATGTGGGCTAGGGTAGAATATAGACAGGCTAGGGTGGTATATAGATAGGCTAGGGTAGTATATTGACAGGCTGAGGTAGTAAATGGGCACGCTAGGGTAGTAAATGGGCACACTAAGGTAGTATATGGACAGGCTAAGGCAGTATAGGGGCAGGCTAGGGTAGTATATAATCAGGCAAGGGTAGTATATGGACAGGCTAAGGCAGTATAGGGGCAGGCTAGGGTAGTCTATAATCAGGCTAGGGTAGTATATGGACAGGTTAGGTCAGTATATAGACAGGCTAGGGTAGTATATGGAGAGGCTAGGCTAGTATATAGACAGGCTAGGGCAGTAAAGGGGTAGGCTAGGGTAGTATAGGGGCAGGCTAGGGTAGTATATAATCAGGCTAGGGTAGTATATGGACAGGCTAGGTCAGTATATAGACAGGCTAGGGTAGTATATGGAGAGGCTAGGCTAGTATATAGACAGGCTAGGGCAGTATAGGGGTGGGCTAGGGTAGTATAGGGGCAGGCTAGGGTAGTATATAATCAGGCAAGGGTAGTATATGGACAGGCTAAGGCAGTATAGGGGCAGGCTAAGGCAGTATAGGGGCAGGCTAAGGCAGTATATAATCAGGCTAGGGTAGTATATAATCAGGCTAGGGTAGTATATAGACAGGCTAGGTCAGTATATAGACAGGCTAGGTCAGTATATAGACAGGCTAGGGTAGTATATGGAGTGACTATGCTAGTATATAGACAGGCTAGGGCAGTATAGGGGTGGGCTAGGGTAGTATAGGGGCAGGCAGAGCGGCACAGGGGGCAGTTGTCATCATGACACACAAAACTGCTGGAAAAAAAAAATCTTAGTCGTCAATTTGATGGGTAAACAGAAGAATAGGAGAGGCGGCCATGTTTCAATTTGCTGCCCCTCTCAAAGTGCTGCCTGGGTTCACATGGACCCACTGGGACCCATGGTAGGGCCGGCCAACCCTTGAAGCCACTTTCCACCGGTTGCAGGCATGCTGGTGTCATCACCTACCATAAAGGACCAGTAGCCTTGCATTTTGTAAGTGAGGACAGCTATTGCCTGTCCACAAACTCGAGCATCGGAGGGTAAAGGAGAGAGGCTGTCAGGTGTCCCCTTAGGAAAATTTCCAATCACTTCCTGTCTAGGAGACACAATAGGAACTGAAAAGGAATCTCTCCAAAGTGAGCTGATATCCAGTCCAGTTGTTATCAGAACAGGTGTCCCCAGTAGAAGATTACCTTCTATTTCTGTTTTGGTGAAAACTGTTAAATGTTGGATCTCCCATCATTTTTTGGCAGTGGTAATCAGGAAAAACAGGTCGCCCAGCGTGAGGGGGGAAGCAAAGACAACAATAAGAACCTCACAGGGATCCTAACTCTTCTCCACTCCTATCTCCAAAACAAAATGAACAGTTTTAGATATGCGGGTTTGCTTCCAGAAGACGATAAAAAAAAATCTAGTTTTCAAAATAATGCAAACACAATTTTTGGGAATATTTGGTACAGAAAGTGAATAGTTCTAACTTGTCCGGTAGTCTAGTAGTTACAGACTCATTCGGAATTCTCACAGGCCCCAAGGACTACACATATCTCTGGGCAGACACATCCTGCTCTGTTCCCAAGCGCTGGTTGTCATGGTGATGGAATGTGATCTCCAGCACCACAAATAAAAAGGCTTTATCTACCGCTAGGCCTCAGCCTGTAACCCTTTCACACCCAGGAGGCCTGATATAAGAGCAACGGCCCAATAAACAGGAATAGGCTTGAAATAAATAAGAATTGACTTCAAGTAAGAGCATGGGCCAAAAAAACAGGAATAGGCCTCAAATGAGGGCCTGTGCCCAATAACTGGAATAGGCCTCAAATAAGAGATGAGGCCCAATAACAGAAATAGGCCTCATATAGGAGCCCAGGACCAATAAACAGGAATAGACTTCAAATAAGAGCCTGGGCCAAAAAAACAGGAATAGGCCTCAAATGAGGGCCTGTGCCCAATAACTGGAATAGGCCTCAAATAAGAGATGAAGCCTGAAAAAAAGGAATAGGCCTCAAATAAAAGCTTGGGCCCAGTAACAGGAATAGGCCTCATATAAGAGCCCAGGAACAATAAACAGGAACAGACTTCATATAAGAGCCTGGGGAAAAAAAACACAGGATTAGGCCTCAAATGAGAGCCTGTGCCCAATATCTGGAATAGGCCTTAAATAGGAGATGATGCCCAATAACAGGAATAGGCTTCAAATAAAAGCCTGAGCCCAGTAACAGGAATAGGTCTCATATGAGCCCAGGACGACTAGACAGGAATAGACTTTATATAAGAGCCCAGGACCAATAAACAGGAATAGACATCATATAAGAGCCTGGGCAAAAAAAAAAACAGGAATAGGCCTCAAATGAGGGCCCATGCCTAATAACAGGAATAGGCCTCAAATAAAAGCCTGGGCCTAGTAACAGGAATAGGCCTCATATAAGAGCCCGGGACCAATAAAGATTTATGGGACTCAAATAAAAGATTGAGTCCAATAAACAGGAATAGGCTTCATATACGAGCCCAGGACCATCCAACAGGAATAAGTCTCAAATGAAAGCCAGGGCCCAATAACAGGAATAGGCCCAAAAATAAGAGCCCATGCCCAATAACAAGAATGGGCCTCAAATAAGAACCAAGGCCCAATAACAAGAATGGGCCTCAAATAAGAACCAAGGCCCATTAAACAGGTATAAGCTGGACTGTAGGTGATAACTGCAGTGGACTTCTTCGTGTGTTGCTACTATAATATCTTTCTGAAACGTGGACAGGATTAAACTGAATATTTATTAATGCAGAAGTGTAGCAGCCATCTTTAAGGATACCACTTTGTAACACTCGTCTGTGGAGTGTCTACAGTACAGGGAGCAGCAACAATCTTTATATTGAGCTATTGTTATCATCATGTGTATGGCCACTATTAATGCACCAAATTCAATCATAATTACCTCCAGTTTGTAGATAACAAAACTGGAGGTGATTAAGACCTATAGTAAGTTGGCGTACAGAGACAGGCCATAGTTCCTATCTCTGTACGCTGCGTAGCAGAGTGACACAATGTCCACTGCCTCCTTCCCATCTGTCATTGGTTGTTAAAGAGGAAGTAAACCCCTTCAAACCACTTTGACCTACAGGTAAGCCTAGATTAAGGCTTACCTGTAGGTCCAAGCAATATCTCCTAAACCTATATTGTTTTGGGAGATATTTGCCCGAAAATGGGCACCGCTGTCTACGGCGCATGCGCCGTAGACAGCGGCGCGCAGGCGCATGAAATGCGGCAAGTCCAAGAATGGATTTGCCTAATTTGTCGACTCCCGTGCGCATGCGCGGGAGTGACGTCATCGCGGCTTCGCCGCTGTCATTGGTCGGAGCTGCGAGACGCCACCAGCAAGATGGACGCGGCGGACTACAGGGATCAGCGGCGACTTCGCTGGCTCCTGTGTCAGGTAAGTGACACATAATGGGCTACTATGCGATGCATAGTAGTCCATTATGCTTTACCTTTGCAGGGAAAAAAAGAGGAAGTAAACCCATCAGGGTTTACTTCCTCTTTAAGGACAGACAGTCCCCTAGCAAACAGTGATGCTGACAGTGGGTGAAGCCTGATGGAGAAGCTGAGACACTAGTTCCCCATTAGATCTGCTTTCTCGTGGTTGGCATCACACAGTGGGCGGATTCTATAACCAATAGCAAGCTGCCTATTGCCTGCGGATCCACCCACTGCCTGCTGTCAACCACAAGGGAAGCGGACCAGATGGGGAACTAGCGTCTCAGCTTCCCCATCAGACGCTGCCCGCCCAGCTACAAAAACTCTCTGCCGCTGTGCCGTCTGTGTCGCATCGGTGGGAAGGGTGCCCAGCTGCGCCGAGGACTCCATCCTGCACACAGTACTTGCTGCAAACTCATTTATGGGTTTTCAACAAGTACATTAATCTGTCCCCTGCACCGTGCAGAGGCACAACGTAATTCTAAAGATTGACACCCTTTATGAATTCTCCAAGCACCGCATCCAGCAAGCTGGTAAATGATTGTAACCGATTAATACATTTTCTGGCATTGGCACTTTTTCTCAGCATTTTACAGAGAATCTGCATAGGGCCCATCGACACAAGAATGCGACACAGGCGCCTTTATGCGCTGTAGCGTTTTATGTTAGCCAGCTGAATAGTCTGTGACAACCTCAACATTAAGAAAAATTGGTTTGGATGCCATTCAAATTGGCTAATGCGTTGTGCATGATGTGCTACCACGCGCTTTGATGACGAATTTGTTGCCACAATGCCAATGTGTGAACAACCCTTAGCCCCTGTACACACGGTCGGACATTCCAAAGGAAAATGTCCAATCGGACCGTGTTGTCAGATAATCTGACCATGTGTGGGCTTCAACTGACTTTTTCCGTCGGAATGTCTGATGAACAAAGTTTGAGAGCTGGATATAAAAATTCTCCAACAACATGATCCGATTGGACAAAGTCCGATCGTTTGTAGAGAATTCCGATCGGACAAAGTGCCACGCATGCTCAGATCAAATTCCTAGACCAAAGCTATTCGCTACTAGCCTGAACGTAGTCCCGTCGTAACTAAATAACGTCATCACGTTACGAACTATTGGATTTTCCGACAACTTTGTCCGACCGTGTGTATGCAACACCAGTTTCAGACAAAATCCGTCGGAAAAAATCAGACGGATTTTGTTGTCGAAATGTCCGACCGTGTGTACAAGGGCTTACACTGCAATGTAAGCTAATTACCTCTCCACTGCATTCTATTGGCTGCTGAGATCACCCCCCCCCCCCCCCCCCACTGTACTTGAACTTGAATTCCCATTTATAGAGGCACCATGGTTATCACCCCCCCCCCCCTTTTTTTTTTTAGAACAACCATTGTACAGCATTGCACATATCAGAATTGTAGAATTGTATATGCTGGATGTTCACTTGCCCGACGGCTGTAAATGGCCTTGACTATGTAACATAAACTTACCAGTTACCATGACAATGCCGAGTGCAGCCGCTGGAATTTTTTCCCTCACTACAGAAAAAAAACGCCAATCCTGCGGCGACCGCGATAAATCAATTTTCAAGAGTTACATAATAAATCCGCTGATGTGTAACTAATTAGACTTCCCTCGTACAGAGGGGCTGAGAACGAGAGTCTATGATCACTATTAATCATGTCATTACGGCCCCCTTCACACTTGTCCATCTCCCCGCAGCATACGTTTTACTACAGAAAAAAAAACCGCATATCAAGCAGAAATCCTGGTCACTCCTTTGAGCTGAGATGATAGAAATTAGGATAGGAAGCATTCTTCTCTATTAAGGGGCGTGAAACGTACACATCAATGGTCGACGTCTCAACACATCCTCATAATGGAAATATCCATCCTGGATGTTTCCCCCTCGCTTTGTATAATGAATGAACAAAACAAAGCACAGTGTAAAAATCACACAACTATGAATTATACAACTTTTTTTAAATTCTTTCTCTGCTGCTGTTAGGGAGATTTCCCCTCACTTCCTGTCCTGGGGACAACCTTTTCATCAGACAGGAAGTGAAGGAATCTTTCCAATGAAGCCTCCCATGGCAGACAAACTTGGCGGCAGTTCTCATCCTCCCCACTCTCCTCCGCTATGTGTCTTTCATGTTCTATCTTGGCCATCCTTATTGCACCCTTACATTTCTTGGTGCATTCTTTATTAAGTCTGAATGCTGATGATGATCCCTCAACCTTGTATTTTTTGAAGGCCTTCTCCTTTGCTTTTATATGCATTTTTACATTGGAGTTAAAGAGGAAGTAAAGGCAAAAAATAAATAAAATAAAAACACACCCTGTAAGGCAAAGGCATAATGAGCTAGTATGCATAGCATAGCATAGCATAGCGATCTGCGGCCTGTCCAGTGCGCTGCTATCTACGGCGCATGCGCCGTAGAAAGCGGTGGCTGTCTTCGGGTAAGTATCTCCTAAACCGTATAGGTTTAGGAGATATTTCTTGGACCTACAGGTAAGCCTTAATCTAGGCTTACCTGTAGGTCAAAGTTGGTTGTAAGGGTTTACAACCACTTTAAGCCATCCAGGACTTTTGTTTGCTCTTTTAAATTTATTACCCAATGGAATGCATTGGCTAATACCCTTATTTAAAGCGGAGGTCCACCCTAAAATGGACCTCCGCTCATCGGAATCCCCCCCCCCTCCGGCGCCACAATCGGCACCTTTCAGGGGGGAGGGGGGTGCAGTTACCTGGATAATCCAGGTAACTGCACCCACTTCCGGGCTAGCTCTCTGCGGAAAGGGGCGTACGTTACGCCCCTTTCCGCAAGCGCCCGCCCCCTTCAGCAAGTGCCCCGCTGCCTGCTGGGAAACACACAGCTCCCAGAGGCAGCGGGGACCGTCCGGATTGCGCCGCGCGGCTCGCGCATGCGCAGTAGGGAACCGGGAAATGAAGCCGAAAGGCTCCATTTCCTGATTCCCATACCCAAGATGGCGGCGGCAGGACCTGATAGACGAGCGAGCGATCGGCTTCGGGTGCCGACATCGCGGGCGCGCTGGACAGGTAAGTGTCACTATTTAAAAGTCAGCAGCTGCAGTATTTGTAGCTGCTGGCTTTTAAAAAAAAAAAAAAAAAACGCGGAGTCCCGGTGGACTCCCGCTTTAATATGCTCTTAAAGCAAACCCATCTCTCCTCCATGTTCTTTGTTCCTAAGATTGTATCCCAATTTATATCTTCTAGCAAGGTTTGTAGTTTAGGGAAGTTGGCTCTTTTGAAATTCAGTGTCTTTGTATTCCCCTTATGTTTTCTATTTGTGTGATTTATACTGAAGCCAATTGACCTGTGATCGCTGTTACCTAAATTGGCCCGTATTTCCACATCCGTGATCAGGTCTGTATTGTTGGTAATCAGTAGATCCAGTAACGTTTTATTTCTAGTTGGTACGTCTACCATCTGACCCATGAAATTGTCCTGCAAGACATTTAGGAACTGGCAAGCCTTAGATGAATGCGCAGTTCCCTCCTCCCAGTCTATGTCTGGATAATTAAATTCATCCATTATAACACTTCCCATCCTTGCTGCTAATCCAAATTGTGATAGCAGATCTGTCTCCCCTTCCTCCCGCGGTTTAGGGGGCCTATAGCATACTCCCAGTATTATTTTCCCCTTAGCTTCATCCCTTTGGAGCTCTACCCATAAGAAATCCACCTCCTCCCTAGCTCCCTTAGTGATGTCATCTCTCACATTCACTTGTACATTATTCTTGATATATAGGCATGCCCTTCCCCCTTTTTTACCCTCTCTATCCCTGCAATAAAGGGTATACCCATGAATGGTTGCCAGCCATTGCAGCCAATCATGAGAGCTGTTGAACCAAGTCTCTGAAATTCCCACAAAATCCAAATCCTCCTCGTACAACAGTATCTCTAGTTCACCCATCTTGTCCGCCAGGCTCCTGGCATTGGTGAACATGCCACATAGTTTAGACCGGTCGCATTTTATCCTCTTATTGGGTGTTCCAAGATTGCAAGTAGGACTTGTTACTACACTTACCTTGGGTTTATGTGCTTTGGTCAACCTACCACTAATGCCCCCAATACTACCCTCTGGAATATGTCCCTCACTGAAAGATAATGTATCAAAAAAATACAAACTATATTTAAAAACACACAGACACGCAATGTGCGCCACTGATCTGGAGCCAGCGAAACCTCTGGCATTTCTTTTTTCTTTTTTGATTTTCACTGACCCTGGAAGCTAACACTCTAAATCACGAAGCGCGAGTGACTTGCCTTGAAGTATCTGTTGAGGATTTCGCTGTAGTTGCTGCCCTTGGAGAACCAGCCGTCTGGGATGATCTCGGCCTCCAGCCATTGGATGATGCGTCGGCGCAGCTCATCGCGATCGGTCTGGTAACACACAACTGTGCAGAGATAGAGAATAAAGAGTTGATTATAAGTGATTATCATCAACATTCTTTATATATGTGGGGTATGGATTCATATCATTGTGATGTTCTCTAGAATAATACAATGATGGTTACCTGGGGTGGCAGCTGGGACCTCTGATGTCTTCTCTGAAAGAAACAGACGAAATAAATGTTAATAAACAGAAGGATGAGCTCATCAGCTTGCTGCTTCTCCTTCACTGACCAATCACAGGCTGGTGGAGGGGCAGGACCTGTGCCGAGTGTGTGCAAATCTCAGACACAACGGTTCCCATAGATATGCATTCATCCCTCACCTTTGCAGTGACCGTCATGGTCCACCTGGATCTTGGAGCCGGTGAGGCAGGCGTCTCGGTGGAGCTCGCAGTGGTTCAGGTAAGTTTTGCCGTTGCTGCCGCAGACGGGTCTTTTGTGAGACTTACATTTCTGGAGGAAGGCGAGAAGAAAGCAAGAACTGCAATCAGAGGGACATCTACCAAATCCATACACCCCACCCACCGGGAGCCAAGAATGATTTCCAGAACTACCCTCCCCAATGATCAGCCTTATTCAATAAGCCTTACAGGAGACCTAAAACCCAATACAAAATGTTAGTTATTAAAAAATCAGCCAACAATGGGTTCCGATAAATCTGTCATGAAAATTTTCACCCCCCTGCTCCGGTTGGCTGGCTCGCTGGCTCCCTCTGGAGTCTACAACAGAGCCCCGAAGGGCAATGAGCTTTTTATTTTCTGGATGCGGAGTTCCTCAACACAGCTCTGACTGATGGAGTCATTATGGTGCAGTCAGAACAGCCCCCACTCCACATAACCACTTCCGGACCGCCACACGCCGATATACATCCTGACTTTGAAGAGGGATATCTTTGTTTTGGCAGCAGCTAGCTACCATAACCCCGGTATACTTTTCTTTGGTGGGAAGTCGAGTTTCCGATAATAGTGGTCTCTGCGGCAGATTCGCCGCAAGATCACTTTTATCGTGGTGGGTCCCCCCCCTCCTCCTGCCGCTCTCTGGTGCCCTCCGTCGCTTACCGGAGCCGTCGGTAGCGGCGGAGGCTGTCGGATCCTTGTCCTTCCCGGGTATGGAGACAAGTGAGGGGAAGGTGGCCCCCCACCCATCTCCATAAAAAAACGTCACTTCCGCCCACAGCTCTTAAAGGGCCATTTTTTTTTTGTATTTTTTTAAATGACAAATTTTTTATTTTTTTTATTTTTTACTGCATTTTAGTATAATTATGAGATGTAAGGTCTTTTTGACCCCCCAGATCTCATATTTACGAGGTCCTGTCATGCTTTTTTTTCTGTTACAAGGGATGTTTACATTCCTTGTAACAGGAATAAAAGGGACACATTTTTTTTTTTTTTTTAAAGAACAGCGTAAAAATATTTAAAAAAATAAAATAAATAAAAAAAAATATATTTAAACACGCGCCTGTCCCGACAAGCTCATGTGCAGGAGCGAACGCATACGTGAGTAGCGCCCGCATATGAAACCGGTGTTCTAACCACACATGTGAGGTATCCCCGCGATCGGTAAAGCGAGAGCAATAATTCTAGCCCTGGACCTCCTCTGTAATTCAAAACATGCAACCTGTAAAATTTTATTAAAAGTCGCCTATGGAGATTTGTAAGGGTAAAAATTTGTCGCCATTCCACGAGCGGGCGCAATTTTGAAGCGTGACATGTTGCGTATTGATCTACTCGGCGTAACATTATCTTTCACAATATAAAAACAAAATTGGGCTAACTTTACTGATGTCTTATTTTTTCATTTAAAAAAGTAAATTTTTTTCCAAAAAAAGTGCGCTTGTAAGACCGCTGCGCAAATACGGATGTGACACAAAGTACTGCAACGACCGCCATTTTATTCTCTAGGGTGTTAGAAAAAAAAGTATAATGTTTCGGAGTTCTAAGTCATTTTCTAGCAAAAAAAAAAACCTTGTAAACAACAAATCTCAGAAAGAGTCTCGGTCCTTAAGTGGATAACGGAAGCATGAGAGCACCTCCATTGAAGTATGCTAAAAGCCTTGCAATGTATCCGCTTGAGCTACTGAGCATCGTTTTGTTTCTTTATGTGACAGAAGTGGACTTTAACATCTCACTCACACTTGAGCTTTTTTGTGGCTTCAAGCTCCAAAACGCAGAAGAAAAAAAATTCAATTATCCTCTATGGCGATTGGTTCACATCTCCAATCCAAGTCGCCCGAAGCCAAATGTCTGAAGCTCAAAAAAGTTTTCAGGCTAATTTTGTAGCTGGATTTGGGAAGATTGGTGCGTTTGTGGAGCGTTTTTTGTTTTTTTTTTTTGCTCCACAGAATTGCACGATTTGTACGTTTTTTTTTTTTTTAGCATTTTTATACCCGTTTTGTCGTACATTTTCAAAGCCTTTTTCTGTAAAAATCAATTATTAAATAAAATGAATGATAGCAATAATATTAATAAAATACTTACCTGAGCCCATCTCGATACAGAGATGTTGCAGGAGAGTTTTGGCTGCCCGGGACTGTCCCTCCTTATTGGCTGAGACAGCAGCGCGGTGCCATTGGCTCCCGCTGCTGTTAATCAAAGTCAGTGAGCCAATGAGCAGAGACAGGGGGTGGTGCTGGACCGCGGCTCCGTGTCTTATTGTACATGCAGAGCAGTGGCTCAGCTCGGGGGGGGGACACGACAGGAGCAATGGCGGGGGACCCGAGAAGAGGAGGCTCTGAGCTGCTCTGTGCAAAACCACTGCACAGAGCAGGTAAGTGTAACATGTTTGTTATTTTTAAATGAAAATAAAATAAAAACGGAGACTTTAGTATCGTCTTAAGTGGCCCTCTCTCTTCAAAAGGTTGGGCACCCCTGCTCTACAGCAAGACCAGAAACTAAGAAATCTGTGATAGCCACCATGTTGCTGGTTCTGGAATTGCCGGTGGACTGCTGTCTATGTGATGTCCTCTGCTAAACATACACTACATCTACCAACAGCTACAGTATGTAATGTACAGGTAGCGTTATAGTGCCTGTACAGCGCCTCAGTGTGATAGTAGCCTAACAGGTTTTCTTCTAAGATTGTCCTGTATTTGGCTCCATCCATCTTCCCATCAACTCTGACCAGCTTCCCTGTCCCTGCTGAAGAAAAGCACCCCCACCACATGATGCTGCCACCACCATGTCTCACGGTGGGGATGGTGTGTTCAGGGTGATGTGCAGTGTTAGTTTCCCCCACACATAGCGTTTTGCTTTAAGCCCAAAAAGTAGAATTTTGGTGTCATCTGACCAGAGCACCTTCTTCCACATGTTTGCTGTGTCCCCCACATGGCTTCTCACAAACTACAAACAGGACTTCTTATGACTTTCTTCCACCAATGTCTTTCTTCTTGTCACTCTTCCATAAAGGGCAGATTTGTGGAGAGACGACTAATAGTTGTCCTGTGGACAGATTCTCCCCCCTGAGCTGTGGATCTCTGCAGCTCCTCCAGAGTTACCATGGACCTCTTGGCTTTTCTCTTATGAATGCTCTCCTTGCCCGGCCCGGTCAGTTTAGGTGGACGGCCATGTCTTGGTAGGTTTGCGGTTGTGCCATACTCTTCCCATTTTCGGATGATGGATTGAACAGAGCTCCGTGAGATGTTCAAAGCTTGGGAGATTTATTTATAACCGAACCCTGCTTTATACTTCTCCACAACTTTATCCCTGACCTGTCTGGTGTGTTCCTTGGCCTTCATGATGCTGTTTGGGCACTAAGGTTCTCTAACAAACATCTGAAGGCTCCACAGAACAGCTATATTTATACAGAGATTACCTTACACACAGGTGGACTCTATTTGCTAATTAGGTGACTTCTGAAGGCAATTAGTTCCACTAGATTTTAGTTAGGGGCATCAGAGTAAAGGGAGCTGAATACAAATTCCCCCCCCCCCCCCCCACACACTTTTCACATATTTATTTGTAAAAAAAATTGAAAAACCTTTATTATTTTCCTTCCACTTCACAATTATGTGCCACTTTGTGTTGGTCCATCACATAAAATCCCAATAAAATGCATTTACGTTTTTGGGTGTAACATGACAAAATGTGAAAAATGTCAAGGGGTATGAATACTTTTTTCAATGCGCTGTAAGTGCCCGGTGCAATTGGATAGAAATCGATTTGAATTGATTTTCGTTCATCTCACCTCAATACACAGACAGGTGGGGTCTCCCTTCTCCGTCACGGCGCACTCCCGGCCGGCTCCGCAGAACACGTTGGCGCAAACCTTTGATTTGCTCTTCGGCTCTTCCTGGTGGCAGAAGAAAAAACACAGGCGGTGAGACTGCGGTATATGTCAGAGCTACAGTATATAAAAGTATAATAATAGTGTGTGACTGTGGGGGGACATTAGAGTGTAAGCTCCTCTGGTTCAGAGACGGATGTGACCGGCTCAGTGTTCTTTGTACAGCACTGCTGTATATGTCAGAGCTATATAAATGTATAATAATAATAATAACAGTGTGTGACTGTGGGGGAGGGGACATTAGAGTGTAAGCTCCTCTGGTACAGAGACTGATGTGTCCGGCGCAGTGTTCTCTGCACAGCCACCCCAGACAGGTCCTCTTATTCCTAATATGAAGAAATCTTGCCTCCAGGTTGAGTCATTCTGCGGGACTCGCAGTGATAAGTTATCTGCAGGTTTATATCTCTGTAATTAACACACGCTGATATATTTGGCTGTATAGACAGTACACGGTGTTCTGTGATCCGTGTCAGTTCTCGGAATTCCTGCGGATACCATATCAGTCTGATGGAACACTTTCCCAGGTAACGGGCAATGTTTGAGATATCAGACTTCTGCAAGCAGAACAGAGACAGCGGTGTGATACTGACGGTGGCCAGCATGTGGCAGCACTGAGCTACTAAGAAAGAAAACATCTGCCTGTAAAGGGAGGGGATGTGTGACCTCATCGAAATTTAGGAAAATAATTTTTTTTGAAGCTCTGGGAAAAGAAATGTAAGATATTTTAGCTGCGCTCTCACTGACATAATATATACTATATATAAAAAATAAAAATAAAAACATTAAAATTCAGCAGGGATGGTGGGAACCCCTCATAATGGGCACAGCGGGTGTACAGACCCGGGAAGTCAGCACAGGGATGGTGGGAACCCCTCATAATGGGCACAGCGGGTGTACAGACCCGGGAACTCAGCAGAGGGATGATGGGAACCCCTCATGATGGGCATAGCAGGTGTACAGACCCGGGAACTCAGCACAGGGATGGTGGTAACTCCTCATAATGGGCACAGCGGGTGTACAGACCCGGGAACTCAGCAGAGGGATGGGCGGGACCCCTCATAATGGGAACAGCGGGTGTACAGACCTGGGAACTCAGCACAGGGATGGTGGGAACCCCTCATGATGGGCACAGCAGGTGCACAGACCCGGGAACTCAGCACAGGGATAGTGGGGACTCCTCATAATGGGCACAGCGGGTGTACAGACCCGGGAAGTCAGCACAGGGATTGTGGGAACCCCTCATAATGGGCACAGCGGGTGTACAGACCCGGGAAGTCAGCACAGGGATGGTGGGAACCCCTCATGATGGGCATAGCAGGTGTACAAACCCGGGAACTCAGCACAGGGATGGTGGTAACTCCTCATAATGGGCACAGCGGGTGTACAGACCCGGGAACTCAGCAGAGGGATGGGCGGGACCCCTCATAATGGGCACAGCGGGTGTACAGACCTGGGAACTCAGCACAGGGATGGTGGGAACCCCTCATGATGGGCACAGCAGGTGTACAGACCCGGGAACTCAGCACAGGGATAGTGGGGACTCCTCATAATGGGCACAGCGGGTGTACAGACCTGGGAACTAAGTACAGGGATGGTGGGAACCCCTCATAATGGGCACAGCGGGTGTACAGACCCGGGAACTCTGCACAGGGATGGTGGGAACCCCTCATAACTCCATCCAAAATGGGAAACAAATATAAAAATACTCCACTCCTGGTCAGGATATTATGGGATGAGGATGATGGAGGAATTAGTTTATGAACAGTACGAAACTTTGTAGAATTCTTATTATTTTCACTATTTATTTCCTTAACTCTACAGGCCATCTTTATGTCATAGTTACATCGTTTGGTTGAAAAAGACACATATCCATCTAGAAAAAAAAAAATCCTAAAAAAATAATTCATACAATCCTATACCCACACTTGATCCAGGGGAAGGCAATACAACCAGCAAAGCTCCATTTATCTTTTAAGTTTGGGAACATGTTGAGGGGCCCTCCCTCCCTTCCTCCCTGTATATGAGCGGAGGACCATGTAAGGAATACAAGCATGCAGCTGGAATGTATGGAAGTGAGAGAATTGGGCGCCCTCTAGGGGGCCGGCCGGTGACACGGCTCCAGAAATCCCCTCCACACTATAATAGTTTCCAGCTGCAACTTCACCTCTGGAGCAGAGAGATGTGGACCAATCACAAAGCTCCACCACTCTTTAACAGGCCAACCACAGGCTGCCAGGTACAGCTGCTGCAGTGGGGAAGGGGGGCCTAGAGTGGGGGGGGGGAGGGGGTGGTTAACCCTTTTTCTGCCATCACTGAGTCTGGGGCCCGCCAGGACTGGGTGTAACATGTGCACAAAGGACAATGTAACAGCACAAAGTACTAAAAGTAACTTTCAACCAGAGATTGGAAAACTTTTTTCCAGTACAGATTTGTTTAAATGCAGACAAAACACGTCGCCAAGATACATTAAACAGCATAAAAGTTCAATTCAGACAGTATTTTTGGAGCTACCGAGGATTGTTGAAAACTAGACTGTTTCGGTCAGACGGGACTGAGTTGGGCGCAAGGGCCCATATCGGTGAAAATGGGAGAATCACAAATCAGCAAACGATTTCTGAACAATGCAATTCTTCTGTTGTAACAATCTCTATATCAAATGAACAAACCACAGTGTGGGCATGACCAACCTTAGATCGATCACCAATGTAAGGAGCATTCTTCTCACTGATCACCAATGTAAGGAGCATTCTTCTCACTGATCACCAATGTAAGGAACATTCTTCCCACTGACCACCAATGTAAGGAACATTCTTCCCACTGATCACCAATGTAAGGAACATTCTTCCCACTGATCACCAATGTAAGGGACATTCTTCCCACTGATCACCAATGTAAGGAACATTCTTCCCACTGATCACCAATGTAAGGGACATTCTTCTCACTGATCACCAATGTAAGGAACATTCTTCCCACTGATCACCAATGTAAGGAACATTCTTCCCACTGACCACCAATGTAAGGAACATTCTTCCCACTGATCACCAATGTAAGGAACATTCTTCTCACTGACCACCAATGTAAGGAACATTCTTCCCACTGATCACCAATGTAAGGAACATTCTTCTCACTGATCACCAATGTAAGGAACATTCTTCCCACTGACCACCAATGTAAGGAACATTCTTCTCACTGATCACCAATGTAAGGAACATTCTTCCCACTGATCACCAATGTAAGGAACATTCTTCTCACTGATCACCAATGTAAGGAACATTCTTCCCACTGATCACCAATGTAAGGAACATTCTTCCCACTGACCACCAATGTAAGGAACATTCTTCCCACTGACCACCAATGTAAGGAACATTCTTCTCACTGATCACCAATGTAAGGGACATTCTTCTCACTGATCACCAATGTAAGGAACATTCTTCCCACTGATCACCAATGTAAGGAGCATTCTTCTCACTGATCACCAATGTAAGGAACATTCTTCTCACTGATCACCAATGTAAGGAACATTCTTCTCACTGATCACCAATGTAAGGAACATTCTTCTCACTGATCACCAATGTAAGGAAGATTCTTCTCACTGATCACCAATGTAAGGAACATTCTTCTTACTGATCACCAATGTAAGGAACATTCTTCTCACTGATCACCAATGTAAGGAACATTCTTCTCACTGATCACCAATGTAAGGAACATTCTTCTTACTGATCACCAATGTAAGGAAGATTCTTCTCACTGATCACCAATGTAAGGAACATTCTTCTTACTGATCACCAATGTAAGGAACATTCTTCTCACTGATCACCAATGTAAGGAACATTCTTCTCACTGATCACCAATGTAAGGAACATTCTTCTCACTGATCACCAATGTAAGGAAGATTCTTCTTACTGATCACCAATGTAAGGAACATTCTTCCCACTGACCACCAATGTAAGGAACATTCTTCTCACTGATCACCAATGTAAGGAGCATTCTTCTCACTGATCACCAATGTAAGGAACATTCTTCCCACTGACCACCAATGTAAGGAACATTCTTCCCACTGATCACCAATGTAAGGAACATTCTTCCCACTGATCACCAATGTAAGGGACATTCTTCCCACTGATCACCAATGTAAGGAACATTCTTCCCACTGATCACCAATGTAAGGGACATTCTTCTCACTGATCACCAATGTAAGGAACATTCTTCCCACTGATCACCAATGTAAGGAACATTCTTCCCACTGACCACCAATGTAAGGAACATTCTTCCCACTGATCACCAATGTAAGGAACATTCTTCTCACTGACCACCAATGTAAGGAACATTCTTCCCACTGATCACCAATGTAAGGAACATTCTTCTCACTGATCACCAATGTAAGGAACATTCTTCCCACTGACCACCAATGTAAGGAACATTCTTCTCACTGATCACCAATGTAAGGAACATTCTTCCCACTGATCACCAATGTAAGGAACATTCTTCTCACTGATCACCAATGTAAGGAACATTCTTCCCACTGATCACCAATGTAAGGAACATTCTTCCCACTGACCACCAATGTAAGGAACATTCTTCCCACTGACCACCAATGTAAGGAACATTCTTCTCACTGATCACCAATGTAAGGGACATTCTTCTCACTGATCACCAATGTAAGGAACATTCTTCCCACTGATCACCAATGTAAGGAGCATTCTTCTCACTGATCACCAATGTAAGGAACATTCTTCTCACTGATCACCAATGTAAGGAACATTCTTCTCACTGATCACCAATGTAAGGAACATTCTTCTCACTGATCACCAATGTAAGGAACATTCTTCTCACTGATCACCAATGTAAGGAACATTCTTCTTACTGATCACCAATGTAAGGAACATTCTTCTCACTGATCACCAATGTAAGGAACATTCTTCTCACTGATCACCAATGTAAGGAACATTCTTCTTACTGATCACCAATGTAAGGAAGATTCTTCCCACTGATCACCAATGTAAGGAACATTCTTCTCACTGATCACCAATGTAAGGAAGATTCTTCTTACTGATCACCAATGTAAGGAACATTCTTCCCACTGACCACCAATGTAAGGAACATTCTTCCCACTGATCACCAATGTAAGGAACATTCTTCCCACTGATCACCAATGTAAGGAACATTCTTCTCACTGATCACCAATGTAAGGAACATTCTTCTCACTGATCACCAATGTAAGGAACATTCTTCTTACTGATCACCAATGTAAGGAACATTCTTCTCACTGATCACCAATGTAAGGAACATTCTTCCCACTGATCACCAATGTAAGGAACATTCTTCTCACTGATCACCAATGTAAGGAACATTCTTCCCACTGACCACCAATGTAAGGAACATTCTTCCCACTGATCACCAATGTAAGGAACATTCTTCCCACTGATCACCAATGTAAGGAACATTCTTCTTACTGATCACCAATGTAAGGAACATTCTTCTCACTGATCACCAATGTAAGGAACATTCTTCTCACTGATCACCAATGTAAGGAACATTCTTCTCACTGATCACCAATGTAAGGAACATTCTTCCCACTGATCACCAATGTAAGGAACATTCTTCTCACTGATCACCAATGTAAGGAACATTCTTCTCACTGATCACCAATGTAAGGAACATTCTTCCCACTAATGACCAATGTAAGGAACATTCTTCTCACTGATCACCAATGTAAGGAACATTCTTCTCACTGATCACCAATGTAAGGGACATTCTTCTCACTGATCACCAATGTAAGGAACATTCTTCTCACTGATCACCAATGTAAGGGACATTCTTCTCACTGATCACCAATGTAAGGAACATTCTTCTCACTGATCACCAATGTAAGGGACATTCTTCTCACTGATCACCAATGTAAGGAACATTCTTCTCACTGATCACCAATGTAAGGAACATTCTTCTCACTGATGACCAATGTAAGGAACATTCTTCTCACTGATCACCAATGTAAGGAACATTCTTCCCACTGATCACCAATGTAAGGAACATTCTTCCCCCTAATGACCAATGTAAGGAACATTCTTCTCACTGATCACCAATGTAAGGGACATTCTTCCCACTGATCACCAATGTAAGGAACATTCTTCTCACTGATCACCAATGTAAGGAACATTCTTCCCACTGATCACCAATGTAAGGAACATTCTTCCCCCTAATGACCAATGTAAGGAACATTCTTCCCACTGATCACCAATGTAAGGGACATTCTTCCCACTGATCACCAATGTAAGGGACATTCTTCCCACTGATCACCAATGTAAGGAACATTCTTCTCACTGATCACCAATGTAAGGGACATTCTTCTCACTGATCACCAATGTAAGGAACATTCTTCTCACTGATCACCAATGTAAGGAACATTCTTCTCACTGATCACCAATGTAAGGAACATTCTTCTCACTGATCACCAATGTAAGGAACATTCTTCCCACTGATCACCAATGTAAGGAACATTCTTCTCACTGATCACCAATGTAAGGAACATTCTTCCCACTGATCACCAATGTAAGGAACATTCTTCTCACTGATCACCAATGTAAGGAACATTCTTCCCACTGATCACCAATGTAAGGAACATTCTTCTCACTGATCACCAATGTAAGGAACATTCTTCTCACTGATCACCAATGTAAGGAACATTCTTCCCCCTGATGACCAATGTAAGGAACATTCTTCTCACTGATCACCAATGTAAGGAACATTCTTCTCACTGATGACCAATGTAAGGAACATTCTTCTCACTGATGACCAATGTAAGGAACATTCTTCCCACTGATCACCAATGTAAGGAACATTCTTCCCCCTAATGACCAATGTAAGGAACATTGTTCTCACTGATCACCAATGTAAGGAACATTCTTCTCACTGATCACCAATGTAAGGGACATTCTTCTCACTGATCACCAATGTAAGGAACATTCTTCCCACTGATCACCAATGTAAGGGACATTCTTCCCACTGATCACCAATGTAAGGAACATTCTTCCCACTGATCACCAATGTAAGGGACATTCTTCCCACTGATCACCAATGTAAGGGACATTCTTCTCACTGATCACCAATGTAAGGAACATTCTTCCCCCTGATGACCAATGTAAGGGACATTCTTCTCACTGATCACCAATGTAAGGAACATTCTTCTCACTGATCACCAATGTAAGGAACATTCTTCTCACTGATCACCAATGTAAGGAACATTCTTCTCACTGATCACCAATGTAAGGAACATTCTTCTCACTGACCACCAATGTAAGGAACATTCTTCCCACTGATCACCAATGTAAGGAACATTCTTCTCACTGATCACCAATGTAAGGAACATTCTTCCCACTGATCACCAATGTAAGGAACATTCTTCTCACTGATCCCCAATGTAAGGAACATTCTTCTCACTGATCACCAATGTAAGGAACATTCTTCCCCCTGATGACCAATGTAAGGAACATTCTTCCCACTGATCACCAATGTAAGGAACATTCTTCTCACTGATCACCAATGTAAGGAACATTCTTCCCACTGATCACCAATGTAAGGAACATTCTTCTCACTGATCACCAATGTAAGGAACATTCTTCTCACTGATCACCAATGTAAGGAACATTCTTCCCCCTGATGACCAATGTAAGGAACATTCTTCTCACTGATCACCAATGTAAGGAACATTCTTCTCACTGATCACCAATGTAAGGAACATTCTTCTCACTGATGACCAATGTAAGGAACATTCTTCTCACTGATGACCAATGTAAGGAACATTCTTCTCACTGATCACCAATGTAAGGAACATTCTTCCCACTGATCACCAATGTAAGGAACATTCTTCCCCCTAATGACCAATGTAAGGAACATTGTTCTCACTGATCACCAATGTAAGGAACATTCTTCTCACTGATGACCAATGTAAGGAACATTCTTCTCACTGATCACCAATGTAAGGGACATTCTTCTCACTGATCACCAATGTAAGGAACATTCTTCCCACTGATCACCAATGTAAGGAACATTCTTCTCACTGATCACCAATGTAAGGAGCATTCTTCTCACTGATCACCAATGTAAGGAACATTCTTCCCCCTGATGACCAATGTAAGGAACATTCTTCCCCCTGATGACCAATGTAAGGAACATTCTTCCCACTGATCACCAATGTAAGGAACATTCTTCACACTGATCACCAATGTAAGGAACATTCTTCCCACTGATCACCAATGTTAGGAACATTCTTCTCACTGATCACCAATGTAAGGAACATTCTTCCCACTGATCACCAATGTAAGGAACATTCTTCTCACTGATCACCAATGTAAGGAACATTCTTCTCACTGATCACCAATGTAAGGAACATTCTTCTCACTGATCACCAATGTAAGGAACATTCTTCTCACTGATCACCAATGTAAGGGACATTCTTCTCACTGATCACCAATGTAAGGAACATTCTTCCCACTGATCACCAATGTAAGGAACATTCTTCTCACTGACCACCAATTTAAGGAACATTCTTCTCCACTGACCAGCACACTAATGTACTATGAGCTGTATAGATTCGCAGGGGTTCCTAGATCCTGGAGAGTTATTTAAAGGGTTCCTCTCTGTTAAAAAGTTCAAGAAAGGCAGCTCTAAATTTAGAGTCCAACTGACTAATTTTTCAAGAAAGGCAGCTCTAAATTTAGAGTCCAACTGACTAATTTCACGAAAAAGATATTACCTGAAAGGATAATTCATAACTACAAAATTTGAACGTTTTATGGCACCTCCAACCACTGAAATCTCTGCTGCAGACCTGACAATGTGATATACAATTTGCATGTTCTGTTCTTTGTCCTACTGCTCTATTTGTGTAATAACTGCTGCAATAAAGGACATTTTGGAAAACTCAATAAAACGTATGTAAAAGAGGCTAAAAAGCAAGTAATTGGGGGGTGGCAGTCTTTTGGTACTTTATAAATTTGCCCCCATATAAGTTAACTGTTTCGAATTTTCTCCTACGTGTCACCGTGCTGATTATGACCCCCCACCCAGGGAGGCAGGTATCAGGGTCTGGGCTCCGCATGACAGACTCCAGGTCCTGGATGTCCCCCGTCAGCAGACAATAGGGCTCAGTTGCTGTTTAGGGAAAAGAACAGGCCCCAGTCTCTGTGCAGCGGAACACAGCGCCAGACATGAGCTCACGGAAAACTCGCAGAATCCAGCCAGGCCCACCTTTGAAGAAGAAGGGGCTTAACTGTTTACTGGCTAGACATCCTTTGGTGCTCAGTGCTGAGTAATTTTCAGAGATGAAATGAGTCAGTTTAGCCCTAAAGCCCCCTGAAATGTTACCCTCCCCAAATCTCAGTACCCAACCTCACCCCCCGAACTATATTCCCAATACTAACAACTGACTAACTCAATACAACTGACTACTAAAAAGAAAAAAATTTACTTTTGAGGCACCATAACTAACCACAGGCAACAATATCCAAGCCATATTTAAACGAGAAAAGAGAAGATCACAGATTGGTCATCATTTTGATATTCCTCTCATAACACAGCCTAGTAATAATCATCATCAGATAACTTCCTAAATCATCTTCTCAAACTTTGAATAAATGATATAGTGTACAAAGACGGATCAGTTTGTCATTATAAAATGTAAATCAATGAATTAAGTATGGTCAAATGGCAGAAGGACATAAACATGAAACTCTACGAGTTACTTGGACCAAGGGTCCACTTCTTTAGGAGACCAACCAGGCTGATAGCCAAAAAAATATAACAATACAACATATTAGTGTATGAAAAACACAGCAAAGGTACGTTCTATGTCAAATATGAAGGTTCAATCCATAATTAAAAACATTGGTCGCTGGCAAGAAAGGAACTCTGTCTGCTGAGGAGGACTGTAGGGAAATAAATCTACAATCCCCCCTAGACCTGGTGTATGTTTCCCTCAAGATTCCCTACAGCCTTCCTGGACCTGATGTATGTTTCCCTCAAGATTCCCTACAACCTTCCTGGACCTGATGTATGTTTCTCTCGAGATTCCCTACAGTCTTCCTGGACCTGATGTATGTTTCTCTCGAGATTCCCTACAGCCTTCCTGGACCTGATGTATGTTTCCCTCAAGATTCCCTACAGCCTTCCTGGACCTGATGTATGTTTCTTTCGAGATTCCCTACAGCCTTCCTGGACCTGATGTATGTTTCCCTCAAGATTCCCTACAGCCTTCCGGGACCTGATGTATGTTTCTCTCGAGATTCCCTACAGCCTTCCTGGACCTGATGTATGTTTCTCTCGAGATTCCCTACAGCCTTCCGGGACCTGATGTATGTTTCTCTCGAGATTCCCTACAGCCTTCCTGGACCTGATGTATGTTTCCCTCAAGATTCCCTACAGCCTTCCGGGACCTGATCTATGTTTCTCTCGAGATTCCCTACAGCCTTCCTGGACCTGATGTATGTTTCTCTCGAGATTCCCTACAGCCTTCCGGGACCTGATGTATGTTTCTCTCGAGATTCCCTACAGCCTTCCGGGACCTGATGTATGTTTCTCTCGAGATTCCATACAGCCTTCCTGGACCTGATGTATGTTTCTCTCATCAAGATTCCCTACAGCCTTCCGGGACCTGATGTATGTTTCTCTCGAGATTCCCTACAGCCTTCCTGGACCTGATATATGTTTCTCTCATCAAGATTCCCTACAGCCTTCCGGGACCTGATGTATGTTTCTCTCGAGATTCCCTACAGCCTCTCGGGACCTGATGTATGTTTCTCTCGAGATTCTCTACAGCCTTCCTGGACCTGATGTATGTTTCTCTCGAGATTCCCTACAGCCTTCCGGGACCTGATGTATGTTTCTCTCATCAAGATTCCCTACAGCCTTCTGGGACCTGATGTATGTTTCTCTCATCAAGATTCCCTACAGCCTTCCGGGACCTGATGTATGTTTCTCTCATCGAGATTCCCTACAGCCTTCCTGGACCTGATGTATGTTTCTCTTGAGATTCCCTACAGCCTTCCTGGACCTGATGTATGTTTCTCTCGAGATTCCCTACAGCCTTCCTGGACCTGATGTATGTTTCTCTCATCAAGATTCCCTACAGCCTTCCGGGACCTGATGTATGTTTCTCTCATCAAGATTCCCTACAGCCTTCCGAGACCTGATGTATGTTTCTCTCGAGATTCCCTACAGCCTTCCTGGACCTGATGTATGTTTCTCTTGAGATTCCCTACAGCCTTCCTGGACCTGATGTATGTTTCTCTCGAGATTCCCTACAGCCTTCCTGGACCTGATGTATGTTTCTCTCATCAAGATTCCCTACAGCCTTCCGGGACCTGATTTATGTTTCTCTCGAGATTCCCTACAGCCTTCCGTGACCTGATGTATGTTTCTCTCATCAAGATTCCCTACAGCCTTCCGGGACCTGATGTATGTTTCTCTCGAGATTCCCTACAGCCTTCCGTGACCTGATGTATGTTTCTCTCATCAAGATTCCCTACAGCCTTCCGTGACCTGATGTATGTTTCTCTCATCAAGATTCCCTACAGCCTTCCGGGACCTGATGTATGTTTCTCTCGAGATTCCCTACAGCCTTCTGGGACCTGATGTATGTTTCTCTCAAGATTCCCTACAGCCTTCCTGGACCTGATGTATGTTTCTCTCAAGATTCCCTACTGCCCTGCTGTATCTGATTTCTGTTTCCCTCAAGATTCCTTAATGTTCCCCTGAACCTGGTGTATGTTTCCTTCAAGATTCCCAACAGCCCTCTTTAGTAGACTAGACAGAGATCCTTCCACACCAGTGGCCATTATTTTTTTTAAAATCTTCTAGGGTGGGTGGATTCATTAAGCCCTCCCCAGCAGATAGAGGTCCTTCCACAGCAGTGGCCAATGTTTTTTATTACCTGGGGGGGGGGGGGGGGCAGTAGGGAATCGTGAGTGAAACATACAATACAGCTATTCCAGGAGGGCTGCAGGAGATCTCAAGGAACATATACGTCAGATGCCAGAGGGCAGTTGGGAATCTTGAGGGAAACATACATCAGGTCCATAGGGGTAGTAAGGGAATCTTGAGGGAAATGCAGGGGGGGGGGTTGTGGATTTCCCTCAAGGTCCAGTAAGCTCTCCTCAGCAGATAGATATTGGCTATGGGTTTGGAAGAACCTCTTTTTATCCTCTGCGGGGCACAGTAGGGAATCTTGAGGGAAACACATCAGGTCCAGGAGGGCTGTAGGAAATCTCGGGGGAACTATACACCAGATCCATGGGGCGGTAGGAAATCTTGAGGGAATTAAGCATCAGATCCATGGGGGCAATAGGGAATCTTGAAGGAAGCATAGACCAGATCCATAGGTGCAATAGGGAATCTTGAAGGAAACATAGACCAGATCCATGGGGGCAATAGGGAATCTTGAAGGAAACATACACCAGATCCATGGGGGCAATAGGGAATCTTGAAGGAAACATACACCAGATCCATGGGGGCAATAGGGCATCTTGAAGGAAACATACATCAGATCCATGGGGGCAGTAGTGAATCTGGAAGGAAATATAGGGCATTGAGGGGCTTGTGGGTTTTTCGCTCAAAATTCTGCAAAGCCCTCCTCAGCAGAGTGAGGTCATTGCTCACTTGCGGCCAATATGTTTTAATTACCACCGATTGAATCTTCATAGTTGACATCGAATATAAGTTTGTTGTGTTTTTTATGTCATGTTCACACAAGTGGTATGGTATATGTAAAAAATGAATTGGTATTGTTATATTTTTATATTATCGGCCTTCTTTGATCTCCTGAAAAAGTAAACCCTTGCTCCAAGAAACGCGTACAGTTTGATGTTTATTACGTCCCACCATTTGACCTCATTTGATACATTGATGATTTACATTCTATAATGACAAACTGCTTTGATGTTTGTACAATACAGAGTTTGGTTGACAGAAGGAGGTTTCTGAGGATTATTAGGAAACAATATGGGAAGAAGGTCAAAATGATGACCAGCCTGTGAACTTGACTTTGTTACAATAAAAGGTCCGTATTATAAACATGAACTAGATATTGTTGAAATTGGCTATGGTACTTTCAACTGCATGCTATTAACTTGGGGTATGTTGGTACATTGAGAACACGTTTATGCTGTATGAATGATCTAACCAGGCATGTACTGGCCATTGGGACTACCGGGAGTTTCCCGGTGGGCTGATGGCTCAGTGGGCCACTCTGATGTAAGGGGGCTGCTGATGGGGCACTCTGATGTAAGGGGGTGCTGATGGGGCACTCTGATGTAAGGGGGTGCTGATGGGACACTCTGATGTAAGGGGGTGCTGATGGGACACTCTGTTATAAGGGGGCTGGTGATGGGACACTCTGATGTAAGGGGGCTGGTAATGGGACACTCTAATGTAAGGGAGTGCTGATGGGGTGCTCTGATGTAGGGGGGCTGCTGATGGGGCACTCTGATGTAAGGGGGTGCTGATGGGACACTCTGATGTAAGGGGGCTGCTGATGGGACACTCTGATGTAAGGGGGTGCCGATAGGACACTCTGATGTAAGGGGGTGCTGATGGGACACTCTGATGTAAGGGGGCTGGTGATGGGACACTCTGATGTAAGGGGGCTGGTGATGGGACACTCTGATGTAAGGGGGCTGGTGATGGGACACTCAAAATGTAAGTGGTCCGGTCTGGAGGAATTCCAGGGCCACATTTCTGTCCCAGTCCAGCCCTGGATCTAACCATAATGGCCCCCATCTTCTGGCTGAGCTTCATGACCTGTGGCGGGAGCCTTTGCAGCAATATCGCACGGCACCAAGGTGGCATCAGTGTAGGCATAACGTCATTGGTTCCCAGTACAGGCTCACTCTGCCGGGGTCACTGATCGCATAGAACATTTTCTTGTTTGATTAGTCTTGAACGAACATCGTAACAGTGTGTCAACAGGGGCGGACTGACCATTTGGCCACTCGGGCACTGCCCGAGGGCCCCGGGCCACTAGGGGGCCCCCATCAGGGTTGCCAGCCTCAGTAAAACCAGGGACAGTATGTAAAAATCTGTGTTTTTTTTTTTTTACATCTGTCTCCGAAATGTCCCTTACCGACATCCTTTTAGTCTACAAATCCTGAGATTATAGCTGCCCCACCTCTCCAGTACCTTCTCAGCCAATAGAAACATGTCTGTGTATACTGTGTGGCCCCACAATCTCTGATTGCCCGGGGGCCCCATAATCTATTATTGCCGGGGGGGCCCCATGAGTTGTCAGTCCGCCCCTGTGTGTCAATAAGATTATATGAGATTATGGTATTTGTGGCCATACCAGTGGCCGATAAGTTACCTCTTTTCATCGGCAGCCTATAGACACAAGCTTATGGTGCCTAAAAGGTCAACTCAGCCAGAAAATATCCTGAATGGGAAGAATGAAAGAATGAGGGAACATTCTGTCTCCATTTATCTGCTGCTTTCCCACAAACAGCAACACACAAAATCATCGCAGCAACCAAAATTACTTTTATCTCTAGCGCAAAACCGAATGGACCATCAGAGCCGACCATTACTGAACCCCAGATAGATCCTCCAGGAAGTCAAACTAAGATTAATGGGAGATCATGGCCTACTCTACATGGAGTCTGGTATACTGGGGGGTGGGGTTGTGATTGCGCAGATGAAAATTAAATTTGTTTTAAAAAAATTGAAAATTTAAAAAATGTAAAAACAAGTAGCTGGGAATTACACAACAGAACGAATTGTGTCAAAATACAAATAAATATAATAAATGAATACAAATAAAACAATTGCTGCACCAAAAATATATAATTGGTTATATAACGTGAAATGAAATAAAGTGACAGTAAAATCAGTCCTTAGGATTTCCATATAAGTCCATACAGAAATAAAGTGATATACTGTTGCAACACGTGTCCAAGTGATAGTGAGCGACCGTTCACCCAAGTGTCGCCTTCCACCATATAGATACAAGATGTGCCCTTAGCAGATAGCTAGACTCCACATTATAGGAGTCTAACCACGCATCATGAAGGATCCATCCACTGGAGGTAGAGAAGGGTAGCGTCACAGCCGCTGGTGAATCACTCTTTCTCATGGAGGTTTATGCAAAAAAAGACAAAAAGTCGCCACGTAGTGTAAAACCAGGGTGGTATTATTGAAAAAAAATGCCATTAAAAGCGACCACGGGTCCAATACAATATAACAAGTGAATAAAAGGTTCTCACATAACAAAATCTGCAGATCGGAGTGGCGTGGTATCGCTGGACGTAGACTCCGCCCTACTGGTTTCGTCATACACGACGTCGTGTCGTGTATGACAAAACTATATGGTGGAAGACGCGCTTGGGTGAAACGGTCGCTCACTATCATAATGACAAACTGCTTTGATTGTTTGTTTGGTTTGTACAGTACAGAGTTTGGTTGACAGAAGGAGGTTTCTGAGGAATTATTAGGAAATGATATGGGAAGAAGATCAAAAATGATGACACGTGTTGCAACAATATACAGTGCCTTTGCGAAAGTATTTGGCCCCCTTGAACTTTTCAACCTTTTGCCACATTTCCGGCTTCAAACAAAGATATAAAATTTTAATTTTTTGTGAAGAATCACCAACAAGTGGGACACAATTGTGAAGTGGAACGAAATCTATTGGATTTTTGAAACTTTTTTAACGAATAAAAAAATGAAAAGTGGGCCGAGCAAAATGATTCGGCCCCCTTGCGTTAATACTTTGTAGAGCCACCTTTTGCTGCGATTACAGCTGCAAGTCGCTTGGGGTATGTCTCTATCAGTTTTGCACATCGAGAGACTGAAATTCTTGCCCATTTTTCCTTGCAAAACAGCTGGAGCTCAGTGAGGTTGGATGGAGAGCGTTTGTGAACAGCAGTTTTCAGCTCTTTCCACAGATTCTCGATTGGATTAAGGTCTGGACTTTGACTTGGCCATTCTAACACCTGGATAAGTTTATTTGTGAACCATTCCTTTGTAGATTTTGCTGTATGTTTGGGATCATTGTCTTGTTGGAAGATAAATCTCTGTCCCAGTTTCAGGTCTTTTGCAGACTCCAACAGGTTTTCATCCAGAATGGTCCTGTATTTGGCTGCATCCATCTTCCCCTCAATTTTAACCATCTTCCCTGTCCCTGCTGAAGAAAAGCAGGCCCAAACCATGATGCTGCCACCACCATGTGTGACAGTGGGGATGGTGTGTTGAGGGTGATGAGCTGTGTTGCTTTTACGCCAAACATATCGTTTTGCATTGTGGGCAAAAAGTTGGATTTTGGTTTCATCTGACCAGAGCACCTTCTTCCACATGTTTGGTGTGTCTCCCAGGTGGCTTGTGGCAAACTTTAGACGAGACTTTTTATGGATATCTTTGAGAAATGGCTTTCTTCTTGCCACTCTTCCATAAAGGCCACATTTGTGCAGTGTACGACTGATTGTTGTCCTATGGACAGACTCTCCCACCTCAGCTGTAGTACTCTGCAGTTCATCCAGAGTGATCATGGGCCTCTTGGCTGCATCTCTGATCAGTCTTCTCCTTGTCTGAGCTGAAAGTTTAGAGGGACGGCCAGGTCTTGGCAGATTTGCAGTGGTCTGATACTCCTTCCATTTCAAAATGATCACTTGCACAGTGCTCCTTGGGATGTTTAAAGCTTGGGAAATCTTTTTGTATCCAAATCTGGCTTTAAACTTCTACATACTACAACAGTATTATGGACCTGCCTGGTGTGTTCCTTGGTCTTCATGATGCTCTCTGCGCTTTCAACAGAACCCTGAGACTATCACAGAGCAGGTGCATTTATACAGAGACTTGATTACACACAGGTGGATTCTACTTATCACCATCAGTCATTTAGGACAACATTGGATCATTCAGAGATCCTCGCTGAACTTCTGGAGTGAGTTTGCTGCGCTGAAAGTAAAGGGGCCGAATAATTTTGCACGCACCACTTTTCATTTTTTTATTAGTTAAAAAAGTTTCAAAAATCCAATAGATTTCGTTCCACTTCACAATTGTGTCCCACTTGTTGGTGATTCTTCACAAAAAATTCAAATTTTATATCTCTATGTTTAAAGCCTGAAATGTGGCAAAAGGTTGAAAAGTTCAAGGGGGCCGAATACTTTCGCAAGGCACTGTATCACTTAATTTCTGTATGGACTTATATGGAAATCCTATGGATTGATTATTGTCACTTTATTTAATTTCACATGTTATATCACCATTTATTTATTTAGCGCGGCAATTGTTGTTTTATATGTCTTGGATGATTGCCATTTTGTCCATCGCTCCTTATGAGTCATAAAGTAAGATGCACTATTTACTAATATTTACCACCCACCATCCTTCTTCCTCTAAATACTGATCTGCGTGGTCATGGAATGTTTAGGAGCGTTGGAATCGATCTCTGGACGCTCTATAGACAGTCTTCGCCAAATGCCTAGAAGACGCTCTACGTATCTGCCAGCTCACTGCACCCTCACAAACCCCCCCATAGACTTGCACAGACTCTTTGGGCTCCTGAATGTCTGAGCTGCATTTACTTTTTCTCCATTCTGTGACACTTTGTCACAATGAGCAGAAAATAGCCCCTAAGTGCCCCATTTGTGAGGATAAACGCACAGGTACCATTAGGCTAAGTGGTCCTTCAGAGAGGGGGCTCTGCCTTATCTATAAGTGTGCCATTATCTACATTCCACACTGACCCCCCGGGACGGTGACAATCTGACTGCACTGCAGGAACCACCGCTGGTGGCTGAGGCTGGGTTCACACCTGAGCTTTTATTTTTTTTTACACCTGCACTCTTTTATACTTTTTTTTGCCCGTTTTGGAGCATTTCCGTCTACTGCGTATAGGGCAGGCCATTCACTTCAATGTGCGACTAACACCTAAAACCTTTTCTGCAGCAGAGTGTGGCGCGGGTTTTTCACGTTTTGGGATGTTTGTAGCGCATTTGCTGCGTGCTACAAAATGCTCAGCAGGCACACGCCCCCAGGGTGCCCTTAACAACGCCACTGCAAGCGCAACGTGCGTTTTCCAAAACGCACAGCAAAATACAAATATTCTGTGCACTTTGGCGCACGTTACAGAAAGACCAAGTGAATGCAGGCTGACTCGTGCTGCACCAAACTGCATAGGGCTATTGCGCGCACACAAATATGTGCTTTTGAAGATGCGTGGGGGTGCCATTAACAATTAGCCTTGGTACACACCTACAGCTATGGGTGCAACCAAACGCTGGCGTGTTTACCTGCATTTTTTTGCGCATTCCTGCGTGTTGTCTGTAGGGCAGCTCATTCATGTCAATGGGCTGCACTACACGTGAGAAACGCAGGAAAAGAAATCCCTGACTCTTTTTCCAAAAATTTGCCGCACCGAACCACGTGGTGCTGCGGCACCATGCAGTTTGCCAGGTGCAAAAATACACGCATTTTGCAGATACATGGGGTGCCATTAGCGATTAACGGCAGCACGTTTTTTTTTGCTTCGGAAAAGCGCGCAATTTTGTGCATGTTCCCACCATGCAGAGATGGTGAACGACAGTGGCAGCTGGTGCTCAAATTGTTTGGGGGGGGGGCACAAACAAACTGAAAAATTCTGGAAAAAAAACGCAACCACTGTGCCCATCAAACACAGCCACTGTGCCATCAAATGCTGCCACTGTGCCACATCAAACTGAGCTACTGTGCCATCAAACACAGCCACTGTGCCCAACAAACGCAGCCACTGTGCAATCAAACACAGCCACTGTGCCCAACAAATGCAGCCACTGTGCCATCAAATCCTGCCACTGTGCCCCATCAAATACAGCTACTGTGCCCATCTTATGCAGCCACTGTGCCCATCCCATGCAGCCACTGTGCCCATCTTATACAGCCACTGTGCTCATCTCATGCAGCCACTGTGTCCATCTCATGCAGCCACTGTGCCCATCTTATGTAGCCACAGTGCCACATAAAATGCAGCCACTGTGCCCCATCAAATGCAGCCACTGTGCCCATCTTATGCAGCCACTGTGCCCATCCCATGCAGCCACTGTGCCCATCTTATACAGCCACTGTGCCCATCTCATGCAGCCACTGTGTCCATCTCATGCAGCCACTGTGCCCATCTTATGTAGCCACAGTGCCACATAAAATGCAGCCACTGTGCCCCATCAAATGCAGCCACTGTGCCCATCAAATGCAGCCTCACTGTGCCCATCTCATGCAGCCACCCTGCCCATCTCATGCAGCCACTGTGCCCATCTTATGTAGCCACGGTGCCCCATCAAATGCAGCCAATGTGCCCCATCAAACGCAGCCACTGTGCCATCAAATGCTGCCACTGTGCCCCATCAAACGGAGCCACTGTGCCATGAAACACAGCCACTGTGCCCAACAACCGCAGCCACTGTACCATCAAATCCTGCCACTGTGCCCCATCAAATACAGCTACTGTGCCCATCTCATGCAGATACTGTGTCCATCTCATGCTGCCACTGTGCCCATCTTATGCAGCCACTGTGCCCATCTCATGCAGCCACTGTGCCCATCTTATGTAGCCACAGTGCCCCATCAAATGCAGCCACTGTGCCCATCAAATGCAGCCTCACTGTGCCCATCAAATGCAGCCTCACTGTGCCCATCTCATGCAGCCACTGTGCCCATCTAATGCAGTCACTGTGCCCCATTGAATGCAGCACCTGTGCCCATCAAATGCAGCCTCACTGTGGCCCAAACGCAGCCACTGTGCCATATCAAATGCTGCCAGAGTGCCCCCCCCCCCCCCGCCTTCTGTGGGACAGCTCCTCGATGTCTTCTCCCGTCCTCTCTTCCCATCCTCTGCTATGATTTCCTCTCTTCCGGTCGTCTGCTATGATTTCCTCTCTTCCCATGTTTCTGCTATGATTTCCTCTCTTCCCGTCCTCTGCTATGATTGGACGCCTGATAGGCGCCTGTCATTTCAGCCAATCAGGTGACGGGTAACAGATCCGAGCACCTGATTGGCGGAGAGGTGGTTTCGTGTTAGGAAAATGAATATGCATTCGCTTTTCTAACACAGCTGAGTAGCTCAGCTCGCAGGTCACCTTTTTTGACGCCTATTAGAGCCTATGGCTGTAATCAGGTGCTTCCAAAAAGAAAAAAAAACCTGCCACTGTAATTCATGTGCCCGAAAAGGGGCCGGGTGGCCATAGATAGATTTGTACAATGCAATAAGGTTTGCAAAAATACTTATAGGAGAGATCTTTTGCCTGACAAAGTGGACCTTCACCCTGAAACACAATGTGGGTATACCCCTTTCTTGCTCCCGTCCCCTCCCTCTACTACGACTGAATATTTTTATTCTTTTGGCAAATACTCTCCTATTTTTTATGTGAGAATGACATGTGCTGCTAGGTATATTCGGGGCTTCAGGACCTGCACACATCTGCGCATGCGTGGGTTTCCTTGCGCGATAGCGTGAGAATGGCGCGGTGGGAGAGGCCTGGAACTCTTCTCTTGTGCATGAATGTGCAGGTCCCGAAGGCCGGGTGGAATCTTTTGGCACATCTGCGCACCTGACTGTAGAAAAATGTTCCTCTTTAAAAATGCCAAAAGACATGGGATGACCAGTGGCGACCGGGCCATAAAGGGGAGCAGGGGCGCCGCCCCCCCCCCTCAATATCTATGCGCCGGCCCCTCTTCTCCATGCGGGGCACCGGACGCATAGAATTATACAAAAGCCTGAGGCTCTAATTGGCTTCAAAAAGGTTGGGCCCTCTATGCCCCGAGCCCATCCACTTGTGACATTAGCGAATCAACATTTGCCATTGTCTTTCTGCTTCTCCTCCCGGGCCAATCAAAACAGAAAAGGGGTCCTATGACCGGATTGGCCAGGAGAAGAAGCTACCGGATTGGCTGAAAGGAGAAGCTGGGATAAGTTGGGGTAGGTGCAGGCTGCCGAAGCCGCTCGCTACCTGGATGGGGTAAGTGCAGGGCTGGCGGGTGGGTGGGGGTTTGTTTGCTGCCCCCAAAAAAAAAAAAATTGGAGCACCAGCCCCCACTGGGGATAACTGTTGTCATAGGACAGCTGAACGAGTGACAATCTCATGCAGTGCCAGGACAAGGTCATCCAGAACTCAGGGCAAAAAAGCCAAATGCCCCCCCCCCCCTTATTATGTTTGAGCTTAGGGGATGCTACCCCTAGCAGTCATCTGCTTGTCAAAATGCCTTGTACCAGAATGAGCTCACTGGCGCCCCCATCCATATTGTAAATCGCTGCGCCCAGGGCATCCAACCCTCCTGCCCACCCCTTATCCTGGCCCTGATTTCCTGTCTTTGGGGCCCCTGTGGACACTGACTGGAGGATTTCGGGGACCTAGGGGGTGTCCGCTGCCTCTCCCCCTATGGCAAACACAAACACATGCTCAGGTGGACGAGACGAAGGCCGATGGTGGCTGGTGCTCCATTTTTTTTTGGAAGGGGGGGGGGGCGGCAAACAAACCCCAGCCCCCACCAGGTCCGCACTTACCCCATCCAGGTCACAGGTGGCTTCCCGTGCTTCTCCTCCTGGCCAATCTGGTCTTAACCCCGCTAATGTCACAAGTGGGTGGGCTCAAGGCGCAGTGCTCTGTGCCCCCCCCGAGCCCACCCTTTTTGAAGCCAGAGTCTCAGGCTCCGATCATGTGCTTAAAAAAACCCTGAAAAAACTCTATGCGGCTCTATGGAGATTAGGAACCTGGTACCCCTGCGCCCCTTATGGACTGGCCGCCATTGACCAACCCCCCTCCCCGAGCTGACACAGGGAGAATATACAAACTCCATACAGAAAAAGGGAACTGATCCTGGAGCCCCAGGCGCCGCAGAGGTAAAAGCGCAAACCCACAAGGAAACTGGAAGTTCTTTCCTGTAGCAGCCAATCAGGCATCAGATTTTATCCCATAGCAGCTGCAAAGTGCGACGGCCAGCAAATTCATATACTATACAATGGGTTATGTGTATAGAAGGCATCTGGGTGGTGATGTCACCACCCGATGAATACAGGACACACCCAAATAAACCTTGGATGCCTTTCACGGTAAACTTACAACAATGCCGGCTGCGGCTTAACCACAAAAATGGGGGGTGGGGTCCTCACCACAGATCAGTCGGGTTCGCACAGGCACGTTGGTGTTTTTTCTGGCACCGATTGATTGGTTAGGAATTTTATGGCAATGTACGGCAATTCTAAGGTGGAATCGGCTTATATTTTACCTTCCCTGGTTCCTCCCTTCCATCATATGCGCTATTCTATATGTCGGCGACATACCGGCGGTCGCATTATGGAACTCTCTTCCATTAAAAAAACGACTGCGCCATTCTCCACGGCGGCGGAGACATTTTTATTTCTCATTTTTGTTATTCAATTCATTCCTAAACGGAACCAAACCAGAAAAAAAAAAAATGCGCCGCAGCGAGATTCTACGCCATCTCCAACCCAAGACAACCGATAAGGACTGTAGAGGGTTACTCATCTCTATACTTCCAGATCAGAAGCCGCAGGATGGACATGGGCAGGAAACCGAGGAGTGCCATGCGGCAGATCCCCGCACCCGCTACTCCTGCTCGCCCGCAGGAAAACGCGTTTTGGTTACACTGTGTCTGATGGCCCGGGATGCCGGCGTCTACGCTTCCTGCGGTTTCAGCCGCATTCCATTCTCCCAGACATTTGGTTGTCGTTAAAATGCCTCAATAATGCCGAATTAACCCGTTCCCTCCCGGGGCAGAAAAGCACCCCGCTGCGTTTTACACGGGGGGACAATCGGGGAAAGTAAACCGCGCCTGTGACTAATAAAATTGGACCGCGCTGACATTATATAACCTCGGTGGAAAATACGGCCTGCGCTCAATTTAAGGCTCCGATCACACCAATGCGTTTTTCTCATGATTTTTTGCAGGAAAGCAAGACTTTGTTTTTTTTTAACATGGGTTCCTATGGAACACGTTCACATCGATGCATTTTGTGCCTCTCCGTTTTTTTGGAAAGGGTCGGGGGCTTTTTTTTTATGCAAAACTGTGCTTTTTTTGCTTCAATGGAGAAGCTGCAGAAAAGCATGTAGTGCGTTTATTATTTTTTTTTATGTATTTGCCGAAGTCGCACAGACAGGAACAGTATTCATTGGCAATCATGGGGGGTACGACTTGTCATGCGACTTTGCAGGCCCAAGTCGCAACAGTGTGAAAGGGGCCTAAAAAAATGTAAAAAAAATGCAAAACGCGAATGATGGCAAAATCGCGATACAAAACACTCAAAAGCAACATGCATAGATGTGAATGGAGCCCAAATACCCATCTACTAAAAAAGAAATAAGCCCAATATATATATATATATATATATACACAGACTCTATCTATATAGACATAAATAGATTATTATAATATATGTATATATATATATATATATATATATATATATATATATATACACTCTGTCTATTTATCTACATATACAGTATATATATATATATATATATATATATATATATATATATATATATATATATATATATATATTGGGCTTATTTTTCTTTTATATTTTATTATATATGTCTATTTATCTACATATACAGTATATATATATATATATATATATATATATATATATATTGGGCTTATTTTTCTTTTATATTTTATTATATATATATATATATATATATAAATATATATATATATATATATATATATATATATATATATATATAATAATTTATTTTATATTTCCCAGTGTTAAACACAGTTTGGAATGCAAATCTTCACTTTAAAACTTAAAAAAAAAAAAAAAAAAAAAAAAGCAATAAGCATGTGAAAATAAATACAAATTAAATAGAATAAAATAAAAAATAAATGAATAAACATAGTGGGGAACTCATAGGACCCCTGTCAGGTTTTCCTCAATGTCTGACTGGGGAGATCTCCCTTCACTTCCTGTCTTGCAGATCCCACAGGAAGTAAAAAGGAATTGGAGGATCTCCCCTCCATTCCAGTGGCAACATTTAGAATTTTTTATTTTTTTCTCCCTTTGTGATCAATTTATTTAAAAAATAATAATAATAAATTATGGGTGAATGTCACAAGCACTTGTACAGCCATTACCAATCAATCCTTTATTTAGTCTAATATGTTTATTTGCTATGATCATCAGCTCCATCTACTGGATATAATGTGCTATTTTCCTGAAATATATAATATATGAGAAATACCATCATATGGCCACTAGATGGAGCTGATGATCCTAGAAAATAAACAGACTAAATACTGGGATTACTCAAACTTTCTATAGATAGACCCACGTGATGTAGGTGGTCACCAGGGCGAATAGAGAGAGTAAATCTCCCCAGAGGGGACACAAATATCTTTCGCACTCCATACAAACTAAAAAATGTTGGCTATAAGTAGATAATAAATCTGACCTCCGGCCTTCCCTTCAGCCTTACACAGTTGTAGCGGCTCCTCTTCTGGACTGAAACGGCTTCCTCTGATATCTCTGCACACTGTGAGCTTCTCACAATGTGCATTAGAAGCTGCAGCAAGTCATATAGAGCCCTGCCTCCTTTCCTGGCTGGAGGACGACCAGCGTTATCTAGTCCTTTCCTCCCCAGCTTGACTGTTCCTGGCCAGGACAGGACAGGAAGTGAGAGGTAATCTCTCCAATGAGACACATGGGGGCAATAAAGAGCTGACAGAGATTCTAACCCTTCTCTGTGTTATCCAATGCTAAAAAAAAGAAAGGAAAAAAAAAAAAAGAAAGATCCTATAGCCATTATTGATCTTCCTATTGATTTTATCTTGGCGCAGCCCCCTCTCTCCAGCCACCACCTCTATCACCAATAGAAATATCTATGGCCACCGCTGCCACCCCCTAGTCAGGTGCCCGGCCCCTTTTCAGGCACTGGGTGCCTGAATTACAGCGGCAGGGTTCTTTTTTGAAGCACCTGATTAGAGCCACAGGCTCTAATAGGTGTCAAAAAAGGTTAACAGCAGAAGATGGGAAGAGAGGATGGGAGAAGACATCGAGGAGCTGTCCCACCACCACCGAGACAGGGTAAATACAGACGGTGGGTGGGGGGCACACTGGCAGCATTTGATATGGCACAGTGGGATCATTTGATGGGCACAGTGAGGCTGCATATGATGGGCACAGTGGCTGCATTCTCTGTGGCACAGTGGCTGCATTTGATGTGCACAGTGGCTGCATAAGATGGGCCCAGTGGCAGCATTTGATGGCACAGTGGCTGCGTTTGATGGCACAGTGGCAGCATTTGATGATACAGTGGCTGAATTTGATGACACAGTGGCAGCATTTGATGGGCACAGTGGCTGTGTTTGATGGCACAGTGGCAGCATTTGATGGGCACAGTGGCTGCATTCTCTGTGGCACAGTGGCTGCATTTGATGTGCACAGTGGCTGCATAAGATGGGCCCAGTGGCAGCATTTGATGGCACAGTGGCTGCGTTTGATGGCACAGTGGCAGCATTTGATGATACAGTGGCTGAATTTGATGACACAGTGGCAGCATTTGATGGGCACAGTGGCTGTGTTTGATGGCACAGTGGCAGCATTTGATGGGCACAGTGGCTGTGTTTGATGGCACAGTGGCAGCATTTGATGGGCACAGTGGCTGTGTTTGATGGCACAGTGGCGGCAATTGATGGGCACAGTGGCAGCATTTGATGGCACAGTGGGAGCATTTGATGGCACAGAGAGAGCATTTGATGGCACAGAGAGAGCATTTGATGGCACAGAGGGAGCATTTGATGGACACAGTGGGAGCATTTGATGGCACAGTAGTGGCAATTGATGGCACAGTGGGAGCATTTGATGGCACAGTAGTGGCATTTGATGGCACAGTGGGAGCATTTGATGGCACAGAGGGAGCATTTGATGGACACAGTGGGAGCATTTGATGGCACAGTAGTGGCAATTGATGGCACAGTGGGAGCATTTGATGGCACAGTAGTGGCAATTGATGGCACAGTGGGAGCATTTGATGGCACAGTAGTGGCAATTGATGGCACAGTGGGAGCATTTGATGGCACAGTAGTGGCAATTGATGGCACAGTGGGAGCATTTGATGGCACAGAGGGAGCATTTGATGGCACAGTGGGAGCATTTGATGGCACAGTAGTGGCAATTGATGGCACAGTGGGAGGATTTGATGGACACAGTGGCAGCATTTGATGGCACAGTGGGAGCATTTTATGGCACAGTGGGAGCATTTGATGGCACAGTAGTGGCAATTGATGGCACAGTGGGAGCATTTGATGGACACAGTGGGAGAATTTGATGGCACAGTGGGAGTATTTGATGGGCACAGTGTGAACATTTTATGGCACAGTGGCTGCGTTTGATGGCACAGTGGTGGCAATCGATGGGCACAGTGGCTGCGTTTGATGGCACAGTGGGAGTATTTGATGGGCACAGTGGGAGCATTTTATGGCATAGTGGTGGCAATTGATGGGCACAATGGCTGTCATTGATGGTACAGTGAGGCTGCAATTGAGGTTTTTTTTTCAGAATTTTTCAGTTTGGGGCCCCCCAAAAATTTTGAGCACCAGTCGCCACTGCTCTGTTCAGTAGTCAGGGGGTGGGTGGGGGGGGGGGGGGTTATCTCCTGATCTGTATATGAGGATTTCATCGATCGCCTCCAGCAGAAATGTGTGATTTGCTGCGAATTGAATTTCCTTTTTTGAGTCTTAAAATGATCCCATGAAAGGGTTAACTGGAGTGCGTGACGGAGCAGGGATAATTCCAGGAATGGAGGGGCCTGTCCCAACACGCTCCTGGGGGGGGGGGAGAATAAAGGAAATCTATGGCCTCCGCCCGGCTCACCCACATCTGTAATGTGATTCAGTCTCTCCGAGGAGATCAGATCACATTCCAGGCTGTACGGGACGGAGGAACTACAAGCCCCAGCAGGTCCGACTTCACTGGCCGCATGCTTGTTCTGGGTCAGTGACTATGGAAGTACTGATACCAGAGGCGGCATTTTCAGAGGGAGGTCGGTCCGTAGTAGGTTGTCACACAGCCCTCCCCTTTTGTATGGTTGCCGGATTCATCACAGACAGTCCTTATTTCAGACGGTGTGACGTCACCATTGATGTGCCCCGGAGGTCACAGCTGGCTTCACCCTGTAATTTGGAGGTTTTGTTCAGACACCGATCGGCATGCCGGCCCTTTAATCTACCAATATTGCCCCCCCCTCCCCACCCCCATTGGGGTCAGGAATACCAGCAAAGGTTTAGAGCGACCATTAATAGCGGTTTTCCTTCTCAGTAATTTGTTAATTTTTACAGAAAGACCTGTAAAAAAATGGCTTGAGGGAAAATTTAAAGTAGTACTCTAGTAAAAACAGTTTTTATTTTTTCACAAAACATGCAGTCCACTGCGTTTTTTTTTTCCTGCATCAAAAACGCATGGAAAGTAGGTAATACGGTATTCAATGGCATAGTTCACACCAGTGCGTTCCAGTTCAAGGAAAAAAAAAATAAAGTAGAACATCCTTCCTTTTTTTTCTGCACTGGACTGTACTGGAAACGCTGTAAAACGCATCAAAAACGCACCTGAACACAGCAAAAAAAACCCCCACTGCAACGCACATGTCCTTATTTAGGTTTAGTTCACACCATAGAAACGCAGTCCAGGTGCTTTTCTGCACACGTGTTTTTTTTTTACGTGTTTTTGGTGTGTTTTTTAATGCGTTTTACAGCATAACACACACAAAAAAAAAAAAACCCCACTGGAACGCACATGTCCTTATTTACGGCCATTTCACACCATAGAAACGCAGATGCTTTTCTGCACACTTTTTTTTTACGTGTTTTTTGTGCGTTTTTGATGCAGTCCAGTGCATTTCCCCCCCTTTTTTTTTTCTTAGGGCCAGTTCACACCACATGCAGTCCAGTGCGATTTTTTTTTTCCTGCATCAAAAACACATGGAAAGTAGGTTATATGGTTTCCAATGGCATAGTTCACACCAGTGCCTGCCGTTCCAGTTCTAGAAAAAAAGGACTGTACTGGAAACGCTGTAAAACGCATCAAAAACACACTGGAAAGCACCAAAAATAAAAACCCCACTGGAACGCACGTGTCCTTATTTAGGGCCACTTCACACCATAGAAACGCAGTTTCCAGATGCTTTTCTGCACACGTGTTTTTTCTTTTTTACGTGTTTTTGGTGCGTTTTTTTTTTCTTAGGGACAGTTCACACCACATGCAGTCCAGTGCGTTTTTTTTTTCTGCATCAAAAACACATGGAAAGTAGGTTATATGGTTTCCAATGGCATAGTTCACACCAGTGCCTGCCGTTCCAGTTCTTGAAAAAAAAAAAAAAAAAAAGTAGAACATGTTGCATTTTTCCTGCACTGGAAACGCTGTAAAACGCATCAAAAACGCACCTAAACACAGCAAAAAATAAAAAAAAAACCCCACTGGAAAGCACGTGCCCTTATTTAGGTTTAGTTCCCACCATAGAAACGCAGTCCAGGTTCTTTTCTGCACACGTGTTTTTTTTACGTGTTTTTGGTTCGTTTTTGATGCGTTTTACAGCATTTCCAATACAATCCAGTGTAGTAAAAATGCAACATGTTCTACTTTTTTTTTTTCTAGAACTGGAACAGCAAGCACTGGTGTGAACTATGCCATTGGAAACCATATAACCTACTTTCCATGCGTTTTGGATGCAGAAAAAAAAACGCACTGGACTGCATGTGGTGTGAACAGGCCCTAAGAAAAAAAAAAGGAGGAAAAAATGCACTGGACTGCATCAAAAACGCACCAAAAACACATAAAAAAAAAAACAAGTGTTCAGAAAAGCATCTGGAAACTGTGTTTCTATGGTGTGAACTGGCCCTAAAACCATATAACCTACTTTCCATGCGTTTTTGATGCAGAAAAAAAAAAGCACCTGCACTGTTCACAGTTCACACCATAGAAACGCAGTCCAGATGCTTTTCCGCACGCATGTTTTTTTTTAAATGTGTTTTTGGTGCGTTTTTGATGCAGTCCAGTGCATTTTTTTCCCACTTTTTTTTCTTAGGGCCTGTTCACACCACATGCAGTCCAGTGCGGGTGATTTTATATCTGCCTCAAAAACGCATGGAAAGTAGGTTATATGGTTTCCAATGGCATAGTTCACACCAGTCCTTGCCGTTACAGTTGTAGAAAAAAAGAAGTAGAACATGTTGCATTTTTCCTGCATTGCAAACACTGTAAAACGCATCAAAAACACACTGTAACGCACCAAAAATAAAAACCCCACTGGAACGCACGTGTCCTTATTTAGGTCCACTTCACACCATAGAAACGCAGTTTCCAGATGCTTTTCTGCACACGTGTTTTTTATTTTTTATTTTTTTTTTTACGTGTTTTTGGTGTGTTTTTGATGCAGTTCGGTGCCTTTTTTTACCCTTTTTTTTTTCTTAGGGCCAGTTCACACCACATGCAGTCCAGTGCGTTTTTTTTTGTACATCAAAAACGCATGGAAAGTAGGTTATATGGTTTCAAATGACATAATTTACACCAGTGCTTGCCGTCCAGTTCTACAAAGTAGAACATGTTGCATTTTTCCTACACTGGATTGTACCAAAACGCACCAAAAACGCACTGGAACACACATGTCCTTAATTAAGGTTAAGAAAACAGAGGGGGGAAAATGCACTGGACTGCATAAAAAACACAGTGGAATGCATCAATAACATATTAAAAAACGCGCTGGCAGAAAAGCATCTGGAACACGCCTGGACTGCGTTTCTATGGCGTGAACTGGACCTAAATAAGGACATGTGCGTTCCAGTTTATTTAGGTGTGTTTTTATGCTTTTTACAGTGTTTCCAGTACAGTCCAGTGTAGGAAAAATGCAGCATGTTCTACTTTTTTTCTGGAACTGGAACACACTGGAACTGACCACACTGGTGTGAACTAGGCCATTGAAAACCATATAACCTACTTTCCATGCGTTTTTGATGCAGAAAAAAAAGGCACTGGACTGCATGTGGTGTAAATTGACCGTGATTCTGCATCAAAAACGCATGGGAATTAGGTTACATGGTTTTCAATGGCATAGTTCACACCAGTGCCTGCAGTTCCTGTGCGTTCCAGAAAAAAAAAATTATTCCTGCACTGGACTGTACTGGAATGCTGTAAAACGCACAAAAATCACACTGGAACACACATTTGCTTATTTAAGGTTAAGGAAAAAAAGAGGGAAAAAAAATCAAACACGCATGCAGAAAAGAATCTGGAGCGCATCCAGACTGCATTTTTATGGTGTAAACTGGCCCGGGGTGTGTTAGAACCCCTGTTAAGTTTGCACTGCTGTCTGTATCTAATTCTTTCACACTCCATCAAAAAAATTTATAAATTAAGGCTGGAGTCCTGCTGGCAAAGTTATGTGGGGGTACAGTGGCCAAGAGATAGTGGTACAGGGACAGGGGTGCACTATGCTGGCAAATTTATATGGGGGTACAGTGGCCCAGAGATAGGGTTACAGGGACAAGGGTGCACTATGCTTGCAAAGTTATGTGGGGGTACAATGGCCCAGAGATAGGAGTAAGGTATAGGGTTGCACTATACTGGCAAGGTTATGTGGGGGTAGAGTGGTCCAGAGATAGGGGTACAGCACAGCAGTACAGGAACAGGGGGTGCATTATGCTGGAACAGTGATATGGGGGGTACAGCACAGTTGCACTATGCTGGCACAGTTGTGTGGCAGCTCATTGGTAAAGAGATGGGGGTGCCACACTGGGAGACATGGGGTTCACTATGCTTGAAAAGTTATGTGGCTGCACGATGGCTCAGAGATGGGGGAACCACACAGTGACACAATGCTGTAATAGTTATATGGGGTTACAATAGCCAGATATGGGGGTACAGTACAAGGACAGGAGCTGTAATATGCTGGAACAAATATGTGGGGGTACAGTGGTCTAGAGATGGGGGTACAGAGACATATCGGGTACATCGTGCTGTAAAAGTTATATGGGGTTCCATGACCCAGATATGGGGATACAGCACAGGGGCAAGGGGTGCAATATGTTAGAACAGTTATGTTGGGGTACAATGGCCCAGAGATGAGAGTACAGAGACAGGAGGTGCACTATACTGCAACAGATATGTGGGGGTACAATGGCCCAGAGATGGAGGTACAGTACAGTGGTATAAGGACAGGGGATGCACCATGCTGTAACAGTTATATGGGGGTACCATGGCCCAGATATGGGGGTACAGTACAGGGACATGGGGTACAACATGCTAGAACAGTTGTGTGGGGATATAATGGCCCAGAGATGGGGGTACAGTACAGTGGTATAGGGACAAGGGGAGCACTATGCTGTAACAGTTGTATGGGGGTACCATGGTCCGGATACAGGGATATAGTACTAGGAACAGGGGGTACAATTTCCTAGAACAGTTATGTGGGGGTACAATGGCCCAGAGATGGGGTATAGTACAGTACAGGGACAGGGGGTACAATGGCCCAGAGATGGGGGTACAGCACAGTGGTATAGGGACAGGGGATGCACCATGCTGTAACAGTTATATGGGGTACCATGGCCCAGATATTGGGGTACAGTATAGGGGAAACAATATGCTAGAACAGTTGTGTGGGGGCACAATGGCCCAGAAATGGGGGTACAGTACAGTAGTATAGGGGAAAGGGGTGCACCATGCTGTAACAGTTATATGGGGGTACCATGGCCCAGATACAGGGATATAGTACTAGGAACAGGGGGTACAATTTCCTAGAACAGTTATCTGGGGGTACAATAGCCCAGAGATGGGGGTACAGTACAATGGTATAGGGACAGGGGGCGCACCATGCTGTAACAGTTATATGGGGGTACCATGGCCCAGACATGGGGATATAGTACTAGAAACACGGGGTGCAATATACTAGAACAGTTATCTGGGGTGAACAACGGCCCAGAAATAAGGGTACAGAGACAGGGGGTGCACTATGCTGGAATAATCATATTGATTACTTTGTTACAAAGGCATATGGATAGTAATGTATGGAACCCTGCAATCTGTATACTGTATATGCCCCAGTTATTTCCTATGAATGAAGTGATATATACATTTTCCAGTCCTGCCTGACCTTATCCTATGAGGACTTTGGTGTCTGTACAGGAATTGCTCTCCCGGAATTCCCCCCCCCCAGAGGACGGATTATTCTCTGTAGCCAAAACATTCCCCAGCTGCTGCGGGTGGGTGGAGGGGCCCGCAGAGGGAGAGTCAGGGGCCCGCCATGTCTAAGGCCTGGCACACAGCTCTCCATCCTGGGTAGGACAAGAATCAGAGCAGACTATAAAGGAGCCTTGCCATGGCTGATACCCCCCCCCCTCCCCCCCATATTAGAAATGGCGTACAAATCCGCGCCATGTTCCAGCTGGATCGCCCCCGTCCCCGCTCCTCTCCATCTGCTTCGGATAAATCACAAATCATTTTCTTACTAATCAGGAGCAAATTAAAGGCAATTAGTGCGAGCCTAATGATGCCAGACAGGGAGATCAATATGCGTTTACGAGCCAATCGGAGGTTGCGCATCAATTGGCGAGAAGCGACCGCTGACGACGCACAGGGGCCCTCGCTGAGATTCCAAAATCTCCCCCCCCTTACTATTTCTACAGTTTCTAAGAGCCCATTCACACAGGGGCAACACGACTTGTAGGCGACTTGAGTCAGGCAACTTGGACACGACTTGAGTTAAGATCACAGCGCGACTTGGGACGACTTCAAAACGACTTGTGATGACTTCAAGCCTGACTTGGGACGACTTACAAGTCGCCCCAGGCCAGGCGACTTTTGCCGAGGCCAAGCAGAGAATGAGCTCAAGGGGGAACTCCACGGCAAATTTCTGAAAAAAATTTGGCGTGGGTTCCCCCTCCGAGAGCATACCAGGCCCTTAGGTCTGGTATGGATTCCAAGGGGAACCCCCTACGCCGAAAAAACGGCGTGGGGGTCCCCCCCAGATCCACACCAGACCCTTATCCGAGCACGCTACCCGGCCGGCCAGGAAAGGGGATGGGGACGAGCGGGCGGCCCCCCCCCTCCTGAGCCGTACCAGGCCGTGTGCCCTCAACATGGGGGGGGGTGCCTTGGGGGAGGGGGGGCGTGCGGCCCCCCCACCCCAAAGCACCTTGTCCCCATGTCGATGAGGACAAGGGCCTCTTCCCGACAACCCTGGCCGTTGGTTGTCGGGGTCTGCGGGCGGGGGGCTTACCGGCCCCCCACCCTATGTGAATGAGTATGGGGTACAATGTACCCCTACCCATTCACCTGTGGAAAAAAAGTACAAAAAAAAAACACAACACAGGGAAAAAATATTTTATTGCACAGCTCCGGGGGTCTTCCGTCTTCGGGGGTCTTCTCGCCGGACTCCTCCGCTATCTTCTTGTAGCTCTTTTGCTAGCGGAGGAGTCCGGCTTTCTTCCTCCCCGCCGCCGGCCTCTTCTTCCGACTTCGGGGGTCTTGTCCCCCTCTTCGGTTCTTCTGCCGGGCCACCGCGCCTTCTTATAGCTCTTTTGCAGGCGGTGGCCCGGTCTTCTGTCGCCGCCGCCGCCTTCCGTTCTTCTTCTTCTTCTTCTTCTTCTTCTTCTCCAGGAGATGTTGACACGACGCTCTCTCCGGCCACAATGCCAGGGACGCGCTCCGCTGCCACTTATATAGGGACAATGGGGCGGTGTCACATGGGTTGATGTCACATGGGTTGGTCACATGGGTTGATGTCACATGGTAAGGGGGCGGGGTCACCATGTGACATCAACCCATGTGACCAACCCATGTGACACCGCCCCATTGTCCCTATATAAGTGGCAGCGGAGCGCGTCCCTGGCATTGTGGCCGGAGAGAGCGTCGTGTCAACATCTCCTGGAGAAGAAGAAGAAGAAGAAGAAGAAGAAGAAGAACGGAAGGCGGCAGCGGCGGCGGCGACAGAAGACCGGGCCACCGCCTGCAAAAGAGCTATAAGAAGGCGCGGTGGCCCGGCAGAAGAACCGAAGAGGGGGACAAGACCCCCGAAGTCGGGAGAAGAGGCCGGCGGAGGAAGAAAGCCGGACTCCTCCGCTAGCAAAAGAGCTACAAGAAGATAGCGGAGGAGTCCGGCGAGAAGACCCCCGAAGACGGAAGACCCCCGGAGCTGTGCAATAAAATATTTTTTCCCTGTGTTGTGTTTTTTTTTGTACTTTTTTTCCACAGGTGAATGGGTAGGGGTACATTGTACCCCATACTCATTCACATAGGGTGGGGGGCCGGTATCCGGGGGCCCCCTTATTAAAGGGGGCTCCCGGATTCCGATAAGCCCCCCGCCCGCAGACCCCGACAACCAACGGCCAGGGTTGTCGGGAAGAGGCCCTTGTCCTCATCGACATGGGGACAAGGTGCTTTGGGGTGGGGGGGCCACACGCCCCCCCTCCCCCAAGGCACCCCCCCATGTTGAGGGCACGCGGCCTGGTACGGCTCAGGAGGGGGGGGGGCGCCCGCTCGTCCCCACCCCCTTTCCTGGCCGGCCGGGTAGCGTGCTCGGATAAGGGTCTGGTGTGGATCTGGGGGGGACCCCCACGCCGTTTTTTCGGCGTAGGGGGTTCCCCTTGGAATCCATACCAGACCCAAGGGCCTGGTATGCTCTCGGAGGGGGAACCCACGTCAAATTTTTTTCAGAAATTTGCTGTGGAGTTCCCCCTTCAGAGCTAATAATTCTGTCAAAGTCGCCTCCGTATAGACGGAGATCCGACTTGGAGGCGATCTCCATTGAAATCAATGGGTACAAGTCGCCTACAAGTCGGATAGAAGTAGTACAGGAACCTTTTCTGAAGTCGGAGCGACTTCAGTAGTGTGCATTAAGACGGCTCCATTCACTTACATTGCTTTTTAAATGTTGTCCGACCTGAGGCGACCTGAGGCGACTTGGGGCGACCTGAAGTCGGATCAGGAGTTGCCCCTGTGTGAATGGGCTCTAAAAGGCTTAGAGATAGAGATATTGTATCATCAAAATGAAAGAAATGATACAAAGTAGACAGATTGATGAAAAAAAAGAAACAACAAAAAATAAATAAATAAATAAAAAGAAACAAAAATAAAAAGAAACAAAGTTACTAAAGGAAAGTTCCCTCTGCTCAGTACAAGAGATTACATTCAGGTCACCATACACCAGAGCTGACATCTTTAAGGATAAATGGTGGGAAAATTGTTAGCAGGACTTCAGGCAAAGAGCTGCGATCCAGGCACCCCTGACAGACAGCGCAGCTGGGTCCCCGAACCTCACTTTTCATTACTGTACACCCAGGATCTTCCCCTAGACCAGGGATATGCAATTAGTGGACCTCCAGCTGTTGCAGAACTACAAGTCCCATGAGGCACAGCGAGACTCTGCCAGCCACAAGCATGACACCCAGAGGCAGAGGCATGATGGGACTTGTAGTTTTGCAACAGCTGGAGGTCCACTAATTGCATATGCCTGCCCTAGACTGTGATTGGACGATGAAGGAGTAGCAGCACACTGAGGAGGGCATCCTTCTGCTCTTTCCTCCTGAAAACATGGCCAAGATGTTGACCGACACTGTTTTATATCTGACACTTATCACTGATGATCTTTTATGGGGTTACAGATAGGAAAAGACACAATGAAAGTTCTCAACTCAACTTTATAAATAGGTGACTTTGTATGACAAAAGACAAAAAAATTACTATTTTAGCCCCCACCACCACCACCACCACCACCACCATGATTCGCCTCCCAGCTGGGGAATCTCTCGTTAGATGTATCTAAACCCAATAACAAGGGGCTTTCCAGTCCTTAGATGTGATGTGTAATGTAGGACACCGCTCAGACCGATCCAGTGCCGTTGACGTTTATTAAATGATGTGGCCTTGGCCAGTGCTGCTCCGGCCATGCCACTGACGCATTTTGATGCTCACCAGTGCTTGGTCAAAGAGGTTGTGAGTGGGGCGAAATGCATCAGTTACCGTGGCTGGTTAAGGCCACATAATTGAATAAAATGATCCAGCCATGCTAACTGATGCGTTTCGCCCCACCCACCAGCGCTTGAATGGATGACTTGTATAGCATTACCTATGCAAACTGAATCTCCTCCAGGTGCTTTTGCCACTGGTGTCCATCTGCGGTATAGAGCAGTTCTTGCCCCATGGGGTCCCGACATGCTTACAAACACATACACATATTTGGCCAATTTTTCAACAGGATTTAATTAACCTACCAGCATGTCTTTGGAGTGTGGGAGGAACCCGGAGTAAACCCACACAGGCACAGGGAGAACATGCAAACTCCAGGCAGATGGTGTCGTGGTTGGGATTTGAACCAGCAATCAGCAATTGCTGCTAGGTGAGAGTGCTAACCACTACACCACTGCGCTGCACCTCTGTGACCAAGTGACGGTGGCCAGGTGAAACGCGTCAGTAGCATGGCCGGAGCAGCACTGGCTGAGGCCACCTAATTCAATACACTTCGTTGGCACTGGATAGACCTGAGCGGTGTCCTACATTACCCACCTTGAAACATATGGATGGGTGAGCTCTGATGCTTGCTCCCATTTCCTGAATACCGGTAGGGAGACCATTCAGCCTCAGCTTGGTGGGGCGCTTCATGACCTTGGGTGTGGTGGTTGCATTGGTTTCAGGTTTTTTTTTTTCCCTGCCAATAACACACTTCCTGTCCTAGGGTGACAACACTCACTGGTACCATTTAAGGAGGAACAGTGTTGTCACCCTAAGAGAAGACTTTAGACTAACTACCCCTCTCTTTATCACCATGATATAGGCTGGAGGTGCTCTGTAGTCCACAGAAATAGCTGGAAGCAATGAAAAGAGTGAAGCATAAGCAGGAAGCACAGGAAGATATCATTTCTGGCAGGATCAATGTATGTATATATATATATATATATATATATATATATATATATATTTATATATATATATATATATATATATATATATATTTATATATTTATATATATATATATATATATATATATATATATATATATATATATATATATTTATATATATATATATATATATATATATATATATATATATAAATAGCTGGAAATAGAAATAGCTGGAAGCAATGAAAAGAGTGACGCATAAGCAGGAAGCACAGGAAAATATAATTTCTGTCAGGATCAACATATATATATATATATATATATATATGTATATATTATATATATATATATATATATGTATATATATATATATATATACACACACATATATATATATATATATATATATATATATATATATATATATATATATATATATCTTTGCACCTTTTGAACAGATATAATGAAACATTTCCATTGGTTTGCAGGATGGATACCTCCCCCTGTCCAGTGCAACAATTAAAGGGGGCAAAAGGGGCACCCTGCCCCCCCCCCCCTAACCTGTCTCCTAATATAAAACAATATTAAAAATGATATAAAATATTACAAAATAAACAATAATAAAATAATATAAAATATATAATAATAAATAAATGCCGGCCATTATCTGTAAAAGTTTTTACTCTGGGATGGTATATCGTATCATTTTTTAAAAACACATTTTGGCAGCTCAAGCAGACCACACATAGAGCGCTAGGACTGAGTGTGTAGTGTGTAGTGTGTGTGTGTATGCACGCATGACCTCAGAATGAAGTTGTGTCATGCATTTTAAAAATGTGCGACTGCCATTGAGAATGTAAACCATCTCTGTGTATGAGTGGCCCCCAGAACCTGAAGTGCTCCGGGCCCCCTCCCCCCCCCCCCCCCCCGGTCTAAATCTGGCCCTACCCTTGTCTTTCTCAAAGAGAAAAATGCCCAAATGTCTATGGCCAACTTTGGAACAAAAACGGTTTGAGGGATCTGTCTTGCCGGTGTTCTGGCATTAAGTATCCTGCCATCATATACTGTCCGCCCCATACTGCGCATGCGCAGCACTTGCGCAGTACGGAGCAGAAGAAGCTTCGGAAAATCTCTGAAGATGAACGGCGCCTGCGCCGTGAGTGGAGGTGGTAGCCCCACCATCCAAGCGGACATAGGGCTGCCAAAATTTGAGGGGCCCCTCGCGGGCTCACTTCGCTCACCACGCTTCGGGCTCGGCCTCGCTGCACTTGGCTCTTTTTATTCCAACTCTATGTTCACTTGGATGGTGGGGCTAGAACCTGGACTCACGGCGCAGGCGCCGTTCATCTTTGGGTATTTTCGGAATCTGTTTGTGATGTGTACTGCGCATGCGCAGTACACAGCGGACACGATCTGATGGGGGACTGTATATGACAGGACACCGGCAGGAACCAGATTCTCCTATCTGCTTATGAATGAATGAAAGTGACAACCTGATTGGATGTGAGGAGCAACACTGACAGTTGTTGTTTCAGACACTTTCGATAAAAGAGGATTGCTGTAAGTCACATGCAGGCTTCCGTCTCTGGTGCTGGCTATAACCTCTGAGCAGCAATGCCTTTCCTTCCAATAATGGAGCACACATGGGACACGGCTATTCCCACAACATGTTTCCTCACTGAACTTTGTGCTGCTTCAAGTTCTCTTATGTAAATACATCTTGAAATCAGTTTTCAAGCTCTGAGTTGAAAGGAATTTACACTCCATTTAAAGCTGAACTCCGGATGTAAATATTTTGTTCATCTAAATATGTTCCCTCAACAGCCATAAAGGATATAAATCCATTTTATGTGCACCAAAAGCCTTTGCAAAGCCAGATGTTACCTTGACCTCCACCCTACTGAACAGCTATGGGGGATGAATTGGATGAAGCCGGGTCTTGACCAATATCTCCAGGACCGTTTTTAAGGCAGGGCAAAAGGGGCGGCTGCCCTGGGCCCTGTCATTATTATGGGGCCCAAAGCAGCTGCCTCATACTTGCCAACTATCCTGGTTTAAATTCCCTCATCCCTTGAGGTTTTAGTCCTGTACTGTGTCCCAATATCTCAGTGTGAAGTGCTGCTACTAATGCTGCCCAGCTCTGCCCTATTGTTGTCTACAGATGACTCACCTGCAGACCCTGTGTTTACACGTAAATTGCCGGCATTCATATGTAAATAGTGGTGGCATTCATATGTAAAGGTTGCATTGATATGTCAATAGCGGCCGCCAGTGGCATTGATATGTATATCATGCCCCCTGAGGTCATATCCACCATAATCTCTAGCAACCAGTCAACAAGCAGAAATCATGTGTTGTGACCTCTAGCAACTAATCAGTGAGCTGTAATGTGTGCTGTAACCTCTAACAACCAGTCAGTGAGCGATAATGATACACTGTAACCTCTGGCAACCAATTGCAATAGCTGCCTGATCTGATTCAGTAAACCGATTTTGAGTCTAGCTGCTATTTATTGTATGTCTCAGAGCAGGTGGAGAGCAAAACTGCATGGGAGGGCCCCAAGAAAAGTTTTGCCCAGGGTCCAATCAATATTAAAGACGGCCCTGAATATCTCCATAAATACGTGGTTTGATTTGTCTAGTGTGGAGAAACTCAAGCACAGAGCACTGACCTCAACCCTACTAAACAACTTTGGGATGAACTGGACCGCCAATGGTGAACCAGGTCTTCTCATCCTACATCATACCTGACCTCACAAACAGGTACATGTTACTACAAGCACCCTCTAAACTCTTTATACCCTCCAAACACTTTTGAGAAGACCCTTTTCTGTCCCAGAATGACGGCGTCTCTGTGTACAAAGCCGGCTCCATAAAGACATGATGTGACCAGTTTGGTCTGGAGTGTCCTACACAGAGTCCTGACCTCAACCCTACTGAACAGTACACCTTGGAATAAACTGGAATGCCAATGGCGAGTCATGTCTACCCATCCAAAATTAGTATCTGACCTCAAAATGGACATAAATTCCCACAGGGACCCTCCAAAATCTATTGAGAAGACCCTTTTCTGTTCCAGCATGACTGTGACCCTGCGTAGAAAGTCAGCTTCATAAAGACATGGTGTGTCAACTTTGATGTGGAGGAACTGGAATGTCCTACACAGAGCCCCGACCTTGACACCCCCCCCCCCCCCCCGAACACCTTTGGGATGAACTGGAATGCCAATGGTGAGTTAAGGTTTCTCATCCAACATCATACCAGACCTCATAATAGATATCAATTACCGCAGGCACAATCTAAAATGTTGTGGTAACAGTTTCGTGAAGACCCTTTTCTGTTCCAGCATGACTGTAACCCCTGTGTACACAGCCATCTCCATAAAGACATGACTGACCAGTTTGGTGTGGAGGAACTAATGTGTCCTGTACAGAGCCAGGACCTCAACCCTACTAAACACCTTTGGGATGAGTTGTAATGAACCAGGTCTTCTCATCCAACGTCTCCATGAAGACATGGTTTGACCAGTTTGGTGTGGAGGAACTAAAGTGTCCTGTACAGAGCCCGGACCTCAACCCTACTAAACGTCTTTGGGATGATTTGGATCATGCCAAGCCTTCTCAACCAACATTTCTATGAAGATATGGTTTGATGAGTATCCAGAGGAGGAACTGGAGTGTCCTACACAGAGCCCTGACCTCGGCCTTACTCAACATCTTTGGGATGAATTGGAAAGCTGATGGTGAGCCAGGTCAGATATTGGCCAAGACCCGGCTTCATCCAATTCATCCCCATAGCCGTTCAGTAGAGTTGAGGTCAAGGTAACATCTGGCATTTGTGAGGTCAGGTATGATCTTGGATGAGAAGACCTGGTTCACCATTGGCATTCCAGGGGCAGGACACTCGAGTTCCTCCACACCAAACTGGTCACCCCATGTCTTCCCATCCAACATCAGTGCCCGACCTCACAAATGGGCACAATTTCCTACAGACACTCCAAAATCTTGTGGAAAGCCTTCCCAGAAGAGTGGAGGATGGTATAGAGGGGGTTCTCTATATGTATGGCCATGGTTTTAGAATAGGATGTCCAAGATAGGTTTGATGGAAGGTGCATTGAAAGTTGCCCGTAATGTCCTTCAATGGCATTATTGCACACGAGTCACATTTTTTGGTGTTTTTTTTGCCCCAGGAACAGAACTTTTTCCAAAATTATCTTCTGCTGCAATATCGACTCCCGGAGTTATTTCCATATCACCAGTGGCATTCCAGGGGCAGGACACTCGAGTTCCTCCACACCAAACTGGTCAACCCATGTCTTCCCATCCAACATCAGTGCCCGACCTCACAAATGGGCACAATTTCCTACAGACACTCGAAAATCTTGTGAAAAGCCTTCCCAGAAGAGTGGAGGATGGTATAGAGGGGGTTCTCTATACGTATGGCCATGGTTTTAGAATAGGATTTCCAAGATTGGTGTGATGGAAGGTGCATTGAAAGTTGCCCGTAATGTCCTTCAATGGCATTATTGTACACGAATCACGTTTTTTGTTTTGTTTTTTTGCCCCAGAAACAGAACTTTTTCCAAAACCATGTTCTACAGTAATATCAACTCCTGGAGTTATTTCCATATTACCATTGGCATTCCAGGGGCAGGACACTCGAGTTCCTCCACACCAAACTGGTCACCCCATGTCTTCCCATCCAACATCAGTGCCCGACCTCACAAATGGGCACAATTTCCTACAGACACTCCAAAATCTTGTGGAAAGCCTTCCCAGAAGAGTGGAGGATGGTATAGAGGGGGTTCTCTATATTTATGGGCATGGTTTTGGAATAGGATGTCCAAGATAGGTGTGATGGAAGGTGCATTGAAAGTTGCCCGTAATGACCTACAATGGCATTATTGCACACAAGTCACATTTTTTGGTGTTTTTTTTTTGCCCCAGGAACAGAACTTTTTCCAAAATTATCTTCTGCTGCAATATCGACTCCTGGAGTTATTTCCATATCACCAGTGGCATTCCAGGGGCAGGACACTCGAGTTCCTCCACACCAAACTGGTCACCCCATGTCTTCCCATCCAACATCAGTGCCCGACCTCACAAATGGGCACAATTTCCTACAGACACTCCAAAATCTTGTGGAAAGCCTTCCCAGAAGAGTGGAGGATGGTATAGAGGGGGTTCTCTATATTTATGTGCATGGTTTTAGAATAGGATGTCCAAGATAGGTGTGATGGAAGGTGCATTGAAAGTTGCCCGTAATGACCTACAATGGCATTATTGCACACAAGTCCCATTTTTTGGTGTTTTTTTGCCCCAGGAACAGAACTTTTTCCAAAACCATGTTCTACAGTAATATCAACTCCTGGGTTTATTTCCATATCACCAGTGGCATTCCAGGGGCAGGACACTCAAGTTCCTCCACACCAAACTGGTCACCCCATGTCTTCCCATCCAACATCAGTGCCCGACCTCACAAATGGGCACAATTTCCTACAGACACTCCAAAATCTTGTGCAAAGCCTTCCCAGAAGAGTGGAGGATGGTATAGAGGGGGTTCTCTATATTTATGGGCATGGTTTTAGAATAGTATGTCCAAGATAGGTGTGATGGAAGGCGCATTGAAAGTTGCCCGTAATGTCCTTCAATGGCATTATTGCATGTTTTTTGTTTTTTTTTGCCCCAGGAACAGAACTTTTTCCACAATTATTTTCTGCTGTAATATCGACTGGAGTTATTTCCATATCTAAAAATGACTCTTCCATATAAGTCGACTTTCCCTGGCAGAGGAGGACTCAAAACGTTCAGCAGGTGCTCATGACAATGCTGACGGGTGCAAATGGCCTGGTGAAAGGACAGGCTGCAGGGTGTGTGACCCATATCCGATGGCGGCAAGAATATGGATGCGTCAACAGAAGAAACTGGAATAGCTTGGGTGACAATAAAGGTGTGATGATTGTCAGCTCTGCAGCCCACCGTGACATCACAGATCACATACTGTGGCCACACACAGCGGGACAGTACACAGTGACTATATGGTAAAACAAAGAGAAGACTCACATAATGACAGCTGTGTTTGCGGGGGAGGGGGATGGGGATGGGGGGGTCGCCATTCCTCACACCTGCATTGCCTGCTATTTCACACAATTACACGTTCCACAGACTGCCACCTCGGGGGGTTTACACAGTAAACAGGTGTGGGACTCTGGAATTCCCCAACGCACGCGTAGACCCCCCGGGTGAAAACCCCCCATTAGGACTGGTCATCCATGGGCGGATATTCTCCGACCATAGAACATACTTTCTTAGTGCTTTTACACTAGCGGCAAGGACTGCCGCACCTCTAAAAAGTGATCCTCGCTCGGGTCACTTTTCAGAGACATTTGAAAGTACATTCTCCGGACCAAAGTCGTATCAAAAGTGGGACCAAAGTTAAAAAAACTTTGGGTTGAAGGTGTCCACAGACTTTGTATGACAGTCAATGATATCAGTGGGCTCGGGGGGACAATTGGAATGTGTGTGGATACATTGTAACAATTCCCATGTAGACAAGACAGAATTGTCACAATTTATACAATCTTCTGCATATTGGGAGCACAGACCCGAGAGCACAGAGATCTCATCATTGGAACAATGTACTGTAGGCGATCGAATTCTCCACCAATTCTGGGTGGAATGTCTACTGATCGGTGGAGATAATATGAAGATTTTCCATGTACTGTGCATGTAATGCCTCAATGTCCAAATTCTTCATCCACATCTGGGCTGAGCCTGCGGCCGCACCCTCCTGCGATCCCACCAGCTGTACATAGAGCCGGCCAGGGGCTTAGTCATTGGGAGAGACCCAGAACAATTCCCTCTTACAACATGGCGTACCGCGCCCGCCCAGGCGCTCTGGGTGTTCGCTATGATCATGTAACGCTTCTACACAAACATCTCACTTATGGTCGCATAAAACAAGGAGACAGCTACAGCGCTACCTGCACAGGAGCCACTGCTGGTCTGAAGAGCTAACAATCTATCTGCATACAATCTGCCAGGGGGGCGATAATACATGTTCCATTAAAGGTGGTGGGGAAGTATGGAGGTTGTCATAGCCTCTCCTAGAAAGTCCACCAGGCCTGTCATGGTGGTCCAGTGGCTTCAGGACTAAATCACGAACCAGGATGCAGATTAGAACCTTCACTCTTTTTTTTGTCAGTGGGAGGAACAGTGTGCCCCATCACTGGTATCAGTGGGAGGAATAGTGCCCCATCGCTGGTATCAGGGGGAGGAATAGTGCCCCATCACTGGTATCAGTGGGAGGAATAGTGTCCCATCACTGGTATCAGGGGGAGGAATAGTGCCCCATCATTGGTGTCAGTGGGAGGAATAGTGCCCCATCACTGGTATCAGTGGGAGGAATAGTGCCCCATCATTGGTGTCAGTGGGAGGAATAGTGCCCCATCACTGGTATCAGTGGGAGGAATAGTGCCCCATCATTGGTATCAGTGGGAGGAATAGTGCCCCATCATTGGTATCACTGGGAGGAATAGTGTCCCATCACTGGTATCAGTGGGAGGAATAGTGGCCCATCACTGGTATCAGTGGGAGGAATAGTGCCCCATCGCTGGTATCAGGGGGAGGAATAGTGCCCCATCATTGGTGTCAGTGGGAGGAATAGTGTCCCATCACTGGTATCAGTGGGAGGAATAGTGCCCCATCATTGGTATCACTGGGAGGAATAGTGTCCCATCACTGGTATCAGTGGGAGGAATAGTGCCCCATCATTGGTATCAGTGGGAGGAATAGTGCCCCATCATTGGTATCAGTGGAAGGAATAGTGCCCCATCATTGGTATCAGTGGGAGGAATAGTGCCCCATCATTGGTATCAGTGGGAGGAATAGTGCCCCATCATTGGTGTCAGTGGGAGGAATAGTGCCCCATCATTGGTATCAGTGGAAGGAATTGTGCCCAATTGTTGGTATTAGTGGGAGGAATAGTGCCCCATCATTGGTATCAGTGGGAGGAATAGTGCCCCATCATTGGTATCAGTGGAAGGAATTGTGCCCAATTGTTGGTATTAGTGGGAGGAATAGTGCCCCATCATTGGTATCAGTGGGAGGAATAGTGCCCCATCATTGGTATCAGTGGGAGGAATAGTGCCCAATTGTTGGTATTAGTGGGAGGAATAATGCCTCAAGGGCCATATACAGACAAGCAAAGGGCCGTATCCGGCCCCCAGGGCCGCATTTTGGAGAGCACTGCTGTAAAGTATTGAAGATGTAAGATATCATTTGAAAATCTTGATACATAAATAACATGAAGACGAATCCCCTTCACTCCACACACAGCGATGGACGTGTCTCTTCGTATCTGAGAACCATTTTCGGGGACATGTTATCCGATCTCAGGATAACCGCCAAGGACCGCAAACCCCTAAAGTACTTTTTGAAATTATACTAAAACATTACTTTTTTTTTAAATATAACGATAGAACTAAATAAAACTTTCTCCAGCTTTGAAGAAGTTGGGACTTTCCTGGAGGTGACATTTCCAGGGACAAAAGCTGCAAAGCTGGAATCATCTGGTAATGGGAGAAGGATTGGGGGGGGGGGGGAGCTGTGTGACGTCTCTCCCCCCCCCCCCCTCAGGCCCAGCTGTGTAATCAGTGCACAGATGTGGTGAGGAATGGGGGCAGACGGGGGTCCCCAGGCGGAGGGGGGGGAGGGGCCCAGTTTACTAACCCACCTATATCATGTCCTCTGCTCCCTGTGCTGACTTATGTTACAGCTCCCCCCCCCCCCCCCCCCCCCCCCCCGAGTCACATTTCATGGATCTTGCGTTACGCTGCGCACAATATGGCGAGCGCTCCCAGTAACCCTCACACAGCCATGCTGGAGTACGATGCAGGAACTGCAATTGTTTTGTTTTTGCTACATTATAACTTTTTTTGTGTGAGCCTTTGTTCCATCTTTTTTTTACAAAATTTTTTATTTTTTTTTTGCAAACTTTAAAGGCCAAAACATTATTTTCCATTGTGGTAACGGGGGCGTTACACATGTTACATGCATTAATGCATTGCATTGCCATTTATTTTGAATGGCACCCCAATGCACTACGACGGGGGTCTCCAAACTTTCTAAGCAAAGGGCCTGTTTACTGTTCTGAAGGCTTTAGGGGGCCGCCGGACTGTGGCCACAGGGAGTAAACAATGCATCTTTGGTATTAGGGGGAGGAATAGTGCCCCATTATTGGTGTCTGTGAGAGGAATAGTGCCCCATCATTGGTGCCAGTGGGTGGAATAGTGCCCCATTATTGGTGTCAGTGGGGGAGGGGGAATAGTGCACCATCATTGGTATCAGTGGGAGGAATAGTGTCCCATCATTGGTGTCAGTGGGGGGAATAGTGCGCCATCCTTGGTATCAGTGGGTGGAATAGTGCCCCCCTCCTTGGTGTCAGTGGGTGGAATAGTGCCCCATCATTGTCAATGGTGTCAGTGGGGGGAATAGTGCCCCATCCTTGGTATCAGTGGGTGGAATAGTGCCCCCTCTTTGGTGTCAGTGGGTGTAATAGTACCCCATTATTGGTGTCATTGGGTGTAATAGTGCCGCATTATTGGTGTCAGTGGGTGGAATAGTGCCCCGTCATTGGTGTCAGTGGGTGGAATAGTGCCCCATCATTGGTGTCAGTGGGTGGAATAGTGCCCCCTCATTGCTGTCAGTGGGTGGAATAGTGCCCCATCATTGGTGTCAGTGGGAGGAATAGTGCCCCATCATTGGTGTCAGTGGGAGGAATAGTGCCCCATCATTGGTGTCAGTGGGAGGAATAGTTCCCCATCATTGGTGTCAGTGGGAGGAATAGTGTCCCATCATTGGTGTCAGTGGGGGGAATATTGTCCCATCATTGGTATCAGTGGGTGGAATAGTGCCCCCTCCTTGATGTCAGTGGGTGGAATAGTGCCCCATCATTGCTGTCAGTGGGTGGAATAGTGCCCCATCATTGCTGTCAGTGGGTGGAATAGTGCCCCATCATTGCTGTCAGTTGGAGGAATAGTGCCCCATCATTGGTATCAGTGGGAGGAATAGTGCCCCATCATTGGTATCGGTGGGAGGAAAAGTGCCCCACCATTGGTGTCAGTGAGCGGAATAGTGCCTCATCATTGGTATCAGTTTGAGGAATAATGCCCCATTGTTGGTGTCAATGGGAGGAATAGTGCCTCATTGCTGATGTCACCAACTTCAGTGGAAGGAATAGTGTCTTGTATCAGTGGGAGGAAAAGTACTCCAAGGACCAGATAAAGACAAGCAAAGGGCCACATCTGGCCCCCGGGCCGCATTTTGGAGACCACTGCACTAAGACAACGCTTTAAGAAACGCCCATGCGCTGCAGCACATCGCAATGCCAGGGAAAGCACTATTGAGCATTGTGGTGCGCCTGCCAAAAATAGTGCCTGTCCCTTTTTTTTGGACGTTTTGCTGCCTTGCCGGCCCAGTCATTTAAATGTGCTGCCGTAATGCAACGCATGTTAACGCAAGAAAAAAAAAACACACATTGAAGTACATGCATTGACGCAATGCACCCCGGAACGTCAAGGTCTAAATGGGCCCCTTAAAGCACAGAGATGTTGTGGCGAAACAGGGAAAAAGAGCTGCAAAAACAAAAGTAATTACTTGGCCAATCATTACAGACAGGCCCCATAAAACCGCCAAGCTTTCACGCTGAGTAATGTCGGCGCTCTCAGGAGACGAGGCCAGGGAACATTCTCATAAACACAGGAAGAGGCTAATGCATGAAGCGGGGGCTCGCTGACTCAGGCTCAGGGCCCTTCCTTTGCTGGCTGGCATTTAAAGGGCCAGGCATGGCAGAGGAGAAGATGAAGACTAGAGCCGTTGGGTTCGGATGATGATGATCTTACCAGGAAGCCCAGTTCAGATCAGGAGACCATATAAAATTCTCCTGAGTGGGAACTGAAGTCAAGACCACAGTGCTGCAAGGCACCTCTCAGCCACCATGCGGCCCCCCGGACTGCGATCCATAAAGGCATCACCCACCCTTATGGTTGAAGTGAGAAGGGAAGAGGGGGATGACCAGAGTACAATGACTTCAAGAAGAGGTCACATTAGGTCCACTGAAGGTTATGAATACAACACGAGCTTCTATACTTAGCCAACTCCCTCCCACACCACAGGGAAAAGGAACACCAAAAAGGGCCAATCAACAGGGGGCTAAGCTGCCAATAACTCTTTTTTATTATTAATTTAAAGTCAACATGTTCCAGGGGCAACAGAGTCGGCTTTCTTTGGGTCCTGAAAGCAACACGTTCCAGGGCAACAGAGTCCCCCTTCTTCAGGGCTTGGATGCAACGTGTTCCTGGGTAACAGAGTCCCCCTTCTTCAGGGCTTGGATGCAACGTGTTCCTGGATAACAGACTCCCCCTTCCTCAGGTCTTGGATGCAACACATTCCTGGGTAACAGAGTCCCCCTTTTTCAGGGATTGGATGGAACACATTGTGGGGGTAACAGAGTCTCCCTTCTTCAGGGCTTGGTCACAACGTGTTTCTGGGTAAGAGTCCCCCTTCTTCAGGGCTTGGATGCAATATGTTCCGGGGTAACAAAGTCTCCCTTCTTCAGGGCTTGGTCGTAACGTGTTCCTGGGTAACACAGTCCCCTTTCTTCAGGGCTTGGATTCAATGCGTTCTAAGATAACAGAGTCCCCTTTCTTTATGACTTGGATGCAACCCATTCTAGGGTAACAGAGTCCCCTTTCTTCAGGACTTGGATATAACATGTTCTGAGGTAAGATTCCCTTTTCTTCCTAGCTTGGATGCAACACGTACTGGGGTAACAGAGCCCCCTTCTTCAGGGCTTGCTCACAACCTGCTCCTGAGTAACAGAGTCCCCCTTCCTCAGGGCTTGGTCGCAACCTGTTCCAAGCCCCTTCTGCAGGGCTTGGATTCAATGGGTTCTGAGATAACCCCTTTCTTTATGACTTGAATGCAACACATTCTGGGGGTAGCAGATTCCCCTTTCTTCCTGGCTTGGATGCAACACGTTCTGGGGAAACAGAGCCCTCTTCTTCAGGACTTGGACTTGCAACACATTCTAGAGCAGGGATATACAATTAGCGGACCTCCAGCTGTTGCAAAACTACAAGTCCCATCATGCCTCTACCTCTGGGTGTCATGCTCGTGGCTGTTAAGAGTCTTGCTATGCCTCATGGGACTTGTAGTTCTGCAACAGCTGGAGGTCCGCTAATTGCATATCCCTGTTCTAGGGTAGCAGAGACCCATTTCTTCAGGGCTTGGATGTGCAGGAGACCAATTGATAATTGTTTGCACCTAACCACCTCACTAATTTGTCTTTTTGGAGCTCCTGGTTTTCTTGACCTCAAGTTTTCACTCAAGGTCCCTTAGTGGATAGAGGGGGAGCCTGGTTGAAGAGCTGCCAAACTGCTATATTGAAACTACCAAACCTGAAGTTCTTCATCATCAGGACCTAAGAAGCTCCTCAGACCCATCACCACCCATAACCAAACCATTCTGCGCACCACACTTTTGGTTAATTATGACACCCATCAAATGAATTAACCAATGCTAAAGCTTTGGAGACAAGATTGGACAGGTGAAAGCCCTGACTTCCAAAATGAAGTTAGCCTTTGCCCTTGTACACACGGTCGGAGAATCCGTCGGAATGTGTCCTATCGGACCGCGTCGTCGGATAATCCGACTGTGTGTGGTATGCATCGGACTGATTCCGTCGGAATATCCGTCGGACCCAATTTTCCAACATGTTGGAAATATTTCCCGACCAACTGGGCCGGTCGGACATACTCCGATCATGTGTAGTGAATTTTGATCGGACCAAGTGCCACGCATGCTCAGATCAAATTCCTACATCAAAGCTATTGGTTACTAGCCTGAATGTAGTCCCATCGTAAAGAAATTACGTCATCACGTTCTGAAAGATCTGATTTTTCGACAACTTAGTCCGACCGTGTGTATGCAACAGTTTCGGACAAGATCCGACGGACAAAATCCGACGGAGAAAATCCGACAGATTTGGTTGTCAAAATCTCCGACCGTGTGTACAAGGGCTTTGACTAACAGAAGAAGCACTAGAAGCCTACTAGCCTATCCAGGTACCCAGTAGCATCCAACTACTAGTTTACTGTGTTAGACTGCAGTACACTTAAAGTGGTTGTAAACCTTTACAAACCATTTTGACCTACAGGTAAGCCTAGATTAAGGCTTACCTGTAGGTCCAAGAAATATCTCCTAAACCTATACGGTTTAGGAGATATTTGCCCGAAGACAGGCACCGCTGTCTACGGCGCATGCGCCGTAGACAGCGGCGCGCAGGCGCACTGAGCGCGGCATTTCCAATAATGGAGCTGCCGCGCGTGTCGGCTCCCATGCGCATGCGCGGGAGTGGCGTCATCGCGGCTCCGCCGAATGACAGCAGCGGAGCTGCGAGACCCCACCGAAAAGATGGATGCGGCGGACTACAGGGGACAGCGGTGACATCACTGGCTCCTGTGTCAGGTAAGTGACACATAATGGGCTACTATGCGAAGCGATGCGATGCGATGCACAGTAGTCCATTATGCTTTGCCTTTGCAGGGAATGAAAGAGGAAGTAAACCCATCAGGGTTTACTTCCTCTTTAAAGCGGAACTAAACCCATCAAGTTAATGTTTCAAAAAACAGTTACATTTCCAGCATACTTGTGCTCTCAACCAAACCGCCAAACCATCAAATGGATGGTCTCATAATTGAGCAGCACTATGGCAGTTGCAGATCAAACAGAGGCTAAGATGGCAGCTTCCTTGGCTGAAAAGGATAGGAGAGTTTAGTTCCACTTTAATCCTAAAAAAAAAAAATGACATTGCTTTTGTATTCATAGTAGAACTCCAGACAAAACCGTCAGTTTTAAATAGAGTGGGGGAAGGGTTAGAACCTCTGTCAGGGTTTTACTGCTGTCTGTGTCCCAGCTAGCGAGATTTTCCAGCCCTCGTTTTTTTTTTGTGTGGTCACTTGGACAGGAAGTGAAGGGAAACCCCATCAATGGGGGACACAGGCAGCTCTACCCAAAGCTAGATAGATTTATAATGGATTCCCGGCCTTAGAATAACAAAGATGGCTGCAACATCTAATATTGTATCTCTAAGAAAAGGAAGAGATTTTTTTATTTTTTTTATTCAACTGCCAAAAGAATGTAAGCTAGTGCAGCCTTTCAGGAACTATAGTTTGGCCCATTCCTATGAGGTCCTGAAACTGGTTGAGGACCACAAAAAGGGATTACAGTGTCTCACTGTATACAGTTTATTAAGCTGATTGTTCCTGGGGCTCTTTTGCAGTTTGCTAGTACTGCACTTCCTGCTGCAGGCTGACCACGCTAAGCTACAGCCCAGCCGTTATCAGCAGCGTTGTCAGCCTGCCATACATGGTCCTTAAAAGTGGAGTTCCACTCCTAAATTTATTTTTGCATTATTCAGCTGCATTAAAAACAATTAATAACATTTGGAATTTTTTTTTTTTTTTTTTTTACTCACCTTTTCATGACTGTTGCTAGGGGGTCCCTCGTAATCTGCCTCTTCCTCTCCCTGGTGCCTGACGTAATTTCCCTCGGCGCCTGTGCTAGTGCTCCTGGGAGATGCTTGCCATCATTACCCAGAAGTCAGTGGGCAGCGTTGCCATCACAATGGGTGGGCGGGCACTTCAGACGACGACGCCCGTTGTTCAACGTTGGAAGTGTGCAGCGCTGCGCCATACATACGGCGCATGCGCGAGAACGGTGCGGCGCATGTTGGTCATTCAGCTGCAACAGGGCCCGGTAGATAGTGCTTCACATGCCCACAAGCACTGCGGAAACTGCCAGCAAAGAGGAATATAAGATATATTTCTCGATGAAAATCGGTAAGCGAGCGCCGATTCCGCTCAGAAAAGTGAGTGCTATAAATAATCGTTAGAAAGAAAACATATTCCTCCTTAAAAAATAAAAAATTGTTAACAGTGGGAACTCCGCTTTAAGTTGGCTGTTGGGCTGCCTATCTGACACATCTGGGAGGTAGCCCAACAGCGCCAACTGATGGAGAGCACATGGCAGGCTGACAACGCTGCTGCGAATTGCGAGGCAGTGGCTTAGCGTTGTCAGCCTGCAACAGGAAGTGGCTGTTATTGGCAGGATCTCCCGGTAAGAAACAAGGCAAAATAATAACCAAAGACAATTTGCTTAAGAAATGGAAATACCGGGAGACCGGCTGAAAAATTAGATTTAGGGTAGGTGACTATGTGCAGCTCCAAAATCACCCTCCGGCCCTGCCCCTTCTACAGAGGGAGGTGCCTCTAATGGGCACAACCATCAGTATAGCGTACATGGCTCATATGACTTTTGCGTGTTTTCTTTGCGTGTCAGCATGCCACCCCCCCCCCCCTTAAAACCCAGCCCCCCCTTAAAATAATTACCTCTGTGTTTACTGTATGACATCACCCACCGCTTCCTCTGGGGGGGAGGGGCAGGAGGTCTGTTTCCAATTACTAGGCAGAGGAGCGCAAGCCCCCTGGGCAAGGAACAGGTTAAAATTCTTTTTGATTTTCCCCAGACATAGAAAGCTCTCAGCAGACAATTACTGTAACATTCCTGGAGTAGAGGCCGTGTTATACGCCGTAACGCGTCCGGTCGGCCAACTGCCAATAACCCTTTCGCTGCCGGCAAAGAGGACCAGACTACGCAGCTGCCCCATACAGAAAAGAGAATTAAGGGCTTGACTTTATATATGGTCTATAAACATACGGTGCACTCGCCGACCAATCATGTACAAGCAAATTGCTGTTTTTTTTTTTTATCTTCTTTGCGTGTGATTGGTTATTCTTTGCAAAGTGAAGTTTTACCTCATTTACTAAGCTCTGGCACAGCCTTTAGTAAATCAACACTAATGCATCTATATACTGCAATGGGGGGGGGGGGGGCGAGATTTACTAAAACTGGAGTACACAGAATCTGGGGCTGCTGTGCACAGTAACCAATCAGCTTCTAGGTTTTATTGTCAAAATTGAATTGAGCAAGTTGAAGTTAGAAGCTGATTGGCTGCCATGCACGGCTGCACCAGATTCTGCACTCTCTCTAGTTTTAGTAAATCAGCCCCACTGTGCGTTGTGCTGCACTGCATTGCTATGAAAGGACAGTCTTAATTCAGTGCACTTTAGTGCATGTTCATGAATGCAGCACAATGGAACACCTACGTGTAAATGGGCCCCAACCCTTCCACCTAAGACAACCAACAAAAAGTTTTGACTTTACAAAAACTTTAATAATTTGAACTCCTGATTCAATAAGACCAATGTACTTATTTCATCTGGCATGTCATATAGAGAAAGCCGGCAATACTCTGATACACTCCAATGCTTTCTATTCTGCCCATTATACTCAGGTTTGGATTTACATTGTGTCTACAGGCAGCAGAATAAAGGGGCAGCTTTTCCCTGTATATAGTGACTGCTCATTTTTTTTTTTTTTTAGAATCATCTGTAAGTTTCTAAAGGTGATTTCCCACCTCCTATAACTCAGGGGTCTCCAAATTTTCTAAACAAAGGGCTAGATTACTATCCTTCAGATTTTGGGAGGAGGGGGGCGGTACTGTGGCCAGAGGGAAAGGAAAATGCCCCAGTGGGTGGAATAGTGCCCCATCTTTGGTATCAATGGGTGAAATAGTGCCCCTTCATTGGTATCAGTGGGAGGAATAGTGCTCCATCATTGGTATCAGTGTGAGGAATAGTGCCTCATCATCGGTATCAGTGGGTGGAATAGTGCCCCTTTATTGGTATCAGTGGGAGGAATAGTGCCCCATCATTGATATAAGTGGGAGGAATAGTGCCCCATCATGGGTGCCAGTGGGAGGAATAGTGTCCCATCATTGGAAGGAATAGTGCCCTATCATTGGTATCAGTGGGAGGAATAGTGCCCCATTATTGGTTTCAGTGGGAGGAATAGTGCCCCATCATTGATATAAGTGGAAGGAATAGTGTCCCATTATTGGTATCAGTGGGAGGAATAGTGCCCCATCATTGATATAAGTGGAAGGAATAGTGTCCCATTATTGGTATCAGTGGGAGGAATAGTGCCCCATCATGGGTGCCAGTGGCAGGAATAGTGTCCCATCATTGGAAGGAATAGTGCCCTATCATTGGTATCAGTGGGAGAAATAGTGCCCCATCATTGATATCAGTGGGAGGAATAGTGCCCCATCATTGGTATCAGTGGCAGGAATAGTGCCCCTTCATTGGTATCAGTGGGAGGAATAGTGTCCCATCATCAGTATCAGTGGGAGAAATAGTTCCCCATCATTGACATCAGTGGGAGAAATAGTGCCCCATCATTGGTGTCAGTGGGAGGAATAGTGCCCCATCATTGGTATCAGTGGGAGGAATAGTGCCCCATCATCAGTGTCAATGGGAGGAATAGTGCCCCATCATTGGTATCAGTGGGAGGAATAGTGTCCCATCATTGGTGTCAGTGGGAGGAATAGTGTCCCATCATTGGTGTCAGTGGGAGGAATAGTGCCCCATCATTGGTGTCAGTGGGAGGAATAGTGCCCCATCATTGGTGTCAGTTGTGGATGGAATAGTGCCCCCAAGGGCCATATAGAGGCACGCAAAGGGCCACAATTTGGAGAGCACAGTTCTATAATATCCTACAAGCTCTTTGTGAAGAGGTCGTCCCAGTAGAGAGAGGTGCCCACATAATCTAGTGAGGATCAAGCTCTGTATATACATTACTATATAACATAAGTACATAGAGGTAGACTGGTCCCCTCCACTGAGATTCATTATTTGTGAATGAAGAGTTGAGTGATAAATCCCCACATATAACATTCTCAGGATTGGAGTACAGGGATATATGTGCTGGGTGGGGGGCGGACAGACATATAGGGTTTGATTTACTAAAGGCAATCAGACTGTGCACTTTGCAAAGTGTAGTTGCTCCAGAGCTTAGTAAATGAGATAAAGTTTCATTTTGCAAAGAGCACCCAATCATATGCAAGGAAAAAAACAAACAAAAAAAAAACGCATTTTTGCTTGCATGTGATTGGATGATTGAAGCCAGCAGAGCTTCTGCTCGTTTACGAAGCTCTGGGGTAACTGCAAAGTGCACCGTCTTCTTGCCTTTAGTAAATCAACCCCATAGAATTGCTTTAACATTCCTTATTCTGGGGTACAGAGCCAGATGGCGGCATGATGTAAAGATACGCATCATTTCCATGATAAGGTGTCAGATATTCTATATATAAATCATTGGAATTGCACAGATCATAATCTACCCACCAAAACCCCATACAAAGTGTCAGAAATTATATAGAGAATTGTAATGCGAATTACACAGAGTACAAAGTATCTGCACCCTGCCGTACTCCGTGTCCCATATATAATCCATAGATAACCCGTATAGAATCCATATATAATCCATAGATAACCCATATATAATCCATAGATAACCCATATAGAATCCATGGATAACCCATATATGACCCATAGATAACCCATAAATAACCCATATAGAATCCATAGATAATCCATAGATAACCCATATATAACCCATATATAATCCAGAGCACATTATACAGTACAGAGTGCTGGAAGTAATTCAGGAATGAGAATAGATGACACAGAACACAAGGAATCCATATATATATATATATATATATATATATATATATATATATACATACATATACATATATACACAGACACACACATTATACAGAGTTCTGGCTGTTCAATAATAATCTACTGAGAACTCATTATATCTCAGGTCATTACATAAATCATACATGGTGCAGGGTGTCCTGTATACTGCAGATGATACAGAATATATATATTTATATCTCGGATATCCCCAATACACAGTGCTTGGAGTTCTATAGATATAAAGGGGAAATCACAGAGACACAAAAGAGTTTTATCTACAATGTATCCATACAAATCACACAGGATACAATGTTTGTAAACAGGGAAAGAATTGGGTATTCTGTATGAAATATACAGATTGGGATCCAAACACCCTATATACAGACAGGGGGACACCCAGCACCCTATGTACAGACAGGGGGACACCCAGCACCCTATATACAGACAGGGGGACACCCAGCACCCTATATACAGACAGGGGGACACCCAGCACCCTATATACAGACAGGGGGACACCCAGCACCCTATGTACAGACAGGGGGACACCCAGCACCCTATGTACAGACAGGGGGACACCCAGCACCCTATATACAGACAGGGGGACACCCAGCACCCTATGTACAGACAGGGGGACACCAAGCACCCTATATACAGACAGGGGGACACCCAGCACCCTATGTACAGACAGGGGGACACCCAGCACCCTATGTACAGACAGGGGGACACCCAGCACCCTATGTACAGACAGGGGGACACCCAGCACCCTATGTACAGACAGGGGGACACCCAGCACCCTATATACAGACAGGGGGACACCCAGCACCCTATGTACAGACAGGGGGACACCCAGCACCCTATGTACAGACAGGGGGACACCCAGCACCCTATATACAGACAGGGGGACGCCCAGAACCCTATATACAGACAGGGGGACACCCAGCACCCTATATACAGACAGGGGGACACCCAGCACCCTATGTACAGACAGGGGGACACCCAGCACCCTATATACAGACAGGGGGACACCCAGCACCCTATATATAGACAGGGGGACACCCAGCACCATATATACAGACAGGGGGACACCCAGCACCCTATATACAGACAGGGGGACACCCAGCACCCTATGTACAGACAGGGGGACACCCAGCACCCTATATACAGACAGGGGGACACCCAGCACCCTATATACAGACAGGGGGACACCCAGCACCCTATATACAGACAGGGGACACCCAGCACCATATATACAGACAGGGGGACACCCAGCACCCTATATACAGACAGGGGGACACCCAGCGCATTATATACAGACAGGGGACACCCAGCACCATATATACAGACAGGGGGACACCCAGCACCCTATATACAGACAGGGGGACACCCAGCACCCTATATACAGACAGGGGGCCACCCAGCACCCTATATACAGACAGGGGGACACCCAGCACCCTATATACAGACAGGGGGACACCCAGCACCCTATATACAGACAGGGGGACACCCAGCACCCTATATACAGACAGAGAGACACCCAGCACACTATATACAGACAGAGGACACCCAGCACCCTATATACAGACAGGGGGACACCGTATATGGGGGGGGGGGAGAACACATACCTGAGCCCGGCAGAGGGAGGCGGCGAGGAGCAGCAGCAGGGGGGAGCACCGGAGAATCTAGGAGAAGAGATCACATTAGAGGGGATGAGGATGGGGGGAGGAGGGGAGGATGATGATGGGGGTCTCGGGACCTCTTACCATGTTGGATGAGGAGAGGATCGATCCGTACAGAAGAATGATTGTCCGGAGGAGATTGCTGCAACTGTATCCCAAATCTGTATCCCCTCCCCCTCCCCGGGCTCCTCCCACTGTATACCACCCAAATCTACACCACCCCTCCCCCTCCGTGCCCCCCTCTGTCTGCACCATCCTACTATTTCCATCTTCTGTATACTACATTCCTTCTATATACCCCATCCTCCTCTTATATACCCCACCCTCCTCCTATATACCCCATCCATCTACTATATACCCCATCCCCCTCCTATATACCCCACCTTCCTTCTATATACCCCATCCATCTACAATATACCCCATCCCCCTCCTATATACCCCACCTTCCTTGTATATACCCCATCCATCTACAATATACCCCATCCCCCTCCTATATGCCCCATCCCTCAACTATATACCCCATCTCCCTCCTATATACCCCATCCCTCAACTATATACCCCATCCTCCTCCTATATACCCCATCCCCCTCCTATATACCCCATCCCTCAACTATATACCCCACCCCCATCCCCATCCTATATACCCCATCCCGCTCCTATATACCCCATTCCTCAACTATATACCCCATCCTCCTCCTATATACCCCATCCCCTATATACCCCATCCTCCTACTCTATACCCCATCCTCCTCCTATATACCCCATCCCCCTCCTATATACCCCATCCCTCAACTATATACCCCATCCCTCAACTATATACCCCATCCTCCTCCTATATACCCCACCCCCCCATATACCCCATCCTCTTACTATATACCCCATCCCCCTCCTATATACCCCATCTCCCTCCTATATATCCCATCCCACAACTATATACCCCATCCCCCTATATACCCCATCCTCCTACTATATACCCCCCTTCCTATATACCCCACCCTCCTGCTATATACCCCATCCCCCTCCTATATACCCCATCCCTCCTATATACCCCATCCGCCTCCTATATACCCCACCCTCCTGCTATATACCCCACCCCCCTTCTATATACCCAATCCTCCTCCTATATACCCCACCCCCTCCTATATACCCCATCCCTCAACTATATGCCCCATCCTCCTACTATATACCCCCCTATATATCCCACCCTCCTGCTTCTCTCCTCATTACTATATCCCCCTCCTCTCCCATCACTATATCCCCCTCCTCTCCTCATTACTATATCCCCATCCTCATTACTATATCCCCCTCCTCTCCTCATTACTATATCCCCCTCCTCTCCTCATCACTATATCCCCATCCTCTCCTCATCACTATATCCCCCTCCTCTCATCATTACTATATCCCCTCCTCTCCTCATCTCTATATCCCCCTCCTCTCCTCATCTCTATATCCCCCTCCTCTCCTCATTACTATATCCCCCTCCTCTCCTCATTACTATATCCCCCTCCTCTCCTCATTACTATATCCCCCTCCTCTCCTCATTACTATATCCCCCTCCTCTCCTCATTACTATATCCCCCTCCTCTCCCATCACTATATCCCCCTCCTCTCCTCATTACTATATCCCCATCCTCATTACTATATCCCCCTCCTCTCCTCATTACTATATCCCCATCCTCTCCTCATCACTATATCCCCATCCTCTCCTCATCACTATATCCCCCTCCTCTCATCATTACTATATCCCCTCCTCATCTCTATATCCCCCTCCTCTCCTCATCTCTATATCCCCCTCCTCTCCTCATTACTATATCCCCCTCCTCTCCTCATTACTATATCCCCCTCCTCTCCTCATTACTATATCCCCCTCCTCTCCTCATTACTATATCCCCCTCCTCTCCTCATTACTATATCACCCTCCTCTCCCATCACTATATCCTCCTCCTCTCACATCACTATATCCCCCTTCTCTCCCATCACTATACCCCCCTTCTCTCCCATCACTATACCCCCCTCCTCTCCTATCACTATATTCTCCTCCTCTCCTCATTACTATAGCCCCCTCCTCTCCCATCACTATATCCTACCCTCCCCCTATTGTTATATCTCCTTATCTTCCATCACTACATAACCATCCTCTCTAGAGTAATGAACAGAGGTCAGTAGTATATAACAGTAAGTGCAGAGGTCAGGAGTATATAACAGTAAGCGCAGGGGTCAGGAGTATATAACAGTAAGCGCAGGGGTCAGGAGTATATAACAGTAAGTGCAGAAGTCAGGATTAAGTAACACAGAATGTAGGGGTCAGTGAGGAGGAACACACAGTGTAGGAATCATCAGTAAGAAACACAAGGGGTCAGGAGTATGTAATGCAGAGTGTAGGGATCAACAATCATGCAGGGTTTGGGGATCAGTAGTATGTAATGCAGAGTTTCAGGGGTCAGGAGAATGTAACATGGAATGTAGAGGTCATTATTATGTAATGCAGAGTAAAGGGTGCATGTGTAATCCACACAGAAACTCAAAGGTCAGTAATGTGAAACACAGTGCAGAAGTCAGTAGTAAGTAAGGTACAGTGCAAAGGTCAGTAGTAGCGCAGAGTGCAGGGATCAGTATTAAGTTATAAGAATGTAGAGGTCAGTAGTATGTAACATACAATGGAGAGGTCAGTAGTATGTAACATACGATGGAGAGGTCAGTAGTGCATAACACACTGTGCACAAGTCAGTAGTATGTAACACACAGTGCACAGGTCAGTAGTATGTAACACACAGTGCAGGGGTCAGTACTATGTAGCACACAGTGGAGAGGTCAGTAATATGGGGTCAGGAGAATGTAACATGGAATGTAGAGGTCATTATTATGTAATGCAGAGTAAAGGGTGCATGTGTAATCCACACAGGAACTCAAAGGTCAGTAGTGTGAAATACACAGTGCAGAAGTGTGTAGTAAATAAGGCACAGTGCGGAGGTCAATAACAGTGTCGAGTGCAGGGATCAGTAGTATGTAACACACAGTGGAGAGTTCGGAAGCATGTAATACACAGTTGAGATGTCAGTAGTATGTAACACACAATGGTGAGGTCAGTAGTATGTAACACACAGTGTAGAGGTCAAAAGTATGTAAAACAAAGAGGATAGAGGTCAGTAGTACTTAACACACAAGGGAGAGGTCAGTGGTATGTAACACATAGGGGAGAGGTCAGTAGTACATAACAGTGCACAGGTCAGAAGTATGTAATACACAGTGGAGAGGTCAGTAGTGTGTAACACACAGTGGAGAGGTCAGTGGTATGTAACACACAGTGGAGAGGTCAGTGGTATGTAACACACAGCGGAGAGGTCAGTAGTATATAACACACAGTGGAGAGGTCAGTTGCATGTAACACACAGTGGAGAGGTCAGTTGCATGTAACACACAGTGGAGAGGTCAGTAGTATCTAACACACAGTGGAGAGGTCAGTGGTATGTAACACAAATTGGATAGAAGTCAGTAGTACTTAATGCACAATGGAGAGGTCAGTGGTATGTAACACATAGGGGAGAGGTCAGTAGTACATAACAGTGCACAGGTCAGAAGTACATAACACACAGTGGAGAGGTCAGTAGTATGTAACACACAGTGGAGAGGTCAGTTGTATGTAACACACAGTGGAGAGGTCAGTTGTATGTAACACACAGTGGAGAGTTCAGTAGTATCTAACACACAGTGGAGAGGTCAGTAGTATGTAACGCACAGTGGAGAGGTCAGTTTTATCTAACACACAGTGGAGAGGTCAGTGGTATGTAACACACAGTGGAGAAGTCAGTAGTATGTAACACACAATGGAGAGGTCAGTAGTATGTAACACACAATGGAGAGGTCAGTAGTATGTGACACACAGTGGATAGGTCAGTAGTATATAACACACAGTGGAGAGGTCAGTGGTATGTAACACATAGGGGCGAGGTCAGTAGTACATAACAGTGCACAGTGCACAGGTCAGAAGTATGTAATACACAGTGGAGAGGTCTGTAGAATGTAACACAAGTAGATAGGTCAGTAGTATATAACACACAGTGAAGAGTTCAGTAGTATGTAACACACAGTGGAGAGGTCAGTTGCATGTAACACACAGTGGAGAGGTCAGTAGTATCTAACACACAGGGGAGAGGTCAGTGGTATGTAACACACATTGGAGAGGTCAGTGGTATGTAACACACAGTGGAGAGGTCAGTGGTGTGTAACACACAGTGGAGAGGTCAGTGGTATGTAACACACAGTGGAGAGTTCAGTGGTATGTAACACGCAGTGGAGAGGTCAGTGGTGTGTAACACACAGTGGAGAGGTCAGTGGTGTGTAACACACAGTGGAGAGGTCAGTGGTGTGTAACACACAGTGGAGAGGTCAGTGGTATGTAACACACAGTGGAGAGGTCAGTGGTGTGTAACACACAGTGGAGAGGTCAGTGGTATATAACACAAATTGAATAGAAGTCAGTAGTATTTAACGCACAATGGAGAGGTCAGTAATATGTAACGCACAATGGAGAGGTCAGTAGTACTAAGCGCACAATGGAGAGGTCAGTAGTATGTAAAGCACAATGGAGAGGTCAGTAGTATGTAAAGCACAATGGAGAGGTCAGTAGTATGTCTTTATGACTAAATATGAGGCAAATTTTGACTACATTTGGGCACCAGGACTGAAAGTGACTGAGAAGAGACTGGAATAGAAACCTGACAGGGGGTCTAACCCTTCTATACTCCATCCAAAACGGAAAAAAATGACACGGGTGGTTTTGGAGTGAAGCGAACGTATCTCGCTGTACAGAGTTTTTGGCTGCATTTTCTGTCTTTTTAACATCCAGGCGTTGTGGAGGAGATAAACATCATGTAATAGATAACAGCTGCTTTCCGCCATGAGAACCGGGACCCTGTGTGCAGCCCATGTAACCCCCATAGAGTACATGATTGTGTGTGAGCCATGGAATGCCACTTTGTGTACATTCCTTCCCAACTCAACCATTAGAATATTTACACAACTCACATAGGCCAGTTACTGCGATATACTGCGCCGATGCATCGACTGCTGCAGAACAAAAGTCACCCAACTGTGCAAACTGCATCACACCTACACACCCCGCTGTATACTGCAGATATATACAGGAGTGACATCACATAAGATATAGTATACCGGAGTGACATCACCGCTCTCCAGATATACGATATAATTATACGGGAGTGACATCACCGCCCTCCAGATATAAGATATATTATACAGGAGTGACATCACATAAGATATATTATACAGGAGTGACATCACCGCTCTCCAGATATACGATATAATTATACGGGAGTGACATCACCGCTCTCCAGATATACGATATATTATACAGGAGTGACATCACCAATCTCCAGACATAAGATATCTTATACAGGAGTGAGATCACCGCTCTCCAGATATAAGTTATATTATACAGGAGTGACATCACCGCCCTCCAGATATAAGATATATTATACAGGAGTGACATCACATAAGATATATTATACCGGAGTGACATCACCGCTCTCCAGATATACGATATATTATACAGGAGTGACATCACCGATCTCCAGACATAAGATATCTTATACAGGAGTGACATCACTGCTCTCCCGATATAAGATATATTATACAGGAGTGACATCATCACTCTCCACATATAAGATATATTATACGGGAGTGACATCACCGATCTCCAGATATAAGATATATTATATTATAATTCACCATCTCAAATGTATGATTAGTAATCACCGCGGGTCTCATCGCTTCCCTGGCTCCGCAGCCATCCCTCTGAAGGGTTAATCTCAGTCCAGGCGCCCCTCCTGACGTGTCCGGGCAGACTGGGAGAGGAAAGCGTTTTCTGTGTAATTGTTGGCCGGATCCCAACTCACAATCTGGCCTTCCCAGATCCCAACCCAACAAAAGAACAAAGCTGCAGAAACATGGAACACACGGCGCTGACTTCATCGCCCCCCAGACGCCGGGCGAGGGGGGGATGAGACGCAGCCCAAGTGGGCGTGGGGGGGGGGGGGAGACCGGCCTTCGGGCTCTACTCACATTCTTCACTTTATAACTCAGAACTGCTGGAGACCCAGAAAAGCCAATAGTGCTTGGGAGGGGGGGGAAGGGGTGTGAATGTGACCCGGACTGCCCGGCGCAGTGTTTATAGCCTCTAAGTGGCCCAAATTCATCAACCTGCAAAGGCTCTGAAAGTATAAAGACTATTTTTTTCATTTTAGTGATAGGTTGATACATGTCACGTATTTTTAATTTTTTTTCATTTTTTTTGCCATTTGTGTCCCCTTGGGGAGATTCCCTTCACTTCCTGTCTTGTAGACTCAACAGGAAGTGAGAGGAGTGAGGACATCTTCACAAAGTGAGGAGCAGCAAATGAAAAAAAACTTGACAGTGGTTCTAACCCATCACTACTTGATTGACTTACCCAATCTAAAGTAAAAAAGTTTTAGCGTTAAGACACACCTCCCAACTTTTTGAGATGGAAATGAGGGATGCCTTTCAGCAAAAGCAGGCAGGCATAGGACACACCCCTTGCCACGCCCCCTTAAAGAAGAATTGTAGATCCTTTCAGCATGCCATAAGTACATTTGTAGCACGGTATAGCAGTGTCAGTGACTTCTGATCGATTATTAGATGCCGGATATGCACCCCCTCCCCCCGCATAGCTGACAGATCTATAACCCTTTCATGGGCATAGTGATTTCCCACCCCCCACACAGCGAGGAGTGGAGTCTCACCACCATGAGAAGCAGGTGGGGGGGTAAAACAATCCACATACAGTAGTGGGTATTATATGCAGGATTAGGGCAAAAGGTGGGACAGTTGCCCTGGGCGCAGTGGTATCATGTGAGGTGAGGTGGGGGGGTGCCACAAGGAGATGGGGGAGGGGATTTGTGTTGGAAGGGGGAATTTGGGGTGCAATTGGGGGCATATATTGTTCTAGTAGGGGAGATTTTGTGGGGGGGGGGGGGTGCTAAGATTGGTGATTCAGGCTGGATTCACACTTGTACGATGGCAGACATCTCCTGGAAAATATTAAGAAATTTGAAAAGGATAAATGGGATTTTTAAGGTGCCAAATTAGAACAAAATCATTTTATAAAAGTAGAAATGCATTCAAACTATAAAAACAAACATATAAAAGTAAATATTAATGTTGCAGTACTAATACATGTGCTGACTGATTTCATCTCTACGTGTTTCGCCTTGATAATTGGCTTCGTCAGGAGATATAATTGGTATCAGGCACAATAAGCACTAGGATTAAACAGAATATTTTAAAAAACAGAGCAAACAACAATTACAACAATGTAATATGTGTGAACCGAGCCTTAGGGGGATCTGTGTTGGGTGGGGGGGGTGAGGGGAGATTAGGGGGGACTTTGTGCTGGGAGGGGGGATTTGTGTTGGGAGGGGGGTGAGGGGAGATTAGGGGCGACTTTGTGCTGGGAGAGGGGATTTGTGTTGGGAGGGGGGCTGAGTGGAGATTGGGGGGGACTTTGTGCTGGGAGGGGGGATTTGTGTTGGGAGGGGGGAGATTAGAGGGGACTTTGTGGTGGGAGGGGGATTTGTGTTGGGAAGGGGGGTGAGGGGAGATTTTGGGGGACTTTGTGCTGGGAGGGGGGATTTGTTTTGGGGGGGTGAGGGGAGATTAGGGGGGACTTTGTGGTGGGAGGGGGATTTGTGTAGGGAAAGGGGAGGAGGGGAGATTGGGGGGACTTTGTGCTGGGAGGGGGGATTTGTGTTGGGAGGGGGTGAGGGGAGATTAGGGGGGACTTTGTGGTGGGAAGAGGAAGAAGGGGAGATTAGGGGGGACTTTGTGCTGGGAGGGGGGATTTGTGTTGGGAAAGGGGAGGAGGGGAGATTAGGGGGGACTTTGTGCTGGGGGGATTTGTGTTGGGAGGGGGGGTGAGGGGAGATTAGGGGGGACTTTGTGGTGGGAGGGGGATTTGTGTTGGGAAAGGGGAGGGTGGGAGATTAGGGGGGACTTTGTGGTGGGAGGGGGATTTGTGTTGGGAAAGGGGAGGAGGGGAGATTAGGGGGGACTTTGTGCTGGGAGGGGGAATTTGTGTTGGGAGGGGGGATGAGGGGAGATTATGGCAGACTTTGTGCTGTGAGGGGGTATTTGAATTTGGGGTAGAGGATTTGTTCTAGGAGGGGTGGGTTTTTTTTTGGGGGGGGGGGTTTGAGCTGAGGGATTTGGGAGATGGGGGGCAAGGATTTGTGCTGAGAGGGGGGATTTCAGTGGGGAGCAGATTTGTACTGGGAGGAGGGGTGATTATGCTTAGGGGGTAAACATGCAGATTAATGCTCAGAGTTTTAGTTGGGGGGGGTTTTAGTTGACATATAACGCTCAAGCATCATGATGATGGGGGGTGGGGGGGGGGCAGTTTGCTATGTCTTCTCTGGGCTTTAAATTACCTTTATATGAGATGCATTTCTGATAATAGGGGGAAGATATTTTGCTGGACTCACCCACTTTCCTGTCCAGCAAGCAGACCCTAAAAAAAAAAGTGTGATCCTCAACTCCATCTAGTGGCCATAATGTGGCATTTTCTGTATTAAGGTATTTCAGAAAAAATACAGCATCATGGCCACTAGATGGAGCTGACGATCATCAGTTTTCCAGATTGAGTGATGCTTGGGGGCATATAAACTCCATTAGGGGAGCAGGGGCGTCACCCCCCCCAATCCATGAATCCAGCCCCTAATCTACATGCAAGGCGCCGGACACATGGATTCCAATGGGGGTTTACTCTTTTTGAAGCACATGATTAAAGCCAGAAGCTCTAATTGGCTTCAAGAAAGTGTGGGCTCGGGGCGCAGGGCACTGAGCCCTGAGCCTACCCAGTTGTGTGATAATAGCAAAATAACATTCACTATTGTCATCCTGATTCTCCTCCCGGCCAATCAGGAAGCGGGCCAAGAGGAGAAGCGACCGTATTGGCCACTGAGGAAGTAAAGCAGGGGGAAGCCGCCCAGGAGATGCAGGCAAAACGTGTTGGGGGCGTGGCCTGGATAAACTGAGCTAAGGGCTGCTTTTACCTGCCAACCACTTGGGTTGGGCGAGGTGCGCAGCAGCCGGGATATCTTTTCCTATGTCTACATTGTACCGGTCAAAATATATGGGGGCAGGGGACAGGTCCCAGATCCTGGCCCCGAAGGAGGAGAGGGGAAATGGGATGTGGACATCCCAATAATAAACAATGCTCCTGATTTCAATCATCACCTGAATACTTACCAATAATATGGTCCTGGAAGCCTTATCCAGATTTTGTCCGCTTAACTCTAACCTTATGGGTTGCCATCCACACCCCACCTCCTCTACATATGTGGGGACTGCCCACTCATAGGTCCAGTACAGTCAATGCATTGTTGAGTTACTGAGCATGTGCAGGAACCCTAATAATTTATGCTGTGATTCCAGGACATGGCCCAGGAAACAACATTGGTGGACAGATGGCTAAGATAGGTGGATTAACCGGCCAAATCTGGGACAGTTGGCATCTATGTACCTGTGATAATCGCCATATCTGATAATGGGCTTGTGATCCCAGCGGGAGGTTCTCCAGCATGTGCCATCACAGCCAATCCTCCACTTCTCTTACCATCCTGGGGACTGCGGTATTCACCGGTTCTCCCGGCTGAAACCAGGTGGACCCCTTTATTTGGAGGCCTGCCGAAACAGGCCAACCCAAGTACAAGGTGGGGCTTCCCTGAAGGCAGACACAACATTGATGGCCAAGATAGGTGGATTGACCGGCCAACTCAGGGACAGATGGCATCTGTGTCCCTGTGATGATCGCCATATCTGATAATGGGCTTGTGATCCCAGGGGGAGGTTCTCCAGCATGTGCCATTACAGCCAATCCTCCACTTCTCTTTCCATCCTGGGGACTGCGGTATTCACTGGTCCTCCCGGCTGAAAGAAGGTGGACCCCTTTCTTTGGAGGCCTGCCGAAACAGGCCAACCCAAGTACAAGGTGGGGCTTCCCTGAAGGCAGACTCACCATTGAGTCTGAAACCAGGTGGACCCCTTTCTTTGGAGGCCTGCCGAAACAGGCCAACCCAAGTATAAGGTGGGGCTTCCCTGAAGGCAAGCACAACATTGATGGCCAAGATAGGTGGATTGACCGGCCAAATCCGGGACAGTTGGCATCTATGTACCTGTGATAATCGCCATGTCTGATAATGGGCTTGTGATCCCAGCGGGAGGTTCTCCAGCATGTGCCATCACAGCCAATCCTCCACTTCTCTTACCATCCTGGGGACTGCGGTATTCACCGGTCCTCCCGGCTGAAAGAAGGTGGACCCCTTTATTTCGAGGCCTGCCGAAACAGGCCAACCCAAGTACAAGGTGGGGCTTCCCTGAAGGCAGACTCACCATTGAGTCTGAAACCAGGTGGACCCCTTTCTTTGGAGGCCTGCCGAAACAGGCCAACCCAAGTATAAGGTGGGGCTTCCCTGAAGGCAAGCACAACATTGATGGCCAAGATAGGTGGATTGACCGGCCAACTCCGGGACAGTTGCCATCTATGTACCTGTGATAATCGCCATATCTGATAATGGGCTTGTGATCCCAGGGGGAGGTTCTCCAGCATGTGCCATCACAGCCAATCCTCCACTTCTCTTACCATCCTGCGGACTACGGTATTCACTGGTCCTCCTGGCTGAAACCAGGTGGACCCCTTACTTTGGAGGCCTGCCGAAACAGGCCAACCCAAGTACAAGGTTGGGCTTCCCTGATGGCAGACACAACATTGATGGCCAAGATAGGTGGATTGACCGGCCAACTCAGGGACAGTTGGCATCTGTGTACCTGTGATAATCGCCATATCTGATAATGGGCTTGTGATCCCAGGGGGAGGTTCTCCAGCATGTGCCATCACAGCCAATCCTCCACTTCTCTTACCTTCCTGGGGACTGCAGTATTCACCGGTCCTCCTGGCTGAAACCAGGTGGACCCCTTTCTTCGGAGGCTTGCCAAAACAGGCCAACCCCAATACTAGGTGGGGCTTCCCCCGAAGGCAGACCCAATTGGAGGAGGAGGACCTGACCGAAAGGCCACCTGCCCTCCCCCCCAACCAAGACTTTCAGGGCAGGCCTTAGGGCCTACACCCTACTAATCGGGAAGTGCAACCGTGCTGTGCAAAAAAAAGTGACAAAACAACAATTAAAAAAAAGGGAAGCGGGAAGTGGGTAAGGGCTGTAGTGCCATGGCGGGAATAAGAAAACTAGCCAAAAGGCCTGTCCCTAGAGGTAGGTGCGAAAAAGCGTGTAAGGGTGCAGTGACCATGGTGCCAAAAACCCAAGGTGAGCTCCCCCAGTGTGAGAATTACGGAACCCTTGGTTTGCATATTTTTCCCTAAGTTCGCAGTGGTACAAAAACCTAAACGGAAAAAAACCCGTAAGTGAACAAAGAACGTGCATGTGAATCACACACTAAAAAGTGCACTTAAAGGGGTTGTAAAGGTTCATTTTTTATTTTCTACATAGGTTCCTTTAAGCTAGTGCATCGTTGGTTCGCTTACCTTTTCCTTAGATTTCCCTTCTAAATGTTTTTTTTTCTTTGTCTGAATTTCTCACTTCCTGTTTCTCCTCAGTAAACTTCACACCATCATCCGAGCGGTGGTTAGTCAGCCAGAACAGCTTACTGAGGAGGAACAGGAAGTGAGAAAATCAGATTTAAAAAAAACAAAGAAAAAAAAACATTTAGAAGGGAAATCAAAGGAAAAGATAAGTGAACCAACAATGCACTAGCTTAAAGAAACCTATTTAGAAAATAAAAAATGAACCTTTACAACCCCTTTAAGGGTGTGCTTTAGTCCACCTCCCCGAAAGAGTAGGGCCGCTACCCTGACAGGGACTAAGGTTTACAATGGTCTGCCTAACCAGAAGGCCTGGCGGACCTCGTTCTTCTAGGTCAGCCGAAGCCAACCGTTGAATACCCGTCCAGGGGCAGGGGAGGAAGGAACCCGAAGGCCACACATCCCTCCCCCTAGACGTCAAAGTGTGAGAAAACACACACAAAATTGAAAAAAAGTGACAAACAGTGGGAGAAAATAAATAGAAAATAAAAAAGTGGACTGGCCGGGCCATGAGGCCCGGTAGACAAAAGTTGCCCTCGGACTTAAGAGAAAAGGCCCAGCCCTAAAAGGCGCAGTGCAAAGGAAGAGCAATTTTGTGACCATGACCTTGTGTCTTTTCACACCGTGGGGTCCCACACCCAAGTGTTACTAAGAGCACTCCAAGGACGACCACGCCCAGGGGGCACAGACACCGTGGACCTTCTGCCTTCGCAGCACATGACCAGACAAGGTAGAACGTTCCAACCAGGAGGTAATGGGTTCTTCAAGATTTCCCGGGGGAATTACTCCCGTGCCCTAAACTGTCTGTGGGCAACCCGGTTTCTGTTCCAGCCGGTACTGACCTTCCAAGCCCCCCATCACTCTATCAGAGATTCAAAGCCACCACCCCAACCTTGGTCAGGTCAGAACGACAGCACAGAACCTCCACCAGATCAACGATAAGAACAGATAATACACTTGATCTTAGCCAAAAGAGAACCCTGGACTGCAACTCCAGGAGCACATAGACCCCGGGCTTCTCTCACAGCCCGGCCCTCGGCCAGACCACCGCAGCCCCATTTCTACCAGGAAGAACTCAAGGAGAGCCATCAACCAGGGACAAGCCTGTGGGCCAGATTCAAACCCGGGAGGACAAGGGCCCCTCCCACATTCCGCACCTAATTACATCAGGAGGGATACTAACCAGCCCCCCCTTCTCATAAGAGGCACCGGCCTCCCCCCCCCAAAACTGATACTACACTTGATCTTAGCTCAAAGAACAAGAAGTAGGTGTCCCCCAGTTGTCCCTGCTGGAAGATTTCTCTTTATCCCCCCAAAAACCCAACTTAACCCAAAACAGAATCACTGGGCCCTCCTGGGGCTCATTTCATTCGCTGGGAGATTTGCTGTGTTTGTAAACATCCGATGCGGGGCGCAGGGAGCGGGGGGAGGGCGTTGTGTTTGGCTCAAGATGGACGAAATAAAAATTCTTGGCGGGGACACTGGAATTCTGTCCTGGTGGAAACCGCCTCATTCTCCACCCAATCACAGCGTGACGTCTGTACGGGGCAATGTGACCGGCCTGCCTTCATATCGGGGGAGAAGAGGGTGGGGACACATGGAGAGAATGTACGATCTCATCTATAGATGATACATTGTATCCTCATAATCTATAGATTGATGGATGTTACATTGTATCCTCATAATAATCTATAGATTGCTGGATGTTACATTGTATCCTCATAATAATCTATAGATTGCTGGATGATACATTGTATCCTCATAATAATCTATAGATTGCTGGATGTTACATTGTATCCTCATAATAATCTATAGATTGCTGGATGATACATTGTATCCTCATAATAATCTATAGATTGCTGGATGATACATTGTATCCTCATAATAATCTATAGATTGATGGATGTTACATTGTATCCTCATAATAATCTATAGATTGCTGGATGTTACATTGTATCCTCATAATAATCTATAGATTGCTGGATGTTACATTGTATCCTCATAATAATCTATAGATTGCTGGATGTTACATTGTATCCTCATAATAATCTATAGATTGCTGGATGTTACATTGTATCCTCATAATAATCTATAGATTGATGGATGTTACATTGTATCCTCATAATAATCTATAGATTGCTGGATGTTACATTGTATCCTCATAATAATCTATAGATTGTTGGATGTTACATTGTATCCTCATAATAATCTATAGATTGCTGGATGATACATTGTATCCTCATAATAATCTATAGATTGATGGATGATACATTGTATCCTCATAATAATCTATAGATTGCTGGATGTTACATTGTATCTACTGAAAAAATATAGAGATTGTTGGATGTTACATTGTATCTTCATGATGATCAATAGCTTCCTGGATGTTACATTGTATCCTCATAATAATCTATAGATTGCTGGATGATACATTGTAACATGGATGTGGATTGGAGTCTACATTGCGGACTCTATTGGAATTGCTGCAGCTTCTGACGCACAGTGTGAGAAGCTCACAGTGTGCGGTAAAATCCGAGGAAGGCGTTCCAGTCCAGGGGGGAGGAGCCGGTACAACTGTGCAAGACTGAAGGGGAGGTCGGAGGTCGGGATTTGAATCTCAGGTCACAGCAGTTACAATGTTTCTGAGGACTGGGATTTGTAGTCCATTCATTACACACGGTGACACATTTGTACGGAGTCTCTCGGTGTCTCGGTTACAATGTAACAATCATGTCACCCAGCCTGCAACCATCCCATCGTCACTTTCTCTATATAGACTGATTTAATGCAAGAAACGAACTGTGTGGACTTTCCACTGCCGATTACTCAGCAATGACAACACAAGTGTAAGAATTAAAAGTCATTCTACATTGTTTCAATCTGCGACACCGTCCCCAACATTTCCCCCCCTGACATTTCCCCCTGACAACGCCGCCCCGACATTTCCCCCCGACAACACTGCCCCGACACCGTCCCCAACAACATTTCCCCCCGACAACGCCGCCCCGACACCGCCCGACATTTCCCCCCCCCCGACAACGCCTCCCGGGCACCGCCCCGACATTTCCCCCCGACAACGCCGCCCCGACATTTCCCCCCGACAACGCCGCCCCGACACCGCCGACATTCCCCCCCCGACAACGTTGCCCCGACATTTCCCCCCCGACAACGCCGCCCCGACACCGCCCCATCATTTCCCCCGACAATGCCCCCCCGACACCGCCCTGACATTTCCCCCCCCAACAATGCCCCCCCCCCACAACGCCGCCCCGACATTTCCCCCCGACAACGCCGCCCCGACACCGCCGACATTCCCCCCCCCGACAACGTTGCCCCGACATTTCCCCCCCCGACAACGCCGCCCCGACACCGCCCCATCATTTCCCCCGACAATGCCCCCCCGACACCGCCCTGACATTTCCCCCCCCCAACAATGCCCCCCCCCCCCCCCGACAACGCCCCCCCAAAATTTCCTCCCGACAACGCCCCCGGCACTGCCCCCGACATTTCCCTCCCGACATTTCCCACGACATCTCCCCCACCCCCCAACATTTCCCCCGACACCGTCGACATCCCTTCGACATTTCCCCGCCCCCAACATTTCCCCCCAACACCGCCGACATTCCCCCTCGACAATGCCCCCCAACATTTCCCCCCCGACAACGCCCCCCCAACACCGCCCCCGACATTTCCCCCCGACATTTCCCCCCGACAACGCCCCCCCCCAACACCGCCCCCAACATTTTCCCCCAACATTTCCTCCCGATACTGCCCCCAACATTTCCCCCGAACACCAACCCCCGACACCGTCCCCAACATTTCCCCCCCTGACATTTCCCCCTGACAACGCCGCCCCGACATTTCCCCCCGACAACACTGCCCCGACACCGTCCCCGACAACATTTCCCCCCGACAACGCCGCCCCGACACCACCCGACATTTCCCCCCCCCCCCGACAACGCCTCCCGGGCACCGCCCCAACATTTCCCCCCGACAACGCCGCCCCGACACCGCCGACATTCCCCCCCCGACAACGTTGCCCCGACATTTCCCCCCCGACAACGCCGCCCCGACACCGCCCCATCATTTCCCCCAACAATGCCGCCCGACACCGCCCTGACATTTCCCCCCCAACAATGCCCCCCCCCCCCCCGACAACGCCCCCCCCAAAATTTCCACCCGACAACGCCCCCGGCACTGCCCCCGACATTTCCCTCCCGACATTTCCCACGACATCTCCCCCACCCCCCAACATTTCCCCCGACACCGTCGACATCCCTTCGACATTTCCCCGCCCCCAACATTTCCCCCCAACGCCCCCGACATTTCCCCCCGACAATGTCCCCCCGACATTTCCCCCCGACAACACCGCCCCCAACATTTTCCCCCAACATTTCCTCCCGATACTGCCCCCAACATTTCCCCCGAACACAAACCCCCGACACCGCCCCCCCAACATTTTCCCCCGGCTCCACCCCCCGAAATTTCCCCCCAACATTTCCCACCCATACCGCCTCTGACATTTCCCTCCGACACCGCCCCCGACATTCCCCCCGACACCACCCTGACATTTCCCACCCAAATTTCCCCCTGACAGGCCCCCCAACATTCTCCCCCGACACTGCCCCCCAACAGTGTCCCTGTGTCCCTGGACATGAGTTATATAGATAGGATGAAGAAAGATGTTGGTTCAACCAAAAGGAAAAGAAAGAAAAAAAAAAAGAGATAAGAATGAAGGCAGCTATGCAAACTGCAATGGCCACTGAAGTGATCTGCAGCGCCATCTAGCAGTGACTCTGTGAAGTGTAGCCTCAGCACCCCCTAGCCGTCTCTGCTGATATTGCAATGTGGTTCATCAGCTGGCTGCCTTCCTGCCTCTCTGTCTCCATCTAGTGGTGTCTGATGACCTTACACTTTGTTGAGCTCCATCTAGTGGCTGCCTGAGCATCACAGTAAGGAGCCGATTGCATAGTGTGGCCGCTATCTGGTATTTATTGCTTGCAAGTGGTTTACCAGGGTTATGGTTGAAGTTATCAGCCATCAGTTATCAGCCATAACCCCGGTATTTTAATTTTTCAGAGATTGGATTTTTTAATGAAAGTGGTCCTAACAGCTCATTAGCCACTTGCTTTTCGAAGCAGCAGGAGGGCCCCCCATCCCCCCTCCTGCTGCTCACCTTTGTATCTCAGGCTTAAGTTTTTTCGCCCATGAAGTGATCCGATGGGTCGCACGGTTGGTCATAGAGGTTAGCAGAGACCAGATCATCTCTGATCACCTCTATGGTCTTCAGTGGCGGTGAGTCCATTAAGGGCACATGGGCTCCACCCACTCTCTCCAGCCGCCCCCCCCCCCTGTATAATGGATAGATTCATGCATTGTATGGATCTATCCATGGCCGCTGTAGCCGCCCCCCTATTCAGGAGTCCAGCCCCTTTTTTGGACGCCGGGCGCTTGAATTACAGCAGCGGGGGGGGGGGGGTTTGAAGCACCTGATTAGAGCCATAGGGGGTGGGGTAACCGTGTGACATCACCCGGTGACCACGCCCCATGCCTATATAAGTCGTCACGCACCTCGCACACGGAATTTCAGTGGGAGAGTGCGCCATGTCAACATCGGAAGAAGAGAGAAGAAGGACGGAGAAGACCGGGCCACTGCTAGTAAAAGAGCTGGAAGAAAATAGTGGAGGAGCCCGGCAGAAGAACCGGAGAGCGGGAGAAGAGTCCGGAGAGAGCGGTGAAAGAGCTCCCCAAAGTCGGAAGAAGACCCCCCCCGGAGCTAACTAATAAATTACTTTAAAAACCTGTAGTGTGTTTTTTTTTATTGACACTTTTTTTCCCCAGGTGAATGGGTTAGGGGTACGATGTACCCCATACTCATTCACATAGGGTTGGGGGCCGGGATCTGGGGGCCCCCTTTTTAAAGGGGGCTCCCGGATTCCGATAAGCCCCCCCCCCCCCTGCCCGCAGACCCCGACAACCAACGGCCAGGGTTGTCAGGAAGAGGCCCTTGTCCTCATCAACATGGGGACAAGGTGCTTTGGGGTGGGGGGGGGCCGCAAGGTGCCCCCCCCTTCCCCAAAGCACCCACCCCCCCCCTCATGTTGAGGGCATGCGGCCTGGTACAGTTCGGGGGGGGGGGCACTCGCTTGTGCCCAACCCCTTTCCCGACCTGGGCTGCGTGTTCGGATAAGGGTCTGGTATGGATTTTGGGGTAACCCCCATGCCCTTTTTTTCGGCATAGGGGTTCCCCTTGAAATCCATTCCAGACCTAAGGGCCTGGTTTGCCCTTGGAGGGGGAACCCATGCCTGTTTTTAATATTAGAGAGGCGACATTGTCGCTTCAATATAGATGGAAAACCGACCTGGAGGCGACTTCCATTGAAATCAATGGGTACAAGTCGCCTAGAAGTCGGTTTGAGGTCGTACAGGAACCTTTTTTGAAGTCGGAGCGACTGCTGTAGTGTACATTAAGACGGCTCCATTCGCTAACATTGCTTTTCTCTACCCCGCGACTTGGGGCGACTTGGGGGGCGACCTGTCGGATCCCGGCTTACCCCTGTGTGAACCTTCTCTTATAGCGTGTTCACTACTGCTACACATTCCACCAGTCCTTGCTTGTATTGTGTTCCAGGTAGACATCCGCGATTCGTTTCGTACGAAACGAAAATTCTTACGAATTTCCGAAAATTAGTACATCCGTACGAATCCAAAATATACGAATTTTTATGCATACGAATTCTGTACGAAATATGAAATTCGTAATTGTTCCAAAAAGTTAACAAACCTAAAAGTTAAACCCCCCCCCCGGGATCTCAGCACACAGGGATGGTGGGAGCCCTATGGGGAATTTCTACGCTTAGGAAATTTTATACGAAATATCAAAATCAAATTCCGTTACAACAGAAACGTGACTGGTGTTTTGTTCACCAATCAGAGGAAGCCATCACAGCACAGGGATGGTGCCAACGTTCCTTCATTATCCTCTTTTGCTTTAGCGCAGTTTTTTCTCCTTTTTGCACTAAGGCCCCTTTTTACATGAGATCCCCATAAAGAGGACCTGTCATCTCTTATTTCTATTACATGATCCCCATAAAGAGGACCTGTCATCTCTTATTTCTATTACATGAGATCTCCATAAAGAGGACCTGTCATCTCTTATTTCTATTACATGAGATCCCCATAAAGAGGACCCGTCATCTCTTATTTCTATTACATGATCTCCCCATAAAGAGGACCTGTCATCTCTTATTTCTATTACATGAGATCTCTCAATAAAGAGGACCTGTCATCTCTTATTTCTATTACATGAGATCACCATAAAGAGGACCTGTCATCTCTTATTTCTATTACATGAGATCTCCATAAAGAGGACCCGTCATCTCTTATTTCTATTACATGAGATCTCCATAAAGAGGACCTGTCATCTCTTATTTCTATTACATGAGATCTCCATAAAGAGGACCTGTCATCTCTTATTTCTATTACATGAGATCCCCATAAAGAGGACCTGTCATCTCTTATTCCTATTACATGACCTCCATAAAGAGGACCTGTCATCTCTTATTTCTATTACATGAGATCTCCATAAAGAGGACCTGTCATCTCTTATTTCTATTACATGAGATCTCCATAAAGAGGACCTGTCATCTCTTATTTCTATTACATGAGATCTCCATAAAGAGGACCTGTCGTCTCTTATTTCTATTACATGATCTCCCCATAAAGAGGACCTGTCATCTCTTATTTCTATTACATGAGATCTCCATAAAGAGGACCTGTCGTCTCTTATTTCTATTACATGATCCCCATAAAGAGGACCTGTCATCTCTTATTTCTATTACATGAGATCTCCATAAAGAGGACCCGTCATCTCTTATTCCTATTACATGATCTCCCCATAAAGAGGACCTGTCATCTCTTATTTCTATTACATGAGATCTCTCAATAAAGAGGACCTGTCATCTCTTATTTCTATTACATGATCCCCATAAAGAGGACCTGTCATCTCTTATTTCTATTACATGAGATCTCCATAAAGAGGACCTGTCATCTCTTATTTCTATTACATGAGATCACCATAAAGAGGACCTGTCATCTCTTATTTCTATTACATGAGATCCCCATAAAGAGGACCTGTCATCTCTTATTTCTATTACATGAGATCTCCATAAAGAGGACCTGTCATCTCTTATTTCTATTACATGAGATCCCCATAAAGAGGACCTGTCATCTCTTATTTCTATTACATGAGATCTCCATAAAGAGGACCTGTCATCTCTTATTTCTATTGCATGAGATCTCCATAAAGAGGACCTGTCATCTCTTATTTCTATTACATGAGATCCCCATAAAGAGGACCTGTCATCTCTTATTTCTATTACATGAGATCTCCATAAAGAGGACCTGTCATCTCTTATTTCTATTACATGATCTCCCCATAAAGAGGACCTGTCATCTCTTATTTCAATTACATGAAATCTCTCCATAAAGAGGACCCGTCATATCTTATTTCTATTACATGAGATCCCCATAAAGAGGACCCGTCATCTCTTATTTCTATTACATGAGATCTCCATAAAGAGGACCTGTCATCTCTTATTTCTATTACATGAGATCCCCATAAAGAGGACCCGTCATCTCTTATTTCTATTACATGAGATCTCCATAAAGAGGACCCGTCATCTCTTATTTCTATTACATGAGATCTCCATAAAGAGGACCTGTCATCTCTTATTCCTATTACATGAGATCTCCATAAAGAGGACCCGTCATCTCTTATTTCTATTGCATGAGATCTCCATAAAGAGGACCTGTCATCTCTTATTTCTATTACATGATCTCCCCATAAAGAGGACCTGTCATCTCTTATTTCTATTACATGAGATCTCTCCATAAAGAGGACCTGTCATCTCTTATTTCTATTACATGAGATCTCTCCATAAAGAGGACCTGTCATCTCTTATTTCTATTACATGAGATCCCCATAAAGAGGACCCGTCATCTCTTATTTCTATTACATGAGATCCCCATAAAGAGGACCTGTCATCTCTTATTTCTATTACATGATCTCCCCATAAAGAGGACCTGTCATCTCTTATTTCTATTACATGAGATCTCTCCATAAAGAGGACCCGTCATCTCTTATTTCTATTACATGAGATCCCCATAAAGAGGACCCGTCATCTCTTATTTCTATTACATGAGATCTCCATAAAGAGGACCTGTCATCTCTTATTTCTATTACATGAGATCCCCATAAAGAGGACCTGTCATCTCTTATTTCTATTGCATGAGATCTCCATAAAGAGGACCTGTCATCTCTTATTTCTATTACATGATCTCCCCATAAAGAGGACCTGTCATCTCTTATTTCTATTACATGATCTCCCCATAAAGAGGACCCGTCATCTCTTATTTCTATTACATGATCCCCATAAAGAGGACCTGTCATCTCTTATTTCTATTACATGAGATCCCCATAAAGAGGACCTGTCATCTCTTATTTCTATTACATGATCTCCCCATAAAGAGGACCTGTCATCTCTTATTTCTATTACATGATCTCCCCATAAAGAGGACCTGTCATCTCTTATTTCTATTACATGAGATCTCCATAAAGAGGACCTGTCATCTCTTATTTCTATTACATGAGATCTCCATAAAGAGGACCTGTCATCTCTTATTTCTATTGCATGAGATCTCCATAAAGAGGACCCGTCATCTCTTATTTCTATTACATGAGATCTCCATAAAGAGGACCTGTCATCTCTTATTTCTATTGCATGAGATCTCCATAAAGAGGACCCGTCATCTCTTATTTCTATTACATGAGATCTCCATAAAGAGGACCTGTCATCTCTTATTTCTATTACATGAGATCTCTCCATAAAGAGGACCTGTCATCACTTATTCCTATTACATGATCTCCCCATAAAGAGGACCTGTCATCTCTTATTTCTATTACATGAGATCTCTCCATAAAGAGGACCTGTCATCTCTTATTTCTATTACATGATCCCCATAAAGAGGACCTGTCATCTCTTATTTCTATTACATGAGATTCCCATAAAGAGGACCCGTCATCTCTTATTTCTATTACATGAGATCTCCATAAAGAGGACCTGTCATCTCTTATTCCTATTACATGAGATCTCCATAAAGAGGACCTGTCATCTCTTATTTCTATTACATGAGATCTCCATAAAGGGGACCTGTCATCTCTTATTTCTATTACATGAGATCCCCATAAAGAGGACCTGTCATCTCTTATTTCTATTACATGAGATCTCCATAAAGAGGACCTGTCATCTCTTATTTCTATTACATGAGATCTCCATAAAGAGGACCTGTCATCTCTTATTTCTATTGCATGAGATCTCCATAAAGAGGACCTGTCATCTCTTATTCCTATTACATGACCTCCATAAAGAGGACCCGTCATCTCTTATTTCTATTACATGAGATCTCCATAAAGAGGACCTGTCATCTCTTATTTCTATTACATGAGATCTCCATAAAGAGGACCTGTCATCTCTTATTTCTATTACATGATCTCCCCATAAAGAGGACCTGTCATCTCTTATTTCTATTACATGAGATCTCCATAAAGAGGACCTGTCATCTCTTATTTCTATTACATGAGATCCCCATAAAGAGGACCCGTCATCTCTTATTTCTATTACATGAGATCTCCATAAAGAGGACCTGTCATCTCTTATTCCTATTACATGAGATCTCCATAAAGAGGACCCGTCATCTCTTATTCCTATTACATGACCTCCATAAAGAGGACCTGTCATCTCTTATTTCTATTACATGAGATCTCCATAAAGAGGACCTGTCATCTCTTATTTCTATTACATGAGATCTCCATAAAGAGGACCTGTCATCTCTTATTTCTATTACATGATCTCCCCATAAAGAGGACCTGTCATCTCTTATTTCTATTACATGAGATCTCCATAAAGAGGACCTGTCATCTCTTATTTCTATTACATGATCTCCCCATAAAGAGGACCTGTCATCTCTTATTTCTATTACATGATCTCCCCATAAAGAGGACCTGTCATCTCTTATTTCTATTACATGAGATCTCTCCATAAAGAGGACCCGTCATCTCTTATTTCTATTACATGAGATCCCCATAAAGAGGACCCGTCATCTCTTATTTCTATTACATGAGATCTCCATAAAGAGGACCTGTCATCTCTTATTTCTATTACATGAGATCCCCATAAAGAGGACCCGTCATCTCTTATTTCTATTACATTAGATCTCCATAAAAAGGACCTGTCATCTCTTATTTCTATTGCATGAGATCTCCATAAAGAGGACCTGTCATCTCTTATTTCTATTACATGATCTCCCCATAAAGAGGACCCGTCATCTCTTATTTCTATTACATGATCTCCCCATAAAGAGGACCTGTCATCTCTTATTTCTATTACATGAGATCTCCATAAAGAGGACCTGTCATCTCTTATTTCTATTACATGATCTCCCCATAAAGAGGACCTGTCATCTCTTATTTCTATTACATGATCTCCCCATAAAGAGGACCTGTCATCTCTTATTTCTATTACATGAGATCTCCATAAAGAGGACCTGTCATCTCTTATTTCTATTACATGAGATCTCCATAAAGAGGACCTGTCATCTCTTATTTCTATTGCATGAGATCTCCATAAAGAGGACCCGTCATCTCTTATTTCTATTACATGAGATCTCCATAAAGAGGACCTGTCATCTCTTATTTCTATTGCATGAGATCTCCATAAAGAGGACCTGTCATCTCTTATTTCTATTACATGAGATCCCCATAAAGAGGACCTGTCATCTCTTATTCCTATTACATGACCTCCATAAAGAGGACCTGTCATCTCTTATTTCTATTACATGAGATCTCCATAAAGAGGACCTGTCATCTCTTATTTCTATTACATGATCTCCCCATAAAGAGGACCTGTCATCTCTTATTTCTATTACATGAGATCTCCATAAAGAGGACCTGTCATCTCTTATTTCTATTACATGAGATCTCCATAAAGAGGACCTGTCATCTCTTATTTCTATTACACGAGATCTCTATAAAGAGGACCCGTCATCTCTTATTTCAATTACATGATCTCCATAAAGAGGACCCGTCATCTCTTATTTCTATTACATGAGATCTCCATAAAGAGGACCCGTCATCTCTTATTTCTATTACATGAGATCCCCATAAAGAGGACCTGTCATCTCTTATTTCTATTGCATGAGATCTCCATAAAGAGGACCTGTCATCTCTTATTTCTATTACATGAGATCTCCATAAAGAGGACCTGTCATCTCTTATTTCTATTACACGAGATCTCTATAAAGAGGACCCGTCATCTCTTATTTCAATTACATGATCTCCATAAAGAGGACCCGTCATCTCTTATTTCTATTACATGAGATCTCCATAAAGAGGACCTGTCATCTCTTATTCCTATAACATGAGATCTCCCTATAAAGAGGACCCGTCATCTCTTATTTCTATTACATGATCTCCATAAAGAGGACCTGTCATCTCTTATTTCTATTACATGATCTCCATAAAGAGGACCCGTCATCTCTTATTTCTATTACATGAGATCTCCATAAAGAGGACCTGTCATCTCTTATTCCTATAACATGAGATCTCCCTATAAAGAGGACCTGTCATCTCTTATTTCTATTACATGATCTCCATAAAGAGGACCTGTCATCTCTTATTTCTATTACATGATCTCCATAAAGAGGACCCGTCATCTCTTATTTCTATTGCATGAGATCTCCATAAAGAGGACCTTTCATGTCTTATTTCTATTACATGAGATCTCCATAAAGAGGACCTTTCATCTCTTATTTCTATTACATGATCTCTCCATAAAGAGGACCTGTCATCTCTAATTTCTATTACATGAGATCTCTATAAAGAGGACCTGTCATCTCTTATTTCTATTACACGAGATCTCTATAAAGAGGACCCGTCATCTCTTATTTCTATTACATGATCTCCATAAAGAGGACCCGTCATCTCTTATTTCTATTACATGAGATCTCCATAAAGAGGACCTGTCAACTCTTATTCCTATAACATGAGATCTCCCTATAAATAGGACCTGTCATCTCTTATTTCTATTGCATGAGATATCCATAAAGAGGACCTGTCATCTCTTATTTCTATTACATGAGATCTCCATAAAGAGGACCTGTCATCTCTTATTTCTATTACACGAGATCTCTATAAAGAGGACCCGTCATCTCTTATTTCTATTACATGATCTCCATAAAGAGGACCCGTCATCTCTTATTTCTATTACATGATCTCCATAAAGAGGACCTGTCATCTCTTATTCCTATAACATGAGATCTCCCTATAAAGAGGACCTGTCATCTCTTATTTCTATTACATGATCTCCATAAAGAGGACCTGTCATCTCTTATTTCTATTACATGATCTCCATAAAGAGGACCCGTCATCTCTTATTTCTATTACATGATCTCCATAAAGAGGACCCGTCATCTCTTATTTCTATTACATGAGATCTCCATAAAGAGGACCTGTCATCTCTTATTCCTATAACATGAGATCTCCCTATAAAGAGGACCTGTCATCTCTTATTTCTATTACATGATCTCCATAAAGAGGACCTGTCATCTCTTATTTCTATTACATGATCTCCATAAAGAGGACCCGTCATCTCTTATTTCTATTGCATGAGATCTCCATAAAGAGGACCTTTCATCTCTTATTTCTATTACATGAGATCTCCATAAAGAGGACCTTTCATCTCTTATTTCTATTACATGATCTCTCCATAAAGAGGACCTGTCATCTCTAATTTCTATTACATGAGATCTCTATAAAGAGGACCTGTCATCTCTTATTTCTATTACACGAGATCTCCATAAAGAGGACCTGTCATCTCTTATTTCTATTACATGAGATCTCCATAAAGAGGACCCGTCATCTCTTATTCCTATAACATGATCTCCCTATAAAGAGGACCCGTCATCTCTTATTCCTATTACATGATCTCTCCATAAAGAGGACCTGTCATCTCTTATTTCTATTACATGAGATCTCCATAAAGAGGACCTGTCACCTCTTATTCCTATAACATGATCTCCCTATAAAGAGGACCTGTCATCTCTTATTTCTATTACATGATCTCTCCATAAAGAGGACCCATCATCTCTTATTTCTATTACATGAGATCCCCATAAAGAGGACCTGTCATCTCTTATTCCTATTATATGAGATCTCCATAAAGAGGACCCGTCATCTCTTATTTCTATTACATGAGATCTCCATAAAGAGGACCTGTCATCTCTTATTCCTATTATATGAGATCTCCATAAAGAGGACCTGTCATCTCTTATTTCTATTACATGATCTCCATAAAGAGGACCTGTCATCTCTTATTCCTATTACATTAGATATACATAAAGAGGACCTGTCATCTCTTATTCCTATTACATTAGATCTCCATAAAGAGGACCTGTCATCTCTTATTTCTATTACATGAGATCTCTCCATAAAGAGGACCCGTCATCTCTTATTTCTATCAAAAGGGATTATTACGTTGCTTAGAAAAAGGTATAAGAGCAATAAAAAAAAAAAAAAATGAAAGGGACAGTGTAAAAATAAAATAAACAAGACAAAAAAAATTATTTTTTTAAAGCTCCCCCATCCTTCGGGAACTCACACACAGAAGCATACGTAAGTCACATATGTCACATATGTAAACAGTGTTCACAACGCACTTGTGAGGGATCGCTGTGATCCTCAGAGCGAGAGCAATAGTGTATTTTTTCCAAAATACTGCGCATAAAAAAAAGGTTTAATCGATTGCCATTTTATTCCCTAGGGTCTTTGCTATATATATACTTTGCCATCTTTACTGGGACTTTCACTGAGGTGCGTAAGTGTGGGAGGAGCCTTTGCCGAAAAGCCTGCGAAGTTGCGCAACCCAAGCCTCCTAGTGGGAGGAGTCTGAGTTGTTCTTTCCAGCACGAGGCACCGCGTGAGAGTGTGTGAAGGAAAGGGCCGGTTGATTTTCTCTCAGAGTGTTGGAGAGAAGATTTTTTTCCTCAAGAATGTACCGTTCCCCGGGTATGCAGTCTGTGTCAGGACCCAGGATGCCTATTGGAAGGGGTCCCGCAGGAATGCAGCTGCCCGGTACCGTGCTCACAGGCACGGGCATTCGCCTGCTGCCGCAGGGGCGGTTCATACTGTATACCGCTGGAGATATCGAGGGCCTGGACAAGTTATGCAGAAAGTGCGACGGCCTGGTCGCCAACCCTCGACCGTTCACCAGATGCAAGAGATGTGGAGAGTACACCTTTAAAGTGGAGCAGTCAGTCGCATTACCGAGGGCCTACCGTGTGGACTGGACCACGGGCGTGACAACCGAGGAGTAGGCCATCTTCACCCCTTTGGTGAGGCCTTCCACTGCGATGACACCTGTTGTCGCTGACATCCCCGAGAGAGATGCCGCTGCGTCTACCACTGAGGAGACCACTTTGGAGCAGATGGACACTGCTTCTACTAACGTTACTGAAATCACTATGCCTCCTTTGGAGAAAGTGGGGCGCACAATGTCTTCCCGGAACCAACATGGATGACCGCCACCGAGTCCGGCTGGATCCAATCAGCGGAAGAAGGTTGCTTCGGGAAATAGTCTGTGAGTACACCTTTAGTGAATTATTTACCGGCAGAGGAATATAGAGATTCGGAGTTAGAGTCTTTGTCGGATACGGAAGATGATGACATTTTGGGGACATTGTCTCAGGAGTTGTTGTTGGCTGGAGGGGATAATGTAGCCACCACTTGTACAGATGTTTCAGACTGGCTATCTCTAACCTCAGGGGATGGAACGCAGAATGCGGAAAATCACATCACGGTAAATGTGACTCTCCCTAAACCTGTGAATTTGCCCACACTTAAAAGGGACTCTGCCACGTTGGCACAGTGGTCCCCAAACTCCTGCCTACCACCCGTGGGAAGGAAGTGCCCGTGCATTGCCGAGACTTGCAAGGTCGCAGAGACTCCTTCATAAGAGAGTAGCTAGTGAATACGGGTTGGAATTACTCTATGTTCCAAGGGACATTATGACCGTTATTGAAAAGAACCGTGAGGCCTGGTACGAGGACGATGTTTGGAGCTATTTAAAAGTACCAAAGCCGCTTCGGAAAAAAGGCTTTTTCACCGGAGCTGTATGAACGGTTTGTCAGATGTCTACGGCAGTGGAGTTACGGTCGGCACATTTATGAGGACAAAGTTGTGATTTGCAGACCGGATAAAGACAGTGCCGTGTACTTTGTTACTACTGTGGTAGATTTGACTTTGCCTGATCCCCGTTTCTACTGGTGAACTGTTCCCGAGTCAAGACTTTGAAATTTGCAAGGAGGGTTTCTCTTGGTCTTTGCCTTTTTGCAATTTTTCATGAAGCTGCTGAACTATGGGGTAGTTAGAACCAGTTACACAGAGAATGGAACATTCACTGTGTCAAGAACACTTAATCTGTTTTCAGTTAGAGACTGCCCTTTAGCGACCTATACCACTAGGCGGCATAAGTCGGCACAATTAGCACTGCTCTACAAGAAAAAAAAAAAGTTTTAAAAGTTTTAGAGTTTAGAGGAGAGGAATCCATGGAGATTGGATGGAATCCTGCCTTCTAATAGTCGGTGTATAGTGTATTGTCTGTATGTTTTCTTCTTTTTTCAGGATTCACCCAGGAGCATCTATCAAACTGCCGGAGAATGGGTGGGTTAGATAGACAAGCTTGGGTGGTAACCTTGATATATAATAGTTTTATGCTTAAACTATGTCTTTACACAATATAGAAAGTTTATTGTTTCCTTCCTTTTTTTCCCCCATTTCCACCCAAAACATTCAGGTACTCTAAGGTTTTTTTTTTTTTTGGTAGAGCTAGTTGTTAATGCTGGGTTTCTTTTTCCTGTCTTTCCCCGACGATGGGTACATTGTCTAAATAAGCAGGGGGAGTGTGTAGCAGCGGCTCCTGAAGAGCATGCGCTATGCGGTTTTTATAAAGTTAAAGTTGCCTAAACTGCAGTTTGGTTTGGGTACAATTATCTAAATTGGGCCTCAGCATCAGTCTGACTGGACTGTGAGATGTTCAGCCTGGCCACAGGGGGCACTGTCTCTTCCGGCAGGCATGGAGCTATGGTCTGGTCGGGTGCTTAAGTTACTCTCTCTCGGAGCCCGCCCAGTGGGAGTGGCGCTCTCACTGTGCTTTCTGGGAGAGGGCACTTAAGATGCGAAGGTCATGTGGTTCGGGGGTTTCCGGTCCAGAATGATGTGCTGATTACTTGGTCCTGGTCCTCCTGACCAGCCCCCAGGAGGGCTATGGCCGGGGGTGTGGATCCACCTGACTTTGATGTCTCTGGGCTGGCTAGCCTAAGGCAAGGAAACTAAGGAAGGATTCTGAGGTGGTTGGGTGCCGTCTCCGGTTCGGGAGAGACCCAGTGTACTTCCAGCATTCCAGGGGAGGACTCTTCAGAAGAACACCACGTACGGGTTGGTTTTCTTAACAAGAGCCTGGAAGGGCTGAAGTAACAGAGAGAATCCGGTCTTGTGGATATCGCCAAGCGGGCTGAAAGATCCAGGTATCCTACAAGTGTTCTACAGCTTAGTTTCCCTACATGTTCTACAACAACGTCTGTGACAAAGACTTTGTTCCTGAGTAAGCACCAAGTTGGCTGCTAGGCCTTGTGAGAGAGGGACTGTCCAACCTGAGTGATCATCCAGCTGCAAATGGCTATTCTCTGGATGCAGTCAGAGTAAGAGAGTTCTTTAACGTTTTTGGACTTTGACATTGAGAGAACCTGAACTTTCCTTTCCAACCCTCTGATCCCAAGTTGAAAGACTGTTCAATTGTCTGAGTTTTGCAAATAAAATCCATTCAAGTGGATCTATGGTCAGTCTCACGTTACTGGGCCATCTACCACGGGACATCCCCTAGACGTGCAACAAGGAGAACGGAAGGTAACGGTAAGCCCAAAAATAACCAGCAGCTCCTTTGGGGGTTAGTGCTACATATATATATATATGTAGGTATGTATATATATATATATATATATATATATATATATATATATAATATATATATGTACACATATATATAGATATATCTATATATCTATATATATATATATATATATATATATATATATATATATATATATACAGCACGATACCATTTATGGCTTTAAGATGAATCCTATACCATACACTACCACTGGCAGCCGCCAGAGGGAGTCCAATACAATGAAATACTTTTAGTGATCGTTTTATATATATATATATATATATATATATATATATATATATATATATATATATATATATATATATAAATAAAGCGATAACTAAAAGTATTTCATTGTATTGGACTCCCTCTAGCGGCTGCCAGTGGTAGTGTATGGTATAGGATTCAAAGCCATAAATGGTATCGTGCTGTGTTGAGCGCCATCTAGCGACTAGGAGGTGATATCGCGCTGTATTAAGCGCTATTTAGCGACCAAACGTGGAGTCGCTCTGTATTGTAGCTGCCATAAGTGATATTGCGCGCCATCTAGCGACCAGAAGGAGGTATCACACTGTATTGAGCTCTATCTAGCGGCCATAATTGATATCGCGATGTACTGAGCGCCATCTAGCGGCGGTCTCCGGTAGGGCGCTGTGAGTTTTGTCCTCTGTGAATAAAGCTGTGTGAGGCCCGGTGGATGTCCGGGGTGTCCTTGTGTCATGGCGGAGTACAAGGAGAGCCGATTCGTGAGCCGCCCAGAGACGCTGAACCCGGCCCAGTACTATGAACTGACCCCGGAGAAGAGGAGGTTACAGGAGGAGAGAGTGACCATCCGAGCCAAACTGAAGAGAGAATATCAACTACAACTCAATGACCCCAAGAGGAAGGGGCTGGTGGTGGGTGATGGGGCCTGAGGGGAGGTGGGCACAGCAAGTGACATGGTGGGCACAGCACAAGGGAGCAAGTGACATGGTGGGCACAGCACATTACATGATGGGCACAACAATGCATGTGGTATAGTGGGCACTGCACAACACATGACATGATGGCACAGCACAAAGCAGCAAGTGACATGGTGGGCATAGTACTGCACATGACATGGTGGGCACAATGCAACACTGCACGTGACATGGTGGGCACAGTACTGCACATGACATGGTGGGCACAGTACTGCACATGACATGGTGGGCACAGTACTGCACATGACATGGTGGGCACAGCACAACATTGTACGTCACATGGTTGGCATGGAAAATGACATGGGCAAAGCACAATGTAGCAAGTGACATGGTGGGCACAACGCATCAATTGATATGGTAGGCACAACACTGCACTTGGCATGGTGGGCACTGCACAACACTGCCCGTGACATGGTGGGCACTGCACAACACTGCCCATGACATGGTGGGCACTGCACAACACTGCCCGTGATATGGTGGGCACTGCACAACACACACTGCACAACACTGCCTGTGACATGGTGGGCACTGCACAACACACACTGCACAACACTGCCCGTGACATGGTGGGCACAACACTGCACGGGACATGGTGGGCACGGCACAACGCAGCAAGTGACATGGTGGGCACAACGCAGCAAGTGACAAGGTAGGCACATGATGACATGATGGGCACAACACTGCAAGTGGCATGGTAGGCACTGCACAACACTGCATGGGACATGGTGGGCACAACACTGGATGGGACATGGTGGGCACAGCACAACTCAGCAAGTGACACGGTAGGCACAGCACATGATGACATGGTGGGCACAACCAGGGCCGCTGATAAGGCAGTACAGCCAGCCCTCCTGTACTGGGCCTGGACAGGGTGATGGATATACTGGAGGGCTAGAGGTCCTCAGATGGAGGGTGATGGGTATATTGGGGGGGGTGGAGGTTCTCAGGTGATGGGTAGAATGGGGCGTAGAGGTTCTCAGGTGGAGGGTGATGGGTATAATGGGAGTTAGAGATCCTCAGGTGGAGGGAGATGGGTATAATGGGAGTAGAGGTCCTCAGGTGGAGGATGATGGGTATAATGAGGGTAGAGGTCCTCAGGTGGAGGATGATGGGTATAATGAGGGTAGAGGTCCTCAGGTGGAAGGTGATGGGTATAATGAGGATGGAAGTCCTCAGGTGGGGGGTGATGGTTATAATAGGAGGTGTGGGTTCTCAGGTGGAGGGTGATGGGTATAATGGGGTGTAGAGGTCCTCAGGTGGAGGGTGATGGGTATAATGGGAGGTAGAGGTCCTCAGGTGGAGGGGGGGTATAATGGAGGGGGTAGAGGTCCTCAGGTGGCGGGTGATGGATATAATAAGAAATAGAGGTCCTCAGATAGAAGGAGATGGGAATAATGGGGGGGGGGGGGAGAGGTCCTCAGGTGGAGGGTGATGGGTATATTGGGGGGTGGAGGTTCTCAGGTGATGGGTATAATGGGGCTTAGAGGTCCTCAGGTGGAGGGTGATAAGTATAATGGGAGTAGAGGTCCTCAGGTGGAGGTCGATGGGTATAATAGGAAAGAGAGGTCCTCCAATGGAGGGTGATGGGTATAATGGGAGGTAGAGATCCTCAGGTGGAGGATGATAGGTATAATGTGGTGGAGGGTTGATGGGTATAATGGGCCGTAGAGGTCCTCATGTGGAGGGTTGATGGGTATAATGGGCAGTAGAGGTCCTCAGGTGGAGGTTGATGTTCATAATGGGGTGTAGAGGTCCTCAGATGGAGGGTGATGGGTATAATGGGCAGTAGAGGTCCTCAGGTGGAGGGTTGATGGGTATAATGGGCAGTAGAGGTCCTCAGGTGGAGGGTGATGGGTATAATGGGCAGTAGAGGTCCTCAGGTGGAGGGTGATAGGTATAATGGGCAGTAGAGGTCCTCAGATGGAGGTTGATGGGTATAATGGGCAGTAGAGGTCCTCAGGTGGAGGGTTGGTGGGTATAATGGGCAGTAGAGGTCCTCAGGTGGAGGGTGATGGATATATTGGGAGGTAGAGGTCCTCAGGTGGAGGGAGGGTGATGGGTATAATGGGCAGTAGAGGTCCTCAGGTGGAGGGTGATGGGTATAATGGGCAGTAGAGGTCCTCAGGTGGAGGGTGATGGGTATAATGGGCAGTAGAGGTCTTCAGGTGGAGGGTGATGGGGAAAAATGGGCAGTAGAGGTCTTCAGGTGGAGGGTGATGGGTATAATGGGCAGTAGAGGTCCTCAGGGGGAGGGTAATGGGTATAATGGGCAGTAGAGGTTCTCGGGGGGAGGGTGATGGATATAATGGGCAGTAGAGGTCCTCAGGTGGAGGGTTGATGGGTATAATGGGCAGTAGAGGTCCTCAGGTGGAGGGTTGATGTTCGTAATGGGGTGTAGAGGTCCTCAGATGGAGGGTGATGGGTATAATGGGCAGTAGAGGTCCTCAGGTGGAGGGTTGATGGGTATAATGGGCAGTAGAGGTCCTCAGGTGGAGGTTGATGTTCATAATGGGGTGTAGAGGTCCTCAGATGGAGGTTGATGGGTATAATGGGCAGTAGAGGTCCTCAGGTGGAGGGTGATGGGTATAATGGGCAGTAGAGGTCCTCAGGTGGAGGTTGATGTTCATAATGGGGTGTAGAGGTCCTCAGATGGAGGGTGATGGGTATAATGGGCAGTAGAGGTCCTCAGGTGGAGGGTGATGGGTATAATGGGCAGTAGAGGTCCTCAGGTGGAGGGTGATGGGTATAATGGGCAGTAGAGGTCCTCAGATGGAGGGTGATGGGTATAATGGGCAGTAGAGGTCCTCAGGTGGAGGGTTGATGGGTATAATGGGCAGTAGAGGTCCTCAGGTGGAGGGTTGATGGGTATAATGGGCAGTAGAGGTCCTCAGGTGGAGGGTTGATGGGTATAATGGGCAGTAGAGGTCCTCAGGTGGAGGGTTGATGGGTATAATGGGCAGTAGAGGTCCTCAGGTGGAGGGTGATGGATATATTGGGAGGTAGAGGTCCTCAGGTGGAGGGAGGGTGATGGGTATAATGGGCAGTAGAGGTCCTCAGGTGGAGGGTTGATGGGTATAATGGGCAGTAGAGGTCCTCAGGTGGAGGGTTGATGGGTATAATGGGCAGTAGAGGTCCTCAGGTGGAGGGTTGATGGGTATAATGGGCAGTAGAGGTCCTCAGGTGGAGGGTTGATGGGTATAATGGGCAGTAGAGGTCCTCAGGTGGAGGGTTGATGGGTATAATGGGCAGTAGAGGTCCTCAGGTGGAGGGTTGATGGGTATAATGGGCAGTAGAGGTCCTCAGGTGGAGGGTTGATGGGTATAATGGGCAGTAGAGGTCCTCAGGTGGAGGGTTGATGGGTATAATGGGCAGTAGAGGTCCTCAGGTGGAGGGTTGATGGGTATAATGGGCAGTAGAGGTCCTCAGGTGGAGGGTTGATGGGTATAATGGGCAGTAGAGGTCCTCAGGTGGAGGGTTGATGGGTATAATGGGCAGTAGAGGTCCTCAGGTGGAGGGTTGATGGGTATAATGGGCAGTAGAGGTCCTCAGGTGGAGGGTTGATGGGTATAATGGGCAGTAGAGGTCCTCAGGTGGAGGGTTGATGGGTATAATGGGCAGTAGAGGTCCTCAGGTGGAGGGTTGATGGGTATAATGGGCAGTAGAGGTCCTCAGGTGGAGGGTTGATGGGTATAATGGGCAGTAGAGGTCCTCAGGTGGAGGGTTGATGGGTATAATGGGAGGTAGAGGTCCTCAGGGGGAGGGTTGATGGGGAAAAATGGGAGGTAGAGGTCCTCAGGTGGAGGGTTGATGGGTATAATGGGCAGTAGAGGTCCTCAGGTGGAGGGTTGATGGGTATAATGGACAGTAGAGGTCCTCAGGTGGAGGGTTGATGGGTATAATGGACAGTAGAGGTCCTCAGGTGGAGGGTTGATGGGTATAATGGGCAGTAGAGGTCCTCAGGTGGAGGGTTGATGGGTATAATGGACAGTAGAGGTCCTCAGGTGGAGGGTTGATGGGTATAATGGGCAGTAGAGGTCCTCAGGTGGAGGGTTGATGGGTATAATGGGCAGTAGAGGTCCTCAGGTGGAGGGTTGATGGGTATAATGGGCAGTAGAGGTCCTCAGGTGGAGGGTTGATGGGTATAATGGACAGTAGAGGTCCTCAGGTGGAGGGTTGATGGGTATAATGGGCAGTAGAGGTCCTCAGGTGGAGGGTTGATGGGTATAATGGACAGTAGAGGTCCTCAGGTGGAGGGTTGATGGGTATAATGGGCAGTAGAGGTCCTCAGGTGGAGGGTTGATGGGTATAATGGGCAGTAGAGGTCCTCAGGTGGAGGGTTGATGGGTATAATGGGCAGTAGAGGTCCTCAGGTGGAGGGTTGATGGGTATAATGGGCAGTAGAGGTCCTCAGGTGGAGGGTTGATGGGTATAATGGGCAGTAGAGGTCCTCAGGTGGAGGGTTGATGGGTATAATGGGCAGTAGAGGTCCTCAGGTGGAGGGTTGATGGGTATAATGGGCAGTAGAGGTCCTCAGGTGGAGGGTTGATGGGTATAATGGGCAGTAGAGGTCCTCAGGTGGAGGGTTGATGGGTATAATGGGCAGTAGAGGTCCTCAGGTGGAGGGTTGATGGGTATAATGGGCAGTAGAGGTCCTCAGGTGGAGGGTTGATGGGTATAATGGGCAGTAGAGGTCCTCAGGTGGAGGGTTGATGGGTATAATGGGAGGTAGAGGTCCTCAGGGGGAGGGTTGATGGGGAAAAATGGGAGGTAGAGGTCCTCAGGTGGAGGGTTGATGGGTATAATGGGCAGTAGAGGTCCTCAGGTGGAGGGTTGATGGGTATAATGGACAGTAGAGGTCCTCAGGTGGAGGGTTGATGGGTATAATGGACAGTAGAGGTCCTCAGGTGGAGGGTTGATGGGTATAATGGGCAGTAGAGGTCCTCAGGTGGAGGGTTGATGGGTATAATGGACAGTAGAGGTCCTCAGGTGGAGGGTTGATGGGTATAATGGGCAGTAGAGGTCCTCAGGTGGAGGGTTGATGGGTATAATGGGCAGTAGAGGTCCTCAGGTGGAGGGTTGATGGGTATAATGGGCAGTAGAGGTCCTCAGGTGGAGGGTTGATGGGTATAATGGACAGTAGAGGTCCTCAGGTGGAGGGTTGATGGGTATAATGGGCAGTAGAGGTCCTCAGGTGGAGGGTTGATGGGTATAATGGACAGTAGAGGTCCTCAGGTGGAGGGTTGATGGGTATAATGGGCAGTAGAGGTCCTCAGGTGGAGGGTTGATGGGTATAATGGGCAGTAGAGGTCCTCAGGTGGAGGGTTGATGGGTATAATGGGCAGTAGAGGTCCTCAGGTGGAGGGTTGATGGGTATAATGGGCAGTAGAGGTCCTCAGGTGGAGGGTTGATGGGTATAATGGGCAGTAGAGGTCCTCAGGTGGAGGGTTGATGGGTATAATGGGCAGTAGAGGTCCTCAGGTGGAGGGTTGATGGGTATAATGGGCAGTAGAGGTCCTCAGGTGGAGGGTTGATGGGTATAATGGGCAGTAGAGGTCCTCAGGTGGAGGGTTGATGGGTATAATGGGCAGTAGAGGTCCTCAGGTGGAGGGTTGATGGGTATAATGGGCAGTAGAGGTCCTCAGGTGGAGGGTTGATGGGTATAATGGGCAGTAGAGGTCCTCAGGTGGAGGGTTGATGGGTATAATGGGCAGTAGAGGTCCTCCGGTGGAGGGTTGATGGGTATAATGGGCAGTAGAGGTCCTCAGGTGGAGGGTTGATGGGTATAATGGGCAGTAGAGGTCCTCAGGTGGAGGGTTGATGGGTATAATGGGCAGTAGAGGTCCTCAGGTGGAGGGTTGATGGGTATAATGGGCAGTAGAGGTCCTCAGGTAGTCACATGTCTCTCTGTCCCCCTTAGCCAGACCCAGCGGTGGACCGATGGATGTTCGCGCGCAGTGACAACATTTATCCCAATTCCAGACTAACCCCCAGCGTGTTGCTGCGTGCCCTCGGCATGGGTGGACCCATGCTCCTCATGTACTTTGCCATAAAGTGGGATCGGGTAAGTGACTCTTTTATGTGATGTGAGTGAACAGATTCACTTAGGATAACCACGGTCAAAGCTTTTTTTTTTTTTTTTTTTTTTTTTTTATTTCTCTTTAGCGCGGGGAAGGATTTTGTGTTGTTGTTGTTTATTTTTTATTTTTTTTTTTCCTGCTGGGGAGAATTTATTTCTTCCAGGGGCCCCGAGTGCCACTAACCCTTTGCCCTTTTATCTAAATGCAGCCAAGGCGGCGACCGGCTTAGTTTGCTGCTACAGGTCAGGTGGGAAGAGTCCACCAATGACTGACTGAGCAAGTCAGGGAGCGAAAAAACAAAACAAAACCATCTGGTTGCATCCATTAGCATTCAAACGCTGACAACTTTAATAGTCCGGACAACCAAACAGAGACACCCCACACCCCCCCCCCCCCACCCCGCCCCCCGCCTGACCCACAAGGCTGGGTTTAAACAACTCAGTCCTGTATTTTCGTCTAACTTGTGGAAGTCCTTGGGGGGTGACCCTTGGTACCAGCACACCCCATGTTCTGAGGTTTATGCCTTGCCTGCTGTTCTGTGATTGGCCTGTATTTTTCTGGCGGGGGTGTCATTAATGAATTGACGTCTTTCTCTGTTTTTTTACTCCTTCACAGGAGCGGAAGTTGAGGGAGATCCGCGAAGGGAAGCACGACGATCCGTTTTCTTATCATGTCTGAGCCCCGCCCCCGCCCCCGCAGAGCCGTGGTCCAGCTGGCTCCATAATAAACCCATTTTTTTGTCATATAATGCTTCCATTGATTTATTCATTTTGGTTGGAAGTTTAAGGAACCTGTAATATATGTGGGAACAGAATTGTAAAATAAAGATGAAAATGTGTGAGATGTGGTGGGATGTGTTTACTTTACCGACATCCATTATTGAGTGACCTTCAGAGTGCCTCCAGAATGGGGATGGCGGCGGGTGGGCGGGGGGATGGGTTTCTTCATGCATCAGTCTGACCTCCCCCCCCCGACCACAAGCTGTAGAGTAATGGACTTCTAATACTGAGAGGAAGTTCACTTACATTCTGTACTAGAAGCGCGCACCTCTGTACGCTCCTAGTTCTTTCCTTTGTTTCCCAGTACAAAGGGTCTTGTACAGTAGTTTGAGCAATTCCTACAGCTGAGAAACTATGACCCCCAATGGTTTCCGAGACCCGGCCCTGCAGAGAGCATGAGAAGAGGGTGGCAGGGACTGGAACACAGAACAGGGCATTTTTTTTTTTTAAATTTACGCCCACTGACCCCCGACTTAGGGGCGCCTCTTCTGTCATGGAACATAGACGTAAGGGCACTTGTACCCTCACTGACCACCTCGGAAGGGGCACTTGAAACCTCACGGACTACTGATGTAGGGGCACTTGTACCCTCACTGACCACCTAGGAAGGGGCACTTGAAACCTCACTGACTACCGACATAGGGGCACTTGTACCCTCACTGACTACTGATGTAAGGGCATTAGTACCCCCCACTGACCACCGACGCAGGGGCACTAGTACCCCCACTGACCACCGACGCAGGGGCACTAGTACCCCCACTGACCACCGACCGTAGGGGCATCTCTTCTCTCATGGACCATAAACATAACGGCACTTGTGCCCTCACTGACCTCCGACGTAGGGGCACTTGTGCCCTCAATGACCACTGACGTAGGGGCATTTGTACCCGCACTGACCACCGACACAGGGGCACTAGTACCCCCACTGACCACCGACGCAGGGGCACTAGTACCCCCCACTGACCACCGACGCAGGGGCACTAGTACCCCCACTGACCACCGACGCAGGGGCACTAGTACCCCCACTGACCACCGACCGTAGGGGCACCTCTTATCTCACGGACCATAGACATAAGGGCACTTGTGCCCTCGCTGACCACCAACGTAGGGGCACTTGTACCCTCGCTGACCACCAACGTAGGGGCACTTGTACCCTCGCTGACCACCAACGTAGGGGCACTTGTACCCTCGCTGACCACCAACGTAGGGGCACTTGTACCCTCAATGACCACCGACGTAGGGGCACGCCTACTCTCAATGGCCACCCCGGCAGGGGCACGTCTACCACATGTGTGACTATAGTCACATGGGCTGCTCAGATGTGATTGGGAGGAAATGCTCAGCATAGAAACTCACTGATGACTGAGCATGTGCAGAACTGCCAACACTGCTCTGCAAAATCCATAACTGATTTGGGGACACGGACAGAAGGGGGGAGATATAGAGCAGCGGGATCAACCAGGCTTTTTGCCGTATACAGAAAACGAATCTCGTAGCAATGGAGTATGAACTCCATTAATTGATCGTTTTTTTTTTTTTTTTTTGTAATTTTGAATGCGGATTTAGCGACACTTTAAGGGGGTCAGGCATACAAAGCAGAATCTTGGAAGGATTGGGGTCACAACATGGTTGACGTGGGAAGAAGCAAGCAGATGAGATAAGCAAATATCATCTAAATCTGTTGGTCATGTGATGCAATCCAGTGCGATACTTCCTGTGATAAAGACCGATCGTTGCTGCTCTCTCTCCTTGTGCAGGGGGAGCTGGTCGTGTCTCCGCCCCCCTCCTGTAGCTTCCTGCAGGCCGCCTGTAGAGGATGGAGCCCCGTCGGGCCCCTCCCAGAGCTCTGCTTTGCTTCCTGCACAGGCTATGTACAGCACAGTGATTGTGTCACCATTACTTTCACAAGGTGACATCTGAGACATGTTTTGCACACAAAGTAGATTTATAGCTTTAGGGCTGTTGAGGAATAGAGAGTTCAGTTTTAAACATTTTTTAGACAGCTTTTAAAGAACAGTTCAGTTTTGAAACAATAGACTGTGGATGGAATTCAAAAAGGTGACACAGAAGAATATGATCTGGACATCTCAGCTTTGGTGACCTCTGGTGGTGAAGAGGTTAAGACAAACGTTCCCAGCTGAATAACTCTGAAAACCTACCTGGGAGCCCATTATAAGGGGTTCCCACCATCCCTGTGCTGAGTTCCCGGGTCTGTACACCCGCTGTGCCCATTATGAGGGGTTCTCACCATCCCTGTGCTGAGTTCCCGGGTCTGTACACCCGCTGTGCCCATTATGAGGGGTTCTCACCATCCCTGTGCTGAGTTCCTAGGTCTGTGCCCATTATGAGGGGTTCTCACCATCCCTGTGCTGAGTTCCTAGGTCTGTGCACCTGCTGTGCCCATGATGACGGGTTCTCACCATCCTTGTCTTGAGTTCCCCATTCTGTACACCTGATGTGCCCATTATGAGGGATTTCCACCATCCCTGTGCTGAGTTCCCAGGTCTGTGCCCATTATGAGGAGTTCCCACCATCCCTGTACTGAGTTCCCAGGTCTGTACATCCGCTGTGCCCATTATGAGGGGTTCCCACCATCCCTGTGCCGAGTTCCCGGGTCTGTACACCCGCTGTGCCCATTATGAAGGGTTCCCACCATCCCTGTGCTGAGTTCCCAGGTCTGTACACCCGCTGTGCCCATTATGAAGGGTTCCCACCATCCCTGTGCTGAGTTCCCGGGTCTGTACACCCGCTGTGCCCATTATGAAGGGTTCCCACCATCCCTGTGCTGAGTTCCCAGGTCTGTGCCCATTATGAGGAGTTCCCACCATCCCTGTACTGAGTTCCCAGGTCTGTACACCCGCTGTGCCCATTATGAGGGGTTCCCACCATTACCGCACACCTGCAGATTCAGTCCAGTCACTCACACTGACTCTGGTAGTCCTGATTAATTTTTATTATATTTTATAAGAAGTCAGAAATGATACAAAGGAACAAACACTAGGAATTCTGTGCTGTAAGATCCCATATCACATTAGCTGAACTCCGGAGCTAAATACATATGAGAAGACTTTTATTTGCTACAGTGTTTCTAATTGTGTTCAGCCATTCATTCCACCTCTACCGCACTGTATAGCCAGGGATTGTGACACCACCGTACATTGGTTTAAAATTACATTGTAATGTTTTCGAGAATATAACAGGACTGTCTTTATATGACTTCAAGTGACATAGCTGAGGCGGGGGCAGGGGCGGCGGTCGCTTCTTGCTCTCCGGTGTGGGGGGTGAAGTGGCTGCGGAGGGGCTCCCAGCAGCGGTAATACTCTTTATCCAGACGGTTGCAGGTCTCCAGCCCCCAGCGGGTGACGGCCATGCTCAGCGAAGACTCAAACATGAATGCCTGTGGAGGGGAGAGAAGCGATAATATTATACACTGATCTGTGTTCAGCTGATCAGTATAATAAAGCTGAATTCAGGGACAATCAAACATTGTCTGCGTGTGTATTCTTACTTTAATAAATTGCCGTGCAGCTGTCTTAAGCATTCGCACAGGCGCAATGAATTATCAGCATATTGTTTGTAATATGATTATTTCCTCTATTTGACAGCTCCATCTAGTGGCCATAAGGTAGTATTTTCCTGATACTCCTTAGTCATAAAAAAAATACTGCCTTATGACCACTAGATGGAGCCGACGATCAATACAGGTATTCATTGTGCCTGTGCCAATGTTGAAGGCCATTTTTATAAATTACATTGACCCCTTTATGTATTTTTTTCCGGATCTATGAAGTAATATAGTCTCAAAGCATTGTCTCATGCCCCCCCCCCTGTAGTTATTAATATATTAATATAATTATACAGGATTTTTGTAGCGGCAACAGTGTGCACAGCATTCTACAACGCAAGAGCAAACAGTACAGTTACAATACAATTCAATACAAGAGGAATCAGAATCATATATGTATGTATGTGTATATATAGTATCTTGCAAAAGTAAGTACACCCCTCACATTTTTGCAAATATTTTCTTCTATTTTTTCATGTGACAACACTGAAGAAATTACACTTTGTCTACAATGTAAAGTAGTGAGTGTACAGCTTGTATAACATTGTAAATTTCCTGTCCCCTCAAAATAACTCAACACACAGCCATTAATGTCTAAACCGCTGGCAACAAAAGTCAGTACACCCCATAATAAAATGAGTTTGATAATCTGAGTAATTTAAGTGTGACAAATATGCGCAAAAAAATCAGGAAGGGGGCAAATACTTTTTCACAGCATTGTGTGTGTGTGTATACACACACACACATATACATGCATACACATATACATTATATATATATACATATACACACACACACACATATATACACACACACACACACATATATATATATATATACACATATATATACATACACATATATATATATATATATATATATATATATATATATATATACACACACACGTACATATATATATATATATATATATATATATACATACATACATACATACATACATATATATATATATATATATATACACACACACACACACACACACACACACACACATATATATATATATATATATATATATACACATACATACATACACACACACAATGCTGTGAAAAAGTATTTGCCCCCTTCCTGATTTTTTATTTTTTTTGCACATATTTGTCACACTTAAATGACTCAGATCATCAAACTCATTTTATTATCACACAAAGATAACCCGAGGAAATACAAAATGCAGTTTTTAAATGAGGGTTTCATTTATTAAAGCAAAAAAAGCTGTCCAAACCTGCCTGGCTCTATGTGAAAAAGTAATTGCCCCCTAAACCTAATAACTGGTTGGGCCACCCTTGGCTGCAACAACTGCAATCAAGCGTTTGCGATAACTGGCAATGAGTCTTTCACATGGCTGTGGAGGAATTTTGGCACACTCATCTTTGCAGAATTGTTTTAATTCAGCCACATTGGAGGGTTTCCCAGGATGAACGCCCTGTGTAAGGTCATGATACAGCATCTCAATTGGATTTAAGTCCGTGCTTTGACTAGGCCACTCCAAAACCTAAAGTTTACTTTGTTTGAACCATTTGGAGGTGGACTTGCTGTTGTGTTTCGGATCATTGTCCTGCTGCATAACCCAAGTCCACTTGAGCTTGAGGTCATGAACTGATGGCCGGACGTTCGCCTTCAGGATTCTCTGGTAGAGCTCAGAATTCATGGTTCCATCAATCATGGTCAGTCGTCCAGGTCCTGAAGCTGCAAAGCAGCCCCAGACCATCACGCTACCACCACCATGTCTCACTGTTGGGATGATGTTCTTGTTATGAAATGTATTCGTTTTATGCCGGATGTTACGGGACGCACACCTTCCAAAGAGTAACATTTTCTCATCAGTCCACAGAATATTTGCCTAAAAGTCTTGGGGATAATTGAGATGTTTTTTGGTAAATGTGAGATGAGCCTTTGTGTTCTTTTTGGTCAGCAGTTGCTTTGGCCTTGGAACTCTCCCATGGACGCCATTTTTCCCCAGTCTCTTTCTTATTGTTGAATCATCAGCACTGACCTTACCTGAGGCAAGCGAGGCCTGCAGTTCTTTAGATGTTGTTCTGGGTTCTTTTATGACCTCCTGGATGAGTCGTCGTTGTGCTCTTGGAGTCATTTTGGTTGGCCGGTCACTCCTGGGAAGGTTCACCACTCTTCCAAGTTTTCTCCATTTGTGGATAATGGCTCTCACCGTGTTTCGCTGGAGTTCCAAAGCCTTAGAAATGGCTTTCCAGACTGATACAGGTCAGTGACTTTGTTTCACATCTGTTCTTGAATTTCTTTCGATTGTGGCATGATGTGTGGCTTTTTGTGATCTGTTAGCGTGCTTCACTTTGTCAGACAGCTTCTATTTAGGTGATTTGTTTTTGATTCAACAGGTCTGGCAGTAATCAGGCCTGGGCGTGGCAAGTGAAGTTTAACTCGGCTTTCCAAGAAATGGTGGTTAATCCCAGTTTATTCATGATTCAGCGTGGGGGAGGGGGCGATTATTTTTTCACATAAGGCCAGGCAGGTTTGAACAGCTTATTTCTCTTAATAAATGAAATAATAATTAAAAAAATGCATCTTGGATTTACTCGGGTTATCTTTGCGAAATATTAAAATTTGTTTGATGATCTGAATCATGTAAGCATGAGAAATATGCAAAAAAATAAAAAAAAATCAGGAAGGGGGCAAATACTTTTTCACAGCACTGTATATATACACATTTTTATATGTATATATATATATATATATATATATATATATATATATATATTTTTATATATATATATATATATATATATATATATATATATATATATATATATATATTATATTTATTCATATATATATATATATTTATATATTTATTTATAAATATATATATATATATATATATAAATAAATATATATATATATATATATTTATATATATATATATATATATATATAAATAAATATATATATATATATATATATATATATATAAATAAATATATATATATATATATATATATATATATATACAGTGGTGTGAAAAAGTGTTTGCCCCCTTCCTCATTTCCTGTTCCTTTGCATGTTTGTCACACTTAAGTGTTTCGGAACATCAAACCAATTTAAACAATATTCAAGGACAACACAAGTAAACACAAAATGCAATTTGTAAATGAAGGGGTTTATTATTAAAGGTGAAAAAAAATCCAAACCATCATGGCCCTGTGTGAAAAAGTGATTGCCCCCTAAACCTAATAACTGGTTGGGCCACCCTTAGCAGCAACAACTGCAACCAAGCGTTTGCGATAACGTGCAATGAGGCTTTTTACAGCGTCCTGGAGGAATTTTGGCCCACTCATCTTTGCAGAATTGTCCTAATTCAGTTACATTAGAGGGTTTTCGAGCATGAACGGCCTTTTTAAGGTCATACCACAACATCTCAATAGGATTCAGGTCAGGACTTTGGCTAGGCCACTCCAAAGTCTTCATTTTGTTTTTCTTCTGCCATTCGGTGGTGGACTTGCTGGTGTGTTTAGGATCATTGTCCTGCTGCAGAACCCAAGTTGGTTTCAGCTTGAGTACACGAACAGATGGTCGGACATTCTCCTTCAGGATCTCTTGGTAGACAGCAGAATTCATAGTTCCTTTTATCACGGCAAGTCTTCCAGGTCCTGAAGCAGCAAAACAGCCCCAGACCATCACACTACCACCACCATATTTTACTGTTGGTATAATGTTCTTTTTCTGAAATGCAGTGTTCCTTCTACGCCAGATATACTTGGACACACACCTTCCAAAGAGTTCCACTTTTGTCTCATCGGTCCACAGAATGTTGTCCCAAAAGTCTTGGGGATCATCAAGATGTGTTGTGGAGAAATTGAGACGAGCTTTGATGTTCTTTTTGCTCAGCAGTGGTTTTCTCCTTGGAACTCTGCCATGCAGGCCATTTTTGCCCAGTCTTTTCCTGATGGTGGAGGCATGAACGCTGACCTTAACTGAGGCAAGTGAGGCCTGCAGTTCCTTGGACGTTGTTGTGGGGTCTTTTGTGACCTCTTGGATGAGTCTTCGCTGCGCTCTTGGGGTAATTTTGGGCGGCCGGCCACTCCTGGGAAGGTTCACCACTGTTCCATGTCTTCGCCATTTGTGGATAATGGCTCTCACTGTGGTTCGCTGGATTCCCAAAGCTTTGGAAATGGCTTTATAACCCTTTCCAGACTGATAGATCTCAATTACTTTCTTTCTCAATTGTTCCTGAATTTCTTTGGGTCTCGGCATGATGTGTAGCTTTTAAGGATCTTCTGGTGGACCTTACTGTGTCAAGCAGCTCCTATTTAAGTGATGCCTTGATTGTGAACAGGTGTGGCAATAATCAGGCCTGGGTGTGGCTAGAGAAATTGAACTCAGGTGTGGACAACCACAGTTATAGTATGTTTTAACAAGGGGGGCAATCACTTTTTCACACAGGGCCATGATGGTTTGGATTTTTTTTCACCTTTAATAATAAACCCCTTCATTTACAAATTGCATTTTGTGTTTACTTGTGTTGTCCTTGACTATTGTTTAAATTGGTTTGATGTTCCGAAACACTTAAGTGTGACAAACATGCAAAGGAACAGGAAATGAGGAAGGGGGCAAACACTTTTTCACACCACTGTATATATATATATATATATATATATGAATAAATATATATTATATATATATATATATATATATATATATATATATATATATATATATATATTCATATATATATATATACACATATATATATATTTTTTATATATATATATATATATATATATATATATATTTTTTTTTTTTTAATACAATTATTAACTAATTGCTTTCTATGCAGCACCAGATGACCGGCTTACCATCGTCCCCTCAGCCACCCGCTCAGGCTCCAGTTTAGCGTTGCTGGCCTTCTCGAAGCACTCGTAGTCCGGCCCGTGAGGTGTCATGGCGCTGTGCAGGCTGCCCCCACCTGGCTGGAATCCCTCCTCCTTTGCTTCGTAGTGACCCTTAATCAGCCCCATAAACTCGCTCATACAATTCCCTGACGATAAAGGAGACAAAAGTTAACCACCATCTTCGAAATGCAGAATCAAGAAGGATGTCCACACCCAGGTACCACGATAATCCCACAGAAGAACTTGGTGGTCCTATAACAGTTCCATGGTGTGACAGGTCCTCTTTGCCTGTCGTACCTGGCCCCTGGATGACTGGACAGGACCAAGGCCGGATGTTGTACCAACAAAACGTTTATTTCTTTTAGGGGGGAAGAGTGTACATTTACCCAGGTGTGTCCCCACTGGAGAGATTTTAAATCACTTCCTATCCCAGTGACACCAGGGCAAAGTTCTGATATTAACACACTTCCTGTCTTAGGGAGACAACGTTCATTCACAGTATTGTATCTATGGAGGAGCAGCCTTGCCAATTGCCATCCTAGACTTTTCTCCTGATATGGACACCCCCACCTCCTCTTCATATGCATAACACATAAGGAGGTGTACAGGGTATTCCTACAAAGAGTTAGAGATGCCTTTCTCAACCATTTTAACACAAAGGACCCCTTGAAATAATCTTTAATCTCTGGCAACCCCTGGCGATAATAACTATATCTATAGCTCATGGTATAATAATGCCTGCTAACTATAATGGTCAGAGTAAAGATGCCCCCTACATTGGTGGTCAGTGCAATGCTTACATTGGTGGTTATTAAAGAAGAGCCCTCTTGACTTGTGATTGGTGGAAGTCAGTGAAAGAAGAGCCCCATTACACTGGTGGCCAGTGGGAAGAATGCTGCTTACATATAGATAAGGTCATTAGTGTCAGGGGGTTGCTTATCTGAGACTCAGAAACTGTTTGTAGCTGAAGGAACCCTTAGCACCTTTTGAAGGAATTCTGGTTGAGTTCCTTACATTTGTGGTCAGTGGCAGTGGCGGCTGGTGAAGTTTTAGGATGGGGGGGGGGGGGCGCCAGACCCCTCCCCTTCCCGGTTGGCCCGCCCCACTTCTCATAAGCCACACCCCTTATAGAATCCACCCACTCCTACCCCTGTATTCCACTCATAGTGTCAAGGGTATACAGCTCAGCATCACAGGACAGAGTATATAGCCCCAGCATCACAGGACAGAGTATATAGCCCCAGCATCACAGGACAGAGTATATAGCCCCAGCATCACAGGACAGAGCATGAAGCTGTGTTATTAATACATTCTTAGCTGTCCTTCTAATCCTGCCAGGGTTTGCCATGCCCTATCACCTGTGCCCAGGTACCGACCAGTCGGCTCTCCAGCTTACACTCTCTAGGACTCACTAGGCTGTATCCCAGCCATTTTCCCCCGAGACAGGGGACAGTGAGCAAAATATCCAATATAGGGGATCCTGCACCAATCGACATAAAAGTAGCCAGCCCGGAAATGAATTCCAATCCTTTCTCTTTATACCGATGCTTTGTAAATCAGCCCTCATTGCAGTACACAGCATGGGCAGAGGGCTGCCTTCCATAGGTGCTCTGGGCACAAGTGATTTTTATGATGTAACCCCCTGATAGAGGGTTGTAAGCACAGAGCTGCCACTTTATAAAGTACACACACTCACACAGGCTGACTTCAGTGGCAGAAGTCACACAGCACCTCCAGCCTTTATGAAGTTGAACCCGTCCCTTCCTGCAGCTTCGCTCTAGCTGAAGAACGGAGCTGCCGATGTCACTTCCGGCTTTCGTCTGATTCACTAAACCCGAAATGTCTAGATTTGAACAACAATGCTCCCGCCCGTAGAATCACAGTGATTTTACGAGCGGAAGCTACTCAGCGTTTTGTATTGCGCCACAAGGCGGGTTAAATGCCCACAAATGAAGCGCCATGTCTGCAATCTTGTGATTGCATTGACGTTGCGCTTCCCTTAGTGTCCCGCGCCACAGTGCACTTTGTTAACTGACTTTTTTTTTTTTGTTCCTAAAGGGGCCATTTTAAATATTTATTTATTTTTTGAAATTATGGACCGGCCGCCACTGGTCAGTGGTAAGAATGTTCCTTACATTGGTGATCAGTGGGAAGAATGTTCCTTACATTGGTGATCAGTGAGAAGAATGTTCCTTACATTGGTGATCAGTGAGAAGAATGTTCCTTACATTGGTGATCAGTGAGAAGAATGTTCCTTACATTGGTGATCAGTGAGAAGAATGTTCCTTACATTGGTGATCAGTGGAGAAGAATGTTCCTTACATTGGTGATCAGTGAGAAGAATGTCCCTTACATTGGTGATCAGTGAGAAGAATGTTCCTTACATTGGTGATCAGTGGGAAGAATGTTCCTTACATTGGTGATCAGTGAGAAGAATGTTCCTTACATTGGTGATCAGTGGGAAGAATGTTCCTTACATTGGTGATCAGTGAGAAGAATGTTCCTTACATTGGTGATCAGTGGAGAAGAATGTTCCTTACATTGGTGATCAGTGAGAAGAATGTCCCTTACATTGGTGATCAGTGAGAAGAATGTTCCTTACATTGGTGATCAGTGAGAAGAATGCTCCTTACATTGGTGATCAGTGAGAAGAATGTTCCTTACATTGGTGATCAGTGAGAAGAATGTTCCTTACATTGGTGATCAGTGGGAAGAATGTTCCTTACATTGGTGATCAGTGAGAAGAATGTTCCTTACATTGGTGATCAGTGGGAAGAATGTTCCTTACATTGGTGATCAGTGAGAAGAATGTTCCTTACATTGGTGATCAGTGGGAAGAATGTTCCTTACATTGGTGATCAGTGAGAAGAATGTTCCTTACATTGGTGATCAGTGAGAAGAATGTTCCTTACATTGGTGATCAGTGGGAAGAATGTTCCTTACATTGGTGATCAGTGGGAAGAATGTTCCTTACATTGGTGATCAGTGGGAAGAATGTTCCTTACATTGGTGATCAGTGGGAAGAATGTTCCTTACATTGGTGATCAGTGGGAAGAATGTTCCTTACATTGGTGATCAGTAGTGATGGACGAACTTCCGATGGGACGTTTCGCGAACGCGGACCGCGAACGCGGCCGATAGTTTGCGAACCGGAACGTTCGCGGCGGGCCCCATTGACTTCAATGGGAGGCGAACTTCGCAAACCTATAGGTCAAATTTGCAGCCACAAAATAATTATTAGCTGTGCAAACATAGTCTCACCACATGGCCAATGACATAACACATGTATGAGGTGAATCTGGGATCGACAACTACAAGCATTCTTTTTTTATATAGGAAATTGTTGTGACAATTCAGGACTGTGGAGCGCATGAAGGCAATGGAGGAGAGGGAAGGTCGAGGACCAGGGTAGGCAAAGAAGAGGGTGCAGGAGATGATCACCAGCAGCGTCACATACAGCAATGACACCTGCACCGTGATAGAGTCATCTGACAGCAGCACCGTGATACAGAGCACTGACATCAGCAGCGTGACATACAGCGTGACATACAGCAATGACACCTGCACCGTGATAGAGTCATCTGACAACAGCACCGTGATAGAGAGCACTGACATCAGCAGCGTGACATAAAGCACTAACACCAGCACCATGATATACAGCACTGACAGCAGCACCGTGATAGAGAGCACCGACATCAGCAGCGTGACATAAAGCACTCACACCAGCACCGTGATATACAGCACTGACAGCAGCACCGTGATAGAGAGCACTGACATCAGCAGCGTGACATAAAGCACTCACACCAGCACCGTGATATACAGCACTGACAGCAGCACCGTGATAGAGAGCACTGACATCAGCAGCGTGACATAAAGCACTCACACCAGCACCGTGATATACAGCACTGACAGCAGCACCGTGATAGAGAGCACTGACAGCAGCGTGACATAAAGCACTCACACCAGCACCGTGATATACAGCACTGAAAGCAGCACCGTGATAGAGAGCACTGACATCCGCAGCGTGACATAAAGCACTCACACCAGCACCGTGATATACAGCACTGACAGCAGCACCGTGATAGAGAGCACTGACATCAGCAGTGTGACATAAAGCACTCACACCAGCACCGTGATATACAGCACTGACAGCAGCACCGTGATAGAGAGCACTGAGATCAGCACCGTGACATAAAGCACTCACACCAGCACCGTGATATACAGCACTGACAGCAGCACCGTGACAGAGAGCACTGACATCAGCACCGTGATATACAGCACTGACACCTGCACCGTAAGCAGCCCCAGGAGGAAGTCAGCATAGCACAGGGATGGTGGGAGCCCCTCATAATGAGCATAGCACAGGGATGGTGGGAGCACCTAAAATTATGCACAGCAGAGGTACAGCCCCAGGAGGAAGTCAGCACAGCACAGGGATGGTGGGAGCCCCTCATAATGAGCATAGCACAGGGATGGTGGGAGCACCTCAAAATATGCACAGCAGAGGTACAGCCCCAGGAGGAAGTCAGCACAGCACAGGGATGGTGGGAGCCCCTCATAATAAGCAGCCCCAGTAGAAATATGACACCGCTCAACCTCTTCAAAGAGGAGGGTACGGGCATATAGTACGGTGGGCTTTTTTTGGACAAGGAAGTGAGCCAAATTAAGAAAGAAGGTCTGTGTGCTCGATTAAAAAAATTGTTTATAGACATATACATGGTCTACTGGTCACATGTGTTGAATTCCTCCGAGATCCATGCCTCATTAATTTTTAGAAATGTGAGGTAGTTAACACTGTCGTGAGCTAGGCGAGTATCGGTCACGATCCCCCCTGCTGCTCTGAACGTCCTTTCGGACAGGACACTGGATGAGGGGCAAGCCAACAGTTCGATTGCAAATTGGGCAAGCTCTGGCCAGAGGTCAAGCCTGCCCACCCAGTAGTCCAGGGGTTCATCACTCCTCAGAGCGTCCACATCGGCCGTTAACCCGATGTAGTCGGACACCTGACGGTCTAGGCGTTCCCTGATGCTGGATCCGGATGACACCTGTCGATGGGTTGGCTGAAAGAATGACCTCATATCCGAAGTCACCAACACATCTTCAAACCGGCCTCTTCTTGCAGGCGCTGTTGGATTGGTACCCGCAACTCCTTCTCTGGGAGTGGGAATTGCTCCTCTGCCAGCGCACGCAAAAGCAGAATGCAGCATTTCTCGAAGCAAGGCCTGGAAGTGCTGCATTCTGACAGCCCTCTGCGACGGCGGTAACATTTCCGCCATTTTGTGTTTGTACCGGGGGTCTAAGTACGTTGCCACCCAATACTGGTCCTTGACCCTTATGCTTTTTATACGGGGGTCCCTATTAAAACACTGGAGCATGAAGGCCCCCATTTGCACTAAAGTGGAAGCGGTGTGGTGGCCTGGCTCCTGCTCATCATCCAGGATAATGTCGTCCTCTTCATTCTCCTCTCCCCATCCACGCACAGCAGGGATCCCATAAAGGTTTAAAGCATGCTCTTCTTGCTCCTCCTCATCCGCCCCGGCACCATCCTCCTCTGACTCCTCTTCAGACTCCTGTTGTTGACTTGTCTCAGATAGAGTAGCCCCCCCTGGGAATTCCTCCAGCATTGCGACTTCCTCATCTTCCCGCTCCTGCTCCTCCACAGCTTGATCAATGAAACGACGCAATGCACGCTCCATAAAGACGGCATAAGGTACCATGTCACTGATGGCGCCATGGCTGCGACTGACCAGTTTGGTGATCTCCTCAAATGGGCGCAGAAGTCTGCATGCGTGAGCAGCCACTGGCGCGGTGAAAAAAAACCCAGCTCCCCAGAACCGGTTCTGCCGCAGAGTTCATACAGGTAGACGTTAACTGCACGTTTCTGCTGGAGCAGCCTATCAAGCATATAGAAGGTTGAGTTCCATCGCGTCGGGCAATCGCAAATAAGACGCCTGACCGGCAGATTGTGTCAGCAAGGCGAGCCATGGCCGTGTAAGATCTTCTGAAATGGGTCGAGATTTTCCTTGCCTGCCAAATGATGTCCTGGATTCCAGGGTATTTAACAACGAATCGCTGCGCGACCAAGTTTAAGACGTGTGCCATGCATGGCACGTGCGTGATTTTGCCCTGATTCAATGCGCTAAGCAGATTGGCACCGTTGTCACACACCACTTTTCCAACTGTCAAATTGAGCGGTGTTAGCCACTGATCTGCCTGTGAACGCAAAGCTGAAAGGAGTGCCGGGCCAGTGTGGCTCTTGGCTTCCAGGCACAACAGACGCAGCATGGCATGGCAACGTCTCACCTGGCATGTCGAATAGGTTCTGGGGAGCTTGGGCAGCGCAGCGGAAGAGATGCTAGCAGCGGAAAAGGAGGAGTCAGCTGAGAAGGAGAGGGAGGAGGATGGAGTAGGAGGAGGAGGAGAAGAAGAGTCAAGCCTGCATGCAATCCGTGGCGGTAAAACCAAATCTACACGGGTGCCACGGGTTACATGCTTGACGGCCGTCAGAAGGTTCACCCAGTGGGCAGTAAAAGTGATATACCTTCCCTGCCCGTGTTTGCTAGACCACGTGTCTGTGGTCAGATGTATCTTGGCACCGACACTGTGTGCCAGAGATACATTCACTTGCCGCTGAACATGGCCATATAGCTCTGGGATGCCCTTCTCTGAGAAATACTTCCTTCCTGGGACCTTCCATTGTGGTGTTCCAATGGCCACAAATTTGCGAAAGGCCTCCGAGTCCACCAGTTTATATGGCAGTAGTTGGCGGGCTTTCAGTTCTGACAAGCCAGCCGTCAACCATTGGGCAAAAGGGTTATCCGGTGTCATCATTTTTTTACGCTCGAACATTAGGCTCACGGAAGCCTGCCTTTTTGCAGAAAAACGTGAGCTTGGCGTGATGGAAGGTGGAGTGGAGGACAATTGTGAGGAGACATTGGTGATCAGTGAGAAGAATGTTCCTTACATTGGTGATCAGTGAGAAGAATGTTCCTTACATTGGTGATCAGTGGGAAGAATGTTCCTTACATTGGTGATCAGTGGGAAGAATGTTCCTTACATTGGTGATCAGTGAGAAGAATGTTCCTTACATTGGTGATCAGTGGGAAGAATGTTCCTTATATTGGTGATCAGTGGGAAGGAGGAGGAGGACACACCCAAAGAGCTCTCTGTGAGAACCACCCATTTTTCAAGCCTGGGCCTTGCCTGCTAGCTTGGCCCAGGAATAATGCCTGATCCTGGGGGAGGCCCTGAGATGGATCCCCCTGATGACACGGGTCCCAGTGAGGAGGAGGTGGAGGATCTGTCTGTGGGTCCGGGCCCTGGTATGGATGCCATGTCTTCAGCCTTAAGGTTGTTAATCGCTTTAGGGCGATTGGGAGAGCGGAGGAGAAGCTGAAGGTTTTGAGAGCGGAGCTTAAGAACTTTAAAGCCAAATACTTCTAGGCCTGGAGTAAGAATCGCACCGCCATGAAGCCTGAGCTACAGGAATTAGAGGAAAAAGTAAAGCAGCAAACTTTATTGTTGGGAAAACTAAAAGAAAAAAGTGGAGCATTTAAAGAAAAGTTTGAAAATGAGAGGAGATTTGTCAGCCAGTCCTCAGCATGTTCAGTGGATCAGCCTCAGCATATGGATGACCCGGGTCCATCTGCCTCTGCTCCTCTCCCCCCATGTAAGGCCTTGGAGTCGCCGGCGGCAACCAGCCAGGGGGTTGAGAGTGAGAATGGCACCCTGACCTTCATCCAGCGGATGGAATCCCCCCTGAGAGGAGACAAGCTTGTAATGTCTGATAATCCATCAGAGGTCCCGGAGGATGTTCAGAAAAATCAGCCAGGGAATGAGGATGAACCTGCACCAAATCCCCTGAACATGGATGTTGCTGCACCTGCATGTGCTGAGACCTGTAGTTCCACTACCACATTTGCTGCATGTGTTTCACACACTGTGTCTGACACCTGCAATGTGATTGCCTCACCTGAGCCTCTCTGTGTTCCAGCAGAGCTGATTGATGCTGGTGGGGGAGGGGATCAGAATACTGCACCATGTGCAATGGAAGCCATGGATGTGTCAGTCCAGCCTGCACTGTCCTCTGCAGAAAGTCCTGTCCTGTTGGAAGAGAACAGGCCAGCTGAAGATTCCACCAGCACAGCAGTGGGAACTGACACTGCTGGGAAGACTGCAGGACATGTGAATATACCAGCAAGTATTAACAATGACAGTCATGATAAAACAATGAATGTGGTGGGTGGTGGTGATGGTGGAGGGGTTAATACTGCTGGGAAAAACAAAAATGACATTTCTCTCTCTGCTCAGAGGAAAGACTCATCGATTGTACAGACCAAATCTGTACAATCGATATCTGCTAAAGATGTCTCAGACAGTTCAAAACACACAAATATCTCTTCTGCTGGGAGGAATATGGGGAGTTATGCGTCTGTTGTGGGGAGTCGCACCAAGGAGGGTGGGGGGAATGCTGTAAATATTGGTGGTCACAATATAGGGGGGTTTGGTGGTGGGTATAGGAGGAGGAATGTGGTTCAGTTCAAGTGGGAGGGGGAGGGGACCCCACCAGTGAGGGGGAGGGTGGCTGAGTTGATTTTGGAAATGGGGTTTAAAGCTGTGGATATTTTTGCTTTGATTTGCCCAGTGGGGAGTTATGAATTTGATTTATCTTTTGTAAAACCTGAGGGGTTGGACTTATTTTGGGAGCGACATAGGAGGTGCCAGGGCCTTTCGCAGTGGAGTGGTTTGGTGCCAAAGGTTATTTCCAGGCAGCCCCTGATAAAATCGGTGACCATCCTGGTGCGCAACGAATCCATACCAGAGGCTGATTTGATAGTATGGCTACGCCGATATGGTGAGGTCCTCACTCCACTGCGGAAGGTCCTGGATGAACATGGGATATGGACAGGGGCCTGGACGGTGTCACTAAAACTGGGGGTGCTGGGCAATGTAGTCCAACATCTGCCCTGTTCAGCTTTTCTGGGAAGAGATCGGCTGACTATTTTCTACCAGGGACAGCCCAAAGTCTGCAATAAATGTGGTGAAAAGGGCCATTTTGCCTCTACCTGCACCCGTAAAAAGTGTTCGCTATGCCAGGGTCTGGACCATTTGGCAAAAGATTGTACCCAAATTCGGTGCAATCTGTGCCAAAGGCTTGGCCATCCTTACAGTAAGTGTCCAGAGGCTTTACATAACCTGCCAGGATTGGAGGCTGAGCTGCAGAGGCTGGATAAGGAGGATGAGGCCGCTGTAACTGTTGTTGTCCCTCCTGTGTCAGTTCCATCTGTTTCAGGTTCTGTTTCCCCTGGTAATGTGGTCCCTGAGTCTGTCCCTCCTGTGTCTGTTCCATCTGTTTTAGGTTCTGTTCCTCCTGTGTCAGTTCCATCTGTTGCTTCAGATTCTGTTCCCTCTAGTGATGTGGTCCCTAAGTCTGTCCCCCATGTGGTTGTCCCTATTCCTGCTGTACGTAGATCCTCCAGACTAGCGGAGGCTGCTGGGGGGGCAGGTTTAGCGGATCTTCCTTCTCAGCCTCCAGTCCCTGTCCCTCGGCAGCGCAAACGTGGTCAGGGGAATGTGGGGGTGCTGGATGGGGGTGGGGCTGATGGAAGGGTGTCCATATCCCATGTCTCACCCTCTGTTGGGGGGGATTCGGATGATGAGGGGTGGGAGACGTTTAGGAGGAAGAAAAAGAAGAAGAGGAAGACAAATAAGGTGTTAATTTCTTCCTCAGAGTCGGACCCAGGAGGGGTTCCTCTTGGCAACACCTTTTCAGTTTTGTCAGGTGATGGGATGTCTGATTTATCTTTTTCTTTATCATCCATGGATGAGGGGGAGTCACATAGTTTGAAGAGAGCTGTTTCTGGTGATGAGAGTGGGGCAAAGGTTAAGAAACGACTACCCCAATCATCCTGATGGCAGTTCCCACTCCGATAAAGGTGGCGACCATTAATGTCGCCAGCATGAAATCTGCAAGAGCTCGTGATATTGCCTTATTTTTGCTCAGCGAGTTTGATGCCGAGATTTTATTTTTGCAAGAGACCTGGCTCAATACTTTGGCCGATGTCCATCTAGCAAAAAGGGAGTGGAGATGTGGTCCCTCCTTTTGGTCTCTTGCGGCAGAGCCCTGCAGCGGAGTTGCGGTCCTTTTTAAAACCGATATGGTAACGTGCCGGCGGGTAATTGAGGTAGAGATTGGGAGATGCATGGTCTTGGACGTCTCTGTTAGGGGGCAGGACCTGCGCCTGATTAATATCTATGGACCGCAGTCAAGATGGGGCAGGAAATGCCTCCTCACAGAGATCAAGCCCTTCCTTTTTACGTCCCAGCAGGTTGTCTTTGGAGGTGATTTTAACACCATAATTAGGCCTGAAGACAGGAGAGGCTCCATAGACAGGCTGGCGTACAATAGCGTTTTTCTTAGAGATATGGTGAGACAAGCAGGCCTGGTAGATGTGCATATTAAGCACTGCCCTGGCAGCACGGGATTCACATTTCAGAGAGGGAATAGTCAGAGTAGAATAGATAGGTTTTTTTTTAAAGGAGAACTCTGCTTTCTCGGCTCCTGAGTTGAGGGCGGTGGAGTTCTCTGACCACTGTATGCTGTCTGTGACTCTGAATGCCTCGGACACTCCACCCAGGGGAAGGGGTACCTGGAAACTGAATTCAGCTCTCCTGGAAGACGTAGAGGTAAGACAATCCTTTGAGGATTTTTTCCAGGCACAGGTTTCTATTCTGGACTTTTGCAGCAGTAAGTCAGAGTGGTGGGAACTTGTGAAACAAAGGGCGATTGGACTTTTCAAGGCCATAAGTAAGAAGAAGCAGCTTGGTACGTACATTGCCTACCAGCATTTGCGGAGGAAGCTTGATCGTCTTGTCTCGTATAGAGGAGATCCAGGGGAGATCTCTGAGGTGAAGTTTCTTCTTAGAAAGTGTCAATACGACCGGCATGCCTCCTTGGTTCTGGAGAGGGATTATGGAAAATATCACTCGCCTGATCCTTACCAGAGCTGTAAGCAAGGCATAGCAGTTAAGACGGTCATAGGCCTGAGGGATAGTACGGGTTCCCTGGTGAAGTCCAGATCAGGGATCCTGGAGATCTTCAGATCATATTATGCAGACCTTCTGGGAAGAAAGGACCTTTGTCGGGACAAGATGGAAAGCTTTCTGGATTCTACTCCAGGATTGGGAAATGGTACATTGCCTTTGATGGATTTGACAGAACCAATTTCAGTGGATGAGGTAGTCCATGCTATAGAGAAGCTGGCTACCAAAAAATCGCCTGGGCCAGATGGGTTGACAGCTGTATTCTACAAGTGTTTTAAGTCCATTCTGGCTCCCTTTTTAGCGGAGGTTTATAACAGCTGTCTAGAAGAGAGTTCGCTCCCTCCCTCCATGAGGCAATCCGCTGTGATTCTTCTGTCAAAAGGTAAAGACCCCTCAATGATTGAGAACTGGCGCCCCATCAGTCTTCTCAATGTTGATAGAAAGATCTTGGCGAAGATTCTTTTTTGGCGCTTGTCGTCAGTGGCAGGCGATTTGTTGTCCAGTCATCAGCACTGCTCGGTCCAAGGTAGAAGTACCTTTTCAGCGGTTTTAGCTGTCCGGGAGGCTTTGGAACGATGCAGGGCTGCTGGATGGAGAAAGTACTTGCTGGCATTGGATCAGGCGAAGGCTTTTGATAGAGTCAATCACGAGTACCTGTATTTGCTACTTGGTAGATACGGCCTGCAGGGGAGGTTTATAGATTGGCTGAAGGCATTATATAAAGGGGCTGAGAGCTTCCCACTGGTTAATGGTTGGGTTGGACGGCCTTTTGAGGTTGGCTCTGGTGTGCGCCAGGGATGTCCTCTGAGCCCCCTGTTATATGTATTCGCAATCGACCCCTTCATAAAAAGGCTAGAGAGTGGATCTTTGTGCGGGGTGCCTTTGGGCATTGCTGGTGTGCCACCTTTGAAGGTCGTGGCCTATGCCGATGATGTGTCTGTTATTGTCTCTGGAACAGAGGAGGCGCAGGAGGTGGTCTCTATGATAGAGCAGTACACGGAGGCTTCTGGTTCTAAAGTCAACCATGAAAAGAGTGAAGTTTTCTGGATGGGTGAGGAAGGTGAAAGCTTCGAACTTCCGGATGCCTTCCCAGAGCCCCAGCAGGAAATTAAAGTGTTGGGCATCAAATTTGGTCCTGGTGACTATGGTCATCGAAATTGGGAAAGCAGGTTGGTGTGTGCCAATGCCAAAGTAGCAAGTTGGAAGAAATGGAAGCTTTCATTGAGGGAGAGGGTTGACTTGATCAAAACGTACCTGGTCCCAATTTTTTTATATGTCAGCTTCGTCTGTATCTTGCCAGTATCTCTCTATGCAAGGGTGTACAGCTGCTTTTTCCAACTGTTATGGGGAAGTAGGCTGAACCTGATCAAACGCAATGTAACTTACCTGTCTAGGCGGGAGGGTGGCCTAGGAATGGTCAACCCAATAGTTTTCTTTTCTCTGCTGTTTTTAAAGTACAATCTTGGTAACATGCTAGCAGAGAACCCGCCGGGATGGGTGGGTATTTTTCAATCTTGTTTTAGGCCTTTTCTGTGATCCTGGGAAGATGGCGGGCCAGTGAAAAGTCTGAGAGTCCGACATGGCAAGCTCCCGGCTTATGTTGCCCCGTGTCTGAAAATACTTCGGCAGTGGCAGGTGACAGTGGAGGATATCAAGTCCCTCCCCAGGAAGCTTCTGGAGAAGAGGATTTTGGGCTCTGCTTTCAGTGTGTCACTGGCCTTAAGGGATTGCCCAGGCTCTGTAATGAGGGAAGGGTTGCGTTTAATCAATTTAGAAAGAATCCCCTTGAAGTTTAGGGATCAAGCCTGGCTCGCCTTCCATGGAAGGCTCTATGTGAGAGGGAACTTGAAGCATCGCCCTGTGGATGATCGGGATTGTCCTAGAGCGGAGTGTGTTGGTAAAGTGGAGTCTATGGACCACTTTTTGCTCCAGTGTCCCTTTAACATAGAGGTGTATAAAAGGGTGGGGAGGGCTCTAGGCATCCCCTTTTTCTATCGCATGAGTTATGCGGAGTGGGTGTATGGGGCATTCCCGACTCACTGGGATTTTGATTTGGATACACTGTTTTTAGTTAGTATAGTTGTCCGTTACTTCACATGGAATGCACGGTGCCAGATTACCCTGCGGAAGAAAGTCCTCTCTGTTGAGGTGGTGGTGCACGATATTCTGGGTGAGGTTGGGAAAATTCGGGGTCTTGAGAAGGGCAGGGAGCCTCGGGCAGTCTGGATAAGGGCGTGGAGGAATATCAGACTTGCCTTTGGTGAACTGCCCATCTCTGGGTGAGGAGCTCTTTTCTTTTTCTGGTTCTTTCACTCCCTTAGCTTTTTTTGGTTAGTATCTTCTTTTTGAAGAAGGGCTGCATGCATAATGGGTACAGGTTTGTTTCTTAACCTCACAAGTTTGATGTCTGGTGTAATGGTGTGAGTCGTAATAGGATTTATGTTATTGCTGTAAAGTGTTTTTTTTTTTTTTTTTTTGGTTTGAGAGCAGTTTTGCTATATTCATTTTAATTTATGTAAATATGTATATATTTATGTATATTTATATATTGTGATTTTATGCTTAATGATTGCAAGACTTTTAATAAAGAAAAATTGGGAAGAATGTTCCTTACATTGGTGATCAGTGAGAAGAATGTTCCTTACATTGGTGATCAGTGAGAAGAATGTTCCTTACATTGGTGATCAGTGAGAAGAATGTTCCTTACATTGGTGATCAGTGAGAAGAATGTCCCTTACATTGGTGATCAGTGAGAAGAATGTTCCTTACATTGGTGATCAGTGAGAAGAATGTTCCTTACATTGGTGATCAGTGAGAAGAATGCTCCTTACATTGGTGATCAGTGAGAAGAATGTCCCTTACATTGGTGATCAGTGGGAAGAATGTTCCTTACATTGGTGATCAGTGAGAAGAATGTTCCTTACATTGGTGATCAGTGAGAAGAATGTTCCTTACATTGGTGATCAGTGGGAAGAATGTTCCTTACATTGGTGATCAGTGGGAAGAATGTTTCTTACATTGGTGATCAGTGAGAAGAATGTTCCTTACATTGGTGATCAGTGGGAAGAATGTCCCTTACATTGGTGATCAGTGGGAAGAATGTCCCTTACATTGGTGATCAGTGGGAAGAATGTTCCTTACATTGGTGATCAGTGAGAAGAATGTTCCTTACATTGGTGATCAGTGAGAAGAATGTTTCTTACATTGGTGATCAGTGGGAAGAATGTCCCTTACATTGGTGATCAGTGAGAAGAATGTTCCTTACATTGGTGATCAGTGGGAAGAATGTTTCTTACATTGGTGATCAGTGAGAAGAATGTTCCTTACATTGGTGATCAGTGGGAAGAATGTTTCTTACATTGGTGATCAGTGAGAAGAATGTTCCTTACATTGGTGATCAGTGAGAAGAATGTTCCTTACATTGGTGATCAGTGAGAAGAATGTTCCTTACATTGGTGATCAGTGGGAAGAATGTTCCTTACATTGGTGATCAGTGGGAAGAATGTTCCTTACATTGGTGATCAGTGGGAAGAATGTTTCTTACATTGGTGGTCAGTGGGAAGAATGTTCCTTACATTGGTGGTCAGTGGGAAGAATGTTCCTTACATTGGTGATCAGTGAGAAGAATGTTCCTTACATTGGTGATCAGTGAGAAGAATGTTCCTTACATTGGTGATCAGTGAGAAGAATGTTCCTTACATTGGTGATCAGTGAGAAGAATGTTCCTTACATTGGTGATCAGTGAGAAGAATGTTCCTTACATTGGTGATCAGTGAGAAGAATGTTCCTTACATTGGTGATCAGTGAGAAGAATGTCCCTTACATTGGTGATCAGTGAGAAGAATGTTCCTTACATTGGTGATCAGTGAGAAGAATGTTCCTTACATTGGTGATCAGTGAGAAGAATGCTCCTTACATTGGTGATCAGTGAGAAGAATGTCCCTTACATTGGTGATCAGTGGGAAGAATGTTCCTTACATTGGTGATCAGTGAGAAGAATGTTCCTTACATTGGTGATCAGTGAGAAGAATGTTCCTTACATTGGTGATCAGTGGGAAGAATGTTCCTTACATTGGTGATCAGTGAGAAGAATGTTCCTTACATTGGTGATCAGTGGGAAGAATGTTTCTTACATTGGTGATCAGTGAGAAGAATGTTCCTTACATTGGTGATCAGTGGGAAGAATGTCCCTTACATTGGTGATCAGTGGGAAGAATGTCCCTTACATTGGTGATCAGTGGGAAGGAGGAGGAGGACACACCCAAAGAGCTCTCTGTGAGAACCACCCATTTTTCAAGCCTGGGCCTTGCCTGCTAGCTCGGCCCAGGAATAATGCCTGATCCTGGGGGAGGCCCTGGGATGGATCCCCCTGATGACACGGGTCCCAGTGAGGAGGAGGTGGAGGATCTGTCTGTGGGTCCGGGCCCTGGTATGGATGCCAGCGTTTTCAGCCTTAAGGTTGTTAATCGCTTTAGGGCGATTGGAAGAGCGGAGGAGAAACTTAAAGTTTTGAGAGTGGAGCTTAAAAACTTCAAAGCCAAATACTTCCAGGCCTGGAGTAAGAATCGCACCGCCATGAAGCCTGAGCTACAGGAATTAGAGGAAAAAGTAAAGCAGCAAACTCTATTGTTGGGAAAACTAAAAGAAAAAAGTGGAGCATTTAAAGAAAAGTTTGAAAACGAGAGAAGGTTTGTCAGCCAGTCCTCAGCGTGTTCAGTGGATCAGCCTCAGGTAATGGATGACCCGGGTCCATCTGCCTCTGCTCCTCTCCCCCCATGTAAGGCCTTGGAATCGCCGGCGGCAACCAGCCAGGGGGTTGAGAGTGAGAATGGCACCCTGGCTTTCATCCAGCGGATGGAATCCCCCCTGAGAGGAGACAAGCTTGTAATGTCTGATAATCCATCAGAGGTCCCGGAGGATGTTCAGAAGAATCAGCCAGGGAATGAGGATAAACCTGCACCAAACCCCCTGAGTATGGATGTTGCTGCACCTGCATGTGCTGAGACCTGTAGTTCCACTACCACGTTTGCTGCATGTGTTTCACACACTGTGTCTGACACCTGCAGTGTGATTGCCTCACCTGAGCCTCTCTGTGTTCCAGCAGAGCTGATTGATGCTGGTGGGGGAGGGGATCAGAATACTGCACCATGTGCAATGGAAGCCATGGATGTGTCAGTCCAGCCTGCACTGTCCTCTGCAGAAAGTCCTGTCCTGATGGAAGAGAACAGGCCAGCTGAAGATTCCACCAGCACAGCAGTGGGAACTGACACTGCTGGGAAGACTGCAGGACATGTGAATATACCAGCAAGTATTGACAATGACAGTCATGATAAAACAATGAATGTGGTGGGTGATGGTGAAGGGGTTAATACTGCTGGGAAAAACAAAAATGACATTTCTCTCTCTGCTCAGAGGAAAGACTCATCGATTGTACAGACCAAATCTGTACAATCGATATCTGCTAAAGATGTCTCAGACAGTTCAAAACACACAAATATCTCTTCTGCTGGGAGGAATATGGGGAGTTATGCGTCTGTTGTGGGGAGTCGCACCAAGGAGGGTGGGGGGAATGCTGTAAATATTGGTGGTCACAATATAGGGGGGTTTGGTGGTGGGTATAGGAGGAGGAATGTGGTTCAGTTCAAGTGGGAGGGGGAGGGGACCCCACCAGTGAGGGGGAGGGTGGCAGAGTTGATTTTGGAAATGGGGTTTAAAGCTGTGGATATTTTTGCTTTGATTTGCCCAGTGGGGAGTTATGAGTTTGATTTATCTTTTGTTAAACCTGAGGGGTTGGATTTATTTTGGGAGCGACATAGGAGGTGCCGGGGCCTTTCGCAGTGGAGTGGTTTGGTGCCAAAAGTGATTTCCAGGCAGCCTCTGATAAAATCGGTGACCATCCTGGTGCGCAACGAATCCATACCAGAGGCTGATTTGATAGTATGGCTACGCCGATATGGTGAGGTCCTCACTCCACTGCGGAAGGTCCTGGATGAACATGGGATATGGACAGGGGCCTGGACGGTGTCACTAAAACTGGGGGTGCTGGGCAATGTAGTCCAACATCTGCCCTGTTCAGCTTTCCTGGGAAGAGATCGGCTGACTATATTTTACCAGGGACAGCCCAAAGTCTGCAATAAATGTGGTGAAAAGGGCCATTTTGCCTCTACCTGCACGCGTAAAAAGTGTTCGCTATGCCAGGGTCTGGACCATTTGGCAAAGGATTGTACCCAAATTCGGTGCAATCTGTGCCAACAGCTTGGCCATCCTTACAGTAAGTGTCCAGAGGCTTTACATAACCTGCCAGGATTGGAGGCTGAGCTGCAGAGGCTGGATAAGGAGGATGAGGCCGCTGTAACTGTTGTTGTCCCTCCTGTGTCTGTTCCATCTGTTTCAGGTTCTGTTTCCCCTGGTAATGTGGTCCCTGAGTCTGTCCCTCCTGTGTCTGTTCCATCTGTTTCAGGTTCTGTTTCCCTTGGTAATGTGGTCCCTGAGTCTGTCCCTCCTGTGTCAGTTCCATCTGTTGCTTCAGATTCTGTCCCCTCTAGTGATGTGGTCCCTAAATCTGTCCCCCATGTGGTGGTCCCTATTCCTGCTGTACGTAGGTCCTCCAGACTAGCGGAAGCTGCTGGGGGGGCAGGTTTAGCGGATCTTCCTTCTCAGCCTCCAGTCCCCGTCCCTCGGCAGCGCAAACGTGGTCAGGGGAATGTGGGGGTGCTGGATGGGGGTGGGGCTGATGGAAGGGTGTCCATATCCCATGTCTCACCCTCTGTTGAGGGGGATTCAGATGATGAGGGGTGGGAGACGTTTAGGAGGAAGAAAAAGAAGAAGAGGAAGACAAATAAGGTGGTAATTTCTTCCTCAGAGTCGGACCCAGGAGGGGTCCCTCCTGGTAACCCTTTTTCAGTTTTGTCAGGTGATGGGATGTCTGATTTATCTTTTTCTTTATCATCCATGGATGAGGGGGAGTCACATAGTTTGAAGAGAGCTGTTTCTGGTGATGAGAGTGTGGCAAAGGTTAAGAAACGACTACCCCAATCATCCTGATGGCAGTTCCCACTCCGATAAAGGTGGCGACCATTAATGTCGCCAGCATGAAATCTGCAAGAGCTCGTGATATTGCCTTATTTTTGCTCAGCGAGTTTGATGCCGAGATTTTATTTTTGCAAGAGACCTGGCTCAATACTTTGGCCGATGTCCATCTAGCAAAAAGGGAGTGGAGATGCGGTCCCTCCTTTTGGTCTCTTGCGGCAGAGCCCTGCAGCGGAGTTGCGGTCCTTTTTAAAACCGATATGGTAACGTGCCGGCGGGTAATTGAGGTAGAGATTGGGAGATGCATGGTCTTGGACGTCTCTGTTAGGGGGCAGGACTTGCGTCTGATTAATATCTATGGACCACAGTCAAGATGGGGCAGGAAATGCCTCCTCACAGAGATCAAGCCCTTCCTTTTTACGTCCCAGCAGGTTGTCTTTGGAGGTGATTTTAACACCATAATTAGGCCTGAAGACAGGAGAGGCTCCATAGACAGGCTGGCGTACGATAGCGTTTTTCTTAGAGATATGGTGAGACAAGCAGGCCTGGTAGATGTGCATATTAAGCACTGCCCTGGCAGCACGGGATTCACATTTCAGAGAGGGAATAGTCAGAGTAGGATAGATAGGTTTTTTTTAAAGGAGAACTCTGCTTTCTCGGCTCCTGAGTTGAGGGCGGTGGAGTTCTCTGACCACTGTATGCTGTCTGTGACTCTGAATGCCTCGGACACTCCACCCAGGGGAAGGGGTACCTGGAAACTGAATTCGGCTCTCCTGGAAGACGTAGAGGTAAGACAATCCTTTGAGGATTTTTTCCAGGCACAGGTTTCTATTCTGGACTTTTGCAGCAGTAAGTCAGAGTGGTGGGAACTTGTGAAACAAAGGGCGATTGGACTTTTCAAGGCCATAAGTAAGAAGAAGCAGCTTGGTATGTACATTGCCTACCAGCATTTGCGGAGGAAGCTTGATCGTCTTGTCTCGTATAGAGGAGATCCAGGGGAGATCTCTGAGGTGAAGTTTCTTCTTAGAAAATGTCAATACGACCGGCATGCCTCCTTGGTTCTGGAGAGGGATTATGGAAAATATCACTCGCCTGATCCTTACCAGAACTGTAAGCAAGGCATAGCAGTTAAGACGGTCATAGGCCTGAGGGATAGTACGGGTTCCCTGGTGAAGTCCAGATCAGGGATCCTGGAGATCTTCAGATCATATTATGCAGACCTTCTAGGAAGAAAGGACCTTTGTCGGGACAAGATGGAAAGCTTTCTGGATTCTACTCCAGGATTGGGAAATGGTACATTGCCTTTGATGGATTTGACAGAACCAATTTCAGTGGATGAGGTAGTCCATGCTATAGAGAAGCTGGCTACCAAAAAATCGCCTGGGCCAGATGGGTTGACAGCTGAATTCTACAAGTGTTTTAAGTCCATTCTGGCTCCCTTTTTAGCGGAGGTTTATAACAGCTGTCTAGAAGAGGGTTCGCTCCCTCCCTCCATGAGGCAATCCGCTGTGATTCTTCTGTCAAAAGGTAAAGACCCCTCAATGATTGAGAACTGGCGCCCCATCAGTCTTCTCAATGTTGATAGAAAGATCTTGGCGAAGATTCTTTTTTGGCGCTTGTCGTCAGTGGCAGGCGATTTGTTGTCCAGTCATCAGCACTGCTCGGTCCAAGGTAGAAGTACCTTTTCAGCGGTTTTAGCTGTCCGGGAGGCTTTGGAGCGATGCAGGGCTGCTGGATGGAGAAAGTACTTGCTGGCATTGGATCAGGCAAAGGCTTTTGATAGAGTCAATCACGAGTACCTGTATTTGCTACTTGGTAGATACGGCCTGCAGGGGAGGTTTATAGATTGGCTGAAGACATTATATAAAGGGGCTGAGAGCTTCCCACTGGTTAATGGTTGGGTTGGACGGCCTTTTGAGGTTGGCTCTGGTGTGCGCCAGGGATGTCCTCTGAGCCCCCTGTTATATGTATTCGCAATCGACCCCTTCATAAGAAGGCTAGAGAGTGGATCTTTGTGCGGGGTGCCTTTGGGCATTGCTGGTGTGCCACCTTTGAAGGTCGTGGCCTATGCCGATGATGTGTCTGTTATTGTCTCTGGAACGGAGGAGGCGCAGGGGGTGGTCTCTATGATAGAGCAGTACACGGAGGCTTCTGGTTCTAAAGTCAACCATGAAAAGAGTGAAGTTTTCTGGATGGGTGAGGAAGGTGAAAGCTTCGAACTTCCGGATGCCTTCCCAGAGCCCCAGCAGGAAATTAAAGTGTTGGGCATCAAATTTGGTCCTGGTGACTATGGTCATCGAAATTGGGAAAGCAGGTTGGTGTGTGCCAATGCCAAAGTAGCAAGTTGGAAGAAATGGAAGCTTTCATTGAGGGAGAGGGTTGACTTGATCAAAACGTACCTGGTCCCAATTTTTTTGTATGTCAGCTTCGTCTGTATCTTGCCAGTATCTCTCTATGCAAGGGTGTACAGCTGCTTTTTCCAACTGTTATGGGGAAGTAGGCTGAGCCTGATCAAACGCAATGTAACTTACCTGTCTAGGCGGGAGGGTGGCCTAGGAATGGTCAACCCAATAGTTTTCTTTTCTCTGCTGTTTTTAAAGTATAATCTTGGTAACATGCTAGCAGAGAACCCGCCGGGATGGGTGGGTATTTTTCAATCTTGTTTTAGGCCTTTTCTGCGATGCTGGGAAGATGGCGGGCCAGTGAAAAGTCTGAGAGTCCGACATGGCAAGCTCCCGGCTTATGTTGCCCCGTGTCTGAAAATACTTCGGCAGTGGCAGGTGACAGTGGAGGATATCAAGTCCCTCCCCAGGAAGCTTCTGGAGAAGAGGATTTTGGGCTCTGCTTTCAGTGTGTCACTGGCCTTAAGGGATTGCCCAGGCTCTGTAATGAGGGAGGGGTTGCGTTTAATCAATTTAGAAAGAATCCCCTTGAAGTTTAGGGATCAAGCCTGGCTCGCCTTCCATGGAAGGCTCTATGTGAGAGGGAACTTGAAGCATCGCCCTGTGGATGATCGGGATTGTCCTAGAGCGGAGTGTGTTGGTAAAGTGGAGTCTATGGACCACTTTTTGCTCCAGTGTCCCTTTAACATAGAGGTGTATAAAAGGGTGGGGAGGGCTCTAGGCATCCCCTTTTTCTATCGCATGAGTTATGCGGAGTGGGTGTATGGGGCATTCCCGACTCACTGGGATTTTGATTTGGATACACTGTTTTTAGTTAGTATAGTTGTCCGTTACTTCACATGGAATGCACGGTGCCAGATTACCCTGCGGAAGAAAGTCCTCTCTGTTGAGGTGGTGGTGCACGATATTTTGGGTGAGGTTGGGAAAATTCGGGGTCTTGAGAAGGGCAGGGAGCCTCGGGCAGTCTGGATAAGGGCGTGGAGGAATATCAGACCTGCCTTTGGTGAACTGCCCATCTCTGGGTGAGGAGCTCTTTTCTTTTTCTGGTTCTTTCACTCCCTTAGCTTTTGTTGGTTAGTATCTTCTTTTTGAAGAAGGGCTGCATGCATAATGGGTACGGGATTGTTTCTTAACCTCACAAGTTTGATGTCTGGTGTAATGGTGTGAGTCGTAATAGGATTTATGTTATTGCTGTAAAGTATTTTTTTTTTTGGTTTGAGAGCAGTTTTGCTATATTTATTTTAATTTATGTAAATATGTATATATTTATGTATATTTATATATTGTGATTTTATGCTTAATGATTGCAAGACTTTTAATAAAGAAAAATTGGGAAGAATGTTCCTTACATTGGTGATCAGTGAGAAGAATGTTCCTTACATTGGTGATCAGTGAGAAGAATGTTCCTTACATTGGTGATCAGTGAGAAGAATGTTTCTTACATTGGTGATCAGTGGGAAGAATGTCCCTTACATTGGTGATCAGTGAGAAGAATGTTCCTTACATTGGTGATCAGTGGGAAGAATGTTTCTTACATTGGTGATCAGTGAGAAGAATGTCCCTTACATTGGTGATCAGTGAGAAGAATGTTCCTTACATTGGTGATCAGTGGGAAGAATGTTTCTTACATTGGTGATCAGTGGGAAGAATGTCCCTTACATTGGTGATCAGTGAGAAGAATGTTCCTTACATTGGTGATCAGTGAGAAGAATGTTCCTTACATTGGTGATCAGTGAGAAGAATGTTCCTTACATTGGTGATCAGTGAGAAGAATGTTCCTTACATTGGTGATCAGTGAGAAGAATGTTCCTTACATTGGTGATCAGTGAGAAGAATGTTCCTTACATTGGTGATCAGTGGGAAGAATGTTCCTTACATTGGTGATCAGTGGGAAGAATGTTCCTTACATTGGTGATCAGTGGGAAGAATGTTCCTTACATTGGTGATCAGTGAGAAGAATGTTCCTTACATTGGTGATGAGTGAGAAGAATGTTCCTTACATTGGTGATCAGTGAGAAGAATGTTCCTTACATTGGTGATCAGTGGGAAGAATGTTCCTTACATTGGTGATCAGTGAGAAGAATGTTCCTTACATTGGTGATCAGTGGGAAGAATGTTCCTTACATTGGTGATCAGTGGGAAGAATGTTCCTTACATTGGTGATCAGTGGGAAGAATGTTCCTTACATTGGTGATCAGTGGGAAGAATGTTCCTTACATTGGTGATCAGTGAGAAGAATGTTCCTTACATTGGTGATCAGTGAGAAGAATGTTCCTTACATTGGTGATCAGTGGGAAGAATGTTCCTTACATTGGTGATCAGTGGGAAGAATGTTCCTTACATTGGTGATCAGTGGGAAGAATGTTCCTTACATTGGTGATCAGTGGGAAGAATGTTCCTTACATTGGTGATCAGTGGGAAGAATGTTCACAAACGCCTCTGTTTCACACCCTGACACCCCCATCCCTACAACCAGCATCCCATTCTACTCACTGTGATAATACGGCGGGCGGAATGTGTGGTTCGCCACACCCCAGCGCGGAGGAAAGATGACGAAATCTGCGATTGCCACACCGGGCCTCAGAGACTTCGCTGTCAGCACGGTGAAGATAGACGGGTCCTGCAAGCAGGATGTACATAACTATGTTACTGCACCATCCAAATATTCCAGGAACATCGTCTGAAAAAATAAAAAAAAATGACACGGCCTCAGACTTACCGCATGATCGAACGCCACGCAGTTTATCACCATGAAGTTATCCAGGTTGTACTTGTAGGGTGCGTAGTTCCCATGCCAAGCGACAACATTAAACGGTGAAAAGTCCTTCGGGGGGATAAAAAACAACTTTCTGCATGGTTCTTTCATGGGGTACACGTACCAATGCATTAACAATAAAAAATAAATAAAAAGAAAGTGAAGGGAAGGTCTTTTCATGCTCAGTGTAAAATTGGCCAACAGCAAGATACTTGCGAACGGCAACAACAAGGCTAGGCCCAAATTTACAAGCGACAAAGATGCCGGCCTCCTGCTGGCAAGATCTTCAAAATCTGGTCAGAGGGAGGATGACATCACAGTCTAACCTATCACCTAGGCACCGCAGGAGGAAGCCAGGGAGAGGAAAGTATTATCTAGCTTTTTTTTCCCCCCCATGGGTTTTTATTTCACTGAGATGCAAGGTCCAATTCAGACACGTGCATCTCATTTAGTTATGAACTGAAATTTGGATGAAATTTAAATTTTGGGAGATTGGGATATATCCGAATTTCCTATTCACAAGAGTAACAAATTTCAACAAATCCAAACTACTGTAAATGGTAACACAACAAAATAATGTAACAAGATAACGAATTATCCGAATTCAAGCATTAAACATATTGCAATAAATACAGTAAATTATAAAAGTGAAATAAGATGACGATTCCCTACTTAGGCTGCTTTAGAATAAAATAGAGAAAACTAGAATGCAATGGAATGGGAAAAAAAAAAAGAATTGAAAGAATTAGAATATAATCAAATTTAATAGAATGGGATAGAAAAGATATTGTGAAAAAAAAAAAAAAAGAAAAGAATAGAATAGAAAGAAATAAAACAAAATAGAAAAACATAGAAAATAAAAGAATAGAATAAAATATAAAAAATAATAGAATAGAATAAAATATAGAACAGAATAGAAAAGAATATATAAAAAAAAATCAAATAGAATAGAAAGAAATAAAACAGAATAAAATAGAAAAAATACAATAAAATAGTAAAGAATGGAATTTAATAGAACAGAGCGGAATAGAATAAAATAGAACAGAATCACAAAACATAGAATAAAAAAGAATAGAATGGAAAAGAATAGAGACATTATAAAATGTAAAATATTATAATAGAATAAAACAGAAAAGAATATAACATAAATCAGAATTGAATATAAAAGAATAGAATAGAAAAACATAGAAAATAAAAGAATAGAATAAAATATAAAAATAATAGAATAGAATAAAATATAGACCAGAATATAAAAGAATATATATAAAAAAATCAAATAGAATAGAAAGAAATAAAACAGAATAAAATAGAAAAAATACAATAAAATAGTAAAGAATGGAATTTAATAGAACAGAGCGGAATAGAATAAAATAGAACAGAATCACAAAACATAGAATAAAAAAAAAATAGAATGGAAAAGAATAGAGGCATTATAAAATGTAAAATATTATAATAGAATAAAACAGAAAAGAATATAACATAAATCAGAATTGAATATAAAAGAATAGAATAGAAATAGTATAACATATAAAATAATAGAATAAAATATAAAAATAATAGAATAAAATATAGAACAGAATAGAAAAGAATATAAAAAAAATCAAATAGAATAGAAAGAAATAAAACAGAATAAAATAGAAAAAAATACAATAAAATAGTAAAGAATGGAATTTAATAGAACAGAGCGGAATAGAATAAAATAGAACAGAATCACAAAACATAGAATAAAAAAGAATAGAATGGAAAAGAATAGAGACATTATAAAATGTAAAATATTATAATAGAATAAAACAGAAAAGAATATAACATAAATCAGAATTGAATATAAAAGAATAGAATAGAAATAGTATAACATATAAAAGAATAGAATAGAAATAGTTACAAATAGAACAGAACAGGCTAGAAAAACATAGAATAGCATAAAATAGAATAGAATAGAAAATAAGAGTTGAATAAAATATAAAATAATATAATAAAACAGAATGACATATAAAAGAATAGAATAGAAAAGATTAGAAAAAATAAAATAGAACAAAAAAACAATACAATAAGAAAGAAATAGAATAAAACAGAACAGAATAGAAAATAAAAAGGATAGAATAAAACAAAATAGAATAAAACAGAATATAAAATATAATAGAACAGAATAGATTAAAACTGAATAAAAATGATAGAATAGAAAAGAATAGAATTGAAAATAAAAGAATAGAATAAAACAGAAAAACTAGAAAGAATAGAATGATATAGCCATCTTCCAAAATTTTAAATGATTCGAAAATAACGAATATGCTAAAGTCGCTCCCGCAAATGTAAACGGTGTTAAAAATCACACAGGTGAGGTATCGCCGCGATCGCCAGAGCGAGAGAAATAATTCTAGCAAAAGACCTCCTCTGTAATGCCAACCTGGTAACCGTTACATTTTTTTTTTTTTTTTTAAAGCGTCCACAAGTGTGCGCAATTTCAAAGCGCCACGTGTGGTATCTATTTACTCGGCGTAACATCATCTTTCCCATTATATAAAAAAATTGGGCTAACTTTACCGCTTTGTTATTTTTTTTTTAGTGTATGAAAGTGTATTTTTTTCTTATAAAAAAATTGCGTTTGAAAGACTGCTGAGCAAATAACGCAACGATCGCCATTGTATTCTCTTGGGTCTCTGCTAAATATATATAAATATCTCTATCTCTCTCCCCCCTCTCCATCGCTCTCCCCCCCTCTTTATCCCCCTCTCGCTCTCTCTCCCTCTCTCTCTTCCCCTCTCTCTCCCCTCTCGCTCTCTCTCTTCTTCTCTCTCCTTCTCCCTCCCTCTCCCTATCTCCCCCTCCCCCTCTCCCCCTCCCCCTCTCCCCTCTCTCTCTCCCCCTCTCTCTCTCTCCCGCTCTCTCTCCCGCTCTCTCTCTCCCGCTCTCTCTCTCCCCCTCTCTCTCTCCCCCTCTCGCTCTCTCTCCCCCTCTCGCTCTCTCTCTCCCCCCTCTCGCTCTCTCTCTTCCTCTCTCTCCTTCTCCCTCCCTCTCCCTATCTCTCTCTCCCCCTCTCTCTCTCCCCCCGCTCTCTCTCCCCCTCTCCCGCTCTCTCTCTCCCCCTCTCCCGCTCTCTCTCTCCCCCTCTCGCTCTCTCTCCCCCTCTCGCTCTCTCTCGCTCTCTCTCTCCCCCCTCTCGCTCTCCCTCTCTCGCTCTCCCTCTCTCGCTCTCTCTCCCTCCCCCCTCTCGCTCTCCCTCTCTCGCTCTCTCTCCCTCCCCTCTCTCTCCCTCCCCTCTCTCTCCCCCTCTCTCTCTCTCTCCCCCTCTCTCTCCCCCTCTCGCTCTCTCTCCCCCTCTCGCTCTCGCTCTCCCCCCTCTCGCTCTCTCTCTCCCCCTCTCGCTCTCTCTCTCTCCCCTCTCGCTCTCTCTCTCCCCCCTCTCGCTCTCCCTCTCTCTCTCCCTCTCTCTCTCCCCCTCTCTCTCCCCTCTCGCTCCCTCTCTCTCTCCCCCTCTCGCTCTCTCTCTCTCTCCCCCTCTCGCTCTCTCTCTCCCTCTCTCTCCCCCTCTCGATCCCCCCTCTCGCTCTCTCTCCCCCCCTCTCTCTCCCCCTCTCGATCCCCCCTCTCGCTCTCTCTCCCCCTCTCTCTCCCCCCTCTCTCTCCCCCTCTCGCTCTCTCTCCCCCCCCTCTCTCTCCCCCTCTCGCTCTCTCTCCCCCCTCTCTCTCCCCTCTCGCTCTCTCTCCCCCCTCTCTCTCCCCCTCTCGCTCTCTCTCCCCCCTCTCTCTCCTCCTCTTGCTCTCTCCCTCTCTCTCTCCCTCCCCTCTCTCTCCTCCTCTCGCTCTCTCCCTCTCTCTCTCCCTCCCCTCTCTCCCCCTCTCTCGCTCTCTCTCTCCCTCTCTCTCCCCCTCTCGATCCCCCCTCTTGCTCTCTCTCCCCCCTCTCTCTCCCCCTCTCGATCCCCCCTCTCGCTCTCTCTCCCCCCTCTCTCTCCCCCCTCTCTCTCTCTCCCCCCCCTCTCTCTCCCCCTCTCGCTCTCTCTCCCCCCTCTCTCTCCCCCTCTCGCTCTCTCTCTCTCCTCCTCTCGTTCTCTCCCTCTCTCTCTCCCTCCCCTCTCTCTCCTCCTCTCGCTCTCTCCCTCTCTCTCTCCCTCCCCTCTCTCTCCCTCTCGCTCCCCCTCTCGCTCTCTCTCTCCCTCTCTCTCCCCCTCTCGATCCCCCCTCTTGCTCTCTCTCCCCCCCCTCTCTCTCCCCCTCTCGATCCCCCCTCTCGCTCTCTCTCCCCCCTCTCTCTCCCCCCTCTCTCTCCCCCCTCTCGCTCTCTCTCCCCCCCCTCTCTCTCCCCCTCTCGCTCTCTCTCCCCCCTCTCTCTCCTCCTCTCGCTCTCTCCCTCTCTCTCTCCCTCCCCTCTCTCTCCCTCTCTCTCCCCCCTCTCCCTCTCTCCCCCCTCTCCCTTTCTCTCGCTCTCTCTCCCCCCTCTCTCTCCCCCCTCTCTCTCCCCCTCTCGCTCTCTCTCCCCCCCTCTCTCTCCCCCTCTCGCTCTCTCTCCCCCCTCTCTCTCCTCCTCTCGCTCTCTCCCTCTCTCTCTCCCTCCCCTCTCTCTCCCTCTCTCTCCCCCCCTCTCCCTCTCTCCCCCCCTCTCCCTTTCTCTCGCTCTCTCTCTCTCTCCCCCTCTAGAGATAGAATATATGTATATATATATTGGATACAAAAAATAAACATAGATATAGGGGAATAAGACGAGAATAAATAAACATATAAATAGCAAGATAAAAACATAAACATACAAAATATAACTGATAAACATATTAAAAACAATAATCAGACGAATAAGGAGTGAACAAATAAACAGATTAATGAATAAACATTTACATATAAAAAGAGGAAATGGGAGACAGGAAGAAAAGAAAAAAAAAGATTATAGATATAATGTTCGGGGGTTCTAATTGATTTTCTAGGAAAAAATTACAGGATTTTAACTTGTAAGCAACAAATGTCAGAAATGGGCTTATGGCCCGGACACACGATCCGAATATCGTACGACTTTTTCCGCTTAATAGTTGCAAGTAGAAATGGAATAGGTTACTAAAGTCCCGAAAATTCTCGTACGACAGAAAAAAAAAAAAAAGGGAAGTGATGTCACATGTTGTAATGTATTTGTATTGTATTTTGGGACAACAACTTTACTGACTAAACGAAAACTCATACGATCTGGTATCGCACCAGGAAAATTTTCACGCTTGCCCCGATCGAAAAATATCGAACGATCTGCCGTGATCGACTCTCGAAAGTGGCGCACACACGAACCAAAAAAAAAAATCATACGATTCTTCCTCGGACGACAGTTTTTCGTAGGATATTCGGATCGTGTGTACGGACCACAAGGCATGAAAGGGTTAACAAAGGAACTCGAATGTTTACTTACATTACTGACAAGGCAAGGTCCACTTTACTGTAAAGTTACTGACAGGTCCACTTTAAGCAGGGAGGTTGAATGCGGCTCCCTCTAGTGGCCAATTTACAGATCTCTTTTTTTTTTTTTTTTTTTTTTTTTTTAGTATGGAAGGACAAACTCTCCTTTTGTAGGGGGCAGAAGGATGGACAGACTTACCTGCAGGGAGGCGAACAGCCGGCCCTGGTATTTGTTGATTACCGTGTAGCCGCCTTCCACAGTCCGGTCTTCAAACCAGGCCACCGGGGTCAGGAAGTCTCTGGGGTTTGCCAGCCCATTGGCCCCTAGGGTAAACACATGACGGGTATGTGATGTCATAGTGCACAACACACAATAAAGGAAGTGACTGCCAGTATTCCTGTAGGCGTCCTGATAGAGTGTATACAATGCACAGGGACAGGTCTGCACCAAAGAGGAAATTCAGTTCCACCATCTTCTAGCTCATATCTTATCCCAAAAAGTTGTTAAAGAGACCCAGCATCAGGGGTATTTCTCATACTAAATGCGTGCTTGCTATGCATCGTTTCAATGTAACGCTTCCAGGTATGTTTCACCTACAGTGCCCGACAATGTGGCTTCAGTGGCCACATTGACCACTGACAATGCTTGTTCACCAACGTTTGACACAGATCAGCCCCTGCTGCATCCTCTCACCTTGGCACAAAATTGTAGTGTTGCAGTCTGATCACTGGGGGGGAGGGGAGCGGAGACTGAGGAAATGCTTCCTCCTGCCTGCAGCGGATTGATGAAATCATCTCAGCCTATGCAGAGTCACTGATCGGAGCACAAGGTCAGCTTTTTAAATGATAAAAAAACTGAGATTTGTTTGAAAAAAAAAAAAAAATTATATTGTTTCTTTATTTTGGGACACGCCAGGAATTCATTCATGGGGACTTGTGCAATTACTGACAGATCAACTTTAAAGCGGGAGGTCCGCCGTTTTTTTTTTTTTTAAAAGCCAGCAGCTACAAATACTGCAGCTGCTGACTTTTAAAATAAGGACACTTACCTGTCCAGCGCGCCCGCGATGTCGGCACCCAAAGCCGATCTCTCGATCGTCTCTCGGGTGCTGCCGCCGCCATCTTGGGTATGGGAATCAGGAAGTGGAGCCTTTCGGCTTCATTTCCCGGTTCCCTACTGCGCATGCGCGAGTCGCGCTGCGCAATAAGGATGGTCCCCGCTGTTTCTGGGATCCGTGTGTTTCCCAGCAGGCAGCGGGGGACCTTCGGAAAGGGGCGTACCTTCTGCAGAATCTACGCTGGAAGTGGGTGCAGATACCTGTACTGTACAGGTACCTGCACCCCCTCCCCCCTGAAAGGTGCTAATTGTGGCGCCGGAGGGGGGGGGGAGGATTCCAATGAGCGGAAGGTCCACTGAAGGGTGGACCTCCGCTTTAAGTCAGGAGGCTGAATGAGGTGCCCTCTAGTGGCCAATCTGTACATATCTATTTTTAGTACAATAAGAAAAATATGGAAACTTGTAATAATGTGCCACTACCCAATACATTGAAAAAGTATTCATACCCCTTGAAGTGTTGCACATGTTGCAACCAAAAACATAAATGTATTTTATTGATATTTTATGTGATAGACCAACACAAAGTGGCACATAATTGTGAAGTGGAAGGACAATTATAAATGGTTTTCAATTTACTTTTACAAATAAATATGTGAAAAGTGTGGGGGGGATTTATATTCAGCCCCCTTTACCCCCTAACTATAATCTAGTGGAATCAATCGCCTTCAGAAGTCATCTAATTAGTAAATAGAGTCCACCTGTGTGTAATCTAATCTCAGTATAAATGCAGCTGTTCTGTGAAGCCCTCAGAGGTTTTTAGGGAAGTGTGGTGAACAAACAGCATCATGAAGGCCAATGAACACACCAGACAGGTCAGGGATAAAGTTGTGGAGAAGTATAAAGCAGGGTCAAGCTATAAAAAAAAATCCCAAGCTTTGAACATCTCACGGAGCTCTGTTCAATCCATCATCCAAAAATGGAAAGGAGTATGGGACAACTGCAAACCTACCAAGACATGGCCGTCCACCTAAACTGACCGGGCCGGGCAAGGAGAGCATTCATCGGAGAAGCAGCCAAGAGGTCCATGGTAACTCTGGAGGAGCTGCAGAGATCCACAGCTCAGGGGGGAGAATCTGTCCACAGGACAACTATTAGTCGTCTCTCCACAAATCTGCCCTTTATGGAAGAGTGACAAGAAGAAAGACATTGGTGGAAGAAAGTCATAAGAAGTCCTGTTTGTAGTGTAGCTCTTACTCCCGAAGGAGCGGCTGGTTTTAATGGGCTTACCGTTACCTTCTTCACCTCGATTTGCGTCTAGGGGTTTCCCTTGGTAGACGGCCCAACAACTATAGAGACTGACGACAGATCCGCTTAAAGGGATTTTTTTTCGCAAAATCGTAGTTAACGAACAGTCTCTCAGTATAGGATCAGAGGGTTTAGGTGAAAAGTCATATCCAAGACAGTATAGGAGAAATCTCTCACTTTGAATAAATCCAGAAAATAGCCATTCACAGCTGGATCTTCACCCTAGTTGGATAGTCCTTCTCTCACCCGGCCTAGCAGCCAACAGGGTGCTTAAGTCAGGAACAAGTCTCTGCCACAGACGTTGATAGAACACGCGTCGGGAAACTTTAAAACTTGTAGAATGCTCGTGTGGTACCAGTATCTTGCAGCCGGTCCGGAGATACCGCACGAGATTGGATTAGTTTAGGTCCTTCAGCTTTACCAGGTTCTTGTCGAGAAGCCAACCCTTGCGTGGCCTTCTCCCGAAGACTCCTCCCCTGGATAACTTCGAAGTTGCTGGGACTCTCCACAACTTGAGACCAGCTCCGAATCCTTCCTTTAGTTTCCTCGCCTCGGGCTAGCCAGCCTCCAGAGGTAAAGTCGAGTGGATCCGCACCCCAGGCCATAGGCGTCCTGGGGGCTGGTCAGGAGGACCAGGACCATGCAGTCAGGATATACTTCTGGACCGGGAACCCCCAAAACACGTGACGTCCATATCTTAAGTACCCTCTCCCAGAAGGCACAGCAAGAGTGACACTCCCACTGGGTTGACTCCAAGAGAAAGCAACCTTAAATAAAGCACCCAACCAGACTGTGTTACCATGCCTGCCAGAAGTGACAGCGCCCCCCATGGCCAAGCAGAACATCCTGCAGTCTAGTCAGACTGATGTTGAGGTCAAAATTTGGAGTAATTAAACTCAAACCAAACTGCGGTTTAGAATAAACATTAAATTTCAAAAACACATAGCGTGTGCTCTTCAGGAGCCAGCGCTACAGTAGTTTGTGAGAAGCCATGTGGAGGACACAGCAAACATATGGAAGAAGGTGCTCTGGTCAGAGGAGACCAAAATTGAAATTTTTGGCCTAAAAGCAAAATGCTATGTGTGTTGGAAAACAAACACACACACATCACCCTGAACACACCATCCCCACCGTGAAACATGGTGGTGTCAGCATCCTGTGGTGGGGATGCTTTTCTATTGCAGGGACAGGGAAGCTGGTCAGAGTTGATGGGAAGATGGATGGAGCCAAATATACAGGACAATCTTAGAAGAAAACCTGTTAGCCCTTGTACACACGGTCGGACATTCCGACGGAAAATGTCCGATCGGACCGTGTTGTCGGGCTCCATCAGACTTTTTCTGTCGAAATGTCCAACCAACAAAGTTTGAGAGCTGGATATAAAATTTTCCGACAACACGATCCGATTGGACTTTGTCCGATCATTTTTAGAGAATTCCGATCGGACAAAGTGCCACGCATGCTCAGATCAAATTATGAGACCAAAGCTATTGGCTACTAGCCTGAACGTAGTCCCGTTGTTACGTACGAACGTCATCACATTCTGAACGATCAGATTTTCCGACAACTTTGTCCGACCGTGTGTATGCAACACGGGTTTCTGACAAAATCCATCTGAAAAAATCAGACGGATTTTGTGGTCGGAATTTCCGACCGTGTGTACAAGGGCTTCGAGTCTGCAAAAGACTTGAGACTGGGGTGGAGGTTCACCTTCCAGCTAGGAGAAGGACCCGAAACATCCAGCCAGAGCTACAATGGAATGGTTTAGATCAAAGCATATTCATGTGTTAGAATGGCCCAGTCACAGTCCAGACCTAAATCCCATTGAGAATCTGTGGTAAGACTTGAAAATCGCTGTTCACAGACGCTCTCCATCCAATCTGACAGAGCTTGAGATATTTTGCAAAGAAGAATGGGCAGAAATATCCCTCTCTAGATGTGCAAAGCTGGTAGAGACATCCCCAAAAAGACTTGCAACTGTAATGGCAGAAGAAGGGGGTTCTACAAAGTAATGACTCTGGGGGGCGCCATACAAATGACCCCCTCACAGTTTTCACATATTTGTTTGTAAAAACTTTGGAAAACCATTTATCATTTTCCTTCCACTTCACAATTATGTGACACTTTGTGTTGGTCTATCACATAAAATCCCCAAAAAATACATTTACGTTTTTGGTTGTAACATGACAAAATGTGGAAAACCTCAAGGGGTATGAATACTTTTTCAAGGCACTGTACATTCCCTTTTAACAGCACTTAGATTTTCTTACCGATTGGCCCCAGATCCGGAAGCTCAAAGTGGACGCCGAACACCTCCAGGACGTATCCTCTGGAGTTCCCAAAGACCTCCACGCTGAAGCGCATGCCTTGCTGCAAGGGGGAGGGGGAGGAGGGGGGGGGGGGCGGAATGCAGAAAACAGGTGAACTTCAGATATGGAGTAAGAGACAGGAGACCCCCCATGCACTGCCGCAGTGTTATCAATAAGTCATGTGATCACCTGAATTACACAGATCTCATTGGGCTCCACCAAAATCTTCCCAAACTCCGTCAGGATGAGGATCTTTCCCTGCTGAGGAACTGTCAGGGGAAAAAAAACACAAGAAACTGTGAGGATTATTAAATTTTTTTTTTAATCTATTTTCTGACTTTTTTTTTTTTTTAATTCACAAGAACCTGTTTATAGCAATAAAAAAAAAGAGCAAAAAAACAAAATGGCATCACTGGTTGACCATGAGCAATGGTACCATGGCTTGTGCAAGGCTGATATTTGTGGTTCCCCCATCCCATAGATAAAAGTAGGTGGTGTCCTGGTCTCATAACAAAGATTGGGGTCCCTGCACACTCATCTGAACTACATCCAGTATAAATGGGCCCCTAGGTCCCAGAGGGGCTCTTGTGCAGTTGCACAGTCTCCGCAAATCCTTTATCCTCAGTTGAATGGTACACACCACCATTGCCTTGTTCTAACTCCTCAATGGAACTCTTATTATGTAGACCAGTGATTCTCAACCAGGGTTCAGTGGAACCCTAGGGTTCTTCCAGAGGTTGCTAGGCTAGGGTTCCTCCAGAGGTTGCTAGGCTAGGGTTCCTCCAGAGGTTGCTAGGCTAGGGTTCCTCCAAAGGTTGCTAGGCTAGGGTTCCTCCAAAGGTTGCTAGGCTAGGGTTCCTCCAGAGATTGCTAGGCTAGGGTTCCTCCAGAGGTTGCTAGGCTAGGGTTCCTCCAGAGGTTGCTAGGCTAGGGTTCCTCCAGAGGTTGCTAGGCTAGGGTTCCTCCAGAGGTTGCTAGGCTAGGGTTCCTCCAGAGGTTGCTAGGCTAGGGTTCCTCCAGAGATTGCTAGGCTAGGGTTCCTCCAGAGGTTGCTAGGCTAGGGTTCCTCCAGAGGTTGCTAGGCTAGGGTTCCTCCAGAGGTTGCTAGGCTAGGGTTCCTCCAGAGATTGCTAGGCTAGGGTTCCTCCAGAGGTTGCTAGGCTGGGTTCCTCCAGAGGTTGCTAGGCTAGGGTTCCTCCAGAGATTGCTAGGATAGGGTTCCTCCAAAGGTTGCTAGGCTAGGGTTCCTCCAGAGATTGCTAGGCTAGGGTTCCTCCAGAGGTTGCTAGGCTAGGGTTCCTCCAGAGGTTGCTAGGCTAGGGTTCCTCCAGAGATTGCTAGGCTAGGGTTCCTCCAGAGATTGCTAGGCTAGGGTTCCTCCAGAGGTTGCTAGGCTAGGGTTCCTCCAGAGATTGCTAGGCTAGGGTTCCTCCAGAGATTGCTAGGCTAGGGTTCCTCCAGAGGTTGCTAGGCTAGGGTTCCTCCAGAGGTTGCTAGGCTAGGGTTCCTCCAGAGGTTGCTAGGCTAGGGTTCCTCCAGAGGTTGCTAGGGGTTCCTTCAGCATTGGGCCATTTCTGCCTCTCGGAGAAGTTCCCACTCACACCATTGATCTTTTCAGCTATCTGTAAGGAGGTAATTCTTCCTAATGACCACAAGTGTAAGGACCATTCTTCCCACTGACCATCACACTAATGTATCATGAGTTGTAGATTTCTAATTGCTAGCAGGGGGTTCCCCGAGACCGGAGAACTATATCAAGGGTTCCTCTGGGTTGAAAAGGTTGAGAAAGGCTGATGTAGACAATACTCCAGGACTGAGCGGCCTTCACATGTCATTATATAAGTGCCACGTGGTCCTGGAGGAATACAAACCCCACCACCACCGAGAAAGAAGAGAAAGCCCCCCCATTGAGGTTACTGGACCAGTAATAAGACTGCTATAACAATGTATGGGGTTCCTTTTTTGGATACAGGGGGAAGGCATTGCCATTTTGTTTACCCGCTTCAGCCCCGGAAGATTTTACCCCCTTCCTGACCAGAGCGCCTTTTGTGATTTCGGCACTGCGTCACTTTAACTGACAATTGCGCGGCCGTGCGACGTCGCATCCAAACAAAATTGATGTCCTTTTTTTCCCACAAACAGAGCTTTCTTTTGGTGGTATTTGATCACCTCTGCGTTTTTTATTTTTTGAACTATAAAAAAAAAATAGCGCCAATTTTGAAAAAAAAAAGCAATATTTTTTACTTTTTGCTATAGGCTCTAATAGGTGTCAAATAGGACAGGATGGGAGGAGAGGATGGGAGAAGGACATCGAGGACATGGAAGACCGTCACCCACTGCCCCACCGAGGCAGGGTAAGCGCCGGGTAGACGGTGGGTGAGGGGGAGGGGGGGACAATGGCAGCATTCGATGGGCACAGTGGCGCATTTGATGGCACAGTGGCAGCATCTGATGGGCACAGTGGCTGCATTTGATGGCACAGTGGCTGCATTTGATGGCACAGTGGCGGCATTTGGCACAGTGGCGGCATTTGGCACAGTGGCGGCATTTGATGGGCACAGTGGTGGCATTTGATGGGCACAGTGGTGGCATTTGATGGGCACAGTGGCAGCATTTGATTGGCACAGTGGCTGCATTTGATGGGCACAGTGGCGGCATTTGATGGGCACAGTGGTGGCATTTGATTGGCACAGTGGCTGCATTTGATGGGCACAGTGGCGGCATTTGATGGGCACAGTGGTGGCATTTGATGGGCACAGTGGCAGCATTTGATTGGCACAGTGGCGGCATTTGATGGGCACAGTGGCGGCATTTGATGGGCACAGTGGTGGCATTTGATGGGCACAGTGGCAGCATTTGATTGGCACAGTGGCTGCATTTGATGGGCACAGTGGCGGCGTTTGGTCACAGTTGCGGCATTTGATAGGCACAGCGTCGGCATTTGATGGGCACAGTGAAGCTGCAATTCATGGGGTTTTTTTTCAGAGTTTGTTTGCCCCCCCCCCCAAAAAAAAAACATTTTGAGCACCAGCTGCCACTGCTCCTGAGATGTGCGCAAACCTGGTAACCAACTACAAGTAATGTCTTACCTCTGTGCCAACAAGGATTTCTCCACCAAGCACTAAATCATGTTTTTCTTGTGGATCAAATACTTATTTTACTCACTGTATAGCCAAACATTCCCAACATTGTCAATGCTTTCCATGAAGTTATCACTATCAGTCAATAGAGGGCGCTAGTGTAACAGCTGTGAACCTATTCAGAATATTTGGAATAAGAAATATGGCTCCTTTTTTCCATTTATTATAGCAGCTGCTATAATGATTCTATAGTACACAATGTAATGTAGAAAATAAACTACACAATAAATCTCGGGACTTGTAATAAGCCAATATTGTTCTATTTAGACTTATTTGAGGAAAAGGAACATTTCCAATGCCAACATATGATTGCACGCAGTGCCCACTAAGCTCTCACCCTCCGTTCCATCACTTTATTTTTTTGGAGTACAATATCACTTTGGGTCTGCTGTAAGAATAAAATATGACCAGATCCAAACAAGTTGTGACTGCAGAGGTGAGCAAAGGACATACTTTGTAAATACGAAGGGTCAGACAGCAGTGATACATTGGCTGCCTGGAGCCACGAAAATGCCAATTGCAGATAATATTTGGCTGGGGACATGGAGTGAATTGCCTCCCTACTGTGTCCTTTCTAGGAAATACAACTTTTTTTAGGCCTTGGGCTTCTCCTGTGTCGTCATGGAGGAGGGGAAGAGGACTCCAGTGGTGACCTGTGAAGCTCTGGTGACCTCCATGTCCAAGAGGGTTAAGGCAGTGCTGGAAAATAATGGCGGCCACACAAAATATTGACACTTTGGACCCAATTTGGACATTTTCACTTAGGGGGTGTACTTACTTTTGTTGCCAGTGGTTTAGACATGAATGGCTGTGTGTTGAGTTATTTTGAGGGGACGGCAAATTTACACTGTTATACAAGCTGTACACTCACTACTTTACATTGTAGACAAGTGTCATTTCTTCAGTGTTGTCACATGAAAAGATAGAAGAAAAGATTTACGAAAATGTGAGGGGTGTACTTACTTTTGTGAGATACTGTGTGTGTGTGTGTGTGTGTGTGTGTGTGTGTGTGTGTGTGTGTGTGTGTGTGTGTATATATACACACACACGTTTTGCGTATTTAATGAGTGTATAATGAGTATATAGATGATACTATGCTGAACAAACCACATAAAAGCTAATATACATTGTAGTAGCATCTCATTAAATGGCTCTTTGTGATTCTTAATAAAAAAAATTTCTCCTGTGAATTTAGTTTTGAATTGTTTCAATTTGACTCTTGATGATTTTAAAAATATAAACCCATACAGTATATTTCTGTACGTTCTTTTATAGTTCTAGATTTTTTTTTAACTGGAGATGTTTGAAGTTATTCTCTAAACTTCTAAAGGTCGGCTCACCGATGAGAAAGTCACCGTCGGAGTTATAGAAGCACCTAGAAACGGGAAGAGGAAGAAAAATGTATCAGAAGATTTCAGAGGATGCAGATTGATATGTATATGCTAGGATTGTATGATGAATACGGAGTGGGGATGTCAGTGACAGTGTAAAGGACTGGCGAGGTCATTGAATGCTTGGCGGGCGAATGACTTCAGCTGGATGTCATAAATTGTGTGACCGTTACAGTCACAGAAAAGAAAAAAAATGGGAGATAAACTTCACAAGGCGCAGGGACAGGATGGAGAGCAGGGACAGGATAGAGAGCAGGGACAGGATAGAAAGCAGGGACAGGAACAGGATAGAGAGCAGGGACAGGATAGAGAGCAGGGACAGGAACAGGATAGAGAGCAGGGACAGGATAGAGAGCAGGGACAGGAACAGGATAGAGAGCAGTGACAGGATAGAGAGCAGGGACAGGATAGAGAGCAGGGACAGGAACAGGATAGAGAGCAGTGACAGGATAGAGAGCAGGGACAGGATAGAGAGCAGGGACAGGAACAGAATAGAGAGCAGGGACAGGATAGAGAGCAGGGACAGGAACAGGATAAAGAGCAGGGACAGGATAGAGAGCAGGGACAGGAACAGGATAGAGAGCAGGGACAGGATAGAGAGCAGGGACAGGATAGAGAGCAGTGACAGGATAGAGAGCAGGGACAGGATAGAGAGCAGGGACAGGAACAGGATAGAGAGCAGGGACAGGAACAGGATAGAGAGCAGTGACAGGATAGAGAGCAGGGACAGGATAGAGAGCAGGGACAGGAACAGGATAGAGAGCAGTGACAGGATAGAGAGCAGGGACAGGAACAGGATAGAGAGCAGTGACAGGATAGAGAGCAGGGACAGGAACAGGATAGAGAGCAGGGATAGGAACACGATAGAGAGCAGTGACAGGATGGAGAGCAGGGACAGGAACAGGATAGATAACAGTGACAGGATGGAGAGCAGGGAAAGGATAGACAGCAAACACAGGGACAGTATAGAGAGCAGAGACAGGATAGAGAGCAGGAAAAGGGTCAGTATACAGATCAGAGACAGGATAGAGAGTAGGGACAGGATAGAGAGCAAGGGCAAGGAAAGGATAGAGAGCAGGGACAAGGACAGAATAGAGAGCAGGGACAGAATAGAGAGCAGGGACAGGATAGAGAGCGGGGACAGAATAGAAAGGGTAAAGGGTAAGGATACAGAGCAGGGACAGGATAGAGAGCAGGGAGAAGGACAGAATAGAGAGCAGGGAGAAGGACAGAATAGAGAGCAGTGACATGATGGAGAGCAGTGACAGAATAGAGAGCAGGGACAGTATAGAGAGCAGTGACAGGATAGAGAGCAGTGACAGGATAGATAGCAGGGACAGGATAGAAAGCAGGGACAGGATAGAAAGCAGGGACAGGATATAGGGCAGGGACAAGATAGAGAGCAGGGACAGGATAGAGAGCAGGGACAGGAACAGGATAGAGAGCAGGGACAGAATAGAAAGCAGGCAAAGGGTCAGGATAAAGAGCAGGAACAGGATAGATAGCAGGGACAAGGACAGGATAGAGAGCAGGGACAAGGAGAGAATAGAGAGCAGGGACAGAATAGAGAGCAGGGACAGGGTCAGAATATAGGGAAAGAAAACCAGGGGGATAACCAGTAGCTCACTGGGATGTAAGGGCTGGGAAGGCTCTGTATGAGAGCAAACACAGCGTCCCTCAAATAGTTGACTCGCCTCAATAAGGTGTGATCCTGGTAATCAACTAAACATACAAAAGAAAAAGGTGAAAAGAGAGCCTCACCTGCAGTAATTACTAGGGACCATGCAGCTTATAGATAAGACCACTTTCATACTGGAGGTGTTTAAAAAAAAAAAAAAAAGTGCCTGCATAGCGCCTGAAAAAAGCCTCAGCTGCAAACCCAGTGTAAAAGCCCGAGTGCTCTCATACTGGGGCGCTGCGCTGGCAGGGCGTCACAAAAGGTCCTGCCAGCAGCTTCTTTGCAGCGCTGTAGCAGTGGTGAATACACCGCTCCTTTACCGCTCCTGCGCATTTAAATCAATGGGGCAGTGCTGCCATACCGCCGGCAAAGCACACATCAAACTGCACCCGCCGCTGACCTAGTGCCTGACACGGCCACATCCCTGATCCAAATCCAACTGATGTGCAGGCAGGAAAGCTACAGCCAGCATCCACGCAAGTCCACGCTGCTTCCAGGCTGGGTGAGCGGACATGTTGGTCCATGCACTATACACCTATGCTGTGTCTTTTTTGCACTGCAGTCACCACTGGTCACGCTGAGAACAATATCCCGTGATATACGCTGGACTGATATCCCAACCACTGTTACAATGTAAATTATATATGACCTCACCGCATCACTACTTCCCAGCTTCACCCTCCTGTGGAAAAACTGTGGGCTTGGGATACATACCTGCACTACATACGGCACGTTAGTGCCTGGAGTTGCTATCCATGGTGGTCACAGGAACAACTTACTTCCCCCCCCCCCCATGCTGCACCCGCAGAGCCCCCATTTTTTGCTCAATCATCCTTCACATTGTAGGGATATTCCTTATATTTGGTGTATTAACAGTGATTTCACTTCACCATATTGTCATGTGCTCTATTACCCCGGGATGTTATGCTGACATGTATGTGTGTGGATTTTTATGATGCAACTGTATCTTGATCAGACAGGGTTGTCTTTTTTTTTTTTTTTTACTGAGGTGCTGGTGATGGGATTTTTATCCAGTGTTTTTTGTATTACCATTTGATATGTTTGTTTAATAAAGTGTCCTTATCTATAAGCTGCATGGTCCCTAGTAATTACTGCAGGTGAGGCTCTCTTTTCATACAGAGCAGGCACAGAGAGAGGATAGAGAGCAGATACAGGGAGAGTATAGAGAGCAGACACAGGGACAGAATAGAGAGCAGGGACAGGTGAGGCTGGTGAGGCTCTCTTTTCACCTTTTTCTTTTGTATACAGGGACAGAATAGAGAGTATGGACAGAATAGAGAGCAGGGACAGAATAGAGAGCAGGGGCAGAATAGAGAGCAGGGACAGGGACAGGATAGACAGCAAACACAGGGAGAGTACAGAGAGCAGACACAGGGACAGAATAGAGAGCAGGGACAGGGATAGAACAGAGAGCAGGTACAGAGAGAGGGTAGAGAGCAGACACATGGACAGAATAGAGAGCAGGGACAGGGATAGAACAGAGAGCAGGTACAGAGAGAGGGTAGAGAGCAGACACATGGACAGAATAGAGAGCAGACACAGAGAGAAGATAGAGAGCAGACAGAGGGACAGAATAGAGAGCAGACACAGAGAGAAGATAGAGAGCAGACACGGGGACAGAATAGAGACCAGACACAAAGAGAGGATAGAGACCAGGCACAGGGACAGAATAGAGAGCAGGCACAGGGACAGAATAGAGAGCAGACACAGAGAGAAGATAGAGAGCAGGGACAGAATAGAGAGCAGGCACAGGGACAGAATAGAGAGCAGACACAGAGAGAAGATAGAGAGCAGGGACAGAATAGAGAGCAGACACAGAGAGAAGATAGAGAGCAGGCACAGAATAGAGAGCAGACACAGAGAGAAGATAGAGAGCAGGCACAGGGACAGAATAGAGAGCAGACACAGAGAGAAGATAGAGAGCAGGGACAGAATAGAGAGCAGACACAGAGAGAAGATAGAGAACAGGCACATGGACAGAATAAAGAGCAGACATAGAGAGCAGGCACAGGGACAGAATAGAGAGCAGGCACAGAGAGAGGATAGAAAGCAGGCACATGGACAGAATAGAGCACAGACACTGAGAGAAGATAGAGAGCAGGGACATAATAGAGAGCAGACACAGAGAGAGGATAGAGAGCAGACACAGGGACAGAATAGAAAGCAGGCACATGGACAGAATAGAGAGCAGACACAGAGAGCAGGCACAGGGACAGAATAGAGAGCAGACACAGAGAGCAGGCACAGGGACAGAATAGAGAGCAGGCACATGGAGAGAATAGAGAGCAGGCACAGGGACAGAATAGAGAGCAGACATAAAGAGCAGGCACAGGGACAGAATAGAGAGCAGACACAGAGAGAGGATAGAGAACAGGCACAGGGACAGAATAGAGACCAGGCACATGGACAGAATAAAGAGCAGACATAAAGAGCAGGCACAGGGACAGAATAGAGAGCAGACACAGAGAGAGGATAGAGAACAGGCACAGGGACAGAATAGAGAGCAGACACAGAGAGCAGGCACAGGGACAGAATAGAGAGCAGGCACATGGAGAGAATAGAGAGCAGACACAGGGACAGAATAGAGAGCAGACACAGAGAGCAGGCACATGGACAGAATAGAGAGCAGGCACAGGGACAGAATAGAGAGCAGGCACAGGGACAGAATAGAGAGCAGGCACAGGGAGAGAATAGAGAGCAGGCACAGGGAGAGAATAGAGAGCAGGCACATGGAGAGAATAGAGAGCAGGCACATGGAGAGTATAGAGAGCAGGCACAGGGAGAGAAAGGAAAGATGGGACAGTAACTGTAGGAAGATACATTGTGCACACTAGAGAGCAGAGTGTGAGCTCAGAAAAACAGTCCATAAAATCCATATTACCCTCATACCTGTCAATCATGGAGGTGTTGCAGGTGTATATATGGATGGCGATTCCATTACGTGATTTGGCATCACCAGCTCCGCAGATTGTGCGCAGACCCTGCCAAGACACAGATGTCCCGGAGCATTACTTCTTACTTATCAACTAAATTTGTACAAATGCCATTTTTATCAGATTGGAAAGTAAATACATCGCTAACATGAATATTTACAGCAAACACAGTTTATGAGCCGGTTGGGGGGGGGGGGGTTCAATGTTTTAGGTACAAGAAAAAGTTACTTACATCCACAAAGTCCTGCTTCTTCTCCTCTATTATAAATGGTTTCCACCTGAACTGCAGAGGAAAACAAACTAGTTAATGGCAGAATTTAGAATATATAACTATATATACTATATAGCCTAAACCAGGGGTGTCCAAACTTTTTTCAAAGAGGGCCAGATTTGATGAAGTGAACATGCGCGAGGGCCGACCATTTTTCCTGACATTCTTTGAACCATTAAAATTCGGTCTAAGTGTGTTCGTTCCAACACTAATACACGGCCCAACAAGAATTCTCTTGCCTTTGTGGCCGTGTGTGTTGAAGAGATGAGCTCGGGCGTGTTATTTGGATATACCGTATTTATTGGCGAATAAGAGGGAAGTTTCAGGAAAAAAAAACGTACAATTTTAAATAAAAAACTCTGAAGCAAAATAAGGGTCAGTGCCCATCTGCGCTCCCACCATTGCCAGGAATGCAGCCACCATTAGCCAGGATTTCAGCCACCATTGCCAGGATTTTACTCACTATTAGCCAGGAATGCAGCCACCATTAGCCAGGAATGCAGCCACCATTAGCCAGGATTTCACTCACTATTGCCAGGAATGCAGCCACCATTGCCAGGATTTCACTCACTATTGCCAGGAATGCAGCCACCATTGCCAGGATTTCACTCACTATTAGCCAGGAATGCAGCCACCATTAGCCAGGATTTCACTCACTATTGCTAGGAATGCAGCCACCATTTGCCAGGATTTCACTCACTATTAGTCAGGAATGCAGCCACCATTTGCCAGGATTTCACTCACTATTAGTCAGGAATGCAGCCACCATTAGCCAGGAATGCAGCCACCATTAGCCAGGAATGCAGCCACCATTAGCCAGGATTTCACTCACTATTGCCAGGAATGCAGCCACCATTTGCCAGGATTTCACTCACTATTAGCCAGGAATGCAGCCACCATTGCCAGGATTTCACATACTATTGCCAGGAATGCAGCCACCATTGCCAGGATTTCACTCACTATTGCCAGGAATGTACTTACCATTGCCATCAGTGCAGCCTTGGAGGGGGCTGGACGAGCGCCAAAGAACAGGAGAATCTCCTGTTTTCACAGCGGCCTCTTTAAGAGAAAGTCCCGCCTCCTTTGATGGACAGAACAGTCGTCCAATGGTGGAGATGGGACTTCCTATTACAGAGGCTGCAGTGTAAACAGGAAATACTCCTGTGTGCACATCGCTCGTACAGCCTCCTATCTCCAATGCAGCCAGACTATATATCTTTTGTGGCCCCGGCGCTGGGAGATCGTCGGGGGCCACAAAAGATATATATGTTTAGATTACCAGGCGGGCCGTTCAAAACCGGGCCGCGGGCCGCGATTGGCCCGCGGGCCGGACTTTGGACATGCCTGGCCTAAACAGTTTGGCTACACCTGACCATCATACCTACATAATCTTGTAGGACATCTACCCTGACCATCACACCTATGGGAGTTTTTAGGTTATCCGACCTGACCATCACACCTATGTGAGTTTGTTGGACATCCCTCCTGACCATCAAACCTATAAGGGTTTGTTGGACATCCCACCCTACCATCACGCCTATGTGAGTTTGTAGAACATCCCTCCTTACCATCACACCTATATGAGTTTTTAGGTCATCCCACCTGACCATCACACCTATAAGGGTTTGTAGGACATCCCACCTGACCATCACACCTATGTGAGTTTGTAGGACATCCCTCCTACCATCAAACCTATAAGGGTTTGTAGGACATCCTACCCTACCATCACAACTATATGAGTTTGTAGGTCATCCCACACTACCATCACACCTATATGAGTTTGTAGGACATCCCACCCTACCATCACACCTATATGAGTTTTTAGGACATCCCACCTGACCATCAAACCTATAAGGGTTTGTAGGACATCCCACCCTACCATCACACCTATATGAGTTTTTAGGACATCCCACCTGACCATCACACCTATGTGAGTTGGTTGGACATCCCTCCTGACCATCACACCTATATGAGTTTTTAGGACATCCCACCTGACCATCACACCTATGTGAGTTGGTTGGACATCCCTCCTGACCATCACACCTATATGAGTTTTTAGGACATCCCTCCTGACCATTAGACCAAAACGGGTTTGTAGGGCATCCCTCCTGACCATTGCACCGACATGAACTTTTAGGACAACCCATTCCAAAACCATGACTATCAATATGGAGTTACCCCCCCCCCCCTGCAACTACAACATTCTATGTTCTTATGGCCTAGAGGCGATTCAGTTCGCATTGTGCGCTATACAAGTATTTCATTCATTCATTCATTCATTCATTATGGCCACATTATTCTGGCCATATAGTGCATCTCTGGTGTAAGAATTCAGAGTTTAAAAAAAAAGGATGTACATGGGGAGAAGACACTTACAGGCAGTCTTGAATATTTAGTCACACAGCAGATTGTGATACTGGCCATCGACTCCAGATGTTGGCATCTAGGTGGCCCTCCTCCCCCTTTGGCCGTGTTTCCCTAGGAAAGAGCCTGAGTGGCTAGAGATGAGATATATAGTAGCTATGGCCAATAGGAATTGGTGTACTTTTTCTTAAATAGGTATGCTGGGGCAGCCATAGCCCTGTAGTTAGGGACTAGGGATGTTAGTAAATGTTGGCACTTTATGTTGGACTGTTGATTGTCTTGGTCGTTATATTAATTCATTCCTCAAGTAAAACTTGAAACCTTGTCTTTGCCTGGTCTGAGGTTACTAAAGGGGTGCAATGCAAGTAACCGATGCACATAGGAGTTGATTTACTAGAGGCAAATCGACTGTGCACTTTGCACAGTGCAGTTGCTCCAGAGATTAATCAAGGAAAATAAAATGAAAAAACAGCACTTTTGCTTTCATATGATTGGATGATGGAAGTCAGCTGAGCTTCTGCTCATTTACTAAGCTCTGGACTGGAGCAACTGCAATTGCAGAGTGCACAGCCTACTTGCCTATAGTAAATCAACCGCATGGCTTACCACTTGGGTCACTAAACACATTGGGGTATGAAGGCAGACATTAAAAGAGTTCATACAGTGGTTACCAATGGTAACAAAGGTTTCTCTAGAAGCCTGTTGTAAGTGTGTACATGTTGCAGGTGAGATAGTCTCTTCAGGCGAGGAAGATGTTGTCAGCACTCCTTTGGCCGCCATTCGTTTTCCCATAGTAATGGGAGCAGATCAGCAGAGTCATGGCCCTCATTGTGTGCACAGGTACAATGGACGAAGAATTAAGTGAAGTGCACAGCGAGAGTCAGTGCTAGGTGCACGGTGGGACCCTATGCCGTTACTGGGAATAAGGTGGTATGGACAGGTGGAGAGGGCATTGACTCTGCACATCCTTCCTAAATGTACAAGTAACTGTGGTACTGTAACATCTAAAGAGATGAATCGGCTGTGCCAGTAAGGCCTCTCATGCGACCCTTGCTTGGCGCTCAACATATAGGAAAAACATGTAGGACGTGACGACCACCCCATCACCCTGCCCTCCAACATACCTGATTGGGATCTGGTTCCACTTCATCCCAGTTGTGAGTCAGGTTGCTCTGCTTATACGGTTGAAATGGTTTGTGGCGGACAGAAGGTAAAATACGGTACAGCCAGCTGCCAACATTGAATGACAAGACATCATTATCAAGTCGGAGAGATCAATTTATAAAAGAAAGTTCTTCAGGATATATTGGTCTCCTAATGGAGGTTAACACTTTCTGTGCCATTATGATGGGGGTCCCACCATCCCTGTGTTGAGTTCTGGGTCTGCACACCTGCTGTGCCCATTATGAGGGGTTCCTACCATCTCTGTGCTGAGTTCCTGGTTCTGTACACCTGCTGTGCCCATTATGAGGGGTTCCTACCATCCCTGTGCTGAGTTCCTGGTTCTGTACACCCGCTGTGCCCATTAGGAGGAGTTCCCACCATCCCTGTGCTGAGTTCCTGGGTTTGTACACCTGCTGTGTCCATTATGAGGAGTTGTCACCATCTCTGTGCAGAGTTCCTTGGTCTATACACCTGCTGTGCCCATTATGAGGGGTTTCCACCATCCCTGTGCAGAGTCTCTTGGTCTATACACCTGCTGTGCCCATTATGAGGAGTTCCCACCATCCCTGTGCTGAGTTCCCGGGTCTGTACATCTGCTGTGCCCAATATGAGGGGTTCCCACCATCCCTGTGCTGAGTTCTCGGGTCTGTACACCTAATGTGCCCATTATGAGGGGTTCCCACCATCCCTGTGCTGAGTTCATGGGTCTGTACACCAGTTCATTGGCCTGTGCCCATTGTGAGGGGTTCCCACCATTTCTGCTGGATTTTCTTATTTAATCTATGTTATGAAAGATGTAACAGGAGGAGTTGGAACATACAATGTTGAACGGGGACACAACCAGCAATTATGGCATGGAGATCCCACTGTTGGAGTTACCAACATATAAAAGAAGTCAGGAAACAGCCGGCCCAGAACACTCCCCCTACAACTGACCGACATATCATTTTTGCGAGGACTGTCCCTTTAATAAAGCAGGGCAAATAGTAAACCGAGAATTCCTGGAACTCCTTGGATTTTGTGTCCCAGGCAGCAAAAAATAAAACCTAAATAGGGGATCTTCTAATCCTTCCTCACGCAATCCAAAGATGGAAGGAAAAGTTTTGGTGGGAATTCCACTTTTGTCATGAAATCTTTACAGTATGTGATTAAATAGAATTCAGCATTATTCTCTGCTGCAACAGGCCAGGGCCACCATTAGGTGACCTTCCAACATGCTACAGAAGACAGTTAGAGGCAGGGGGCATGTTATATGAGATTGTTGGAGATCTCTGTTATTACAGCACCTTTGTAAATCAATGTTCCCACTCTCATCACTGGGGTTCAAAAAGGGCCACACAGTAAGTATTAAAGGGCCACATATGGCCCTTGTGTCACATATTGGGCACCAGAGGATTAGATACCAGAGCTGGCATCTCAGGGCACAGATTACAGAATGAACATAGGACACCTGGGGGTACCTTCTCTTATTGGAGCTCCTGGGACAGGTGAAGGCCGAGCCGGAGAGTTGTTCTGCGTACAGACCGTACGGACAGACCTGGGGATTATTCTGTAACACAGACAATAGAAATAGTGACCCCATGACCGGATGAGAGACTTTACACATACAGGTATCTAACGGAAAATGGGACACCTTCATGCCTGATCCAACATTACCCATGTGTGTTGTGGGACATTAGAGTATAAATTTTTGTTTATTAAAAAAATCATACAAACATTAATAAAAAACATATTTACACAAAAAGAGACTACAAACCCCGAACCTCAACTTAAACACAATCCAGGCTAAGAAACATTTTGAGATTTAATTGCCATCAGGATGCAATTCCAAACCCCCCCCCCCCCATTAACCCCTCCCCCACATCATTCTCCCCAACTTCCACATCATTCACCGGACATTTTGCACCAACCACTCTCATTTCCTTCCCACCTCCCCCTGCACCATCATCCAATCCATCCCTCACTCCACCCCTCGGTGTCCACTGACTTCCAGCCACGCTGAGGAGGGGTTGGCACCACCATACACGCTGGTCCAGCACCCTCCACTGCCTTCACTACACTAGGAGAAACAATAGGTGCGGACACAGACTTGACAACCACACTTTCTGACACTGACTGGGGAACCACAGACTGGGGGAACACTGACACCACAGACGGCCTCACAGACACAGATTCTGACGGGACAGAGACACTAGGATCCCCTGGTACAACCTCCGTCAACCCTGACTCTTCTCTATCCAGATGGAAGAATTCCTCCACTAGCTCTGGCTTATTGTGCAAAGCCTCAGGGCACCGGCTATAAGGGTGACCAATCTTATCACATAGGTTACATTTAATGATGTTACAGTCCCTTGCCAGGTACCCCAGTTCCTGGCATAAACAGCACTTCTGTTCTGGACATTTAGAGGAGAAATGTCCCTTGACTCCACATTTATGGCACAGCTTAGTTTGACCAGGGTAGAAGACAGTAATTCTATCTCTACCAATAAAGGCAGAGGAGGGCAAATGGTGGACCACATTCCCACACACTCTCAACCTCATTGACCCACCCGTCCAGATTCCTCTATCATCCACAATCTTTTTAAGGGACACAACGTTTCACCAAACCTCCTCAACCAGACCCATAAATCCTCGGGGGGTATAGACTTATTCCTTGTCAGGATAGTCACATTCTTAATCAAGGGCTGTCATGAGATTACCTTAGGGACAAGACCCTTCCAGTCAGGCTGGCCTCTGTATACATACTCAAACCGCTCCCAAAACAGATCCAGCGATTCTGGACGCACAAATGATAAATCATATTCATAGAAACCAGCCGGACTGATAAGAGCATAAATATTCTCTGCCTTAAATCCCCTGGTTAGTATCTTATTCACAACCACCCTCCTGATAGGTGGAATATCTCCTCTTTCCCACCTGAACTGTACTACACTCCTGAGTTTAATGGAAGAAAGTCGCACAAATGGCTCCCTTCCACTAGCAGCAGCATGACTTTGTCCCGACACAGCCTTAGCATAATTACTAACTGGGACAGATGACACATTAACTGGCTGCATAGGAATATTAACTGGCTGCATAGGAACCTCTGAAAACTGGTTTGGTAAATTACCCACCACTTGATCCTCCCTCCTCCCCTCCAGCACAACAGTCCCACACACCATAGTCCCATCATCAAGTAAAGTCTTCTGTTTAGAAAAAACACCATCTGTTTCAGCGTTCATGCGGCCCTCCTGCAGTTTCAATATCCATGCGACATTCCTGCTCTACACTGTTAGTGTCCATGTGGGTCTCTTCGCAGCCAGCTCTTCCTGCATTCCCTGCTGATTGCAAGGATCTGTTGGCAGGTTCAATCTCAGGAAAGTCCTAGACACATTGAGAGAGATTTTCAGCAAGCACTCCTTTATCATGAGCCTCATCTGATGAGTCGGTGCCACTCATGGGAGATTCCATTTCTGTAATGGCCTGCAGCAATCTGCCATTGTCCTCAACCTCCTCCTGAGATGACCCAGGCTGCTGGGGAGGGAGGGGGGCAGATACTGACTCAGACATGACAGATCCTGAGACAGAGGTAGTACTGGGGCCACCATGTGAAGCCACTTCCTTACCCCCCCATCCATACTGTCGCCGTTGCTCTGGTATCCACCCTCTGGCTGGTACTGGCACAGGCGTCTTCAACAGTTGAAATCTCTCCTCATTCTCACACTTTTCTCCGAACCAGAGACTTCAGCTTGGAGACTTCCCTCTTACTGTTTCCAGACTTACTGTGCAGGGATTTCTTTTTCCTGAGATCTTCTTTCATTACAGCAAGTCTCTGTTCCTCCTTGGAAATGCGGCAAATTCTGTTCACCACTCTATCCTGGAAGACTGGTAAGTATTCCTCTTGCATAGGGACAACCATAGGATCCATTGCAGCTTGAGCACATGGAGTAGACCTCAGTGCCTCTGGGGAGACTCCACTTTCATCTTCCCCAATATGGTTCATGCTTTCCTGGGAAAAGCCCGCAGGACAGGCCCCAGGATTGCTACTTCTCTCAGCTGAGATCCCAGCAGAGTGAGCCAACAGCACCTTGAAAAACAGCGACACCTGGTGGAGACGCTCCTCTGGTACAGAGACTGATGTGACTGGCTTAGTGTTCTATATACAGCGCTGTGGAATATGTCAGCGCTATATTACTATATAATATTAAATTATAATCAAAATAATATTCATAAAAACAGTGCAGAAAACCGGACTCTGGTTGGTGACGGGGGGCAATTCACACACTTTGGGGGGAGTTAATTTTTTCCCATTAAAAAATCTGCCGAGTAAAATATATCCACGAAGTCACCCAGCTACACTTTATTCAAGGATCCTCTGAGCAACTTCTATAATGTAGTGTGGACTCACCTGTCCCTCAGGTAAGGCACCTGGGCAGCGATGATCCTCCGAGGCAAACTCATTGCCGAATCCAGACATATACTGGCAATAGAGAGAGACACAGAGGTGTAAATATACAAACTGATACCTTGTACGTCATATTGTTACATTCGTTTCGATACAATATAATGTAATGTTTACTATCTTGTTATACTGTGTAGATCCAAGTGGTTAGCACATGCCAATAATTTTACCAGCGCAGGCCAGGCTGCACAACAAGCAAATGTGGATAGAGCGTGAAAGGCAACTATGTTACTGGGCTAGCTGCACTCAGGTGGGTGGGGGGGATTTATCTGAAGGACATGGAACCCTGGTTGCAGTGCTGGGACAAAATGATCTAGAGCCCAGGGTGAACATGCAAAATTGTGCCCCCCCCCCCCCAGATGTATGAGCATTATGTGTCAGCAAAAATCCCCCCACCTCCAAAAAAGTGAGCACTAATCTTCATGTTTACCCCCAAGCATACATTTCCCCTCCTCCCAGTACAAATCCACCCCCTACTGAGGTTCACCCCTTACCAACACAAATCTCACCCCTCATCTCAAATCCTCTCTCCCTATATATCCCCAGCACAAACCCCCCCCCCCCTAAAAAAAATCCCCGTCCTAGCACAAGTCCTCTACCCCTCAAATGTCCTCTCCAAACACAAATCCTCTCCTCTCCCACTACAAATCCCCCTCCCAGCACAAGTTCCCCAACCTCAATTCCTCATCCTAGCATAAACCCTCCCCCCCAAAAAACATTTCTCCCCCCCTAGCAGAAATCCTCTACCCCTCAAGTGTCCTCTCCAAGCACAACAAATCCCCCATCCCCACTCCAAATCCCCCCAGCACAAATTCCCCTCCCCCAATTCCCTATCCTAGCACAAATGCCCCCCCCCCCCCAGGTTCCCCTCCTACTAAAAATACCCCCAATCATTCCAAGAAAAAATCCTCCCTAGCACAAATTCCTTCCTCCGTCTACCATATGACCTTTTCTAGCACAAATCCCCCCCCCCTCCTAGCACAAATCCTGTTCCCCCTTCCCAACATAAATACCCCCAAATCACCACTCCTAGCACACCTCCCCAAATTTCCCCTCCTTGAACGATTCTTAAATTCCTCCTCCTAACACAAATTATCACCCCCCCCCCCCAATCTCTTTCTGGTGCTCCCCCACCTCATATGATACCACAGTGCCCAGGGCAGCCACCCCTTGACCCGGCCCTGCCTGGTTGAGAAAGGCAGGGTTAGACAATAAGTAAAGTAAATGTAAACTGTTACATATACCCAGTGAAGTGACTGGCCTTAGGTGATACACAGATTTAACAAGAAATCTACATATGTTGTATCTTTTTATCTGCAGTCTTCTCTTCTCTACAGCCATTCAAAGTGCAGAACTTAAAAAGCTTGCCTGAGCTGTCAGAAAAAAAGGGGGCAGAGAGCTGAAGGTACACTCTGCAGAGTTCTGAGAGCTGATTGAAGGGAAGGGACTACCCCCCCCCCCCCACACACACACACACACACACCCCCGTCACACAGCAAACAGGAGCAGAGCTGAGGCTGTCAATCAGTTGGAGCTCTCTCCCCTGTCACCTTTTATCTCTTGGTGTCAGGAAAACTTGTCAGAAGGGGCTCATGCTAATAGCAGAGGAAGGAGGCAGCAGACAGAAATGACAGTGCTCTGGACTGAGACAAGTACATTTAATGGAGAAGTACAGCCAAACCTTGTTTGGCTGTACTTCTCCCCTGGCTCGCAGGAGTGCAGTTCGTTCTGTGCTCCTGTGACCTGTTTTCTGCAGGCAGCGAGCTGAAGCTTGCTATCGGGTGACGTCACAGAACCAGTCCAGGTTCGGGCAAGATCACGTCAATGAAGATGGGATCCTCCCACGTGCCTGGACCAGCTCAGCCTCTCCGCAAGCTGCGGAGAGGCTGAGCCGGCTGCTCCCACCCCCTCTGCAGCCCGGTGCTCCAGTGAGCGAGGAGGGGGCAGAGCAGAGAGCTGCTGATTGACAGTCAGCAGCTCTCTGCTCACGGAGCTGTGAGAAGCTGTTTGATCGCTGCCCCCCTACCCTTGCATCCGGCCCCCTGATCCACACACAGGGCGCCGGACCATGGATTTCAGGGGGGGGGGGGGGGTTGGAAGCACTTGATTAGAGCCAGAGGCTCTAATAGTCTTCAAAAAAGGATGGGCTCGGGGTGCAGAGCACTGCGCTCTGAGCCCACACAGTTGTGCGAGAATAGCGAATAACTGATTCTCCTCCCAGACAATCGGGAAATGGGTCATGAGACCCATATCCTGATTGGCCGAAAGGAGAAGCAATCTTATTGGCCAAGGGGGAGGAGGAGATGCACGGCTGGAGGAGACCCACCACTATGACTCATCCAGCTCAGCCATCCAGCACTCCCCGGCTCACACAGGGGAGGGAGGAGGAGGGGAGACCGGAGTCTGGGCAGGACATCTGCCTCCGGAGGTAAGGAGGCCGTCCATCTCCCGCAGCGGCGGGGGTGTTCCCCATGTTTATGTCCATCTCCTGCAAACCAACCCCTCCCCCCCCCCCCCCCCCTGAATTATCGAGCACCAGCCACCACTGTCAGCAACACTGAGATGTGAAAATGGAAAAAGAAAATGGTGAAATAGAAATTTCAAGGAATAAATTGAAGATTTTTGAAGAGCACAGAGCAAATGAAATCTTCCAGTTAGGGTTCACATCTAATTTAACAAAAATCTATCCGGCAGGGTCTGTCAGATTGAAAAAAATAGACTTTGCAGTCTCTAATGACATACAACACCCACAGTGCACTTGGAAGAACAATGAATGATTGGTAGCAAGAAGGACTTTTGTTGAAATTCCACACTGCAGTCTTGAATGATGTGAGGTACCCACAATTAGGGTTGCCACCTCCTCCCTTTAAACCCGAACACATATGAATTATATGGGTTCTGAGGCTAACTGAATGCAGATAAGGCACCAAGTGAGTTTAATTACCACCTTAATCAGCCACAGAACCCGTGTATTGAGGCAGCAACTCTACCCACAATGCACTTGGAGGATCGATCTCAGCATGACTGGTAGCAAGAAAAAGGCACTTTTTTTTTTCATTTAAAAAGAAAAGACCCTCTGTAGTCTTGTTTCAATTTTATTTTATTAAAGTGGGGTGCCCCTTAAAAAAAAAGAAAAAAATTAAAAGTCAGCAGCTACAAATACTGCAGCTGCTGACTTTTAATAATCGGACACTTACCTGTCCCAGGGTCCAGCGATGCGGGGGAGCGAAGCCCCCCTCATTCCCCACTCTGCTCGCAGCGCTGGCATTCCTACTGTGGGCACCCGGCTGTGGCTTCACAGCCGGGCATCCACTGTGCATGCGCCAGCAGCACTGGGCGCCGTGATACACCGCACAGTCATCTGGGACACGTGCCAGATGAATGTGCGGCGCAAGGGAAAGTGATGTCACCAGCCCGGGCATTGAAGAAGGCAGACTACGAGGGACTCCCTAGCAACAGGCATTTAGAGGTGAGTAAAAAATTTTTTTTTTACCCAATTATTTTTTTTATGAATTTTGAGCTATTTTTTTTTTTTTTGGTGTCAACACCACTTTAAGGTTTTCAAATAAAAAAACAAAAAAAAAAAAAATAGAGCTTAAATTTACAATAGTTGAAGAAGTTACATTATAAAAAAAAAACTTTAAGATACGTTGTCTACGTAATGATTACCAAGGGTATATATATATATATATATATATATATATATATATATATAAAGCAAGAAAAAAAGTCAAGGGGAAAAAAATACATTATATATATATATATATATATATATTTATATTTATTTTTTTACCCTTTTTACCTCAACACTTATGCCGCGTACACACGATCGTAATTCTCGTCGGAAAAGCCTTGGCTGGTTTTTTCGCCGGAATTCCGTCAGAATTCCGCTCAAGCTTGTGTTGCCTACACACGGTCACACCAAATTCCGTCAGTCAAGAACGTGGTGACGTACAACTCTACGACAAACTGAGAAAATGAAGTTCAATGCTTCCTGAGCATGCGTCAAATTGTTTCAGAGCATACGTAGGAATTTTTGCACGCCGGAATTGCTAGAGACGGTCGGAATTTCCGACCGAAACTTTTTCCGTTGGGAAAATAGACAACCTTCTGTCAATCTTTTTGCTGGCTGAAAATTCTGCCAGCAATGGTCTGATGGAGCATACACACGGTCGCATTTTCCCATGAAAAGCTCTCATCGGTCTTTTGCTGGCCCCGAATTTCCGATCGTGTGTACGGGGCATTAGTAGGATTAAGCATTCCAATAAGAAATGGGATAGTCTCATGCCGCATACACACGATCGGAATTCTCGTCGGAAGGAGCTCTGATGGTTTTCCCAACGGAATTCCGACGGAATTCGGCTCAAGCTGTCTTGCCTACACACGATCACACCAAATTCCGATCGTTTAGAACGCCGTGACGTACAACACGTACGACGGGACTAGAAAAAGGAAGTTCAATACCAAGTAGCCAATAGCTTCTGTCTCGTAGTTGAATCTGAGCATGCAAGAGTTTTGGCGTGTCGGAATTGCATACACACGATCGGAATTTCCGATAGAACGTTTTTCCCGTCTGGAAAATTGAGAACATGCTATCAATTTTTGGCTTGCGGAAATTCGGACAGCTAAATTCCGATGGAGCATACACACGGTCGCATTTTCCGATGAAAAGTTCTCATCGGTCTCTTTCTGGCCGGAATTCCGATCGTGTGTACGCGGCATTATATTTCACAGTCCGGGGACACATTATTCTTATTGTATTTTTTATTTTTTCTCTTACCGGACTACCCTCTGCAGTCTTTAATGGCATGAAGCACACACAATTCAGTTGGGGGTACATTCACCATGTGACTGGCAGCAGCAAGTGGCACTTTTTATTAAATTCAGAAGAGGTTGGCATGTGTGTATTGCTTCATATAAAGTGCCAGTTTTAATGGCAGCTCCACTTTAAAAGTCACTTTTTATGATAGGGATTTACTAACAAAGGTGTTAATAATGGCATGTAGAAAAAGAGGGATGTTATGAATTTGGAGTTGGATATTTCGAAAAGGGCAATTCTTCAACACCTGCAGATGAAATATAACTGGTGACAAAGTTGGCTGCAGAGTACATTGGTTATATCAGAAATGCGTAGACTCATTTTAACGACTCCAACAGATTGTAAGACTTATTTTCTCCATCAATAATGAGAACTGTCAGCATAGGTGATGGATAGTACTGGTCCCCCGGCTGGTGGAAGTGGGTGGAATTTCTAGGGGGCGGATGGAGTCGTATTGATCGCTCCTGTATAGGGGCTGCAGACGCACCATCGCTCTCTGTCTGCCAGATAAAGATGCTGAGTCACAATGTGTCAGATTCCGGCTGCATCTGTGATGCATTTCAGAAACTGCGGCATCCAAAGGGGGTGGGGGGTTGGGGGCCATTAATAAGTATCTTTACCGATGCACGGCAATAAAAAAAATATATATTTCCTTAATATGGTACAAAGATCAATGATGTACAGGAGACCCCAGCAATCAATCACAGTACTAATTGATATATATTTTTTCTTTCTGTAAAGGGGGGGGGGGGGGGTTGGATCAGCTGGCTGGCAGTTGCAGCAGTAAATCATACATGAGACAGCGACACCCAGGAGCAGTCCAAGCAGGTTTGTCCTGGCAGCAAACAAAAAACAGTTCAATGCAGGAGAACTTTGTACTGCAAGTCCGTAGCAAAAGCAAAATATCTGCTCATCCAAGCTACCAGATAAACCCAGGTCATTACTTGACTAAAAGTTTGCCCCCTAAGGGGTTCCCCAGAACAAACAGGCAGCCATTGTTCTTTTTTTTTTTAGTGTTATGTCAGAACTCAGCCTTTTCACCCAGCGACTGATTTCTACAACAGAGAAAGAGACTTGATCATCAGTCAGATCACATATATGAAGGAGAGAGAGTCACAATCATCAGTCAGATCACATATATAAAGGAGAGAGAGAGAGAGAGTCCTGATCATCAGTCAGATCACATATATAAAGGAGAGAGAGAGTCCTGATCATCAGTCAGATCACATATATAAAGGAGAGAGACCTGATCATCAGTCAGATCACATATATAAAGGAGAGGGAGAGACCCGATCATCAGTCAGATCACATTTATAAAGGAGAGGGAGAGACCCGATCATCAGTCAGATCACATATATAAAGGAGAGGGAGAGACCCGATCATCAGTCAGATCACATATATAAAGGAGAGGGAGAGACCCGATCATCAGTCAGATCACATATATAAAGGAGAGGGAGAGACCCGATCATCAGTCAGATCACATTTATAAAGGAGAGGGAGAGACCCGATCATCAGTCAGATCACATATATAAAGGAGAGGGAGAGACCCGATCATCAGTCAGATCACATATATAAAGGAGAGGGAGAGACCCGATCATCAGTCAGATCACATATATAAAGGAGAGGGAGAGACCCGATCATCAGTCAGATCACATATATAAAGGAGAGGGAGAGACCCGATCATCAGTCAGATCACATATATAAAGGAGAGAGAGAGAGACCCGATCATCAGTCAGATCACATATATAAAGGAGAGAGAGAGACCCGATCATCAGTCAGATCACATATATAAAGGAGAGGGAGAGACCCGATCATCAGTCAGATCACATATATAAAGGAGAGGGAGAGACCCGATCATCAGTCAGATCACATATATAAAGGAGAGGGAGAGACCCGATCATCAGTCAGATCACATATATAAAGGAGAGGGAGAGACCCGATCATCAGTCAGATCACATATATAAAGGAGAGGGAGAGACCCGATCATCAGTCAGATCACATATATATAGGAGAGGGAGAGACCCGATCATCAGTCAGATCACATATATAAAGGAGAGGGAGAGACCGATCATCAGTCAGATCACATATATAAAGGAGAGAGAGAGTCCTGATCATCAATCAGATCACATATATAAAGGAGAGAGAGAGAGCCCCGATCATCAGTCAGATCACATATATAAAGGAGAGAGACCAGATCATCAGTCAGATCACATATATAAAGGAGAGAGAGTCACAATCATCAGTCAGATCACATATATAAAGGAGAGAGAGATATCCGATCATCAGTAGTGATGGCCGAACGGTTTGCTCAGCGGTCGTTTCGCGGCGAATTTCGGCTGTTCGCGGTCCGCCCGTTCGGCGGACTATTAGCGCCGTTCGCCCGGCCGACTTCCGTGTTTACTGTGTAAAAGAACTTTGACCTATGATGACACATCCATCATGGGGTACAGGACAGCCAATTGAGACATTACAGCACATGGACACTTGGACATTCCCCCTAACTTATAAATACACCCGATCCGGCGGCCATTTTACATTCTTTCTTCTGTCACTATAGGGAGAGGTTGCTGTGTGGAGCAGGGAGAGATTACAGTGACCCAAATCGCTAGCTATTTGGTACACAAAAGTTCTTTTCAGGACTGGTATAGGTGTTAGGTGTAGTTCAGGATATAGGTTTGAGGCAGTGCTGTGCTAGTGATTGTTGCAGCAGCCTGAGTGTCTTATGTCAGTTTAGAGAAAGGGACAGGACGGTGTGTGCTGCTGCAGGGAGAGTCAGTTTAATCATTAGCTGTTACTATCAGGTCCACAAAAGTGCTATTCCAGTAACCAGTTATTGTTCCAGCAGCCTCTGTTTTGTCAGTTTATATAGGGACAGGCAGGAAGCTGTGTGTGAGGCAGTGAGGGTCAGTTTAATCAGTAGCTGTTACTATTAGTTCCACAAAGGTTCTTTTCAGGACTGGTATCAGTGGTATGGTAAAAGGCTTGTACACGTATAATATTCTTTCTTCCAAATATAGAAAGAATATTATACTTGACTGCTGCCCTTCTGCTGCAGTCTGCTAATCATTCACAACCCACTTGTTCCACAAAGCTCCTTATAAGGACTGTTAACTTGGTCTGTCTAGGGTGCTACAGTACATAGGGTTGAGTGAGGTACAGTCTGCCATTCTATAAGGACTGGTATCGGTCCACAATACATAGGGTTGAGGTGCACTACTGCTGACCGCTGCCCTATACTGCAGCAGTCCTTCATCGGTATAGGGACTGAGAGTTTTGTCACAGGGTAATTTAAAAAATGACAGGCAGAGGAAGAGGCAGGCCCTTCCGCAGGGGTGGTAGGGGTAGGGCAGGAGCACCAGCCTTGAGCCAAAGTGGGAAGTTGCGAAAGGTGCGTTCAATTACTTTAAAGGACGCACCAGACTTGGTTGAGTGGCTCGCTCAGCCTTACTCTTCTGCACCCTCCTCATCCTCTCGATCTGCACCCTCTTCTTCACTCTCTGCTATGTGCACCCCCAAAGACACTACCACCAACAACACCACCACCACCACCACATACCTTCCGCTTGAGTAACAGGAATTATTTTCCGATCCATATCAAGAGGACATTTCATGTCATATTTCTACTGGGGCTGCTTATTATGAGGGGCTCCCACCATCCCTGTGCTGTGCTGACTTTCTCCTGGGGCTGCTTATTATGAGGGGTTCCCACCATTCCTGTGCTATGCTGACATCCTCCTGGGGCTGCTTATTATGAGGGGCTCCCACCATCCCTGTGCTATGCTGACATCCTCCTGGGGCTGCTTATTATGAGGGGCTCCCACCATCCCTAGTGCTATGCTCATTATGAGGGGCTCCCACCATCCCTGTGCTGTGCTGACTTCCTCCTGGGGCTGCTTATTATGAGGGGCTCCCACCGTCCCTGTGCTATGCTCATTATGAGGGGCTCCCACCATCCCTGTGCTGTGCCGACTTCCTCCTGGGGCTGCTTATTATGAGAGGCTCCCACCGTCCCTGTGCTATGCTGACATCCTCCTGGGGCTGCTTATTATGAGGGGCTCCCACCATCCCTGTGCTATGCTGACATCCTCCTGGGGCTGTACCTCTGCTGTGCATATTTTGAGGTGCTCCCACCATCCCTGTGCTATGCTCATTATGAGGGGCTCCCACCATCCCTGTGCTGTGCTGACTTCCTCCTGGGGCTCCTTACAGTGCAGGTGTCAGTGCTGTATATCACGGTGCTGATGTCAGTGCTCTCTATCACGGTGCTGCTGTCAGTGCTGTATATCACGGTGCTGGTGTGAGTGCTTTATGTCACGCTGCTGATGTCAGTGCTCTCTATCACGGTGCTGCTGTCAGTGCTGTATATCACGGTGCTGGTGTGAGTGCTTTATGTCACGCTGCTGATGTCAGTGCTCTCTATCACGGTGCTGCTGTCAGATGACTCTATCACGGTGCAGGTGTCATTGCTGTATGTCACGCTGCTGATGTCAGTGCTCTCTATCACGGTGCTGCTGTCAGATGACTCTATCACGGTGCAGGTGTCATTGCTGTATGTCACGCTGCTGATGTCAGTGCTCTCTATCACGGTGCTGTTGTCAGATGACTCTATCACGGTGCAGGTGTCATTGCTGTATGTCACGCTGCTGATGTCAGTGCTCTCTATCACGGTGCTGGTGTCAGATCACTCTATCACAGTGCAGGTGTCATTGCTGTATGTCACGCTGCTGATGTCAGTGCTCTCTATCACAGTGCTGCTGTCAGTGCTGCATATCACGGTGCTGGTGTGAGTGCTTTATGTCACGCTGCTGATGTCAGTGCTCTCTATCACGGTGCTGTTGTCAGATCACTCTATCACGGTGCAGGTGTCATTGCTGTATGTCACGCTGCTGATGTCAGTGCTCTCTATCACGGTGCTGGTGTCAGATGACTCTATCACGGTGCAGGTGTCATTGCTGTATGTCACGCTGCTGATGTCAGTGCTCTCTATCACGGTGCTGCTGTCAGTGCTGCATATCACGGTGCTGGTGTGAGTGCTTTATGTCACGCTGCTGATGTCAGTGCTCTCTATCACGGTGCTGTTGTCAGATCACTCTGTCACGGTGCAGGTGTCATTTCTGTATGTCACGCTGCTGGTGATCTCCTGCACCCTCTTCTTTGCCTACCCTGGTCCCTGACCTTCCCTCTCCTCCATTGCCTTCATGCGCTCCACAGTTCTGAATTGTCACAACAATTTCCCATATAAAAATAGGTTTGCAAAGTTCGCCTCCCATTGAAGTCAATGGGGCCCCCCTGCGAACGTTACGGTTCGCAAACTATCGGCCGCGTTCGTGGTCCGCGTTCGCGAAACGTCCCGTCGGAAGTTCGTCCATCACTAACTGACACCACAGACGGCCTCACAGCCACAGATTCTGACGGGACAGAGACACTAGGATCCCCTGGTACAACCTCCACCAGCCCAGATTCTTTTCTATCCAGACGGAAGAATTCCTCCACTAACTCTGGCTTATTGTGCAAAGCCTCAGGGCACCGGCTATAAGGGTGACCAATCTTATCACATAGGTTACATTTAATGATGTTACAGTCCCTTGCCAGGTACCCCAGTTCCTGGCATAAAGAGCACTTCTGTTCTGGACATTTAGAGGAGAAATGTCCCTTGTATAAAAAAAGAATGCTTGTAGTTGTCGATCCCAGATTCACCTCATACATGTGTTATGTCATTGGCCATGTGGTGGGACTATGTTTGCACAGCTATTAAATATTTTGTGGCTGCAAATTTGACCTGTAGGTTTGCAAAGTTCGCCTCCCATTGAAGTCAATGGGGCCCGCCGCGAACGTTACGGTTCGCAAACTATCGGCCGCGTTCGCGGTCCACGTTCGCGAAACGTCCCGTCGGAAGTTCGTCCATCACTAATCATCAGTCAGATCACATATATAAAGGAGAGAGAGATCCCTGATCATCATCAGTCAGATCACATATATAAAGGAGAAAGAGACCCGATCATCAGTCAGATCACATATATAAAGGAGAGAGAGAGTCCTGATCATCAGTCAGATCACATATATAAAGGAGAGAGAGAGTCCTGATCATCAGTCAGATCACATATATAAAGGAGAGAGAGAGTCCTGATCATCAGTCAGATCACATATATAAAGGAGAGAGAGAGACCCGATCATCAGTCAGATCACATATATAAAGGAGAGAGAGAGAGACCCGATCATCAGTCAGATCACATATATAAAGGAGGAGAGAGAGACCCGATCATCAGTCAGATCACATATATAAAGGAGAGAGAGAGAGACCCGATCATCAGTCGGATCACATATATAAAGGAGAGAGAGAGAGACCCGATCATCAGTCAGATCACATATATAAAGGAGAGAGAGAGAGACCCGATCATCAGTCAGATCACATATATAAAGGAGAGAGAGAGAGACCCGATCATCAGTCAGATCACATATATAAAGGAGAGAGAGAGAGACCCGATCATCAGTCAGATCACATATATAAAGGAGAGAGAGAGAGACCCGATCATCAGTCAGATCACATATAAAAAGGAGGAGAGAGAGACCCGATCATCAGTCAGATCACATATATAAAGGAGAGAGAGAGAGAGACCCGATCATCAGTCAGATCACATATATAAAGGAGAGAGAGAGAGAGACCCGATCATCAGTCAGATCACATATATAAAGGAGAGAGAGAGAGACCCGATCATCAGTCAGATCACATATATAAAGGAGAGAGAGAGAGACCCGATCATCAGTCAGATCACATATATAAAGGAGAGAGAGACCCGATCATCAGTCAGATCACATATATAAAGGAGAGAGAGAGAGACCCGATCATCAGTCAGATCACATATATAAAGGAGAGAGAGAGAGACCCGATCATCAGTCAGATCACATATATAAAGGAGGAGAGAGAGACCCGATCATCAGTCAGATCACATATATAAAGGAGACAGAGAGAGACCCGATCATCAGTCAGATCACATATATAAAGGAGAGAGAGAGAGACCCGATCATCAGTCAGATCACATATATAAAGGAGAGAGAGAGAGACCCGATCATCAGTCAGATCACATATATAAAGGAGAGAGAGAGAGACCCGATCATCAGTCAGATCACATATATAAAGGAGAGAGAGAGAGACCCGATCATCAGTCAGATCACATATATAAAGGAGAGAGAGAGAGACCCGATCATCAGTCAGATCACATATAAAAAGGAGGAGAGAGAGACCCGATCATCAGTCAGATCACATATATAAAGGAGAGAGAGAGAGAGACCCGATCATCAGTCAGATCACATATATAAAGGAGAGAGAGAGAGAGACCCGATCATCAGTCAGATCACATATATAAAGGAGAGAGAGAGAGACCCGATCATCAGTCAGATCACATATATAAAGGAGAGAGAGAGAGACCCGATCATCAGTCAGATCACATATATAAAGGAGAGAGAGATCCGATCATCAGTCAGATCACATATTTAAAGGAGAGAGAGAGACCCGATCATCAGTCAGATCACATATATAAAGGAGAGAGAGAGAGACCCGATCATCAGTCAGATCACATATATAAAGGAGGAGAGAGAGACCCGATCATCAGTCAGATCACATATATAAAGGAGAGAGAGAGAGACCCGATCATCAGTCAGATCACATATATAAAGGAGAGAGAGAGAGACCCGATCATCAGTCAGATCACATATATAAAGGAGAGAGAGATAGACCCGATCATCAGTCAGATCACATATATAAAGGAGAGAGAGAGAGACCCGATCATCAGTCAGATCACATATATAAAGGAGAGAGAGAGAGACCCGATCATCAGTCAGATCACATATATAAAGGAGAGAGAGAGAGACCCGATCATCAGTCAGATCACATATAAAAAGGAGGAGAGAGAGACCCGATCATCAGTCAGATCACATATATAAAGGAGAGAGAGAGAGAGAGACCCGATCATCAGTCAGATCACATATATAAAGGAGAGAGAGAGAGAGACCCGATCATCAGTCAGATCACATATATAAAGGAGAGAGAGAGAGACCCGATCATCAGTCAGATCACATATATAAAGGAGAGAGAGAGAGACCCGATCATCAGTCAGATCACATATATAAAGGAGAGAGAGATCCGATCATCAGTCAGATCACATATATAAAGGAGAGAGAGAGATCCGATCTTCAGTCAGATCACATATATAAAGGAGAGAGAGACCCGATCATCAGTCAGATCACATATATAAAGGAGAGAGAGAGAGACCCGATCATCAGTCAGATCACATATATAAAGGAGAGAGAGAGACCCGATCATCAGTCAGATCACATATATAAAGGAGAGAGAGAGAGAGACCCGATCATCAGTCAGATCACATATATAAAGGAGAGAGAGAGAGACCCGATCATCAGTCAGATCACATATATAAAGGAGAGAGAGAGAGACCCGATCATCAGTCAGATCACATATATAAAGGAGAGAGAGAGATCCGATCTTCAGTCAGATCACATATATAAAGGAGAGAGAGAGAGAGAGAGAGAGTCCTGATCATCAGTCAGATCACATATATAAAGGAGAGAGAGAGAGACCCGATCATCAGTCAGATCACATATATAAAGGAGAGAGAGAGAGACCCGATCATCAGTCAGATCACATATATAAAGGAGAGAGAGAGAGACCCGATCATCAGTCAGATCACATATATAAAGGAGAGAGAGAGAGACCCGATCATCAGTCAGATCACATATATAAAGGAGAGAGAGAGACCCGATCATCAGTCAGATCACATGTATAAAGGAGAGAGACCCGATCATCAGTCAGATCACATATATAAAGGAGAGAGAGAGAGACCCGATCATCAGTCAGATCACATATATAAAGGAGAGAGAGAGACCCGATCATCAGTCAGATCACACATATAAAGGAGAGAGAGAGAGAGAGAGAGAGTCCTGATCATCAGTCAGATCACATATATAAAGGAGAGAGAGAGTCCTGATCATCAGTCAGATCACATATATAAAGGAGAGAGAGAGACCCGATCATCAGTCAGATCACATATATAAAGGAGAGAGAGAGAGACCCGATCATCAGTCAGATCACATATATAAAGGAGGAGAGAGAGAGACCCGATCATCAGTCAGATCACATATATAAAGGAGAGACAGAGAGAGAGACCCGATCATCAGTCAGATCACATATATAAAGGAGAGAGAGAGAGACCCGATCATCAGTCAGATCACATATATAAAGGAGAGAGAGAGACCCGATCATCAGTCAGATCACATATATAAAGGAGAAAGAGAGAGACCCGATCATCAGTCAGATCACATATATAAAGGAGAGAGAGAGAGAGAGACCCGATCATCAGTCAGATCACATATACAAAGGAGAGAGAGCGAGACCCGATCATCAGTCAGATCACATATATAAAGGAGAGAGAGAGAGACCCGATCATCAGTCAGATCACATATATAAAGGAGAGAGAGATCCGATCATCAGTCAGATCACATATATAAAGGAGGAGAGAGAGAAACCCGATCATCAGTCAGATCACATATATAAAGGAGAGAGAGAGAGAGACCCGATCATCAGTCAGATCACATATATAAAGGAGGAGAGAGAGAAACCCGATCATCAGTCAGAACACATATATAAAGGAGAGAGAGAGAGAGACCCAATCATCAGTCAGATCACATATATAAAGGAGAGAGAGAGACCCGATCATCAGTCAGATTACATATATAAAGGAGAGAGAGAGAGAGACCCGATCATCAGTCAGATCACATATATAAAGGAGAGAGAGAGACCCGATCATCAGTCAGATCACATATATAAAGGAGAGAGAGAGAGACCCGATCATCAGTCAGATCACATATATAAAGGAGAGAGAGAGAGACCCGATCATCAGTCAGATCACATATATAAAGGAGAGAGAGAGACCCGATCATCAGTCAGATCACATATATAAAGGAGAGAGAGAGAGAGACCCGATCATCAGTCAGATCACATATATAAAGGAGGAGAGAAAGACTCGATCATCAGTCAGATCACATATATAAAGGACAGACCCGATCATCAGTCAGATCACATATATAAAGGACAGACCCGATCATCAGTCAGATCACATATATAAAGGACAGACCCGATCATCAGTCAGATCACATATATAAAGGACAGACCCGATCATCAGTCAGATCACATATATAAAGGAGAGAGAGAGATCCCTGATCATCAGTCAGATCACATATATAAAGGACAGACCCGATCATCAGTCAGATCACATATATAAAGGAGAGAGAGAGACCCGATCATCAGTCAGATCACATATATAAAGGAGAGAGAGAGAGAGAGAGACCCGATCATTAGTCAGATCACATATATAAAGGAGAGAGAGAGACCCGATCATCAGTCAGATCACATATATAAAGGAGAGAGAGAGAGACCCGATCATCAGTCAGATCACATATATAAAGGAGAGAGAGAGAGAGAGATCCGATCATCAGTCAGATCACATATATAAAGGAGGAGAGAAAGACTCGATCATCAGTCAGATCACATATATAAAGGACAGACCCGATCATCAGTCAGATCACATATATAAAGGATAGACCCGATCATCAGTCAGATCACATATATAAAGGACAGACCCGATCATCAGTCAGATCACATATATAAAGGACAGACCCGATCATCAGTCAGATCACATATATAAAGGACAGACCCGATCATCAGTCAGATCACATATATAAAGGAGAGAGAGAGATCCCTGATCATCTGTCAGATCACATATATAAAGGACAGACCCGATCATCAGTCAGATCACATATATAAAGGAGAGATCCCCGATCATCAGTCAGATCACATATATAAAGGACAGACCCGATCATCAGTCAGATCACATATATAAAGGAGAGAGAGAGATCCCTGATCATCAGTCAGATCACATATATAAAGGACAGACCCGATCATCAGTCAGATCACATATATAAAGGAGAGATCCCCGATCATCAGTCAGATCACATATATAAAGGAGAGATCCCCGATCATCAGTGAGATCTGGGGTGGCTTGGGAGGCGCTTTACAGGTGCTATTTTTAGTGCTAAAACACCTGAAAAGCACCTCAATTTGAAAGGGGTCATAGAGAGCTACAAAGTAACATTATTTAGACAGGAGAAGGGGGAGATACAAAGTAACACTGTTGATAAACATTGATCAGACAGGAGATGGAGAGGAACAAAGTAACATTATTTAGACAGGAGATACAAAGTAACATTGTTTATAAACATTGATCAGACTGGAGATAGAGAGATACAAAGTAACATTGTTGATAAACATTGATCAGACAGGAGATAACTAGAGAGTAACATTTATTATAAACATTGATCAGATAGGAGATTTAGCTTGGAGTAGAGGTGAAGGGAAGTCAGTGGATCAGTTGGCAGAGAGGGGTGATGGACACTGAGGGCTCATTTACACTTGCTTAAAAACAAGGCTTCGGACATGCTTTTTTAAAGCTCTCTGAACCCCAGTCAAAGCTCCTGTAACTAAATAAAATGGTTAGCTTACATTCCTGTTTACACCTTGCTTTTGCTTTGCTTCAAAAATGTTACCCCATGTCGCTTTAGTGGAGCTTCAAAGCATCTTCAAAGCCTCCATAGAAGTCTATGGCAAAGCTCGATTGAAGCACTTGCAGCTTTTGAGAGGCTTTAATCCAAGCTTCAAAAATGCACTACCCGAAGTATCACCAAAGCATCAAAAACACATTAAAAAAGCATGTTGAAGAGGTAGGCGCTTTAATGTGTGTTGAAGTCGAAGCGAGTGTAAATGAGCCCTTAAAGTGGTTGTAAACCTAGTTACACCACTTTTACCTACAGGTAAGCTTATAATGAGGCTTATCTGTAGGTACTGGAAATATCTCCTATATTGCGGCCACCAGCGGGGACATCGCGGGCTTTGTTTCCTGGTAAATGCAACATAATGGGCTAGTATGTGATGCGATGCATATTAGCCCATTATGCTTTTACTTTGCAGGGTAAAAAAGAGTAAGTAAAACCCATCAGGGTTTACTTCCTCTTTAATGTTTGGTGTTGTAGCTCAGGGCAGAGGTGAAGGTGGTGGGTATAGAGGTTGGTGATGTAGCTCGGAGCAGAGGTGAAGGGAAGCCAATGGAGGGAGTGGCAAGGGGGGTGGTAGACATTGAGCAGTTGGTGATGTAACTCAGAACAGAGGTGAAGGTGGTGGGTATAGAGGTTGGTGATGTAGCTCGGAGCAGAGGTGAAGGGAAGCCAATGGAGGGAGTGGCAAAGGGGATGGTAGACACTGAGCGGTTGGTGATGTAACTCAGAACAGAGGTGAAGGTGGTGGGTATAGAGGTTGGTGATGTAGCTCGGGTGATGAGGTAAAAGGAAGCCAATGGAGGGATTGGCAGAGGGGGTGGAAGACACTGAATCGTTGGTGATGTAGCTCAGAGAAGAGGTGAAGGGAAGTAAGAGGTGGGGATTGGCAGAGGAGTGTGGTGGATACTGAGAGGTTGGTGATGTAGTTTGGGGAAAATGTGTAGAGGAGTCAATGAAGGGATTGGCAGAGAGAGGTGGAGGACACTGAGCATTTGGTGATGTAGCTCACAGCAGAGGTGAAAGGAAGTCAATGGAGGGATTGGCAGAGTGCGGGGTGGGGTGTGGACACCGAGTGGTTGGTGATATACAGTAGCTCCAAGTAAAGGTGAAGGGAAGTCAGCAGAGGAATTGGCAGAGAGGGCTGGTTGGTGATGTAGCTCGTGGCAGAGGTGAAGGGAAGTCAACAGAGGGATTGGCAGATAGAGGGGAGGGATACTGAATGTTTAGTGTTGCCATGTGGAGCAGAGGTGAAGGGAAATCAATGGGGGTATTGGCAGAGAGGAGTGGTGGACACTGAGTGGTTGGTGATGGCGCTTGGGACAGAGATGGAGGGAAGCTGGTGGAGCGATTGGCAGAGAGGGGTGATGGACACTTAAAGTGGTTGTAAACCCTTACAACACACTTTGACCTACAGGTAAGCCTAGATTAAGGCTTACCTGTAGGTCCAAGAAATATCTCCTAAACCTATACGGTGACAGTGGCGCGCAGGCGCACTGAGCGCGGCATTTCCAACGACGGAGCTGCCACGCGTGTCGGCTCCCGTGCGCATGCACGGGAGTGACGTCATCGCGGCTTCGCCAAATGACAGCGGCGGAGCTGCGAGACCCCACCGAGAAGATGGATGCGCCGGACTACAGGGGACAGCGGTGACTTCGCTGGCTCCTGTGTCAGGTAAGGGACACATAATGGACTACTATGCGATGTGATGCGATGCATAGTAGTCCATTATGCTTTGCCTTTGCAGGGAATGAAAGAGGAAGTAAACTCATCAGGGTTTACTTCCTCTCTAATGTTTGGTGTTGTATTTCAGGGCAGAGATAAAGGTGGTGGGTATAGAGGTTGGTGATGTAGCTTGGAGCAGAGGCGCAGGGAAGTAAGTGGTGGGGATCGGCAGAGAAAGGTGATGGATACTGAGAGGTTGGTGATATATTGTGGTGCAAAGGTGTAGAGGAGTCAATGAACAGATTGGCAGAGAGAGGTGAAGGTCACTGAACATTTGGTGATGAAGCTCACAGCAGAGGTGAGGGGAAATCAATGGAGGGATTGGCAGAGTGCGGGGTGGAGTGAGGACAGGGCCGATCCTGGGCGGGTGCACGGGGTGCACCACGCCCAAGCGCCGCAAGCTGAGGAGGGGGGGGGGCACCAATGCTCAAGCTCAGCCTCCCTGGGACTGGCGTCGTGTCACTTTAAGTTTCTATGGCACGCGGTGGTGCCCAGGATCGGCCCTGGGTGTGGACACTGAGTGGTTGGTGAAGTTGCTAGTGGCAGAGGTGAAGGGAAGCCAGTGGAGGGATTGGCAGAGTGGGGTAGTGGACACTGAGCGGTTGGTGATGTAGCTTGGAGGAGAGGTGAAGGGAAGCCAGTGGAGGGATTGGCAGAGTGGGGTAGTGGACACTGAGCGGTTGGTGATGTAGCTTGGAGGAGAGGTGAAGGGAAGCCAGTGGAGGGATTGGCAGAGTGGGGTAGTGGACACTGAGCGGTTGGTGATGTAGCTTGGAGGAGAGGTGAAGGGAAGCCAGTGGAGGGATTGGCAGAGTGGGGTAGTGGACACTGAGCGGTTGGTGATGTAGCTTGGAGGAGAGGTGAAGGGAAGCCAGTGGAGGGATTGGCAGAGTGGGGTAGTGGACACTGAGCGGTTGGTGATGTAGCTTAGAGGAGAGGTGAAGGGAATCCAAAAGGGCGATTGGGATAGGGGTGGTGATGTAGTTAGGGGCAGAGATGGAGGGGAGCTGGTGGAGGGATTGGCAGAGAGGGGTGACAGACATTTAGTGGGGTGGATGAGTCTGGCAGCAATATATTGACACAGCAGAAAAGCTAAAAATTAACTTTTAGAAGAATCCAGAGGTGAACTGAAGACTGTTTGTATGTGTTTCTCGGCTTTGTTCTTTAATCAAACCCGCAAAGCTCCAGGCTTTTGGCGCCTTTGTCTGTGGCTTTGGTGACATTTGCTAATCTCGCTCACATGCAGAGCTGTAAAATATTTAGCAGCCCCCTCCCCCCTCTATCCTGGTGGGCTCACCCTGTACCCCCCCCCACCAAGGAACCAATATCCATGGAGGGTGACCTTTCCAGGCCGCGCGCCATCGGGGTGCGGCACAGCCAGCGCTGGTAATCACAGCACCTGGCAGTAAGACGCTTTGAAACAATCATTTATTTATAAATGGCAGGACGTCTCCTACAGGTGGCTGAGAATCCAGTAATTAACATTGTGCTTAATCGCACGGAGGCGAGAGAACGCAGGATTAACCCCGAAGACATGAGCCAACACCGAGACCGCAATATGTGCACAAGACCCTCCACTCCCCTTGGATTGGTATGCTTTATTTAAAGTGGACCTGTCATCATGCATATTTTCATTTAAAAATTGAATGAAAACAAGTGTGGCGCTACTTCGTATAAATAATAAAAAAAAAAAAAATATATATATATATATATATATATATATATATATATATATATACAGTATCTCACAAAAGTGAGTACACCCCTCACATTTTTGTAAATCTTTTCATGTGACAACACTGAAGAAATGACACTTGTCTACAATGTAAAGTAGTGAGTGTACAGCTTGTATAACGGTGTAAATTTTCTGTCCCCTCAAAATAACTCAACACACAGCCATTAATGTCTAAACCGCTGGCAACAAAAGTGAGTACACCCCCTAAGTGAAAATGTCCAAATTGGGCCCAACGTGTCAATATTTTGTGTGGCCGCCATTATTTTCCAGCACTGCCTTCACCCTCTTGGGGCATGGAGGTCACCAGAGCTTCACAGGTTGGCAATGGAGTCCTCTTCTCCTCCTCCATGATGACATCACGGAGCTGGTAGATGTTGGAGATCTTGCGCTCCTCCACCTTCCGTTTGAGGATGTCCCACAGATGCTCAATAGGGTTTAGGTCTGGAGACATGCTTGGCCAGTCCATCACCTTTACCCTCAGCTTCTTTAGCAAGGCATTGGTCATCTTGGAGGTGTGTTTGGGGTCGTTATCGTGTTGGAATACTTCCCTGCGGCCCAGTCTCTGAAGGGAGAGGATCATGCTCTGCTTCAGTATGTCACAGTACATGTTGGCATTCATGGTTCCCTCAATGATCTGTAGCCCCCCAGTGCCGGCAGCACTCATGCAGCCCCAGACCATGACACTCCCACCACCATGCTTGACTGTAGACAAGACACACTTGTCTTTGTCCTCCTCACCTGGTTGCCCCCACACACGCCTGACACCATCTGAACCAAATAAGTTTATCATGGTCTCATCAGACCACAGGACAGGGTTCCAGTAATTTATGTCCTTAGTCTGCTTGTCTACAGCAAACTGTTTGCGGGTTTTTTGTGCATCATCTTTAGAAGAGGCTTCCTTCTGGGACGACAGCCATGCAAACCAATTTGATGCAGTGTGCGGCGTATGGTCTGAGCACTGAAAGGCTGACCCCCCACCCCTTCAACCTCTGCAGAAATGCTGGCAGCACTCATATGTCTATTTCCCAAAGACAACCTCTGGATATATCGCTGAGCACGTGACCTCAACTTCTTTGGTGGACCATGGCGAGGTCTGTTCTGAGTGGAACCTGTCCTGTTACACCGCTGTATGGTCTTGGCCACCGTGCTGCTGCTCAGTTTCAGGGTCTTGCCAATCTTCTTATAGCCTAGGCCATCTTTATGTAGAGCAAAAATTCTTTTTTTCAGATCCTCAGAGAGTGTTTTGCCATGAGGTGCCATGTTGAACTTCCAGTGACCAGTATGAGAGAGTGAGAGCGATAACGCCAAATTTAACACACCTGCTCCCCATTCACACCTGAGACCTTGCAACACTAACGAGTCATATGACACCGGGGAGGGAAAATGGCTAATTGGGCTCAATTTGGATATTTTCACTTAGGGGTGTACTCACTTGTTGCCAGCGGTTTAGACATTAATGGCTGTGTGTTGAGTTATTTTGAGGGGACAGCAAATTTACACTGTTATACAAGCTGGACACTCTGTCAGGGCTGGCTTAGTCCTTCCTCCTCTGGGCTGGCCGCTCAGCTGTTGGCTAATTGCCAGCTCTCTTCTCTTTCCACAGTTACCAGCTGTTCCCGATGATGCTCGTCTGACCTGCCTATTTAAAGCCTTCAAGCTCACTCTTTCCTTTGCCTTCACGTTGGTCACATCACAAGGAACCATCTCCTGCTGTTTGTTTCAAGACTGGCTTGCTGACATCCCTCCTGGCTTCTTATCCTGCTTGCGGTTGCTCTCCTTGGATCCCTGACTTCTGGACTGGCTGATTACCCGATCTGGTTTATGAACTTTGGACTGGCTGACTACCCGATCTGGCTACTGGACTCTGGTTCCTGACACACTCGCTACTTTATATTTTAGCAAAGTAGCATGGTGATGTCACCCGGTGGCCCTGCCCCTTATGACATCACCACCCGGGGCATGCTGGGACTGTGCCGTCATAAGGGGTGGGGCCACCGGGTGACATCACCCAGTGACCCCGCCCCATGCCTATATAAGTCGTTGCGCACCGTGTACACAGCATTACAGCGGGAGAGAGCGTGTCAACATCGGAAGAAGAGAAGAGGGAAGAAGACTACAGAAGAGACCGGGCCACTGCTAGCAAAAGAGCGGCAAATAAGCAGAAGATAGTGGAGGAGCCCGGGAGAAGAATCGGAGAGCAGAAGAAGAATCGGAGAGCGGGAAAAGAATCGGAGAGCGGGAGAAGAGGCCGGATAGCGGGAGAAGAAATGGAGACCGGGAGAGAAGGCCGGAGAGTGGGAGAAGAGGCTAGAGAGAGCGGAGGAGTCGGAAGAGACCCCAGAGCTGCCTAATAAACTACTTTAAAAACCTGTCTAATGTGTTTTTTTATTGACTTTCTTCCCCCAGGTGAATGGGTAGGGGTATGATGTACCCCATACTTATTCACATAGGGTGGGGGCTGGGATCTGGGGGCCATCTTATTAAAGGGGGCTTCCGGATTCCAATAAGCCCTCCCTCCCGCAGACCCTGACAACCAACGGCCAGGGTTGTCGAGAAGAGACCCTTGTCCTCATCAACATGGGGACAAGGTGCTTTGGGGTGGGGGGGGCCTGCAGAGCGCCCCCCTTCCCCTAAGCACTTGCCCCCCCATGTTGAGGGCACGCGGCCTGGTAGAGTTCGGGGGGGCACTCGCTCTTCCCCACTTGACCGTATGGGCTGCGTGCTCAGATAAGGGTCTGGTATGGACCTTGGGGGGACCCGCGTGCCGTTTTTTCGACATAGGGGGTTCCCCTTAAAATCCATACCAGGCGATGGGGCTGGCAAGGTGTCAATCTTGCCGATTAAAGCGACCTGATTGACTTCCTTTTCTAGTCCCATCGTAACTCATCATGTTCAAAATGAACGGACTTTAGTCCGTGTGTTTGCAAGTCCGTTCATTTGGAAGTCCGCCGGAACTCCGTCGGAAGACCGGCGGACCTAGTCTGCCGGGAAGTCCTGTCATGTGTGGGCAAGTTCGTCAGGACTCCGCCGGAAGTCCGTCAGGAAGTCCGTTGGACCTAGTCTGATCTGCTGGTCCAGATCTCAAATTTCGTTTGTCGGAAATTGTCCGATGGAAAATATCCGGTGGAGCCTACACACGGTCGAAATTTCCGGCAACAAGCTCCCGTTGAACATTTCCCGTGGGAAAATCTGATCATGTGTACGCGGCATAAGTCTTTTGACTAAAATGCCATTTTAGTTTTAGTCGTATTTTAGTCATCTCAGTTGTTTTAGTCGTATTTTAGTCTACTAAAATAGTATTCATTTAGTCGACTAAAAATGTTTTAGTCGTTTTAGTAGACTAAATTAACACAGATTTTGTTGCATTTGTTGCTTATTTTTTTCACGCAACAAATGGGTGTTTGTTTGTTTTTTTGCTGCATTTGTATTGCAATTAACAATGAATGGCAACACAAGTGTGACAGGTGGTTTCTGCAAATTCCATAAATATGTGCGGAAATCGCGTGCTTTTACGCGCACTCACGAAATGCTAAAAGTCTGAATAAATATCTCAGGATCTGTGTACATTTCTGTGTTTCTATCTGATACAATGTATAATTTTGATATAAAGTAACATTCTTCTTCACTGTGCTGATCCTTTATAGCTGTTGGCGGTGAAGCGGCGGACGGTCCCGTCCAGGACGGGGTTAAGCGGTGACAGCAGCAGGAATCTGACTTGTGTTTGAAGTTTAGTGCGGATTCCATGTGTCAGAACCGCTGGGCAGATGTGCGATTAGAGGCTGTGATAGGCTGAGAAGTGAACACTCCCCTCCCCTCCCCCTCCACCCTCTGCTTAATGGGCCCATCCAAAGTGCAACCGAAGCCTGCAAAGCTTCAAGGGTCAGAGAGGACAGCAAGAGAGCCCAGATCGTTCATCATTCCTATCATCATCATCATCCTTGTACTCTTCTCTTTATCCATCTAAAGTTCCATTCACATCTATGCATGTTGCTTTTGAGTGTCTCTGCAGTGCTTTTTGCCGTGCTTCCTACGTTTTTAGACGTGTAATTTTGCCACGTTTTTTATACATTTTACATTTTTTTATGCTTTTTTTCTTTTTATTTGGCCAATTTGTTGTTGGGCAGATGAAATAATCCAAAATGCATCAAAAACGCGCTAAAAACGCACTACGCACGCACTATCCCTAAAATGTCCCCTCTTGCACCCCCCCCATTCAAATTTCCCCTCCTAGCTCAAATCTTCTACCCCACAAATGTCCCCTCTTGAACACATCCCCCCCCCCCCACACTTCAAATTTCTCTCTCCCAGCACATATTCCCCAAATTTCCCCTCCTAGCACAAATCTTCTATCCCTAAAATGTGCCCTCTTGCACACATTTTCTCCCCTCCCCCACTTCAAATTTCCCCCCTCCAGCACAAATTCCCCAAATTTACCCTCCAATCACAAATCTTCTACCCCTAAAATGTCCCCTCTTGCACACCCCCCCCCCCAATCCACTTAAAATGTTCCTCTCCCAGCACATATTCCCCAAAATTCCCCCTCCTATGACAAATCGTCTACCCTTAAAATGTTCCCTCTTGCACACCCCCCCCCCCCCCCCCACTTCAAATTTTTCCTCTCCCAGCACATTTTCCCCAAAATTCCCCCTCCTAGCACAAATCTTCTACCCTAAAATGTCCCCTCTTGCACACATTTCCCCCCCCCCCCCATTTCATATTTCTCTCTTCCACTACAATTTCCCCAAAATTCCCCTCCTAGCACAAATCTTCTACCCATAAAATGTCCCCTCTTGCACACATTTTCTCCCCCCCCCCCCCAACTTCAAATGTCCCCCTTCCACTACAAATTCCCCAAAATTCCCCTCCGTGCACAAATCTTTTACCCCTAAAATGTCCCATCTTGCACCTCCCCCCCCCCCCTCCACTTCAAATTTCCCTCTCCCAGCACATATTCCCCAAAATTGCCCCTCCTATCACAAATCTTCTACCCCTAAAATGTCCCCTCTTGCACAGATTCCCCCCCCCCCCCCCCCACTTCAAATTTTCCTCTCCCAGCACATATTCCCCAAAATTCCCCCTCCTATCACAAATCTTCTACTCCTAAATTGTCCCCTTTTGCACACATTCCCCCCCCCCACTTCAAATTTTCCCCTTCCAGGGCAAATTACCCAAATTACCCCTCCTAGCACAAATCTTCTACCCTAAAATGTTCCCTCTTGCACACATTTTCTCTCCCCCCCACTTCCAGCACAAATTCCCCAAATTTACCCTTCTAGCACAAATCTACCCCTAAAATGTCCCCTCTTGCACACATTCCCCCCCCCCCCCCACTTCAAATTTCCCCCTTCCAGGGCAAATTCCCCAAATTCCCCCTCCTATCACAAATCTTCTACTCCTAAATCGTCCCCTTTTGCACACATTCCCCCCCCCCACTTCAAATTTTCCCCTTCCAGGGCAAATTCCCCAAATTACCCCTCCTAGCACAAATCTTCTACCCTAAAATGTTCCCTCTTGCACACATTTTCTCTCCCCCCCCCCCCCACTTCCAGCACAAATTCCCCAAATTTACCCTTCTAGCACGAATCTACCCCTAAAATGTCCCCTCTTGCACACATTCCCCCCCCCCCCCCACTTCAATTTTCCCCCTTCCAGGGCAAGTTCCCCAAATTTCCCCTCCTAGCACAAATCTTCTACCCCTAAAATGTCCCCTCTTGCACACATTTTCTCCCCCCCCCCCCCACTTCAAATTTCCCCCTTCCAGCACAAATTCCCTAAAATTCCCCTCCTAGCACAAATCTTCTACCCCTAAAATGTTCCCTCTTGCACACATTTTCTCCCCCAACTTCAAATTTCCCCCATCCAGCACAAATCCCCTCTCCCTCAATCTCTTTGCGGCGTCCGCCCACCTCGCATGATACTACAGTGCCCAGGGCAGCTTCCCCTCCTGCCCACCCCCTTGTCCTGGCTACATTCACAAGACCTGCATGCCAAAAATTATACGTGTCCTGAGTGCTTTGTGCCGGCCAAACCCTGCATTCTTACAATGCAAAGCATGGTTTACTTTTTAAACTTTATTGAAATGCCAACATGATGTTTCATTCTTGTCTAGCTACTGTGGCGGAGCTGTAGCACGGTGACTGGCACCGACATCGGGTGAGCGATGGTGCACTGTGGAAACATGCAGCATGTCTGCATTGTTCTGCGTTGCACTGTAACCCACCTAAAGGCAGCATTGCGGTGTGAACAGGGCGCATAGAAAACCATTGCCCTTGGGGTGACTGGCGTTGATCTAGTGCAGAAAAACGACAATCCCCACACATAGCAATCTATGTAAAAAAAAAAAAGAAAGCAATTGGCAGACATTTTAACCGTTCACCTGGGCGTCACGAATGGCTGCCGTATTGTTTGTAATTAGAGATGGCCTTGCGGTTCGCGATTCGCCAAACCGGCAGACTTCTGGCGCTGTTCGCGGTGGACATATTCGTTTACATTGTGAAGAACTTTGACTCATGACACATCCAACATGGGGTACAGGACAGTCAATTGAGACATTTCAGCACATGGACAATTGGACATTCCCCCTAACTTATAAATAGACCTGATCTGGCGGCCATTTTACATTCTGTCTTTTGTAAGTGTAGGGACAGGACACTGTGTGGAGCAGGGACAGTCAGTCTAATCACTAGCTATTACTATTAGGTTCAGAAAAGTCCTTTTAAGGACTGGTATAGGTGTACAGTATATAGGGTTGTAATACACTTATTATATACTTTCTTTCAAATATAGAAAGCATATTATAGTGCACTGCATGCAGTGCTGCTGACCGATTCTGCAGCTGTCGTTTCTCAGTGTAGGGACAGTTTGGTTTTGGAGCAGGCACAGTCTGCAATTCACTAGCTACTAGGGCCACAAAGGTCCTTTTAAGGACTGGTATAGGTGTACAGTATATAGGGTTGTAATACACGTATAATATACTTTCTTTCAAATATAGAAAGCATATTATAGTGCACTGCATGCAGTGCTGCTGACCGATTCTGCAGCTGTCGTTTCTCAGTGTAGGGACAGTTTGGTGTTTGGAGCAGGGACAGTCTGCAATTCACTAGCTACTAGCTAGCTACTATTAGGTCCACAAAGGTCCTTTTAAGGACTGGTATAGGTGTATTATTTGGTGTGCAGTATATAGGGGTGTAATACACGTATAAAATACTTGCACATATAGAAAGCATAGTATAGTGCATTTCCACTGTGCAGCATTGTGACTGCTGAGCGGTTCTGCAGCGATACTACAAAGAGTGACAAACGCAATTAGAACACATATACTGCACTTCTCTGGAGACTTTTGTCACAGGGTCATTTAAAAAATGACAGGCAGAGGAAGAGGCAGGCCCTTCCGCAGGGGTGGTAGGGGTAGGGTAGGAGCAACAGACTTGAGCCAAAGTGGCAAATTGCAGAAGTGCTCTCTATCTCGGTGCTGGTGTCAGTGCTCTCTATCTCGGTGCTGGTGTCAGTGCTCTCTATCTCGGTGCTGGTGTCAGTGCTCTCTATCTCGGTGCTGGTGTCAGTGCTCTCTATCACGGTGCTGGTGTCAGTGCTCTCTATCACGGTGCTGGTGTCAGTGCTCTCTATCTCGGTGCTGGTGTCAGTGCTCTCTCTATCTCGGTGCTGGTGTCAGTGCTCTCTCTATCTCGGTGCTGGTGTCAGTGCTCTCTCTATCTCGGTGCTGGTGTCAGTGCTCTCTCTATCTCGGTGCTGGTGTCAGTGCTCTCTCTCTATCTCGGTGCTGGTGTGGTGTCAGTGCTCTCTATCTCGGTGCTGGTGTGGTCTCAGTGCTCTCTATCACGGTGCTGGTGTCAGTGCTCTCTATCACGGTGCTGGTGTCAGTGCTCTCTATCACGGTGCTGGTGTCAGTGCTCTCTATCACGGTGCTGGTGTCAGTGCTCTCTCTCTATCTCTGTGCTGGTGTCAGTGCTCTCTATCTCAGTGCTGGTGTGGTGTCAGTGCTCTCTATCTTGGTGCTGGTGTGGTGTCAGTGCTCTCTATCTCGGTGCTGGTGTCAGTGTTCTCTATCACGGTGCTGGTGTCAGTGCTCTCTATCACGGTGCTGGTGTCAGTGCTCTCTCTCTATCTCAGTGCTGGTGTCAGTGCTCTCTCTCTCTATCTCGGTGCCGGTGTGGTGTCAGTGCTCTCTATCTCAGTGCTGGTGTGGTCTCAGTGCTCTCTATCATGGTGCTTGTGTCAGTGTTCTCTATCTCGGTGCTGGTGTCAGTGCTCTCTATCACGGTGCTGGTGTGGTGTCAGTGTTCTCTATCTTGGTGCTGGTGTCAGTGCTCTCTATCACGGTGCTGGTGTCAGTGCTCAGTCTCTATCGCGGTGCTGGTTTCAGACAGTGAGGGAGATAGCAGCGGAGAAGTCAATCAGCAGACAGTGCCAGCACCATGGCTGAGGATCAGCACTAGACTGGCACCTCCAGACCACCGCAGTGGAGCCCTGCATAGGTGGGGGTAAGGGCCGGGCAGAGGGAGGGGCTCAAGCACAGGTTGGCACACTGGGACACTGGCACAGGACTGCGCTGCCCTGACTGTGGCACTGATCATCTCCTACACCCCCTTCATAGCCTGGCCTGACCTTGCCTCCCCTCCATGGCCTTCATGCGCTCCTGAATCGACAAAATTTCACAGATAAAAAAAAGAATACTTGTCGTTGTCGATCCCATATTCACTTCATACTTTTGTTATGTCAGTGCCCATGTTGTGGGTCTATGTGTGCACAGCTAGTAAGTATTTTGTGGCTGAAAATATGACTTTTGGCCACGTTCGCGGTTCGCGTTCGCGAAGCGTCTCTTTGGAAGTTCGTCCATCACTATTTGTAATATATGTAACTCCTGTGACCGTCAGCGCCATCTAGTGGCCATAATGCGGTGTACTTTTTTTTGTTTTTTTAATGACCACTAGATGGAGCTGTAGATCATAGGACATAACTATATTACAAACAATGCTGCAAAATCAATATGTGTGTGGGTTTAAAGGGATGAAGTGGCAACCATAAGAATGGAACAAAAATTATTGTAATGTGTGTAAGCTGTCCTGATTAACACTTGGAAACATTGTTATGCTGACGAACTATAAGTCGCAGTACGTTCAACAATTTCCCTTTGGGAATATTGAAGTATTCTGAATCTGGCTATCTTCCTGTATGTACTAAGCAGCCTCAGAATACATGGCAGGCCATGCCCCTTAATCCAATGCACCCGGCCCCTAATCTACATACAAGGCACCGGATACATGGATTCCAATGGGGTTTTATTTTTTTCTAAGCACATGATTAGAGCCTAGGCTCTAATTGGCTTCAAAAAGGGGTGGGCTCGGGGCGCAGAGCACAGCGCCCTGATCCCACCCAGTTCTGTGACATTAACAAACTAATATTCGCTAATTTCTTCCTGTTTCTTCTCCTGGCCAATCAGGAAGCGATGGAGCACCAGCCGCCACTGCAACCTCCTATAATACATTTTAACCAGTTGGGAACCAGCCGCCGCAGTCGGCAGGTTGGCTCCCCTGGGCGCATCGCCGTAGCTATACGTCGGACACTTTAAATGCACTAGGGGGGGGGTTCATGCAAACGCGATGACGGAGCTGATGCGCATGGCTCCCCTGGGCGTATCGCCGTAGCTGTACGTCGGACACTTTAAATGCACTAGGGGGGGTTCACGCGAGCGCGACGATGGAGCTGATGCGCGTGCCTGGCGGCCACGATGTCCGCCGCGCACCCACGATCGCTCCTGAGAGAGACAGAACAGAGATCTGTCAATGTAAACAGACAGATCTCCGTTCTGTCAGGGGAGAGGAGACAGATCTGCTGTTCATACTGGCTAGGAACAGCAGTTACCTCCTCCTCGGTTACCTCCTCCAGGCAGTCCCATCCCCCCACAGTTAGAAACTCCTCCCTAGGACACAAATTAAACATCTTGATCGCCTCCCCGAGTGTTAACCCCTTCTCTGCCAATGACATTTATACAGTAATCAATGGCTATTTTAGGCTCTGTATAGATGTCAATGGTCCCAAAAAATTTACAAAAGTGTCCGATCTGTCTGCCGCAATGTCGCAGTCCCGCTGAAAATCGTTGAGCGCTGCCATTACTAGTAAAAAAAAAAAATTATAAAAAAATGCCATAAATCTATACCCTATCACTTTTGCGCAAACCAATGAATATACGCTTATTGAGATTTTTTTTAAACAAAAATATGTAGAAGAATACATATCTGCCTAAGCTGAGGAAGAAATTATTATTATTTTTTTGGATATTTATTATAGCAAAAAGTAAAAAATATCGATTTTGTTTAAAAATTTTAATTTTTTTTATTAACAGCGCAAAAAAACACAGCAGTGATCAAATACCACCAAAAGAAAGCTCTATTTGTGGGAAAAAAGATCTCAATTTTGTTTGGGTACGTTGTTGCATGACCGCGCAATTGTCAGTTAAAGCGTCGCCGTGCCGTATCGCAAAAAATAGCCTGGTCATGAAGGGGGCAAATCCTTCCGGTCCTTAAGTGGTTAAATTAATCCGCGCATTGGGACAATAACATAAGAAATAAAGGAGTAGTGGATAAATGAGAAAAAAACTGCATCCACCCATAATGGACATTCCAGTTAGAGGTGGAGTGCAGCAGAAAAAAGGCATTCCTTCCATTGCGTTCTTAGTAATGGAAACATAAATGAAAAAAACATTGTAGCGACTCCCTCTAATAATCGCAGAGCTGGGATTAGGGGACATATACCTTACAATATGTATGAGAAGACAATGAGAAGATGAGAAGACAATAGGAGATTTTAACCAAAAAAATGATATTATTCTGGGCCGCCAACAAAATTTAAATTAAGTATAATAATCCGTAACAGAATCACTATGTACATTTTTTCCTTACAGGAATACTCCGTCCAATGATATTGCAGCATTGGACTTACCTTGAGTTCCCCCATCTCTGCCGCTGTCACCTCTCCGCTCTTCTGCTGAGCACTGAGTCCTGTCCTCCAGATTTTAAACTTTCCGTCAATGTGGGTTTAATTAAACACAGGCCGCTGGCCTCTTACACAATTCTGCTCAGTGGCTGGCGGGGGGGGGAGACGTGCAAAGACAACCAAACACACACAAAGTAAAACTGAACAGATAAAAGCCAACAAACCCTCTACAACCTTTACATTATCTGTACAAATCTGCATATAAAAAATCCAAGACATGTCACAGTACATAGCAACAGAATCCTGGAAACACCTAAAAAGCCCTCCATGAGCTCAAGTCAGTGACTCTGCCTAGGCTGAGACAATGTCAATAGTCTGCTGCAGGCAGGAGCAAACATTTCCCCAGTCTCCTCCCAGAGATCAGACTGTAACATTGTAACTTTGTAGGGGGAGCTCAGAGATCAGACTGTAACATTGTAACTTTGTAGAGGGGAGTCCAGAGATCAGACTGTAACATTGTAACTTTGTAGAGGGGAGTCCAGAGATCAGACTGTAACATTGTAACTTTGTAGAGGGGAGTCCAGAGATCAGACTGTAACATTGTAACTTTGTAGAGGGGAGTCCAGAGATCAGACTGTAACATTGTAACTTTGTAGAGGGGAGTCCAGAGATCAGACTGTAACATTGTAACTTTGTAGAGGGGAGTCCAGAGATCAGACTGTAACATTGTAGCATTGTAGGGGGAGCTCAGAGATCAGACTGTAACATTGTAACTTTGTAGGGGGAGTCCAGAGATCAGACTGCAACATTGTAACTTTTTAGGGGGAGCTCAGAGATCAGACTGTAACATTGCAACTTTGTAGGGGGAGTCCAGAGATCAGACTGTAACATTGTAACTTTGTAGGGGGAGCCCAGAGATTAGACTGTAACATTGTAACTTTGTAGGAGGAGTCCAAAGATCAGACTGTAACATTGTAAGTTTGTAGGGGGAGCCCAGAGATCAGACTGTAACATTGTAACTTTGTAGGGGGAGCCCAGAGATCAGACTGTAACTTTGTAGGGGGAGCCCAGAGATCAGACTGTAACATTGTAACTTTGTAGGAGGAGTCCAGAGAACAGACTGTAACATTGTAGCTTTGTAGGGGGAGACCAGAGATCATACTGTAACTTTGTAGGGGGAGCCCAGAGATCAGACTGTAACATTGTAACTTTGTAGGAGGAGTCCAGAGATCAGACTGTGCCATTGTAACTTTGTAGAGGGGAGTCCAGAGATCAGACTGTAACATTGTAACTTTGTAGGAGGAGTCCAGAGATCAGACTGTAACATTGTAACTTTATAGGGGGAGCCCAGAGATCAGACTGTAACCTTGTAACTTTGTAGGGGGAGTCCTGAGATCAGACTGTAACATTGTAACTTTGTAGGAGGAGTCCAGAGATCAGACTGTAACATTGTAACTTTATAGGGGGAGCCCAGAGATCAGACTGTAACATTGTAACTTGTAGGGGAGCCCAGAGATCAGACTGTAACATTGTAACTTTGTAGGGGGAGTCCAGAGATCAGACTGTAACATTGTAACTTTGTAGGGGGAGCCCAGAGATTAGACTGTAACATTGTAACTTCGTAGGGGAAGCCCAGAGATGAGACTGTGACATTGTAACTTTGTAGAGGGAAGTCCAGAGATTAGACTGTAACATTGTAACTTTGTAGGGGGGGCCCAGAGATTAGACTGTAACATTGTAACTTCGTAGGGGAAGCCCAGAGATGAGACTGTGACATTGTAACTTTGTAGAGGGAAGTCCAGAGATCAGACTGTAACATTGTAACTTTGTAGAGGGAGTCCAGAGATCAGACTGTAACATTGTAACTTTGTAGGGGGAGTCCAGAGATTAGACTGTAACATTATAGGGGGAGCCCGGAGATCAGACTGTAACATTGTAACTTTGTAGGGGGAGTCCAGAGATCAGACTGTAACATTGTAACTTTGTAGGGGGAGCCCAGAGATCAGACTGTAACATTGTAACTTTGTAGGGGGAGTCCAGAGATCAGACTGTAACATTGTAACTTTGTAGGAGGAGTCCAGAGATCAGACTGTAACATTGTAACTTTGTAGGGGGGGCCCAGAGATCAGACTGTAACATTGTAACTTTGTAGGAGGAGTCCAGAGATCAGACTGTAACATTGTAAGTTTGTAGGGGGAGCTCAGAGATCAGACTGTAACATTGTAACTTTGTAGGGGGAGTCCAGAGATCAGACTGTAACATTGTAATTTTGTAGGGGGAGCCCAGAGATCAGATTGAAACATTGTAACTTTGTAGGGGGAGTCCAGAAATCACACTGTAACATTGTAACTTTGTAGGGGGAGCCCAGAGATCAGACTGTAACATTGTAACTTTGTAGGAGGAGTCCAGAGATCAGACTGTAACATTGTAACTTTGTAGGAGGAGTCCAGAGATCAAATTGTAACATTGTAACTTTGTAGGGGGAGCCCAGAGATCAGACTGCAACATTGTAACTTTGTAGGGGGAGTCCAGAGATCAGACTGTAACATTGTAACTTTGTAGGGGGAGCCCAGAGATCAGACTGTAACATTGTAACTTTGTAGAGGGGAGTCCAGAGATCAGACTGTAACATTGTAGAGAGGAGTTCAGAGATTAGACTGTAACATTGTAACTTTGTAGGGGGAGCCCAGAGATCAGACTGTAACATTGTAACTTTGTAGAGGGAGTCCAGAGATCAGACTGTAACATTGTAACTTTGTAGGGGGAGCCCAGAGATCAGACTGTAACATTGTAACTTTGTAGGGTGAGTCCAGAGATCAGACTGTAACATTGTAACTTTGTAGAGGGAGCCCAGAGATCAGACTGTAACATTGTAACTTTGTAGGGGGAGCCCAGACATCAGACTGTAACATTGTAACTTTGTAGGGGGTGTCCAGAGATCAGACTGTAACTTTGTAGGGGGGAGCCCTGAGATCAGACTGTAACATTGTAACTTTGTAGGGGAGCCCAGAGATCAGACTGTAACATTGTAACTTTATAGGGGGAGCCCAGAGATCAGACTGTAACATTGTAACTTTGTAGGGGGAGCCCAGAGATCAGACTATAACATTGTAACTTTGTAGGAGGAGCCCAGAGATCAGACTATAACATTGTAACTTTGTAGGGGGAGCTCAGAGATCAGACTGTAACGTTGTAACTTTGTAGAGGGGAGTCCAGAGATCAGAATGTAACATTGTAACTTTGTAGAGGGGAGTCCAGAGATCAGACTGTAACATTGTAACTTTGTAGAGGGGAGTCCAGAGATCAGACTGTAACATTGTAGCATTGTAGGGGGAGCTCAGAGATCAGACTGTAACATTGTAACTTTTTAGGGGGAGTCCAGAGATCAGACTGCAACATTGTAACTTTGTAGGGGGAGCTCAGAGATCAGACTGTAACATTGTAACTTTGTAGGGGGAGTCCAGAGATCAGACTGTAACATTGTAACTTTGTAGGGGGAGCCCAGAGATTAGACTGTAACATTGTAACTTTGTAGGAGGAGTCCAGAGATCAGACTGTAACATTGTAAGTTTGTAGGGGGAGCCCAGAGATCAGACTGTAACATTGTAACTTTGTAGGGGGAGCCCAGAGATCAGACTGTAACTTTGTAGGGGGAGCCCAGAGATCAGACTGTAACATTGTAACTTTGTAGGAGGAGTCCAGAGATCAGACTGTGCCATTGTAACTTTGTAGAGGGGAGTCCAGAGATCAGACTGTAACATTGTAACTTTGTAGGAGGAGTCCAGAGATCAGACTGTAACATTGTAACTTTATAGGGGGAGCCCAGAGATCAGACTGTAACATTGTAACTTTGTAGGGGGAGTCCTGAGATCAGACTGTAACATTGTAACTTTGTAGGAGGAGTCCAGAGATCAGACTGTAACATTGTAACTTTATAGGGGGAGCCCAGAGATCAGACTGTAACATTGTAACTTGTAGGGGAGCCCAGAGATCAGACTGTAACATTGTAACTTTGTAGGGGGAGTCCAGAGATCAGACTGTAACATTGTAACTTTGTAGGAGGAGTCCAGAGATCAGACTGTAATATTGTAACTTTGTAGGGGGAGACCAGAGATCAGACTGTAACATTGTAACTTTGTAGGGGGAGTCCAGAGATCAGATTGTAACTTTGTAGGGGGAGCCCAGAGATCAGACTGTAACATTGTAACTTTGTAGAGGGGAGTCCAGAGATCAGACTGTAACATTGTAACTTTGTAGAGGGGAGCCCAGAGATCAGACTGTACCATTGTAACTTTGTAGGGGGAGCCCAGAGATCAGACTGTAACATTTTAACTCTGTAGGGGGAGTCCAGAGACCAGACTGTAACATTGTAACTTTGTAGGGGGAGCCCAGAGATCAGACTATAACATTGTAACTTTGTAGGGGGAGTCCAGAGATCATACTGTAACATTGTAACTTTGTAGAGGGGAGTCCAGAGATCAGACTGTAACATTGTAACTTCGTAGGAGGAGCCCAGAGATCAGACTGTAACATTGTAACTTTGTAGGAGGAGTCCAGATATCAGACTGTAACATTGTAACTTTGTAGGAGGAGTCCAGAGATCAGACTGTAACATTGTAACTTTGTAGGGGGAGTCCAGAGATCAGACTGTAACATTGTAACTTTGTAGGGGGAGTACAGAGATTAGACTGTAACATTGTAACTTTGTAGGAGGAGTCCAGAGATCAGACTGTAACATTGTAACTTTGTAGGGGGAGTCCAGAGATCAGACTGTAACATTGTAACTTTGTAGGAGGAGTCCAGAGATCAGACTGTAACATTGTAACTTTGTAGGGGGAGTCCAGAGATCAGACTGTAACATTGTAACTTTGTAGGGGGAGCCCAGAGATCAGACTGTAACATTGTAACTTTATAGGGGGAGCCCAGAGATCAGACTGTAACATTGGAACTTTGTAGGGGGAGTCCAGAGATCAGACTGTAACATTGTAAGTTTGTGGGGGGAGCCCAGAGATCAGACTGTAACATTGGAACTTTGTAGGGGGAGTCCAGAGATCAGACTGTAACATTGGAACTTTGTAGGGGGAGTCCAGCGATCAGACTGTAACATTGTAAGTTTGTAGGGGGAGCCCAGAGATCAGACTGTAACATTGGAACTTTGTAGGGGGAGTCCAGAGATCAGACTGTAACATTGTAACTTTGTAGAGGGGAGTCCAGAGATCAGACTGTAACATTGTAACTTTGTAGGGGGAGTCCAGAGATCAGACTGTAACATTGTAACTTTGTAGAGGGGAGCCCAGAGATCAGACTGTAACATTGTAACTTTGTAGAGGGGAGTCCAGAGATCAGACTGTAACATTGTAACTTTGTAGAGGGGAGCCCAGAGATCAGACTGTAACATTGTAACTTTGTAGAGGGGAGCCCAGAGATCAGACTGTAACATTGTAACTTTGTAGAGGGGAGCCCAGAGATCAGACTGTAACATTGTAACTTTGTAGGAGGAGCCCAGAGATCAGACTGTAACATTGTAACTTTGTAGAAGGGAGCCCAGAGATCAGACTGTAACATTGTAACTTTGTAGAGGGGAGTCCAGAGATCAGACTGTAACATTGTAACTTTGTAGGGGGGAGCTCAGAGATCAGACTGTAACATTGTAACTTTGTAGGGGGAGTCCAGAGATCAGACTGTAACATTGTAACTTTGTAGGGGGAGTCCAGAGATCAGACTGTAACATTGTAAGTTTGTAGGAGAAGTCCAGAGATCAGACTGTAACATTGTAAGTTTGTAGGGGGAGCCCAGAGATCAGACTGTAACATTGTAACTTTGTAGGGGGAGCCCAGAGATCAGACTGTAACATTGTAACTTTGTAGAGGGGAGCCCAGAGATCAGACTGTAACATTGTAACTTTGTAGGGGGAGCCCAGAAATCAGACTGTAACATTGTAACTTTTTAGAGGGAGCCCAGAGATCAGACTGTAACATTGTAACTTTGTAGAGGGGAGTCCAGAGATCAGACTGTAACATTGTAACTTTGTAGGAGGAGTCCAGAGATCAGACTGTAACATTGTAAATTTGTAGGAGGAGTCCAGAGATCAGACTGTAACATTGTAACTTTGTAGGAGGAGTCCAGAGATCAGACTAACATTGTAACTTTGTAGGGGGAGCCCAGAGATCAGACTGTAACATTGTAACTTTGTAGGGGGAGTCCAGAGATCAGACTGTAACATTTTAACTCTGTAGGGGGAGTCCAGAGACCAGACTGTAACATTGTAACTTTGTAGGGGGAGCTCAGAGATCAGATTGTAACATTGTAACTTTGTAACTTTGTAGAGGGAGCCCAGAGATCAGACTGTAACATTGTAACTTTGTAGGGGGAGTGCAGAGATCAGACTGTAACATTGTAACTTTGTAGGGGGAGTCCAGATATCAGACTGTAACATTGTAACTTTGTAGGGGGAGTCCAGAGATCAGACTGTAACATTGTAACTTTGTAGGGGGAGTCCAGAGATCAGACTGTAACATTGTAACTTTGTAGAGGGGAGTCCAGAGATCAGACTGTAACATTGTAACTTTGTAGAGGGGAGTCCAGAGATCAGACTGTAACATTGTAACTTTGTAGGAGGAGTCCAGAGATCAGACTGTAACATTGTAACTTTGTAGAAGGAGTCCAGAGATCAGACTGTAACATTGTAAGTTTGTAGGGGGAGCCCAGAGATCAGACTGTAACATTGTAACTTTGTAGGGGGAGACCAGATATCAGACTGTGCCATTGTAACTTTGTAGAGGGGAGTCCAGAGATCAGACTGTAACATTGTAACTTTGTAGAGGGAGTCCAGAGATCAGACTGTAACATTGTAACTTTGTAGGGGGAGTCCAGAGATCAGACTGTAAAATTGTAACTTTGTAGGAGGAGTCCAGAGATCAGACTGTAACATTGTAACTTTGTAGGAGGAGTCCAGAGATCAGACTGTAACATTGTAACTTTGTAGGAGGAGTCCAGAGATCAGACTGTAACATTGTAACTTTGTAGGAGGAGTCCTGAGATCAGACTAACATTGTAACTTTGTAGGGGGAGCCCAGAGATCAGACTGTAACATTGTAACTTTGTAGGGGGAGTCCAGAGATCAGACTGTAACTTTGTAGGGGGAGCCCAGAGATCAGACTGTAACATTGTAACTTTGTAGAGGGGAGTCCAGAGATCAGACTGTAACATTGTAGAGAGGAGTCCAGAGATTAGACTGTAACATTGTAACTTTGTAGGGGGAGCCCAGAGATCAGACTGTAACATTGTAACTTTGTAGGAGGAGTCCAGAGATCAGACTGTAACATTGTAACTTTGTAGAGGGGAGTCCAGAGATCAGACTGTAACATTGTAACTTTGTAGGGGGAGCCCAGAGATTAGACTCTAACATTGTAACTTTGTAGGAGAGCCCAGAGATCAGACTGTAACATTGTAACTTTGTAGGGGGAGTCCAGAGATCAGACTGTAACTTTGTAGGGGGAGCCCAGAGATCAGACTGTAACATTGTAACTTTGTAGAGGGGAGTCCAGAGATCGGACTGTAACATTGTAGAGAGGAGTCCAGAGATTAGACTGTAACATTGTAACTTTGTAGGGGGAGCCCAGAGATCAGACTGTAACATTGTAAGTTTGTAGGGGGAGCCCAGAGATCAGACTGTAACATTGTAACTTTGTAGGGGGAGTCCAGAGATCAGACTGTAACATTGTAACTTTGTAGGGGGGGAGTCCAGAGATCAGACTGTAACATTGTAACTTTGTAGAGGGGAGTCCAGAGATCAGACTGTAACATTGTAACTTTGTAGAGGGGAGTCCAGAGATCAGACTGTAACATTGTAACTTTGTAGAGGGGAGTCCAGAGATCAGACTGTAACATTGTAACTTTGTAGGAGGAGCCCAGAGATCAGACTGTAACATTGTAACTTTGTAGGGGGAGTCCAGAGATCAGACTGTAACATTGTAACTTTGTAGGGGGAGCCCAGAGATCAGACTGTAACATTGTAACTTTGTAGAGGGGATCCCAGAGATCAGACTGTAACATTGTAACTTTGTAGGGGGAGTCCAGAGATAAGACTGTAACATTGTAACTTTGTAGAGGGGAGTCCAGAGATCAGACTGTAACATTGTAACTTTGTAGGGGGAGCCCAGAGATCAGACTGTAACATTGTAACTTTGTAGAGGGGAGTCCAGAGATCAGACTGTAACATTTTAACTTTGTAGGGGGAGTCCAGAGATCAGACTGTAACATTGTAACTTTGTAGGGGGAGTCCAGAGATCAGACTGTAACATTGTAACTTGTAGGAGGAGCCCAGAGATCAGACTGTAACATTGTAACTTTGTAGGAGGAGCCCAGAGATCAGACTGTAACATTGTAACTTAGTAGGGGGAGCCCAGAGATCAGACTGTAACATTGTAACTTTGTAGGGGGAGCCCAGAGATCAGACTGTAACATTGTAACTTTGTAGGAGGAGTCCTGAGATCAGACTAACATTGTAACTTTGTAGGGGGAGCCCAGAGATCAGACTGTAACATTGTAACTTTGTAGGGGGATTCCAGAGATCAGACTGTAACTTTGTAGGGGGAGCCCAGAGATCAGACTGTAACATTGTAACTTTGTAGAGGGGAGTCCAGAGATCAGACTGTAACATTGTAGAGAGGAGTCCAGAGATTAGACTGTAACATTGTAACTTTGTAGGGGGAGCCCAGAGATCAGACTTTAACATTGTAACTTTGTAGGGGGAGTCCAGAGACCAGACTCTAACATTGTAACTTTGTAGGGGGAGCCCAGAGATCAGACTGTAACATTGTAACTTTGTAGGGGGAGTCCAGAGATCAGACTGTAACATTGTAACTTTGTAGAGGGGAGCCCAGAGATCAGACTGTAACATTGTAACTTTGTAGGGGGAGCTCAGAGATCAGACTGTAACATTGTAACTTTGTAGGGGGAGCCCAGAGATTAGACTGTAACATTGTAACTTTGTAGGAGAGCCCAGAGATCAGACTGTAACATTGTAACTTTGTAGGGGGAGTCCAGAGATCAGACTGTAACTTTGTAGGGGGAGCCCAGAGATCAGACTGTAACATTGTAACTTTGTAGAGGGGAGTCCAGAGATCGGACTGTAACATTGTAGAGAGGAGTCCAGAGATTAGACTGTAACATTGTAACTTTGTAGGGGGAGCCCAGAGATCAGACTGTAACATTGTAAGTTTGTAGGGGGAGCCCAGAGATCAGACTGTAACATTGTAAGTTTGTGGGGGGAGTCCAGAGATCAGACTGTAACATTGTAACTTTGTAGGGGGGGAGTCCAGAGATCAGACTGTAACATTGTAACTTTGTAGAGGGGAGTCCAGAGATCAGACTGTAACATTGTAACTTTGTAGGGGGAGTCCAGAGATCAGACTGTAACATTGTAACTTTGTAGGGGGAGCCCAGAGATCAGACTGTAACATTGTAACTTTGTAGAGGGGAGTCCAGAGATCAGACTGTAACATTGTAACTTTGTAGGGGGAGCCCAGAGATCAGACTGTAACATTGTAACTTTGTAGAAGGGAGTCCAGAGATCAGACTGTAACATTGTAACTTTGTAGGGGGAGTCCAGAGATCAGACTGTAACATTGTAACTTTGTAGGGGGGGTCCAGAGATCAGACTGTAACATTGTAACTTTGTAGGAGGAGCCCAGAGATCAGATTGTAACATTGTAACTTTGTAGGAGGAGCCCAGAGATCAGACTGTAACATTGTAACTTTGTAGGAGGAGCCCAGAGATCAGACTGTAACATTGTAACTTTGTAGGGGAGTCCAGAGATCAGACTGTAACATTGTAACTTTGTAGAGGGAGTCCAGAGATCAGACTGTAACATTGTAACTTTGTAGGGGGAGTCCAGAGATTAGACTGTAACTTTGTAGAGGGAGTCCAGAGATCAGACTGTAACATTGTAACATTATAGGGGGAGCCCGGAGATCAGACTGTAACATTGTAACTTTGTAGGGGGAGTCCAGAGATCAGACTGTAACATTGTAACTTTGTAGGGGGAGTCCAGAGATCAGACTGTAACATTGTAACTTTGTAGGGGGAGTCCAGAGATCCCAGACTGTAACATTGTAACTTTGTAGGAGGAGTCCGGAGATCAGACTGTAACATTGTAACTTTATAGGGGGAGCCCAGAGATCAGACTGTAACATTGTAACTTTGTAGAGGGGAGTCCAGAGATCAGACTGTAACATTGTAACTTTGTAGAGGGGAGTCCAGAGATCAGACTGTAACATTGTAACATTGTAGGGGGAGCCCAGAGATCAGACTGTGACATTGTAACTTTGTAGAGGGAGTCCAGAGATCAGACTGTAACATTGTAACTTTGTAGGGGGAGCCCAGAGATTAGACTGTAACATTGTAACTTCGTAGGGGAAGCCCAGAGATGAGACTGTGACATTGTAACTTTGTAGAGGGAAGTCCAGAGATTAGACTGTAACATTGTAACTTTGTAGGGGGAGCCCAGAGATTAGACTGTAACATTGTAACTTCGTAGGGGAAGCCCAGAGATGAGACTGTGACATTGTAACTTTGTAGAGGGAAGTCCAGAGATCAGACTGTAACATTGTAACTTTGTAGAGGGAGTCCAGAGATTAGACTGTAACTTTGTAGAGGGAGTCCAGAGATCAGACTGTAACATTGTAACATTATAGGGGGAGCCCGGAGATCAGACTGTAACATTGTAACTTTGTAGGGGGAGTCCAGAGATCAGACTGTAACATTGTAACTTTGTAGGGGGAGTCCAGAGATCAGACTGTAACATTGTAACTTTGTAGGGGGAGCTCAGAGATCAGACTGTAACATTGTAACTTTGTAGGGGGAGTCCAGAGATCAGACTGTAACATTGTAACTTTGTAGGAGGAGTCCGGAGATCAGACTGTAACATTGTAACTTTATAGGGGGAGCCCAGAGATCAGACTGTAACATTGTAACTTTGTAGGGGGAGTCCAGAGATCAGACTGTAACATTGTAACTTTGTAGGGGGGGCCCAGAGATCAGACTGTAACATTGTAACTTTGTAGGAGGAGTCCAGAGATCAGACTGTAACATTGTAAGTTTGTAGGGGGAGCCCAGAGATCAGACTGTAACATTGTAACTTTGTAGGGGGAGTCCAGAGATCAGACTGTATCATTGTAATTTTGTAGGGGGAGCCCAGAGATCAGATTGAACCATTGTAACTTTGTAGGGGGAGTCCAGAAATCACACTGTAACATTGTAACTTTGTAGGGGGAGCCCAGAGATCAGACTGTAACATTGTAACTTTGTAGGAGGAGTCCAGAGATCAGACTGTAACATTGTAACTTTGTAGGGGGAGCCCAGAGATCAAATTGCAACATTGTAACTTTGTAGGGGGAGTCCAGAAATCACACTGTAACATTGTAACTTTGTAGGGGGAGCCCAGAGATCAGACTGTAACATTACAACTTTGTAGGAGGAGTCCAGAGATCAAATTGTAACATTGTAAGTTTGTAGGGGGAGCCCAGAAATCAGACTGCAACATTGTAACTTTGTAGGGGGAGTCCAGAGATCAGACTGTAACATTGTAACTTTGTAGGGGGAGCCCAGAGATCAGACTTTAACATTGTAACTTTGTAGAGGGGAGTCCAGAGATCAGACTGTAACATTGTAGAGAGGAGTTCAGAGATTAGACTGTAACATTGTAACTTTGTAGGGGGAGCCCAGAGATCAGACTGTAACATTGTAACTTTGTAGAGGGAGTACAGAGATCAGACTGTAACATTGTAACTTTGTAGGAGAGCCCAGAGATCAGACTGTAACATTGTAACTTTGTAGGGGGAGTCCAGAGATCAGACTGTAACATTGTAACTTTGTAGAGGGAGCCCAGAGATCAGACTGTAACATTGTAACTTTGTAGGGGGAGCCCAGACATCAGACTGTAACATTGTAACTTTGTAGGGGGTGTCCAGAGATCAGACTGTAACATTGTAACTTTGTAGGGGGGAGCCCTGAGATCAGACTGTAACATTGTAACTTTGTAGGGGAGCCCAGAGATCAGACTGTAACATTGTAACTTTATAGGGGGAGCCCAGAGATCAGACTGTAACATTGTAACTTTGTAGGGGGAGCCCAGAGATCAGACTATAACATTGTAACTTTGTAGGAGGAGCCCAGAGATCAGACTGTAACATTGTAACTTTGTAGGGGGAGCTCAGAGATCAGACTGTAACGTTGTAACTTTGTAGAGGGGAGTCCAGAGATCAGACTGTAACATTGTAACTTTGTAGAGGGGAGTCCAGAGATCAGACTGTAACATTGTAACTTTGTAGAGGGGAGTCCAGAGATCAGACTGTAACATTGTAGCATTGTAGGGGGAGCTCAGAGATCAGACTGTAACATTGTAACTTTGTAGGGGGAGTCCAGAGATCAGACTGCAACATTGTAACTTTGTAGGGGGAGCTCAGAGATCAGACTGTAACATTGTAACTTTGTAGGGGGAGTCCAGAGATCAGACTGTAACATTGTAACTTTGTAGGGGGAGCCCAGAGATTAGACTGTAACATTGTAACTTTGTAGGAGGAGTCCAGAGATCAGACTGTAACATTGTAAGTTTGTAGGGGGACCCCAGAGATCAGACTGTAACATTGTAACTTTGTAGGGGGAGCCCAGAGATCTGACTGTAACTTTGTAGGGGGAGCCCAGAGATCAGACTGTAACATTGTAACTTTGTAGGAGGAGTCCAGAGAACAGACTGTAACATTGTAGCTTTGTAGGGGGAGACCAGAGATCATACTGTAACTTTGTAGGGGGAGCCCAGAGATCAGACTGTAACATTGTAACTTTGTAGGAGGAGTCCAGAGATCAGACTGTGCCATTGTAACTTTGTAGAGGGGAGTCCAGAGATCAGACTGCAACATTGTAACTTTGTAGGAGGAGTCCAGAGATCAGACTTTAACATTGTAACTTTATAGGGGGAGCCCAGAGATCAGACTGTAACATTGTAACTTTGTAGGGGGAGTCCTGAGATCAGACTGTAACATTGTAACTTTGTAGGAGGAGTCCAGAGATCAGACTGTAACATTGTAACTTTATAGGGGGAGCCCAGAGATCAGACTGTAACATTGTAACTTGTAGGGGAGCCCAGAGATCAGACTGTAACATTGTAACTTTGTAGGGGGAGTCCAGAGATCAGACTGCAACATTGTAACTTTGTAGGAGGAGTCCAGAGATCAGACTGTAACATTGTAACTTTGTAGGGGGAGCCCAGAGATCAGACTGTAACATTGTAACTTTGTAGGGGGAGTCCAGAGATCAGATTGTAACTTTGTAGGGGGAGCCCAGAGATCAGACTGTAACATTGTAACTTTGTAGAGGGGAGTCCAGAGATCAGACTGTAACATTGTAACTTTGTAGAGGGGAGCCCAGAGATCAGACTGTACCATTGTAACTTTGTAGGGGGAGCCCAGAGATCAGACTGTAACATTTTAACTCTGTAGGGGGAGTCCAGAGACCAGACTGTAACATTGTAACTTTGTAGGGGGAGCCCAGAGATCAGACTGTAACATTGTAACTTTATAGGGGGAGTCCAGAGATCATACTGTAACATTGTAACTTTGTAGAGGGGAGTCCAGAGATCAGACTGTAACATTGTAACTTTGTAGGAGGAGCCCAGAGATCAGACTGTAACATTGTAACTTTGTAGGAGGAGTCCAGAGATCAGACTGTAACATTGTAACTTTGTAGGAGGAGTCCAGAGATCAGACTGTAACATTGTAACTTTGTAGGGGGAGTCCAGAGATCAGACTGTAACATTGTAACTTTGTAGGGGGAGTACAGAGATTAGACTGTAACATTGTAACTTTGTAGGGGGAGCCCAGAGATCAGACTGTAACATTGTAAGTTTGTAGGGGGAGCCCAGAGATCAGACTGTAACATTGTAACTTTGTAGGGGGAGTCCAGAGATCAGACTGTAACATTGTAACTTTGTAGGGGGGGAGTCCAGAGATCAGACTGTAACATTGTAACTTTGTAGAGGGGAGTCCAGAGATCAGACTGTAACATTGTAACTTTGTAGGGGGAGTCCAGAGATCAGACTGTAACATTGTAACTTTGTAGGGGGAGTACAGAGATTAGACTGTAACATTGTAACTTTGTAGGAGGAGTCCAGAGATCAGACTGTAACATTGTAACTTTGTAGGGGGAGTCCAGAGATCAGACTGTAACATTGTAACTTTGTAGGAGGAGTCCAGAGATCAGACTGTAACATTGTAACTTTGTAGGGGGAGTCCAGAGATCAGACTGTAACATTGTAACTTTGTAGGGGGAGCCCAGAGATCAGACTGTAACATTGTAACTTTGTAGGAGGAGTCCAGAGATCAGACTGTAACATTGTAACTTTATAGGGGGAGCCCAGAGATCAGACTGTAACATTGTAACGTTGTAGGGGGAGCCCAGAGATCAGACTGTAACATTGTAACTTTGTAGGGGGAGCCCAGAGATCAGACTGTAACATTGTAACTTTGTAGGGGGAGTCCAGAGATCAGACTGTAACATTGTAACTTTGTAGGGGGGGAGTCCAGAGATCAGACTGTAACATTGTAACTTTGTAGAGGGGAGTCCAGAGATCAGACTGTAACATTGTAACTTTGTAGGGGGAGTCCAGAGATCAGACTGTAACATTGTAACTTTGTAGGGGGAGTACAGAGATTAGACTGTAACATTGTAACTTTGTAGGAGGAGTCCAGAGATCAGACTGTAACATTGTAACTTTGTAGGGGGAGTCCAGAGATCAGACTGTAACATTGTAACTTTGTAGGAGGAGTCCAGAGATCAGACTGTAACATTGTAACTTTGTAGGGGGAGTCCAGAGATCAGACTGTAACATTGTAACTTTGTAGGGGGAGCCCAGAGATCAGACTGTAACATTGTAACTTTGTAGGAGGAGTCCAGAGATCAGACTGTAACATTGTAACTTTATAGGGGGAGCCCAGAGATCAGACTGTAACATTGTAACGTTGTAGGGGGAGTCCAGAGATCAGACTGTAACATTGTAAGTTTGTGGGGGGAGCCCAGAGATCAGACTGTAACATTGGAACTTTGTAGGGGGAGTCCAGAGATCAGACTGTAACATTGTAAGTTTGTAGGGGGAGCCCAGAGATCAGACTGTAACATTGGAACTTCTGGAGGGGAGTCCAGAGATCAGACTGTAACATTGGATCTTTGTAGGGGGAGTCCAGAGATCAGACTGTAACATTGTAACTTTGTAGAGGGGAGCCCAGAGATCAGACTGTAACATTGTAACTTTGTACAGGGGAGTCCAGAGATCAGACTGTAACATTGTAACTTTGTAGAGGGGAGCCCAGAGATCAGACTGTAACATTGTAACTTTGTAGAGGGGAGCCCAGAGATCAGACTGTAACATTGTAACTTTGTAGAGGGGAGCCCAGAGATTAGACTGTAACATTGTAACTTTGTAGAGGGGAGCCCAGAGATCAGACTGTAACATTGTAACTTTGTAGAGGGGAGCCCAGAGATCAGACTGTAACATTGTAACTTTGTAGAGGGGAGTCCAGAGATCAGACTGTAACATTGTAACTTTGTAGGGGGGAGCTCAGAGATCAGACTGTAACATTGTAACTTTGTAGGGGGAGTCCAGAGATCAGACTGTAACATTGTAACTTTGTAGGGGGAGTCCAGAGATCAGACTGTAACATTGTAAGTTTGTAGGAGAAGTCCAGAGATCAGACTGTAACATTGTAAGTTTGTAGGGGGAGCCCAGAGATCAGACTGTAACATTGTAACTTTGTAGGGGGAGCCCAGAGATCAGACTGTAACATTGTAACTTTGTAGGAGGAGTCCAGAGATCAGACTGTAACATTGTAAGTTTGTAGAAGTCCAGAGATCAGACTGTAACATTGTAAGTTTGTAGGGGGAGCCCAGAGATCAGACTGTAAAATTGTAACTTTGTAGGAGGAGTCCAGAGATCAGACTGTAACATTGTAACTTTGTAGGAGGAGTCCAGAGATCAGACTGTAACATTGTAACTTTGTAGGAGGAGTCCAGAGATCAGACTGTAACATTGTAACTTTGTAGGAGGAGTCCTGAGATCAGACTAACATTGTAACTTTGTAGGGGGAGCCCAGAGATCAGACTGTAACATTGTAACTTTGTAGGGGGAGTCCAGAGATCAGACTGTAACTTTGTAGGGGGAGCCCAGAGATCAGACTGTAACATTGTAACTTTGTAGAGGGGAGTCCAGAGATCAGACTGTAACATTGTAGAGAGGAGTCCAGAGATTAGACTGTAACATTGTAACTTTGTAGGGGGAGCCCAGAGATCAGACTTTAACATTGTAACTTTGTAGGGGGAGTCCAGAGACCAGACTCTAACATTGTAACTTTGTAGGGGGAGCCCAGAGATCAGACTGTAACATTGTAACTTTGTAGGGGGAGTCCAGAGATCAGACTGTAACATTGTAACTTTGTAGAGGGGAGTCCAGAGATCAGACTGTAACATTGTAACTTTGTAGGGGGAGCCCAGAGATCAGACTGTAACATTGTAACTTTGTAGGAGAGCCCAGAGATCAGACTGTAACATTGTAACTTTGTAGGGGGAGTCCAGAGATCAGACTGTAACTTTGTAGGGGGAGCCCAGAGATCAGACTGTAACATTGTAACTTTGTAGAGGGGAGTCCAGAGATCGGACTGTAACATTGTAGAGAGGAGTCCAGAGATTAGACTGTAACATTGTAACTTTGTAGGGGGAGCCCAGAGATCAGACTGTAACATTGTAAGTTTGTAGGGGGAGCCCAGAGATCAGACTGTAACATTGTAACTTTGTAGGGGGAGTCCAGAGATCAGACTGTAACATTGTAACTTTGTAGGGGGGGAGTCCAGAGATCAGACTGTAACATTGTAACTTTGTAGAGGGGAGTCCAGAGATCAGACTGTAACATTGTAACTTTGTAGGGGGAGTCCAGAGATCAGACTGTAACATTGTAACTTTGTAGGGGGAGTACAGAGATTAGACTGTAACATTGTAACTTTGTAGGAGGAGTCCAGAGATCAGACTGTAACATTGTAACTTTGTAGGGGGAGTCCAGAGATCAGACTGTAACATTGTAACTTTGTAGGAGGAGTCCAGAGATCAGACTGTAACATTGTAACTTTGTAGGGGGAGTCCAGAGATCAGACTGTAACATTGTAACTTTGTAGGGGGAGCCCAGAGATCAGACTGTAACATTGTAACTTTGTAGGAGGAGTCCAGAGATCAGACTGTAACATTGTAACTTTATAGGGGGAGCCCAGAGATCAGACTGTAACATTGTAACGTTGTAGGGGGAGTCCAGAGATCAGACTGTAACATTGTAAGTTTGTGGGGGGAGCCCAGAGATCAGACTGTAACATTGGAACTTTGTAGGGGGAGTCCAGAGATCAGACTGTAACATTGTAAGTTTGTAGGGGGAGCCCAGAGATCAGACTGTAACATTGGAACTTCTGGAGGGGAGTCCAGAGATCAGACTGTAACATTGGATCTTTGTAGGGGGAGTCCAGAGATCAGACTGTAACATTGTAACTTTGTAGAGGGGAGCCCAGAGATCAGACTGTAACATTGTAACTTTGTACAGGGGAGTCCAGAGATCAGACTGTAACATTGTAACTTTGTAGAGGGGAGCCCAGAGATCAGACTGTAACATTGTAACTTTGTAGAGGGGAGCCCAGAGATCAGACTGTAACATTGTAACTTTGTAGAGGGGAGTCCAGAGATCAGACTGTAACATTGTAACTTTGTAGGGGGGAGCTCAGAGATCAGACTGTAACATTGTAACTTTGTAGGGGGAGTCCAGAGATCAGACTGTAACATTGTAACTTTGTAGGGGGAGTCCAGAGATCAGACTGTAACATTGTAAGTTTGTAGGAGAAGTCCAGAGATCAGACTGTAACATTGTAACTTTGTAGGGGGAGCCCAGAGATTAGACTGTAACATTGTAACTTTGTAGGAGGAGTCCAGAGATCAGACTGTAACATTGTAAGTTTGTAGGGGGACCCCAGAGATCAGACTGTAACATTGTAACTTTGTAGGGGGAGCCCAGAGATCTGACTGTAACTTTGTAGGGGGAGCCCAGAGATCAGACTGTAACATTGTAACTTTGTAGGAGGAGTCCAGAGAACAGACTGTAACATTGTAGCTTTGTAGGGGGAGACCAGAGATCATACTGTAACTTTGTAGGGGGAGCCCAGAGATCAGACTGTAACATTGTAACTTTGTAGGAGGAGTCCAGAGATCAGACTGTGCCATTGTAACTTTGTAGAGGGGAGTCCAGAGATCAGACTGCAACATTGTAACTTTGTAGGAGGAGTCCAGAGATCAGACTTTAACATTGTAACTTTATAGGGGGAGCCCAGAGATCAGACTGTAACATTGTAACTTTGTAGGGGGAGTCCTGAGATCAGACTGTAACATTGTAACTTTGTAGGAGGAGTCCAGAGATCAGACTGTAACATTGTAACTTTATAGGGGGAGCCCAGAGATCAGACTGTAACATTGTAACTTGTAGGGGAGCCCAGAGATCAGACTGTAACATTGTAACTTTGTAGGGGGAGTCCAGAGATCAGACTGCAACATTGTAACTTTGTAGGAGGAGTCCAGAGATCAGACTGTAACATTGTAACTTTGTAGGGGGAGCCCAGAGATCAGACTGTAACATTGTAACTTTGTAGGGGGAGTCCAGAGATCAGATTGTAACTTTGTAGGGGGAGCCCAGAGATCAGACTGTAACATTGTAACTTTGTAGAGGGGAGTCCAGAGATCAGACTGTAACATTGTAACTTTGTAGAGGGGAGCCCAGAGATCAGACTGTACCATTGTAACTTTGTAGGGGGAGCCCAGAGATCAGACTGTAACATTTTAACTCTGTAGGGGGAGTCCAGAGACCAGACTGTAACATTGTAACTTTGTAGGGGGAGCCCAGAGATCAGACTGTAACATTGTAACTTTGTAGGGGGAGTCCAGAGATCATACTGTAACATTGTAACTTTGTAGAGGGGAGTCCAGAGATCAGACTGTAACATTGTAACTTTGTAGGAGGAGCCCAGAGATCAGACTGTAACATTGTAACTTTGTAGGAGGAGTCCAGAGATCAGACTGTAACATTGTAACTTTGTAGGAGGAGTCCAGAGATCAGACTGTAACATTGTAACTTTGTAGGGGGAGTCCAGAGATCAGACTGTAACATTGTAACTTTGTAGGGGGAGTACAGAGATTAGACTGTAACATTGTAACTTTGTAGGGGGAGCCCAGAGATCAGACTGTAACATTGTAAGTTTGTAGGGGGAGCCCAGAGATCAGACTGTAACATTGTAACTTTGTAGGGGGAGTCCAGAGATCAGACTGTAACATTGTAACTTTGTAGGGGGGGAGTCCAGAGATCAGACTGTAACATTGTAACTTTGTAGAGGGGAGTCCAGAGATCAGACTGTAACATTGTAACTTTGTAGGGGGAGTCCAGAGATCAGACTGTAACATTGTAACTTTGTAGGGGGAGTACAGAGATTAGACTGTAACATTGTAACTTTGTAGGAGGAGTCCAGAGATCAGACTGTAACATTGTAACTTTGTAGGGGGAGTCCAGAGATCAGACTGTAACATTGTAACTTTGTAGGAGGAGTCCAGAGATCAGACTGTAACATTGTAACTTTGTAGGGGGAGTCCAGAGATCAGACTGTAACATTGTAACTTTGTAGGGGGAGCCCAGAGATCAGACTGTAACATTGTAACTTTGTAGGAGGAGTCCAGAGATCAGACTGTAACATTGTAACTTTATAGGGGGAGCCCAGAGATCAGACTGTAACATTGTAACGTTGTAGGGGGAGCCCAGAGATCAGACTGTAACATTGTAACTTTGTAGGGGGAGCCCAGAGATCAGACTGTAACATTGTAACTTTGTAGGGGGAGTCCAGAGATCAGACTGTAACATTGTAACTTTGTAGGGGGGGAGTCCAGAGATCAGACTGTAACATTGTAACTTTGTAGAGGGGAGTCCAGAGATCAGACTGTAACATTGTAACTTTGTAGGGGGAGTCCAGAGATCAGACTGTAACATTGTAACTTTGTAGGGGGAGTACAGAGATTAGACTGTAACATTGTAACTTTGTAGGAGGAGTCCAGAGATCAGACTGTAACATTGTAACTTTGTAGGGGGAGTCCAGAGATCAGACTGTAACATTGTAACTTTGTAGGAGGAGTCCAGAGATCAGACTGTAACATTGTAACTTTGTAGGGGGAGTCCAGAGATCAGACTGTAACATTGTAACTTTGTAGGGGGAGCCCAGAGATCAGACTGTAACATTGTAACTTTGTAGGAGGAGTCCAGAGATCAGACTGTAACATTGTAACTTTATAGGGGGAGCCCAGAGATCAGACTGTAACATTGTAACGTTGTAGGGGGAGTCCAGAGATCAGACTGTAACATTGTAAGTTTGTGGGGGGAGCCCAGAGATCAGACTGTAACATTGGAACTTTGTAGGGGGAGTCCAGAGATCAGACTGTAACATTGTAAGTTTGTAGGGGGAGCCCAGAGATCAGACTGTAACATTGGAACTTCTGGAGGGGAGTCCAGAGATCAGACTGTAACATTGGATCTTTGTAGGGGGAGTCCAGAGATCAGACTGTAACATTGTAACTTTGTAGAGGGGAGCCCAGAGATCAGACTGTAACATTGTAACTTTGTACAGGGGAGTCCAGAGATCAGACTGTAACATTGTAACTTTGTAGAGGGGAGCCCAGAGATCAGACTGTAACATTGTAACTTTGTAGAGGGGAGCCCAGAGATCAGACTGTAACATTGTAACTTTGTAGAGGGGAGCCCAGAGATTAGACTGTAACATTGTAACTTTGTAGAGGGGAGCCCAGAGATCAGACTGTAACATTGTAACTTTGTAGAGGGGAGCCCAGAGATCAGACTGTAACATTGTAACTTTGTAGAGGGGAGTCCAGAGATCAGACTGTAACATTGTAACTTTGTAGGGGGGAGCTCAGAGATCAGACTGTAACATTGTAACTTTGTAGGGGGAGTCCAGAGATCAGACTGTAACATTGTAACTTTGTAGGGGGAGTCCAGAGATCAGACTGTAACATTGTAAGTTTGTAGGAGAAGTCCAGAGATCAGACTGTAACATTGTAAGTTTGTAGGGGGAGCCCAGAGATCAGACTGTAACATTGTAACTTTGTAGGGGGAGCCCAGAGATCAGACTGTAACATTGTAACTTTGTAGGAGGAGTCCAGAGATCAGACTGTAACATTGTAAGTTTGTAGAAGTCCAGAGATCAGACTGTAACATTGTAAGTTTGTAGGGGGAGCCCAGAGATCAGACTGTAAAATTGTAACTTTGTAGGAGGAGTCCAGAGATCAGACTGTAACATTGTAACTTTGTAGGAGGAGTCCAGAGATCAGACTGTAACATTGTAACTTTGTAGGAGGAGTCCAGAGATCAGACTGTAACATTGTAACTTTGTAGGAGGAGTCCTGAGATCAGACTAACATTGTAACTTTGTAGGGGGAGCCCAGAGATCAGACTGTAACATTGTAACTTTGTAGGGGGAGTCCAGAGATCAGACTGTAACTTTGTAGGGGGAGCCCAGAGATCAGACTGTAACATTGTAACTTTGTAGAGGGGAGTCCAGAGATCAGACTGTAACATTGTAGAGAGGAGTCCAGAGATTAGACTGTAACATTGTAACTTTGTAGGGGGAGCCCAGAGATCAGACTTTAACATTGTAACTTTGTAGGGGGAGTCCAGAGACCAGACTCTAACATTGTAACTTTGTAGGGGGAGCCCAGAGATCAGACTGTAACATTGTAACTTTGTAGGGGGAGTCCAGAGATCAGACTGTAACATTGTAACTTTGTAGAGGGGAGTCCAGAGATCAGACTGTAACATTGTAACTTTGTAGGGGGAGCCCAGAGATCAGACTGTAACATTGTAACTTTGTAGGAGAGCCCAGAGATCAGACTGTAACATTGTAACTTTGTAGGGGGAGTCCAGAGATCAGACTGTAACTTTGTAGGGGGAGCCCAGAGATCAGACTGTAACATTGTAACTTTGTAGAGGGGAGTCCAGAGATCGGACTGTAACATTGTAGAGAGGAGTCCAGAGATTAGACTGTAACATTGTAACTTTGTAGGGGGAGCCCAGAGATCAGACTGTAACATTGTAAGTTTGTAGGGGGAGCCCAGAGATCAGACTGTAACATTGTAACTTTGTAGGGGGAGTCCAGAGATCAGACTGTAACATTGTAACTTTGTAGGGGGGGAGTCCAGAGATCAGACTGTAACATTGTAACTTTGTAGAGGGGAGTCCAGAGATCAGACTGTAACATTGTAACTTTGTAGGGGGAGTCCAGAGATCAGACTGTAACATTGTAACTTTGTAGGGGGAGTACAGAGATTAGACTGTAACATTGTAACTTTGTAGGAGGAGTCCAGAGATCAGACTGTAACATTGTAACTTTGTAGGGGGAGTCCAGAGATCAGACTGTAACATTGTAACTTTGTAGGAGGAGTCCAGAGATCAGACTGTAACATTGTAACTTTGTAGGGGGAGTCCAGAGATCAGACTGTAACATTGTAACTTTGTAGGGGGAGCCCAGAGATCAGACTGTAACATTGTAACTTTGTAGGAGGAGTCCAGAGATCAGACTGTAACATTGTAACTTTATAGGGGGAGCCCAGAGATCAGACTGTAACATTGTAACGTTGTAGGGGGAGTCCAGAGATCAGACTGTAACATTGTAAGTTTGTGGGGGGAGCCCAGAGATCAGACTGTAACATTGGAACTTTGTAGGGGGAGTCCAGAGATCAGACTGTAACATTGTAAGTTTGTAGGGGGAGCCCAGAGATCAGACTGTAACATTGGAACTTCTGGAGGGGAGTCCAGAGATCAGACTGTAACATTGGATCTTTGTAGGGGGAGTCCAGAGATCAGACTGTAACATTGTAACTTTGTAGAGGGGAGCCCAGAGATCAGACTGTAACATTGTAACTTTGTACAGGGGAGTCCAGAGATCAGACTGTAACATTGTAACTTTGTAGAGGGGAGCCCAGAGATCAGACTGTAACATTGTAACTTTGTAGAGGGGAGCCCAGAGATCAGACTGTAACATTGTAACTTTGTAGAGGGGAGCCCAGAGATTAGACTGTAACATTGTAACTTTGTAGAGGGGAGCCCAGAGATCAGACTGTAACATTGTAACTTTGTAGAGGGGAGCCCAGAGATCAGACTGTAACATTGTAACTTTGTAGAGGGGAGTCCAGAGATCAGACTGTAACATTGTAACTTTGTAGGGGGGAGCTCAGAGATCAGACTGTAACATTGTAACTTTGTAGGGGGAGTCCAGAGATCAGACTGTAACATTGTAACTTTGTAGGGGGAGTCCAGAGATCAGACTGTAACATTGTAAGTTTGTAGGAGAAGTCCAGAGATCAGACTGTAACATTGTAAGTTTGTAGGGGGAGCCCAGAGATCAGACTGTAACATTGTAACTTTGTAGGGGGAGCCCAGAGATCAGACTGTAACATTGTAACTTTGTAGAGGGGAGCCCAGAGATCAGACTGTAACATTGTAACTTTGTAGGGGGAGCCCAGAGATCAGACTGTAACATTGTAACTTTTTAGAGGGAGCCCAGAGATCAGACTGTAACATTGTAACTTTGTAGAGGGGAGTCCAGAGATCAGACTGTAACATTGTAACTTTGTAGGAGGAGTCCAGAGATCAGACTGTAACATTGTAACTTTGTAGGAGGAGTCCAGAGATCAGACTAACATTGTAACTTTGTAGGGGGAGCCCAGAGATCAGACTGTAACATTGTAACTTTGTAGGGGGAGTCCAGAGATCAGACTGTAACATTTTAACTCTGTAGGGGGAGTCCAGAGACCAGACTGTAACATTGTAACTTTGTAGGGGGAGCTCAGAGATCAGATTGTAACATTGTAACTTTGTAACTTTGTAGAGGGAGCCCAGAGATCAGACTGTAACATTGTAACTTTGTAGGGGGAGTCCAGAGATCAGACTGTAACATTGTAACTTTGTAGGGGGAGTCCAGATATCAGACTGTAACATTGTAACTTTGTAGGGGGAGTCCAGAGATCAGACTGTAACATTGTAACTTTGTAGGGGGAGTCCAGAGATCAGACTGTAACATTGTAACTTTGTAGAGGGGAGTCCAGAGATCAGACTGTAACATTGTAACTTTGTAGAGGGGAGTCCAGAGATCAGACTGTAACATTGTAACTTTGTAGGAGGAGTCCAGAGATCAGACTGTAACATTGTAACTTTGTAGAAGGAGTCCAGAGATCAGACTGTAACATTGTAAGTTTGTAGGGGGAGCCCAGAGATCAGACTGTAACATTGTAACTTTGTAGGGGGAGACCAGAGATCAGACTGTGCCATTGTAACTTTGTAGAGGGGAGTCCAGAGATCAGACTGTAACATTGTAACTTTGTAGAGGGAGTCCAGAGATCAGACTGTAACATTGTAACTTTGTAGGGGGAGTCCAGAGATCAGACTGTAAAATTGTAACTTTGTAGGAGGAGTCCAGAGATCAGACTGTAACATTGTAACTTTGTAGGAGGAGTCCAGAGATCAGACTGTAACATTGTAACTTTGTAGGAGGAGTCCAGAGATCAGACTGTAACATTGTAACTTTGTAGGAGGAGTCCTGAGATCAGACTAACATTGTAACTTTGTAGGGGGAGCCCAGAGATCAGACTGTAACATTGTAACTTTGTAGAGGGGAGCCCAGAGATCAGACTGTAACATTGTAACTTTGTAGAGGGGAGTCCAGAGATCAGACTGTAACATTGTAACTTTGTAGGGGGGAGCTCAGAGATCAGACTGTAACATTGTAACTTTGTAGGGGGAGTCCAGAGATCAGACTGTAACTTTGTAGGGGGAGCCCAGAGATCAGACTGTAACATTGTAACTTTGTAGAGGGGAGTCCAGAGATCAGACTGTAACATTGTAGAGAGGAGTCCAGAGATTAGACTGTAACATTGTAACTTTGTAGGGGGAGCCCAGAGATCAGACTTTAACATTGTAACTTTGTAGGGGGAGTCCAGAGACCAGACTCTAACATTGTAACTTTGTAGGGGGAGCCCAGAGATCAGACTGTAACATTGTAACTTTGTAGGGGGAGTCCAGAGATCAGACTGTAACATTGTAACTTTGTAGAGGGGAGTCCAGAGATCAGACTGTAACATTGTAACTTTGTAGGGGGAGCCCAGAGATCAGACTGTAACATTGTAACTTTGTAGGAGGAGTCCAGAGATCAGACTGTAACATTGTAACTTTATAGGGGGAGCCCAGAGATCAGACTGTAACATTGTAACGTTGTAGGGGGAGTCCAGAGATCAGACTGTAACATTGTAAGTTTGTGGGGGGAGCCCAGAGATCAGACTGTAACATTGGAACTTTGTAGGGGGAGTCCAGAGATCAGACTGTAACATTGGAACTTTGTAGGGGGAGCCCAGAGATCAGACTGTAACATTGTAACTTTGTAGAGGGGAGTCCAGAGATCAGACTGTAACATTGTAAGTTTGTAGGAGAAGTCCAGAGATCAGACTGTAACATTGTAAGTTTGTAGGGGGAGCCCAGAGATCAGACTGTAACATTGTAACTTTGTAGGGGGAGCCCAGAGATCAGACTGTAACATTGTAACTTTGTAGAGGGGAGCCCAGAGATCAGACTGTAACATTGTAACTTTGTAGGGGGAGCCCAGAGATCAGACTGTAACATTGTAACTTTTTAGAGGGAGCCCAGAGATCAGACTGTAACATTGTAACTTTGTAGGAGGAGTCCAGAGATCAGACTGTAACATTGTAACTTTGTAGGAGGAGTCCAGAGATCAGACTGTAACATTGTAACTTTGTAGGAGGAGTCCAGAGATCAGACTAACATTGTAACTTTGTAGGGGGAGCCCAGAGATCAGACTGTAACATTGTAACTTTGTAGGGGGAGTCCAGAGATCAGACTGTAACATTTTAACTCTGTAGGGGGAGTCCAGAGACCAGACTGTAACATTGTAACTTTGTAGGGGGAGCTCAGAGATCAGATTGTAACATTGTAACTTTGTAACTTTGTAGAGGGAGCCCAGAGATCAGACTGTAACATTGTAACTTTGTAGGGGGAGTCCAGAGATCAGACTGTAACATTGTAACTTTGTAGGGGGAGTCCAGATATCAGACTGTAACATTGTAACTTTGTAGGGGGAGTCCAGAGATCAGACTGTAACATTGTAACTTTGTAGGGGGAGTCCAGAGATCAGATTGTAACATTGTAACTTTGTAGAGGGGAGTCCAGAGATCAGACTGTAACATTGTAACTTTGTAGAGGGGAGTCCAGAGATCAGACTGTAACATTGTAACTTTGTAGGAGGAGTCCAGAGATCAGACTGTAACATTGTAACTTTGTAGAAGGAGTCCAGAGATCAGACTGTAACATTGTAAGTTTGTAGGGGGAGCCCAGAGATCAGACTGTAACATTGTAACTTTGTAGGGGGAGACCAGAGATCAGACTGTGCCATTGTAACTTTGTAGAGGGGAGTCCAGAGATCAGACTGTAACATTGTAACTTTGTAGAGGGAGTCCAGAGATCAGACTGTAACATTGTAACTTTGTAGGGGGAGTCCAGAGATTAGACTGTAAAATTGTAACTTTGTAGGAGGAGTCCAGAGATCAGACTGTAACATTGTAACTTTGTAGGAGGAGTCCAGAGATCAGACTGTAACATTGTAACTTTGTAGGAGGAGTCCAGAGATCAGACTGTAACATTGTAACTTTGTAGGAGGAGTCCTGAGATCAGACTAACATTGTAACTTTGTAGGGGGAGCCCAGAGATCAGACTGTAACATTGTAACTTTGTAGGGGGAGTCCAGAGATCAGACTGTAACTTTGTAGCGGGAGCCCAGAGATCAGACTGTAACATTGTAACTTTGTAGAGGGGAGTCCAGAGATCAGACTGTAACATTGTAGAGAGGAGTCCAGAGATTAGACTGTAACATTGTAACTTTGTAGGGGGAGCCCAGAGATCAGACTTTAACATTGTAACTTTGTAGGGGGAGTCCAGAGACCAGACTCTAACATTGTAACTTTGTAGGGGGAGCCCAGAGATCAGACTGTAACATTGTAACTTTGTAGGGGGAGTCCAGAGATCAGACTGTAACATTGTAACTTTGTAGAGGGGAGTCCAGAGATCAGACTGTAACATTGTAACTTTGTAGGGGGAGCCCAGAGATCAGACTGTAACATTGTAACTTTGTAGGAGAGCCCAGAGATCAGACTGTAACATTGTAACTTTGTAGGGGGAGTCCAGAGATCAGACTGTAACTTTGTAGGGGGAGCCCAGAGATCAGACTGTAACATTGTAACTTTGTAGAGGGGAGTCCAGAGATCGGACTGTAACATTGTAGAGAGGAGTCCAGAGATTAGACTGTAACATTGTAACTTTGTAGGGGGAGCCCAGAGATCAGACTGTAACATTGTAACTTTGTAGGGGGAGTCCAGAGATCAGACTGTAACATTGTAACTTTGTAGGGGGGGAGTCCAGAGATCAGACTGTAACATTGTAACTTTGTAGAGGGGAGTCCAGAGATCAGACTGTAACATTGTAACTTTGTAGGGGGAGTCCAGAGATCAGACTGTAACATTGTAACTTTGTAGGGGGAGCCCAGAGATCAGACTGTAACATTGTAACTTTGTAGAGGGGATCCCAGAGATCAGACTGTAACATTGTAACTTTGTAGGAGGAGTCCAGAGATCAGGCTAACATTGTAACTTTGTAGGGGGAGCCCAGAGATCAGACTGTAACATTGTAACTTTGTAGGGGGAGTCCAGAGATCAGACTGTAACATTTTAACTCTGTAGGGGGAGTCCAGAGACCAGACTGTAACATTGTAACTTTGTAGGGGGAGCTCAGAGATCAGATTGTAACATTGTAACTTTGTAACTTTGTAGAGGGAGCCCAGAGATCAGACTGTAACATTGTAACTTTGTAGGGGGAGTCCAGAGATCAGACTGTAACATTGTAACTTTGTAGGGGGAGTCCAGATATCAGACTGTAACATTGTAACTTTGTAGGGGGAGTCCAGAGATCAGACTGTAACATTGTAACTTTGTAGGGGGAGTCCAGAGATCAGACTGTAACATTGTAACTTTGTAGAGGGGAGTCCAGAGATCAGACTGTAACATTGTAACTTTGTAGAGGGGAGTCCAGAGATCAGACTGTAACATTGTAACTTTGTAGGAGGAGTCCAGAGATCAGACTGTAACATTGTAACTTTGTAGAAGGAGTCCAGAGATCAGACTGTAACATTGTAACTTTATAGGGGGAGCCCAGAGATCAGACTGTAACATTGTAACGTTGTAGGGGGAGCCCAGAGATCAGACTGTAACATTGTAACTTTGTAGGGGGAGCCCAGAGATCAGACTGTAACATTGTAACTTTGTAGGGGGAGTCCAGAGATCAGACTGTAACATTGTAACTTTGTAGGGGGGGAGTCCAGAGATCAGACTGTAACATTGTAACTTTGTAGAGGGGAGTCCAGAGATCAGACTGTAACATTGTAACTTTGTAGGGGGAGTCCAGAGATCAGACTGTAACATTGTAACTTTGTAGGGGGAGTACAGAGATTAGACTGTAACATTGTAACTTTGTAGGAGGAGTCCAGAGATCAGACTGTAACATTGTAACTTTGTAGGGGGAGTCCAGAGATCAGACTGTAACATTGTAACTTTGTAGGAGGAGTCCAGAGATCAGACTGTAACATTGTAACTTTGTAGGGGGAGTCCAGAGATCAGACTGTAACATTGTAACTTTGTAGGGGGAGCCCAGAGATCAGACTGTAACATTGTAACTTTGTAGGAGGAGTCCAGAGATCAGACTGTAACATTGTAACTTTATAGGGGGAGCCCAGAGATCAGACTGTAACATTGTAACGTTGTAGGGGGAGTCCAGAGATCAGACTGTAACATTGTAAGTTTGTGGGGGGAGCCCAGAGATCAGACTGTAACATTGTAACTTTGTAGGGGGAGCCCAGAGATCAGACTGTAACATTGTAACTTTGTAGAGGGGAGTCCAGAGATCAGACTGTAACATTGTAACTTTGTAGGGGGAGTCCAGAGATCAGACTGTAACATTGTAACTTTGTAGGGGGAGTCCAGAGATCAGACTGTAACATTGTAACTTGTAGGAGGAGCCCAGAGATCAGACTGTAACATTGTAACTTTGTAGGAGGAGCCCAGAGATCAGACTGTAACATTGTAACTTAGTAGGGGGAGCCCAGAGATCAGACTGTAACATTGTAACTTTGTAGGGGGAGCCCAGAGATCAGACTGTAACATTGTAACTTTGTAGGAGGAGTCCTGAGATCAGACTAACATTGTAACTTTGTAGGGGGAGCCCAGAGATCAGACTGTAACATTGTAACTTTGTAGGGGGATTCCAGAGATCAGACTGTAACTTTGTAGGGGGAGCCCAGAGATCAGACTGTAACATTGTAACTTTGTAGAGGGGAGTCCAGAGATCAGACTGTAACATTGTAGAGAGGAGTCCAGAGATTAGACTGTAACATTGTAACTTTGTAGGGGGAGCCCAGAGATCAGACTTTAACATTGTAACTTTGTAGGGGGAGTCCAGAGACCAGACTCTAACATTGTAACTTTGTAGGGGGAGCCCAGAGATCAGACTGTAACATTGTAACTTTGTAGGGGGAGTCCAGAGATCAGACTGTAACATTGTAACTTTGTAGAGGGGAGCCCAGAGATCAGACTGTAACATTGTAACTTTGTAGGGGGAGCTCAGAGATCAGACTGTAACATTGTAACTTTGTAGGGGGAGCCCAGAGATTAGACTGTAACATTGTAACTTTGTAGGAGAGCCCAGAGATCAGACTGTAACATTGTAACTTTGTAGGGGGAGTCCAGAGATCAGACTGTAACTTTGTAGGGGGAGCCCAGAGATCAGACTGTAACATTGTAACTTTGTAGAGGGGAGTCCAGAGATCGGACTGTAACATTGTAGAGAGGAGTCCAGAGATTAGACTGTAACATTGTAACTTTGTAGGGGGAGCCCAGAGATCAGACTGTAACATTGTAAGTTTGTAGGGGGAGCCCAGAGATCAGACTGTAACATTGTAAGTTTGTGGGGGGAGTCCAGAGATCAGACTGTAACATTGTAACTTTGTAGGGGGGGAGTCCAGAGATCAGACTGTAACATTGTAACTTTGTAGAGGGGAGTCCAGAGATCAGACTGTAACATTGTAACTTTGTAGGGGGAGTCCAGAGATCAGACTGTAACATTGTAACTTTGTAGGGGGAGCCCAGAGATCAGACTGTAACATTGTAACTTTGTAGAGGGGAGTCCAGAGATCAGACTGTAACATTGTAACTTTGTAGGGGGAGCCCAGAGATCAGACTGTAACATTGTAACTTTGTAGAAGGGAGTCCAGAGATCAGACTGTAACATTGTAACTTTGTAGGGGGAGTCCAGAGATCAGACTGTAACATTGTAACTTTGTAGGGGGGGTCCAGAGATCAGACTGTAACATTGTAACTTTGTAGGAGGAGCCCAGAGATCAGATTGTAACATTGTAACTTTGTAGGAGGAGCCCAGAGATCAGACTGTAACATTGTAACTTTGTAGGAGGAGCCCAGAGATCAGACTGTAACATTGTAACTTTGTAGGGGAGTCCAGAGATCAGACTGTAACATTGTAACTTTGTAGAGGGAGTCCAGAGATCAGACTGTAACATTGTAACTTTGTAGGGGGAGTCCAGAGATTAGACTGTAACTTTGTAGAGGGAGTCCAGAGATCAGACTGTAACATTGTAACATTATAGGGGGAGCCCGGAGATCAGACTGTAACATTGTAACTTTGTAGGGGGAGTCCAGAGATCAGACTGTAACATTGTAACTTTGTAGGGGGAGTCCAGAGATCAGACTGTAACATTGTAACTTTGTAGGGGGAGTCCAGAGATCCCAGACTGTAACATTGTAACTTTGTAGGAGGAGTCCGGAGATCAGACTGTAACATTGTAACTTTATAGGGGGAGCCCAGAGATCAGACTGTAACATTGTAACTTTGTAGAGGGGAGTCCAGAGATCAGACTGTAACATTGTAACTTTGTAGAGGGGAGTCCAGAGATCAGACTGTAACATTGTAACATTGTAGGGGGAGCCCAGAGATCAGACTGTGACATTGTAACTTTGTAGAGGGAGTCCAGAGATCAGACTGTAACATTGTAACTTTGTAGGGGGAGCCCAGAGATTAGACTGTAACATTGTAACTTCGTAGGGGAAGCCCAGAGATGAGACTGTGACATTGTAACTTTGTAGAGGGAAGTCCAGAGATTAGACTGTAACATTGTAACTTTGTAGGGGGAGCCCAGAGATTAGACTGTAACATTGTAACTTCGTAGGGGAAGCCCAGAGATGAGACTGTGACATTGTAACTTTGTAGAGGGAAGTCCAGAGATCAGACTGTAACATTGTAACTTTGTAGAGGGAGTCCAGAGATTAGACTGTAACTTTGTAGAGGGAGTCCAGAGATCAGACTGTAACATTGTAACATTATAGGGGGAGCCCGGAGATCAGACTGTAACATTGTAACTTTGTAGGGGGAGTCCAGAGATCAGACTGTAACATTGTAACTTTGTAGGGGGAGTCCAGAGATCAGACTGTAACATTGTAACTTTGTAGGGGGAGCTCAGAGATCAGACTGTAACATTGTAACTTTGTAGGGGGAGTCCAGAGATCAGACTGTAACATTGTAACTTTGTAGGAGGAGTCCGGAGATCAGACTGTAACATTGTAACTTTATAGGGGGAGCCCAGAGATCAGACTGTAACATTGTAACTTTGTAGGGGGAGTCCAGAGATCAGACTGTAACATTGTAACTTTGTAGGGGGGGCCCAGAGATCAGACTGTAACATTGTAACTTTGTAGGAGGAGTCCAGAGATCAGACTGTAACATTGTAAGTTTGTAGGGGGAGCCCAGAGATCAGACTGTAACATTGTAACTTTGTAGGGGGAGTCCAGAGATCAGACTGTATCATTGTAATTTTGTAGGGGGAGCCCAGAGATCAGATTGAACCATTGTAACTTTGTAGGGGGAGTCCAGAAATCACACTGTAACATTGTAACTTTGTAGGGGGAGCCCAGAGATCAGACTGTAACATTGTAACTTTGTAGGAGGAGTCCAGAGATCAGACTGTAACATTGTAACTTTGTAGGGGGAGCCCAGAGATCAAATTGCAACATTGTAACTTTGTAGGGGGAGTCCAGAAATCACACTGTAACATTGTAACTTTGTAGGGGGAGCCCAGAGATCAGACTGTAACATTACAACTTTGTAGGAGGAGTCCAGAGATCAAATTGTAACATTGTAAGTTTGTAGGGGGAGCCCAGAAATCAGACTGCAACATTGTAACTTTGTAGGGGGAGTCCAGAGATCAGACTGTAACATTGTAACTTTGTAGGGGGAGCCCAGAGATCAGACTTTAACATTGTAACTTTGTAGAGGGGAGTCCAGAGATCAGACTGTAACATTGTAGAGAGGAGTTCAGAGATTAGACTGTAACATTGTAACTTTGTAGGGGGAGCCCAGAGATCAGACTGTAACATTGTAACTTTGTAGAGGGAGTACAGAGATCAGACTGTAACATTGTAACTTTGTAGGAGAGCCCAGAGATCAGACTGTAACATTGTAACTTTGTAGGGGGAGTCCAGAGATCAGACTGTAACATTGTAACTTTGTAGAGGGAGCCCAGAGATCAGACTGTAACATTGTAACTTTGTAGGGGGAGCCCAGACATCAGACTGTAACATTGTAACTTTGTAGGGGGTGTCCAGAGATCAGACTGTAACATTGTAACTTTGTAGGGGGGAGCCCTGAGATCAGACTGTAACATTGTAACTTTGTAGGGGAGCCCAGAGATCAGACTGTAACATTGTAACTTTATAGGGGGAGCCCAGAGATCAGACTGTAACATTGTAACTTTGTAGGGGGAGCCCAGAGATCAGACTATAACATTGTAACTTTGTAGGAGGAGCCCAGAGATCAGACTGTAACATTGTAACTTTGTAGGGGGAGCTCAGAGATCAGACTGTAACGTTGTAACTTTGTAGAGGGGAGTCCAGAGATCAGACTGTAACATTGTAACTTTGTAGAGGGGAGTCCAGAGATCAGACTGTAACATTGTAACTTTGTAGAGGGGAGTCCAGAGATCAGACTGTAACATTGTAGCATTGTAGGGGGAGCTCAGAGATCAGACTGTAACATTGTAACTTTGTAGGGGGAGTCCAGAGATCAGACTGCAACATTGTAACTTTGTAGGGGGAGCTCAGAGATCAGACTGTAACATTGTAACTTTGTAGGGGGAGTCCAGAGATCAGACTGTAACATTGTAACTTTGTAGGGGGAGCCCAGAGATTAGACTGTAACATTGTAACTTTGTAGGAGGAGTCCAGAGATCAGACTGTAACATTGTAAGTTTGTAGGGGGACCCCAGAGATCAGACTGTAACATTGTAACTTTGTAGGGGGAGCCCAGAGATCTGACTGTAACTTTGTAGGGGGAGCCCAGAGATCAGACTGTAACATTGTAACTTTGTAGGAGGAGTCCAGAGAACAGACTGTAACATTGTAGCTTTGTAGGGGGAGACCAGAGATCATACTGTAACTTTGTAGGGGGAGCCCAGAGATCAGACTGTAACATTGTAACTTTGTAGGAGGAGTCCAGAGATCAGACTGTGCCATTGTAACTTTGTAGAGGGGAGTCCAGAGATCAGACTGCAACATTGTAACTTTGTAGGAGGAGTCCAGAGATCAGACTTTAACATTGTAACTTTATAGGGGGAGCCCAGAGATCAGACTGTAACATTGTAACTTTGTAGGGGGAGTCCTGAGATCAGACTGTAACATTGTAACTTTGTAGGAGGAGTCCAGAGATCAGACTGTAACATTGTAACTTTATAGGGGGAGCCCAGAGATCAGACTGTAACATTGTAACTTGTAGGGGAGCCCAGAGATCAGACTGTAACATTGTAACTTTGTAGGGGGAGTCCAGAGATCAGACTGCAACATTGTAACTTTGTAGGAGGAGTCCAGAGATCAGACTGTAACATTGTAACTTTGTAGGGGGAGCCCAGAGATCAGACTGTAACATTGTAACTTTGTAGGGGGAGTCCAGAGATCAGATTGTAACTTTGTAGGGGGAGCCCAGAGATCAGACTGTAACATTGTAACTTTGTAGAGGGGAGTCCAGAGATCAGACTGTAACATTGTAACTTTGTAGAGGGGAGCCCAGAGATCAGACTGTACCATTGTAACTTTGTAGGGGGAGCCCAGAGATCAGACTGTAACATTTTAACTCTGTAGGGGGAGTCCAGAGACCAGACTGTAACATTGTAACTTTGTAGGGGGAGCCCAGAGATCAGACTGTAACATTGTAACTTTATAGGGGGAGTCCAGAGATCATACTGTAACATTGTAACTTTGTAGAGGGGAGTCCAGAGATCAGACTGTAACATTGTAACTTTGTAGGAGGAGCCCAGAGATCAGACTGTAACATTGTAACTTTGTAGGAGGAGTCCAGAGATCAGACTGTAACATTGTAACTTTGTAGGAGGAGTCCAGAGATCAGACTGTAACATTGTAACTTTGTAGGGGGAGTCCAGAGATCAGACTGTAACATTGTAACTTTGTAGGGGGAGTACAGAGATTAGACTGTAACATTGTAACTTTGTAGGGGGAGCCCAGAGATCAGACTGTAACATTGTAAGTTTGTAGGGGGAGCCCAGAGATCAGACTGTAACATTGTAACTTTGTAGGGGGAGTCCAGAGATCAGACTGTAACATTGTAACTTTGTAGGGGGGGAGTCCAGAGATCAGACTGTAACATTGTAACTTTGTAGAGGGGAGTCCAGAGATCAGACTGTAACATTGTAACTTTGTAGGGGGAGTCCAGAGATCAGACTGTAACATTGTAACTTTGTAGGGGGAGTACAGAGATTAGACTGTAACATTGTAACTTTGTAGGAGGAGTCCAGAGATCAGACTGTAACATTGTAACTTTGTAGGGGGAGTCCAGAGATCAGACTGTAACATTGTAACTTTGTAGGAGGAGTCCAGAGATCAGACTGTAACATTGTAACTTTGTAGGGGGAGTCCAGAGATCAGACTGTAACATTGTAACTTTGTAGGGGGAGCCCAGAGATCAGACTGTAACATTGTAACTTTGTAGGAGGAGTCCAGAGATCAGACTGTAACATTGTAACTTTATAGGGGGAGCCCAGAGATCAGACTGTAACATTGTAACGTTGTAGGGGGAGCCCAGAGATCAGACTGTAACATTGTAACTTTGTAGGGGGAGCCCAGAGATCAGACTGTAACATTGTAACTTTGTAGGGGGAGTCCAGAGATCAGACTGTAACATTGTAACTTTGTAGGGGGGGAGTCCAGAGATCAGACTGTAACATTGTAACTTTGTAGAGGGGAGTCCAGAGATCAGACTGTAACATTGTAACTTTGTAGGGGGAGTCCAGAGATCAGACTGTAACATTGTAACTTTGTAGGGGGAGTACAGAGATTAGACTGTAACATTGTAACTTTGTAGGAGGAGTCCAGAGATCAGACTGTAACATTGTAACTTTGTAGGGGGAGTCCAGAGATCAGACTGTAACATTGTAACTTTGTAGGAGGAGTCCAGAGATCAGACTGTAACATTGTAACTTTGTAGGGGGAGTCCAGAGATCAGACTGTAACATTGTAACTTTGTAGGGGGAGCCCAGAGATCAGACTGTAACATTGTAACTTTGTAGGAGGAGTCCAGAGATCAGACTGTAACATTGTAACTTTATAGGGGGAGCCCAGAGATCAGACTGTAACATTGTAACGTTGTAGGGGGAGTCCAGAGATCAGACTGTAACATTGTAAGTTTGTGGGGGGAGCCCAGAGATCAGACTGTAACATTGGAACTTTGTAGGGGGAGTCCAGAGATCAGACTGTAACATTGTAAGTTTGTAGGGGGAGCCCAGAGATCAGACTGTAACATTGGAACTTCTGGAGGGGAGTCCAGAGATCAGACTGTAACATTGGATCTTTGTAGGGGGAGTCCAGAGATCAGACTGTAACATTGTAACTTTGTAGAGGGGAGCCCAGAGATCAGACTGTAACATTGTAACTTTGTACAGGGGAGTCCAGAGATCAGACTGTAACATTGTAACTTTGTAGAGGGGAGCCCAGAGATCAGACTGTAACATTGTAACTTTGTAGAGGGGAGCCCAGAGATCAGACTGTAACATTGTAACTTTGTAGAGGGGAGCCCAGAGATTAGACTGTAACATTGTAACTTTGTAGAGGGGAGCCCAGAGATCAGACTGTAACATTGTAACTTTGTAGAGGGGAGCCCAGAGATCAGACTGTAACATTGTAACTTTGTAGAGGGGAGTCCAGAGATCAGACTGTAACATTGTAACTTTGTAGGGGGGAGCTCAGAGATCAGACTGTAACATTGTAACTTTGTAGGGGGAGTCCAGAGATCAGACTGTAACATTGTAACTTTGTAGGGGGAGTCCAGAGATCAGACTGTAACATTGTAAGTTTGTAGGAGAAGTCCAGAGATCAGACTGTAACATTGTAAGTTTGTAGGGGGAGCCCAGAGATCAGACTGTAACATTGTAACTTTGTAGGGGGAGCCCAGAGATCAGACTGTAACATTGTAACTTTGTAGGAGGAGTCCAGAGATCAGACTGTAACATTGTAAGTTTGTAGAAGTCCAGAGATCAGACTGTAACATTGTAAGTTTGTAGGGGGAGCCCAGAGATCAGACTGTAAAATTGTAACTTTGTAGGAGGAGTCCAGAGATCAGACTGTAACATTGTAACTTTGTAGGAGGAGTCCAGAGATCAGACTGTAACATTGTAACTTTGTAGGAGGAGTCCAGAGATCAGACTGTAACATTGTAACTTTGTAGGAGGAGTCCTGAGATCAGACTAACATTGTAACTTTGTAGGGGGAGCCCAGAGATCAGACTGTAACATTGTAACTTTGTAGGGGGAGTCCAGAGATCAGACTGTAACTTTGTAGGGGGAGCCCAGAGATCAGACTGTAACATTGTAACTTTGTAGAGGGGAGTCCAGAGATCAGACTGTAACATTGTAGAGAGGAGTCCAGAGATTAGACTGTAACATTGTAACTTTGTAGGGGGAGCCCAGAGATCAGACTTTAACATTGTAACTTTGTAGGGGGAGTCCAGAGACCAGACTCTAACATTGTAACTTTGTAGGGGGAGCCCAGAGATCAGACTGTAACATTGTAACTTTGTAGGGGGAGTCCAGAGATCAGACTGTAACATTGTAACTTTGTAGAGGGGAGTCCAGAGATCAGACTGTAACATTGTAACTTTGTAGGGGGAGCCCAGAGATCAGACTGTAACATTGTAACTTTGTAGGAGAGCCCAGAGATCAGACTGTAACATTGTAACTTTGTAGGGGGAGTCCAGAGATCAGACTGTAACTTTGTAGGGGGAGCCCAGAGATCAGACTGTAACATTGTAACTTTGTAGAGGGGAGTCCAGAGATCGGACTGTAACATTGTAGAGAGGAGTCCAGAGATTAGACTGTAACATTGTAACTTTGTAGGGGGAGCCCAGAGATCAGACTGTAACATTGTAAGTTTGTAGGGGGAGCCCAGAGATCAGACTGTAACATTGTAACTTTGTAGGGGGAGTCCAGAGATCAGACTGTAACATTGTAACTTTGTAGGGGGGGAGTCCAGAGATCAGACTGTAACATTGTAACTTTGTAGAGGGGAGTCCAGAGATCAGACTGTAACATTGTAACTTTGTAGGGGGAGTCCAGAGATCAGACTGTAACATTGTAACTTTGTAGGGGGAGTACAGAGATTAGACTGTAACATTGTAACTTTGTAGGAGGAGTCCAGAGATCAGACTGTAACATTGTAACTTTGTAGGGGGAGTCCAGAGATCAGACTGTAACATTGTAACTTTGTAGGAGGAGTCCAGAGATCAGACTGTAACATTGTAACTTTGTAGGGGGAGTCCAGAGATCAGACTGTAACATTGTAACTTTGTAGGGGGAGCCCAGAGATCAGACTGTAACATTGTAACTTTGTAGGAGGAGTCCAGAGATCAGACTGTAACATTGTAACTTTATAGGGGGAGCCCAGAGATCAGACTGTAACATTGTAACGTTGTAGGGGGAGTCCAGAGATCAGACTGTAACATTGTAAGTTTGTGGGGGGAGCCCAGAGATCAGACTGTAACATTGGAACTTTGTAGGGGGAGTCCAGAGATCAGACTGTAACATTGTAAGTTTGTAGGGGGAGCCCAGAGATCAGACTGTAACATTGGAACTTCTGGAGGGGAGTCCAGAGATCAGACTGTAACATTGGATCTTTGTAGGGGGAGTCCAGAGATCAGACTGTAACATTGTAACTTTGTAGAGGGGAGCCCAGAGATCAGACTGTAACATTGTAACTTTGTACAGGGGAGTCCAGAGATCAGACTGTAACATTGTAACTTTGTAGAGGGGAGCCCAGAGATCAGACTGTAACATTGTAACTTTGTAGAGGGGAGCCCAGAGATCAGACTGTAACATTGTAACTTTGTAGAGGGGAGTCCAGAGATCAGACTGTAACATTGTAACTTTGTAGGGGGGAGCTCAGAGATCAGACTGTAACATTGTAACTTTGTAGGGGGAGTCCAGAGATCAGACTGTAACATTGTAACTTTGTAGGGGGAGTCCAGAGATCAGACTGTAACATTGTAAGTTTGTAGGAGAAGTCCAGAGATCAGACTGTAACATTGTAACTTTGTAGGGGGAGCCCAGAGATTAGACTGTAACATTGTAACTTTGTAGGAGGAGTCCAGAGATCAGACTGTAACATTGTAAGTTTGTAGGGGGACCCCAGAGATCAGACTGTAACATTGTAACTTTGTAGGGGGAGCCCAGAGATCTGACTGTAACTTTGTAGGGGGAGCCCAGAGATCAGACTGTAACATTGTAACTTTGTAGGAGGAGTCCAGAGAACAGACTGTAACATTGTAGCTTTGTAGGGGGAGACCAGAGATCATACTGTAACTTTGTAGGGGGAGCCCAGAGATCAGACTGTAACATTGTAACTTTGTAGGAGGAGTCCAGAGATCAGACTGTGCCATTGTAACTTTGTAGAGGGGAGTCCAGAGATCAGACTGCAACATTGTAACTTTGTAGGAGGAGTCCAGAGATCAGACTTTAACATTGTAACTTTATAGGGGGAGCCCAGAGATCAGACTGTAACATTGTAACTTTGTAGGGGGAGTCCTGAGATCAGACTGTAACATTGTAACTTTGTAGGAGGAGTCCAGAGATCAGACTGTAACATTGTAACTTTATAGGGGGAGCCCAGAGATCAGACTGTAACATTGTAACTTGTAGGGGAGCCCAGAGATCAGACTGTAACATTGTAACTTTGTAGGGGGAGTCCAGAGATCAGACTGCAACATTGTAACTTTGTAGGAGGAGTCCAGAGATCAGACTGTAACATTGTAACTTTGTAGGGGGAGCCCAGAGATCAGACTGTAACATTGTAACTTTGTAGGGGGAGTCCAGAGATCAGATTGTAACTTTGTAGGGGGAGCCCAGAGATCAGACTGTAACATTGTAACTTTGTAGAGGGGAGTCCAGAGATCAGACTGTAACATTGTAACTTTGTAGAGGGGAGCCCAGAGATCAGACTGTACCATTGTAACTTTGTAGGGGGAGCCCAGAGATCAGACTGTAACATTTTAACTCTGTAGGGGGAGTCCAGAGACCAGACTGTAACATTGTAACTTTGTAGGGGGAGCCCAGAGATCAGACTGTAACATTGTAACTTTGTAGGGGGAGTCCAGAGATCATACTGTAACATTGTAACTTTGTAGAGGGGAGTCCAGAGATCAGACTGTAACATTGTAACTTTGTAGGAGGAGCCCAGAGATCAGACTGTAACATTGTAACTTTGTAGGAGGAGTCCAGAGATCAGACTGTAACATTGTAACTTTGTAGGAGGAGTCCAGAGATCAGACTGTAACATTGTAACTTTGTAGGGGGAGTCCAGAGATCAGACTGTAACATTGTAACTTTGTAGGGGGAGTACAGAGATTAGACTGTAACATTGTAACTTTGTAGGGGGAGCCCAGAGATCAGACTGTAACATTGTAAGTTTGTAGGGGGAGCCCAGAGATCAGACTGTAACATTGTAACTTTGTAGGGGGAGTCCAGAGATCAGACTGTAACATTGTAACTTTGTAGGGGGGGAGTCCAGAGATCAGACTGTAACATTGTAACTTTGTAGAGGGGAGTCCAGAGATCAGACTGTAACATTGTAACTTTGTAGGGGGAGTCCAGAGATCAGACTGTAACATTGTAACTTTGTAGGGGGAGTACAGAGATTAGACTGTAACATTGTAACTTTGTAGGAGGAGTCCAGAGATCAGACTGTAACATTGTAACTTTGTAGGGGGAGTCCAGAGATCAGACTGTAACATTGTAACTTTGTAGGAGGAGTCCAGAGATCAGACTGTAACATTGTAACTTTGTAGGGGGAGTCCAGAGATCAGACTGTAACATTGTAACTTTGTAGGGGGAGCCCAGAGATCAGACTGTAACATTGTAACTTTGTAGGAGGAGTCCAGAGATCAGACTGTAACATTGTAACTTTATAGGGGGAGCCCAGAGATCAGACTGTAACATTGTAACGTTGTAGGGGGAGCCCAGAGATCAGACTGTAACATTGTAACTTTGTAGGGGGAGCCCAGAGATCAGACTGTAACATTGTAACTTTGTAGGGGGAGTCCAGAGATCAGACTGTAACATTGTAACTTTGTAGGGGGGGAGTCCAGAGATCAGACTGTAACATTGTAACTTTGTAGAGGGGAGTCCAGAGATCAGACTGTAACATTGTAACTTTGTAGGGGGAGTCCAGAGATCAGACTGTAACATTGTAACTTTGTAGGGGGAGTACAGAGATTAGACTGTAACATTGTAACTTTGTAGGAGGAGTCCAGAGATCAGACTGTAACATTGTAACTTTGTAGGGGGAGTCCAGAGATCAGACTGTAACATTGTAACTTTGTAGGAGGAGTCCAGAGATCAGACTGTAACATTGTAACTTTGTAGGGGGAGTCCAGAGATCAGACTGTAACATTGTAACTTTGTAGGGGGAGCCCAGAGATCAGACTGTAACATTGTAACTTTGTAGGAGGAGTCCAGAGATCAGACTGTAACATTGTAACTTTATAGGGGGAGCCCAGAGATCAGACTGTAACATTGTAACGTTGTAGGGGGAGTCCAGAGATCAGACTGTAACATTGTAAGTTTGTGGGGGGAGCCCAGAGATCAGACTGTAACATTGGAACTTTGTAGGGGGAGTCCAGAGATCAGACTGTAACATTGTAAGTTTGTAGGGGGAGCCCAGAGATCAGACTGTAACATTGGAACTTCTGGAGGGGAGTCCAGAGATCAGACTGTAACATTGGATCTTTGTAGGGGGAGTCCAGAGATCAGACTGTAACATTGTAACTTTGTAGAGGGGAGCCCAGAGATCAGACTGTAACATTGTAACTTTGTACAGGGGAGTCCAGAGATCAGACTGTAACATTGTAACTTTGTAGAGGGGAGCCCAGAGATCAGACTGTAACATTGTAACTTTGTAGAGGGGAGCCCAGAGATCAGACTGTAACATTGTAACTTTGTAGAGGGGAGCCCAGAGATTAGACTGTAACATTGTAACTTTGTAGAGGGGAGCCCAGAGATCAGACTGTAACATTGTAACTTTGTAGAGGGGAGCCCAGAGATCAGACTGTAACATTGTAACTTTGTAGAGGGGAGTCCAGAGATCAGACTGTAACATTGTAACTTTGTAGGGGGGAGCTCAGAGATCAGACTGTAACATTGTAACTTTGTAGGGGGAGTCCAGAGATCAGACTGTAACATTGTAACTTTGTAGGGGGAGTCCAGAGATCAGACTGTAACATTGTAAGTTTGTAGGAGAAGTCCAGAGATCAGACTGTAACATTGTAAGTTTGTAGGGGGAGCCCAGAGATCAGACTGTAACATTGTAACTTTGTAGGGGGAGCCCAGAGATCAGACTGTAACATTGTAACTTTGTAGGAGGAGTCCAGAGATCAGACTGTAACATTGTAAGTTTGTAGAAGTCCAGAGATCAGACTGTAACATTGTAAGTTTGTAGGGGGAGCCCAGAGATCAGACTGTAAAATTGTAACTTTGTAGGAGGAGTCCAGAGATCAGACTGTAACATTGTAACTTTGTAGGAGGAGTCCAGAGATCAGACTGTAACATTGTAACTTTGTAGGAGGAGTCCAGAGATCAGACTGTAACATTGTAACTTTGTAGGAGGAGTCCTGAGATCAGACTAACATTGTAACTTTGTAGGGGGAGCCCAGAGATCAGACTGTAACATTGTAACTTTGTAGGGGGAGTCCAGAGATCAGACTGTAACTTTGTAGGGGGAGCCCAGAGATCAGACTGTAACATTGTAACTTTGTAGAGGGGAGTCCAGAGATCAGACTGTAACATTGTAGAGAGGAGTCCAGAGATTAGACTGTAACATTGTAACTTTGTAGGGGGAGCCCAGAGATCAGACTTTAACATTGTAACTTTGTAGGGGGAGTCCAGAGACCAGACTCTAACATTGTAACTTTGTAGGGGGAGCCCAGAGATCAGACTGTAACATTGTAACTTTGTAGGGGGAGTCCAGAGATCAGACTGTAACATTGTAACTTTGTAGAGGGGAGTCCAGAGATCAGACTGTAACATTGTAACTTTGTAGGGGGAGCCCAGAGATCAGACTGTAACATTGTAACTTTGTAGGAGAGCCCAGAGATCAGACTGTAACATTGTAACTTTGTAGGGGGAGTCCAGAGATCAGACTGTAACTTTGTAGGGGGAGCCCAGAGATCAGACTGTAACATTGTAACTTTGTAGAGGGGAGTCCAGAGATCGGACTGTAACATTGTAGAGAGGAGTCCAGAGATTAGACTGTAACATTGTAACTTTGTAGGGGGAGCCCAGAGATCAGACTGTAACATTGTAAGTTTGTAGGGGGAGCCCAGAGATCAGACTGTAACATTGTAACTTTGTAGGGGGAGTCCAGAGATCAGACTGTAACATTGTAACTTTGTAGGGGGGGAGTCCAGAGATCAGACTGTAACATTGTAACTTTGTAGAGGGGAGTCCAGAGATCAGACTGTAACATTGTAACTTTGTAGGGGGAGTCCAGAGATCAGACTGTAACATTGTAACTTTGTAGGGGGAGTACAGAGATTAGACTGTAACATTGTAACTTTGTAGGAGGAGTCCAGAGATCAGACTGTAACATTGTAACTTTGTAGGGGGAGTCCAGAGATCAGACTGTAACATTGTAACTTTGTAGGAGGAGTCCAGAGATCAGACTGTAACATTGTAACTTTGTAGGGGGAGTCCAGAGATCAGACTGTAACATTGTAACTTTGTAGGGGGAGCCCAGAGATCAGACTGTAACATTGTAACTTTGTAGGAGGAGTCCAGAGATCAGACTGTAACATTGTAACTTTATAGGGGGAGCCCAGAGATCAGACTGTAACATTGTAACGTTGTAGGGGGAGTCCAGAGATCAGACTGTAACATTGTAAGTTTGTGGGGGGAGCCCAGAGATCAGACTGTAACATTGGAACTTTGTAGGGGGAGTCCAGAGATCAGACTGTAACATTGTAAGTTTGTAGGGGGAGCCCAGAGATCAGACTGTAACATTGGAACTTCTGGAGGGGAGTCCAGAGATCAGACTGTAACATTGGATCTTTGTAGGGGGAGTCCAGAGATCAGACTGTAACATTGTAACTTTGTAGAGGGGAGCCCAGAGATCAGACTGTAACATTGTAACTTTGTACAGGGGAGTCCAGAGATCAGACTGTAACATTGTAACTTTGTAGAGGGGAGCCCAGAGATCAGACTGTAACATTGTAACTTTGTAGAGGGGAGCCCAGAGATCAGACTGTAACATTGTAACTTTGTAGAGGGGAGCCCAGAGATTAGACTGTAACATTGTAACTTTGTAGAGGGGAGCCCAGAGATCAGACTGTAACATTGTAACTTTGTAGAGGGGAGCCCAGAGATCAGACTGTAACATTGTAACTTTGTAGAGGGGAGTCCAGAGATCAGACTGTAACATTGTAACTTTGTAGGGGGGAGCTCAGAGATCAGACTGTAACATTGTAACTTTGTAGGGGGAGTCCAGAGATCAGACTGTAACATTGTAACTTTGTAGGGGGAGTCCAGAGATCAGACTGTAACATTGTAAGTTTGTAGGAGAAGTCCAGAGATCAGACTGTAACATTGTAAGTTTGTAGGGGGAGCCCAGAGATCAGACTGTAACATTGTAACTTTGTAGGGGGAGCCCAGAGATCAGACTGTAACATTGTAACTTTGTAGAGGGGAGCCCAGAGATCAGACTGTAACATTGTAACTTTGTAGGGGGAGCCCAGAGATCAGACTGTAACATTGTAACTTTTTAGAGGGAGCCCAGAGATCAGACTGTAACATTGTAACTTTGTAGAGGGGAGTCCAGAGATCAGACTGTAACATTGTAACTTTGTAGGAGGAGTCCAGAGATCAGACTGTAACATTGTAACTTTGTAGGAGGAGTCCAGAGATCAGACTAACATTGTAACTTTGTAGGGGGAGCCCAGAGATCAGACTGTAACATTGTAACTTTGTAGGGGGAGTCCAGAGATCAGACTGTAACATTTTAACTCTGTAGGGGGAGTCCAGAGACCAGACTGTAACATTGTAACTTTGTAGGGGGAGCTCAGAGATCAGATTGTAACATTGTAACTTTGTAACTTTGTAGAGGGAGCCCAGAGATCAGACTGTAACATTGTAACTTTGTAGGGGGAGTCCAGAGATCAGACTGTAACATTGTAACTTTGTAGGGGGAGTCCAGATATCAGACTGTAACATTGTAACTTTGTAGGGGGAGTCCAGAGATCAGACTGTAACATTGTAACTTTGTAGGGGGAGTCCAGAGATCAGACTGTAACATTGTAACTTTGTAGAGGGGAGTCCAGAGATCAGACTGTAACATTGTAACTTTGTAGAGGGGAGTCCAGAGATCAGACTGTAACATTGTAACTTTGTAGGAGGAGTCCAGAGATCAGACTGTAACATTGTAACTTTGTAGAAGGAGTCCAGAGATCAGACTGTAACATTGTAAGTTTGTAGGGGGAGCCCAGAGATCAGACTGTAACATTGTAACTTTGTAGGGGGAGACCAGAGATCAGACTGTGCCATTGTAACTTTGTAGAGGGGAGTCCAGAGATCAGACTGTAACATTGTAACTTTGTAGAGGGAGTCCAGAGATCAGACTGTAACATTGTAACTTTGTAGGGGGAGTCCAGAGATCAGACTGTAAAATTGTAACTTTGTAGGAGGAGTCCAGAGATCAGACTGTAACATTGTAACTTTGTAGGAGGAGTCCAGAGATCAGACTGTAACATTGTAACTTTGTAGGAGGAGTCCAGAGATCAGACTGTAACATTGTAACTTTGTAGGAGGAGTCCTGAGATCAGACTAACATTGTAACTTTGTAGGGGGAGCCCAGAGATCAGACTGTAACATTGTAACTTTGTAGAGGGGAGCCCAGAGATCAGACTGTAACATTGTAACTTTGTAGAGGGGAGTCCAGAGATCAGACTGTAACATTGTAACTTTGTAGGGGGGAGCTCAGAGATCAGACTGTAACATTGTAACTTTGTAGGGGGAGTCCAGAGATCAGACTGTAACTTTGTAGGGGGAGCCCAGAGATCAGACTGTAACATTGTAACTTTGTAGAGGGGAGTCCAGAGATCAGACTGTAACATTGTAGAGAGGAGTCCAGAGATTAGACTGTAACATTGTAACTTTGTAGGGGGAGCCCAGAGATCAGACTTTAACATTGTAACTTTGTAGGGGGAGTCCAGAGACCAGACTCTAACATTGTAACTTTGTAGGGGGAGCCCAGAGATCAGACTGTAACATTGTAACTTTGTAGGGGGAGTCCAGAGATCAGACTGTAACATTGTAACTTTGTAGAGGGGAGTCCAGAGATCAGACTGTAACATTGTAACTTTGTAGGGGGAGCCCAGAGATCAGACTGTAACATTGTAACTTTGTAGGAGGAGTCCAGAGATCAGACTGTAACATTGTAACTTTATAGGGGGAGCCCAGAGATCAGACTGTAACATTGTAACGTTGTAGGGGGAGTCCAGAGATCAGACTGTAACATTGTAAGTTTGTGGGGGGAGCCCAGAGATCAGACTGTAACATTGGAACTTTGTAGGGGGAGTCCAGAGATCAGACTGTAACATTGGAACTTTGTAGGGGGAGCCCAGAGATCAGACTGTAACATTGTAACTTTGTAGAGGGGAGTCCAGAGATCAGACTGTAACATTGTAAGTTTGTAGGAGAAGTCCAGAGATCAGACTGTAACATTGTAAGTTTGTAGGGGGAGCCCAGAGATCAGACTGTAACATTGTAACTTTGTAGGGGGAGCCCAGAGATCAGACTGTAACATTGTAACTTTGTAGAGGGGAGCCCAGAGATCAGACTGTAACATTGTAACTTTGTAGGGGGAGCCCAGAGATCAGACTGTAACATTGTAACTTTTTAGAGGGAGCCCAGAGATCAGACTGTAACATTGTAACTTTGTAGGAGGAGTCCAGAGATCAGACTGTAACATTGTAACTTTGTAGGAGGAGTCCAGAGATCAGACTGTAACATTGTAACTTTGTAGGAGGAGTCCAGAGATCAGACTAACATTGTAACTTTGTAGGGGGAGCCCAGAGATCAGACTGTAACATTGTAACTTTGTAGGGGGAGTCCAGAGATCAGACTGTAACATTTTAACTCTGTAGGGGGAGTCCAGAGACCAGACTGTAACATTGTAACTTTGTAGGGGGAGCTCAGAGATCAGATTGTAACATTGTAACTTTGTAACTTTGTAGAGGGAGCCCAGAGATCAGACTGTAACATTGTAACTTTGTAGGGGGAGTCCAGAGATCAGACTGTAACATTGTAACTTTGTAGGGGGAGTCCAGATATCAGACTGTAACATTGTAACTTTGTAGGGGGAGTCCAGAGATCAGACTGTAACATTGTAACTTTGTAGGGGGAGTCCAGAGATCAGATTGTAACATTGTAACTTTGTAGAGGGGAGTCCAGAGATCAGACTGTAACATTGTAACTTTGTAGAGGGGAGTCCAGAGATCAGACTGTAACATTGTAACTTTGTAGGAGGAGTCCAGAGATCAGACTGTAACATTGTAACTTTGTAGAAGGAGTCCAGAGATCAGACTGTAACATTGTAAGTTTGTAGGGGGAGCCCAGAGATCAGACTGTAACATTGTAACTTTGTAGGGGGAGACCAGAGATCAGACTGTGCCATTGTAACTTTGTAGAGGGGAGTCCAGAGATCAGACTGTAACATTGTAACTTTGTAGAGGGAGTCCAGAGATCAGACTGTAACATTGTAACTTTGTAGGGGGAGTCCAGAGATTAGACTGTAAAATTGTAACTTTGTAGGAGGAGTCCAGAGATCAGACTGTAACATTGTAACTTTGTAGGAGGAGTCCAGAGATCAGACTGTAACATTGTAACTTTGTAGGAGGAGTCCAGAGATCAGACTGTAACATTGTAACTTTGTAGGAGGAGTCCTGAGATCAGACTAACATTGTAACTTTGTAGGGGGAGCCCAGAGATCAGACTGTAACATTGTAACTTTGTAGGGGGAGTCCAGAGATCAGACTGTAACTTTGTAGCGGGAGCCCAGAGATCAGACTGTAACATTGTAACTTTGTAGAGGGGAGTCCAGAGATCAGACTGTAACATTGTAGAGAGGAGTCCAGAGATTAGACTGTAACATTGTAACTTTGTAGGGGGAGCCCAGAGATCAGACTTTAACATTGTAACTTTGTAGGGGGAGTCCAGAGACCAGACTCTAACATTGTAACTTTGTAGGGGGAGCCCAGAGATCAGACTGTAACATTGTAACTTTGTAGGGGGAGTCCAGAGATCAGACTGTAACATTGTAACTTTGTAGAGGGGAGTCCAGAGATCAGACTGTAACATTGTAACTTTGTAGGGGGAGCCCAGAGATCAGACTGTAACATTGTAACTTTGTAGGAGAGCCCAGAGATCAGACTGTAACATTGTAACTTTGTAGGGGGAGTCCAGAGATCAGACTGTAACTTTGTAGGGGGAGCCCAGAGATCAGACTGTAACATTGTAACTTTGTAGAGGGGAGTCCAGAGATCGGACTGTAACATTGTAGAGAGGAGTCCAGAGATTAGACTGTAACATTGTAACTTTGTAGGGGGAGCCCAGAGATCAGACTGTAACATTGTAACTTTGTAGGGGGAGTCCAGAGATCAGACTGTAACATTGTAACTTTGTAGGGGGGGAGTCCAGAGATCAGACTGTAACATTGTAACTTTGTAGAGGGGAGTCCAGAGATCAGACTGTAACATTGTAACTTTGTAGGGGGAGTCCAGAGATCAGACTGTAACATTGTAACTTTGTAGGGGGAGCCCAGAGATCAGACTGTAACATTGTAACTTTGTAGAGGGGATCCCAGAGATCAGACTGTAACATTGTAACTTTGTAGGAGGAGTCCAGAGATCAGGCTAACATTGTAACTTTGTAGGGGGAGCCCAGAGATCAGACTGTAACATTGTAACTTTGTAGGGGGAGTCCAGAGATCAGACTGTAACATTTTAACTCTGTAGGGGGAGTCCAGAGACCAGACTGTAACATTGTAACTTTGTAGGGGGAGCTCAGAGATCAGATTGTAACATTGTAACTTTGTAACTTTGTAGAGGGAGCCCAGAGATCAGACTGTAACATTGTAACTTTGTAGGGGGAGTCCAGAGATCAGACTGTAACATTGTAACTTTGTAGGGGGAGTCCAGATATCAGACTGTAACATTGTAACTTTGTAGGGGGAGTCCAGAGATCAGACTGTAACATTGTAACTTTGTAGGGGGAGTCCAGAGATCAGACTGTAACATTGTAACTTTGTAGAGGGGAGTCCAGAGATCAGACTGTAACATTGTAACTTTGTAGAGGGGAGTCCAGAGATCAGACTGTAACATTGTAACTTTGTAGGAGGAGTCCAGAGATCAGACTGTAACATTGTAACTTTGTAGAAGGAGTCCAGAGATCAGACTGTAACATTGTAACTTTATAGGGGGAGCCCAGAGATCAGACTGTAACATTGTAACGTTGTAGGGGGAGCCCAGAGATCAGACTGTAACATTGTAACTTTGTAGGGGGAGCCCAGAGATCAGACTGTAACATTGTAACTTTGTAGGGGGAGTCCAGAGATCAGACTGTAACATTGTAACTTTGTAGGGGGGGAGTCCAGAGATCAGACTGTAACATTGTAACTTTGTAGAGGGGAGTCCAGAGATCAGACTGTAACATTGTAACTTTGTAGGGGGAGTCCAGAGATCAGACTGTAACATTGTAACTTTGTAGGGGGAGTACAGAGATTAGACTGTAACATTGTAACTTTGTAGGAGGAGTCCAGAGATCAGACTGTAACATTGTAACTTTGTAGGGGGAGTCCAGAGATCAGACTGTAACATTGTAACTTTGTAGGAGGAGTCCAGAGATCAGACTGTAACATTGTAACTTTGTAGGGGGAGTCCAGAGATCAGACTGTAACATTGTAACTTTGTAGGGGGAGCCCAGAGATCAGACTGTAACATTGTAACTTTGTAGGAGGAGTCCAGAGATCAGACTGTAACATTGTAACTTTATAGGGGGAGCCCAGAGATCAGACTGTAACATTGTAACGTTGTAGGGGGAGTCCAGAGATCAGACTGTAACATTGTAAGTTTGTGGGGGGAGCCCAGAGATCAGACTGTAACATTGGAACTTTGTAGGGGGAGTCCAGAGATCAGACTGTAACATTGTAAGTTTGTAGGGGGAGCCCAGAGATCAGACTGTAACATTGGAACTTCTGGAGGGGAGTCCAGAGATCAGACTGTAACATTGGATCTTTGTAGGGGGAGTCCAGAGATCAGACTGTAACATTGTAACTTTGTAGAGGGGAGCCCAGAGATCAGACTGTAACATTGTAACTTTGTACAGGGGAGTCCAGAGATCAGACTGTAACATTGTAACTTTGTAGAGGGGAGCCCAGAGATCAGACTGTAACATTGTAACTTTGTAGAGGGGAGCCCAGAGATCAGACTGTAACATTGTAACTTTGTAGAGGGGAGCCCAGAGATTAGACTGTAACATTGTAACTTTGTAGAGGGGAGCCCAGAGATCAGACTGTAACATTGTAACTTTGTAGAGGGGAGCCCAGAGATCAGACTGTAACATTGTAACTTTGTAGAGGGGAGTCCAGAGATCAGACTGTAACATTGTAACTTTGTAGGGGGGAGCTCAGAGATCAGACTGTAACATTGTAACTTTGTAGGGGGAGTCCAGAGATCAGACTGTAACATTGTAACTTTGTAGGGGGAGTCCAGAGATCAGACTGTAACATTGTAAGTTTGTAGGAGAAGTCCAGAGATCAGACTGTAACATTGTAAGTTTGTAGGGGGAGCCCAGAGATCAGACTGTAACATTGTAACTTTGTAGGGGGAGCCCAGAGATCAGACTGTAACATTGTAACTTTGTAGGAGGAGTCCAGAGATCAGACTGTAACATTGTAAGTTTGTAGGAGAAGTCCAGAGATCAGACTGTAACATTGTAAGTTTGTAGGGGGAGCCCAGAGATCAGACTGTAAAATTGTAACTTTGTAGGAGGAGTCCAGAGATCAGACTGTAACATTGTAACTTTGTAGGAGGAGTCCAGAGATCAGACTGTAACATTGTAACTTTGTAGGAGGAGTCCAGAGATCAGACTGTAACATTGTAACTTTGTAGGAGGAGTCCTGAGATCAGACTAACATTGTAACTTTGTAGGGGGAGCCCAGAGATCAGACTGTAACATTGTAACTTTGTAGGGGGAGTCCAGAGATCAGACTGTAACTTTGTAGGGGGAGCCCAGAGATCAGACTGTAACATTGTAACTTTGTAGAGGGGAGTCCAGAGATCAGACTGTAACATTGTAACTTTGTAGAGGGGAGTCCAGAGATCAGACTGTAACATTGTAGAGAGGAGTCCAGAGATTAGACTGTAACATTGTAACTTTGTAGGGGGAGCCCAGAGATCAGACTTTAACATTGTAACTTTGTAGGGGGAGTCCAGAGACCAGACTCTAACATTGTAACTTTGTAGGGGGAGCCCAGAGATCAGACTGTAACATTGTAACTTTGTAGGGGGAGTCCAGAGATCAGACTGTAACATTGTAACTTTGTAGAGGGGAGTCCAGAGATCAGACTGTAACATTGTAACTTTGTAGGGGGAGCCCAGAGATCAGACTGTAACATTGTAACTTTGTAGGAGAGCCCAGAGATCAGACTGTAACATTGTAACTTTGTAGGGGGAGTCCAGAGATCAGACTGTAACTTTGTAGGGGGAGCCCAGAGATCAGACTGTAACATTGTAACTTTGTAGAGGGGAGTCCAGAGATCGGACTGTAACATTGTAGAGAGGAGTCCAGAGATTAGACTGTAACATTGTAACTTTGTAGGGGGAGCCCAGAGATCAGACTGTAACATTGTAAGTTTGTAGGGGGAGCCCAGAGATCAGACTGTAACATTGTAACTTTGTAGGGGGAGTCCAGAGATCAGACTGTAACATTGTAACTTTGTAGGGGGGGAGTCCAGAGATCAGACTGTAACATTGTAACTTTGTAGAGGGGAGTCCAGAGATCAGACTGTAACATTGTAACTTTGTAGGGGGAGTCCAGAGATCAGACTGTAACATTGTAACTTTGTAGGGGGAGTACAGAGATTAGACTGTAACATTGTAACTTTGTAGGAGGAGTCCAGAGATCAGACTGTAACATTGTAACTTTGTAGGGGGAGTCCAGAGATCAGACTGTAACATTGTAACTTTGTAGGAGGAGTCCAGAGATCAGACTGTAACATTGTAACTTTGTAGGGGGAGTCCAGAGATCAGACTGTAACATTGTAACTTTGTAGGGGGAGCCCAGAGATCAGACTGTAACATTGTAACTTTGTAGGAGGAGTCCAGAGATCAGACTGTAACATTGTAACTTTATAGGGGGAGCCCAGAGATCAGACTGTAACATTGTAACGTTGTAGGGGGAGTCCAGAGATCAGACTGTAACATTGTAAGTTTGTGGGGGGAGCCCAGAGATCAGACTGTAACATTGGAACTTTGTAGGGGGAGTCCAGAGATCAGACTGTAACATTGTAAGTTTGTAGGGGGAGCCCAGAGATCAGACTGTAACATTGGAACTTCTGGAGGGGAGTCCAGAGATCAGACTGTAACATTGGATCTTTGTAGGGGGAGTCCAGAGATCAGACTGTAACATTGTAACTTTGTAGAGGGGAGCCTAGAGATCAGACTGTAACATTGTAACTTTGTACAGGGGAGTCCAGAGATCAGACTGTAACATTGTAACTTTGTAGAGGGGAGCCCAGAGATCAGACTGTAACATTGTAACTTTGTAGAGGGGAGCCCAGAGATCAGACTGTAACATTGTAACTTTGTAGAGGGGAGCCCAGAGATTAGACTGTAACATTGTAACTTTGTAGAGGGGAGCCCAGAGATCAGACTGTAACATTGTAACTTTGTAGAGGGGAGCCCAGAGATCAGACTGTAACATTGTAACTTTGTAGAGGGGAGTCCAGAGATCAGACTGTAACATTGTAACTTTGTAGGGGGGAGCTCAGAGATCAGACTGTAACATTGTAACTTTGTAGGGGGAGTCCAGAGATCAGACTGTAACATTGTAACTTTGTAGGGGGAGTCCAGAGATCAGACTGTAACATTGTAAGTTTGTAGGAGAAGTCCAGAGATCAGACTGTAACATTGTAAGTTTGTAGGGGGAGCCCAGAGATCAGACTGTAACATTGTAACTTTGTAGGGGGAGCCCAGAGATCAGACTGTAACATTGTAACTTTGTAGAGGGGAGCCCAGAGATCAGACTGTAACATTGTAACTTTGTAGGGGGAGCCCAGAGATCAGACTGTAACATTGTAACTTTTTAGAGGGAGCCCAGAGATCAGACTGTAACATTGTAACTTTGTAGAGGGGAGTCCAGAGATCAGACTGTAACATTGTAACTTTGTAGGAGGAGTCCAGAGATCAGACTGTAACATTGTAACTTTGTAGGAGGAGTCCAGAGATCAGACTAACATTGTAACTTTGTAGGGGGAGCCCAGAGATCAGACTGTAACATTGTAACTTTGTAGGGGGAGTCCAGAGATCAGACTGTAACATTTTAACTCTGTAGGGGGAGTCCAGAGACCAGACTGTAACATTGTAACTTTGTAGGGGGAGCTCAGAGATCAGATTGTAACATTGTAACTTTGTAACTTTGTAGAGGGAGCCCAGAGATCAGACTGTAACATTGTAACTTTGTAGGGGGAGTCCAGAGATCAGACTGTAACATTGTAACTTTGTAGGGGGAGTCCAGATATCAGACTGTAACATTGTAACTTTGTAGGGGGAGTCCAGAGATCAGACTGTAACATTGTAACTTTGTAGGGGGAGTCCAGAGATCAGACTGTAACATTGTAACTTTGTAGAGGGGAGTCCAGAGATCAGACTGTAACATTGTAACTTTGTAGAGGGGAGTCCAGAGATCAGACTGTAACATTGTAACTTTGTAGGAGGAGTCCAGAGATCAGACTGTAACATTGTAACTTTGTAGAAGGAGTCCAGAGATCAGACTGTAACATTGTAAGTTTGTAGGGGGAGCCCAGAGATCAGACTGTAACATTGTAACTTTGTAGGGGGAGACCAGAGATCAGACTGTGCCATTGTAACTTTGTAGAGGGGAGTCCAGAGATCAGACTGTAACATTGTAACTTTGTAGAGGGAGTCCAGAGATCAGACTGTAACATTGTAACTTTGTAGGGGGAGTCCAGAGATCAGACTGTAACATTGTAACTTTGTAGGAGGAGTCCAGAGATCAGACTGTAACATTGTAACTTTGTAGGAGGAGTCCAGAGATCAGACTGTAACATTGTAACTTTGTAGGAGGAGTCCTGAGATCAGACTAACATTGTAACTTTGTAGGGGGAGCCCAGAGATCAGACTGTAACATTGTAACTTTGTAGAGGGGAGCCCAGAGATCAGACTGTAACATTGTAACTTTGTAGAGGGGAGTCCAGAGATCAGACTGTAACATTGTAACTTTGTAGGGGGGAGCTCAGAGATCAGACTGTAACATTGTAACTTTGTAGGGGGAGTCCAGAGATCAGACTGTAACTTTGTAGGGGGAGCCCAGAGATCAGACTGTAACATTGTAACTTTGTAGAGGGGAGTCCAGAGATCAGACTGTAACATTGTAGAGAGGAGTCCAGAGATTAGACTGTAACATTGTAACTTTGTAGGGGGAGCCCAGAGATCAGACTTTAACATTGTAACTTTGTAGGGGGAGTCCAGAGACCAGACTCTAACATTGTAACTTTGTAGGGGGAGCCCAGAGATCAGACTGTAACATTGTAACTTTGTAGGGGGAGTCCAGAGATCAGACTGTAACATTGTAACTTTGTAGAGGGGAGTCCAGAGATCAGACTGTAACATTGTAACTTTGTAGGGGGAGCCCAGAGATCAGACTGTAACATTGTAACTTTGTAGGAGGAGTCCAGAGATCAGACTGTAACATTGTAACTTTATAGGGGGAGCCCAGAGATCAGACTGTAACATTGTAACGTTGTAGGGGGAGTCCAGAGATCAGACTGTAACATTGTAAGTTTGTGGGGGGAGCCCAGAGATCAGACTGTAACATTGGAACTTTGTAGGGGGAGTCCAGAGATCAGACTGTAACATTGGAACTTTGTAGGGGGAGCCCAGAGATCAGACTGTAACATTGTAACTTTGTAGAGGGGAGTCCAGAGATCAGACTGTAACATTGTAAGTTTGTAGGAGAAGTCCAGAGATCAGACTGTAACATTGTAAGTTTGTAGGGGGAGCCCAGAGATCAGACTGTAACATTGTAACTTTGTAGGGGGAGCCCAGAGATCAGACTGTAACATTGTAACTTTGTAGAGGGGAGCCCAGAGATCAGACTGTAACATTGTAACTTTTTAGAGGGAGCCCAGAGATCAGACTGTAACATTGTAACTTTGTAGGGGGAGTCCAGAGATCAGACTGTAACATTGTAACTTTGTAGGAGGAGTCCAGAGATCAGACTGTAACATTGTAACTTTGTAGGGGGAGTCCAGAGATCAGACTGTAACATTGTAACTTTGTAGGGGGAGCCCAGAGATCAGACTGTAACATTGTAACTTTGTAGGAGGAGTCCAGAGATCAGACTGTAACATTGTAACTTTATAGGGGGAGCCCAGAGATCAGACTGTAACATTGTAACGTTGTAGGGGGAGTCCAGAGATCAGACTGTAACATTGTAAGTTTGTGGGGGGAGCCCAGAGATCAGACTGTAACATTGGAACTTTGTAGGGGGAGTCCAGAGATCAGACTGTAACATTGTAAGTTTGTAGGGGGAGCCCAGAGATCAGACTGTAACATTGGAACTTCTGGAGGGGAGTCCAGAGATCAGACTGTAACATTGGATCTTTGTAGGGGGAGTCCAGAGATCAGACTGTAACATTGTAACTTTGTAGAGGGGAGCCCAGAGATCAGACTGTAACATTGTAACTTTGTACAGGGGAGTCCAGAGATCAGACTGTAACATTGTAACTTTGTAGAGGGGAGCCCAGAGATCAGACTGTAACATTGTAACTTTGTAGAGGGGAGCCCAGAGATCAGACTGTAACATTGTAACTTTGTAGAGGGGAGCCCAGAGATTAGACTGTAACATTGTAACTTTGTAGAGGGGAGCCCAGAGATCAGACTGTAACATTGTAACTTTGTAGAGGGGAGCCCAGAGATCAGACTGTAACATTGTAACTTTGTAGAGGGGAGTCCAGAGATCAGACTGTAACATTGTAACTTTGTAGGGGGGAGCTCAGAGATCAGACTGTAACATTGTAACTTTGTAGGGGGAGTCCAGAGATCAGACTGTAACATTGTAACTTTGTAGGGGGAGTCCAGAGATCAGACTGTAACATTGTAAGTTTGTAGGAGAAGTCCAGAGATCAGACTGTAACATTGTAAGTTTGTAGGGGGAGCCCAGAGATCAGACTGTAACATTGTAACTTTGTAGGGGGAGCCCAGAGATCAGACTGTAACATTGTAACTTTGTAGGAGGAGTCCAGAGATCAGACTGTAACATTGTAAGTTTGTAGGAGAAGTCCAGAGATCAGACTGTAACATTGTAAGTTTGTAGGGGGAGCCCAGAGATCAGACTGTAAAATTGTAACTTTGTAGGAGGAGTCCAGAGATCAGACTGTAACATTGTAACTTTGTAGGAGGAGTCCAGAGATCAGACTGTAACATTGTAACTTTGTAGGAGGAGTCCAGAGATCAGACTGTAACATTGTAACTTTGTAGGAGGAGTCCTGAGATCAGACTAACATTGTAACTTTGTAGGGGGAGCCCAGAGATCAGACTGTAACATTGTAACTTTGTAGGGGGAGTCCAGAGATCAGACTGTAACTTTGTAGGGGGAGCCCAGAGATCAGACTGTAACATTGTAACTTTGTAGAGGGGAGTCCAGAGATCAGACTGTAACATTGTAACTTTGTAGAGGGGAGTCCAGAGATCAGACTGTAACATTGTAGAGAGGAGTCCAGAGATTAGACTGTAACATTGTAACTTTGTAGGGGGAGCCCAGAGATCAGACTTTAACATTGTAACTTTGTAGGGGGAGTCCAGAGACCAGACTCTAACATTGTAACTTTGTAGGGGGAGCCCAGAGATCAGACTGTAACATTGTAACTTTGTAGGGGGAGTCCAGAGATCAGACTGTAACATTGTAACTTTGTAGAGGGGAGTCCAGAGATCAGACTGTAACATTGTAACTTTGTAGGGGGAGCCCAGAGATCAGACTGTAACATTGTAACTTTGTAGGAGAGCCCAGAGATCAGACTGTAACATTGTAACTTTGTAGGGGGAGTCCAGAGATCAGACTGTAACTTTGTAGGGGGAGCCCAGAGATCAGACTGTAACATTGTAACTTTGTAGAGGGGAGTCCAGAGATCGGACTGTAACATTGTAGAGAGGAGTCCAGAGATTAGACTGTAACATTGTAACTTTGTAGGGGGAGCCCAGAGATCAGACTGTAACATTGTAAGTTTGTAGGGGGAGCCCAGAGATCAGACTGTAACATTGTAACTTTGTAGGGGGAGTCCAGAGATCAGACTGTAACATTGTAACTTTGTAGGGGGGGAGTCCAGAGATCAGACTGTAACATTGTAACTTTGTAGAGGGGAGTCCAGAGATCAGACTGTAACATTGTAACTTTGTAGGGGGAGTCCAGAGATCAGACTGTAACATTGTAACTTTGTAGGGGGAGTACAGAGATTAGACTGTAACATTGTAACTTTGTAGGAGGAGTCCAGAGATCAGACTGTAACATTGTAACTTTGTAGGGGGAGTCCAGAGATCAGACTGTAACATTGTAACTTTGTAGGAGGAGTCCAGAGATCAGACTGTAACATTGTAACTTTGTAGGGGGAGTCCAGAGATCAGACTGTAACATTGTAACTTTGTAGGGGGAGCCCAGAGATCAGACTGTAACATTGTAACTTTGTAGGAGGAGTCCAGAGATCAGACTGTAACATTGTAACTTTATAGGGGGAGCCCAGAGATCAGACTGTAACATTGTAACGTTGTAGGGGGAGTCCAGAGATCAGACTGTAACATTGTAAGTTTGTGGGGGGAGCCCAGAGATCAGACTGTAACATTGGAACTTTGTAGGGGGAGTCCAGAGATCAGACTGTAACATTGTAAGTTTGTAGGGGGAGCCCAGAGATCAGACTGTAACATTGGAACTTCTGGAGGGGAGTCCAGAGATCAGACTGTAACATTGGATCTTTGTAGGGGGAGTCCAGAGATCAGACTGTAACATTGTAACTTTGTAGAGGGGAGCCTAGAGATCAGACTGTAACATTGTAACTTTGTACAGGGGAGTCCAGAGATCAGACTGTAACATTGTAACTTTGTAGAGGGGAGCCCAGAGATCAGACTGTAACATTGTAACTTTGTAGAGGGGAGCCCAGAGATCAGACTGTAACATTGTAACTTTGTAGAGGGGAGCCCAGAGATTAGACTGTAACATTGTAACTTTGTAGAGGGGAGCCCAGAGATCAGACTGTAACATTGTAACTTTGTAGAGGGGAGCCCAGAGATCAGACTGTAACATTGTAACTTTGTAGAGGGGAGTCCAGAGATCAGACTGTAACATTGTAACTTTGTAGGGGGGAGCTCAGAGATCAGACTGTAACATTGTAACTTTGTAGGGGGAGTCCAGAGATCAGACTGTAACATTGTAACTTTGTAGGGGGAGTCCAGAGATCAGACTGTAACATTGTAAGTTTGTAGGAGAAGTCCAGAGATCAGACTGTAACATTGTAAGTTTGTAGGGGGAGCCCAGAGATCAGACTGTAACATTGTAACTTTGTAGGGGGAGCCCAGAGATCAGACTGTAACATTGTAACTTTGTAGAGGGGAGCCCAGAGATCAGACTGTAACATTGTAACTTTGTAGGGGGAGCCCAGAGATCAGACTGTAACATTGTAACTTTTTAGAGGGAGCCCAGAGATCAGACTGTAACATTGTAACTTTGTAGAGGGGAGTCCAGAGATCAGACTGTAACATTGTAACTTTGTAGGAGGAGTCCAGAGATCAGACTGTAACATTGTAACTTTGTAGGAGGAGTCCAGAGATCAGACTAACATTGTAACTTTGTAGGGGGAGCCCAGAGATCAGACTGTAACATTGTAACTTTGTAGGGGGAGTCCAGAGATCAGACTGTAACATTTTAACTCTGTAGGGGGAGTCCAGAGACCAGACTCTAACATTGTAACTTTGTAGGGGGAGCTCAGAGATCAGATTGTAACATTGTAACTTTGTAACTTTGTAGAGGGAGCCCAGAGATCAGACTGTAACATTGTAACTTTGTAGGGGGAGTCCAGAGATCAGACTGTAACATTGTAACTTTGTAGGGGGAGTCCAGATATCAGACTGTAACATTGTAACTTTGTAGGGGGAGTCCAGAGATCAGACTGTAACATTGTAACTTTGTAGGGGGAGTCCAGAGATCAGACTGTAACATTGTAACTTTGTAGAGGGGAGTCCAGAGATCAGACTGTAACATTGTAACTTTGTAGAGGGGAGTCCAGAGATCAGACTGTAACATTGTAACTTTGTAGGAGGAGTCCAGAGATCAGACTGTAACATTGTAACTTTGTAGAAGGAGTCCAGAGATCAGACTGTAACATTGTAAGTTTGTAGGGGGAGCCCAGAGATCAGACTGTAACATTGTAACTTTGTAGGGGGAGACCAGAGATCAGACTGTGCCATTGTAACTTTGTAGAGGGGAGTCCAGAGATCAGACTGTAACATTGTAACTTTGTAGAGGGAGTCCAGAGATCAGACTGTAACATTGTAACTTTGTAGGGGGAGTCCAGAGATCAGACTGTAACATTGTAACTTTGTAGGAGGAGTCCAGAGATCATACTGTAACATTGTAACTTTGTAGGAGGAGTCCAGAGATCAGACTGTAACATTGTAACTTTGTAGGAGGAGTCCTGAGATCAGACTAACATTGTAACTTTGTAGGGGGAGCCCAGAGATCAGACTGTAACATTGTAACTTTGTAGAGGGGAGCCCAGAGATCAGACTGTAACATTGTAACTTTGTAGAGGGGAGTCCAGAGATCAGACTGTAACATTGTAACTTTGTAGGGGGGAGCTCAGAGATCAGACTGTAACATTGTAACTTTGTAGGGGGAGTCCAGAGATCAGACTGTAACTTTGTAGGGGGAGCCCAGAGATCAGACTGTAACATTGTAACTTTGTAGAGGGGAGTCCAGAGATCAGACTGTAACATTGTAGAGAGGAGTCCAGAGATTAGACTGTAACATTGTAACTTTGTAGGGGGAGCCCAGAGATCAGACTTTAACATTGTAACTTTGTAGGGGGAGTCCAGAGACCAGACTCTAACATTGTAACTTTGTAGGGGGAGCCCAGAGATCAGACTGTAACATTGTAACTTTGTAGGGGGAGTCCAGAGATCAGACTGTAACATTGTAACTTTGTAGAGGGGAGTCCAGAGATCAGACTGTAACATTGTAACTTTGTAGGGGGAGCCCAGAGATCAGACTGTAACATTGTAACTTTGTAGGAGGAGTCCAGAGATCAGACTGTAACATTGTAACTTTATAGGGGGAGCCCAGAGATCAGACTGTAACATTGTAACGTTGTAGGGGGAGTCCAGAGATCAGACTGTAACATTGTAAGTTTGTGGGGGGAGCCCAGAGATCAGACTGTAACATTGGAACTTTGTAGGGGGAGTCCAGAGATCAGACTGTAACATTGGAACTTTGTAGGGGGAGCCCAGAGATCAGACTGTAACATTGTAACTTTGTAGAGGGGAGTCCAGAGATCAGACTGTAACATTGTAAGTTTGTAGGAGAAGTCCAGAGATCAGACTGTAACATTGTAAGTTTGTAGGGGGAGCCCAGAGATCAGACTGTAACATTGTAACTTTGTAGGGGGAGCCCAGAGATCAGACTGTAACATTGTAACTTTGTAGAGGGGAGCCCAGAGATCAGACTGTAACATTGTAACTTTGTAGGGGGAGCCCAGAGATCAGACTGTAACATTGTAACTTTTTAGAGGGAGCCCAGAGATCAGACTGTAACATTGTAACTTTGTAGAGGGGAGTCCAGAGATCAGACTGTAACATTGTAACTTTGTAGGAGGAGTCCAGAGATCAGACTGTAACATTGTAACTTTGTAGGAGGAGTCCAGAGATCAGACTGTAACATTGTAACTTTGTAGGAGGAGTCCAGAGATCAGACTAACATTGTAACTTTGTAGGGGGAGCCCAGAGATCAGACTGTAACATTGTAACTTTGTAGGGGGAGTCCAGAGATCAGACTGTAACATTTTAACTCTGTAGGGGGAGTCCAGAGACCAGACTGTAACATTGTAACTTTGTAGGGGGAGCTCAGAGATCAGATTGTAACATTGTAACTTTGTAACTTTGTAGAGGGAGCCCAGAGATCAGACTGTAACATTGTAACTTTGTAGGGGGAGTCCAGAGATCAGACTGTAACATTGTAACTTTGTAGGGGGAGTCCAGATATCAGACTGTAACATTGTAACTTTGTAGGGGGAGTCCAGAGATCAGACTGTAACATTGTAACTTTGTAGGGGGAGTCCAGAGATCAGATTGTAACATTGTAACTTTGTAGAGGGGAGTCCAGAGATCAGACTGTAACATTGTAACTTTGTAGAGGGGAGTCCAGAGATCAGACTGTAACATTGTAACTTTGTAGGAGGAGTCCAGAGATCAGACTGTAACATTGTAACTTTGTAGAAGGAGTCCAGAGATCAGACTGTAACATTGTAAGTTTGTAGGGGGAGCCCAGAGATCAGACTGTAACATTGTAACTTTGTAGGGGGAGACCAGAGATCAGACTGTGCCATTGTAACTTTGTAGAGGGGAGTCCAGAGATCAGACTGTAACATTGTAACTTTGTAGAGGGAGTCCAGAGATCAGACTGTAACATTGTAACTTTGTAGGAGGAGTCCAGAGATCAGACTGTAACATTGTAACTTTGTAGGAGGAGTCCAGAGATCAGACTGTAACATTGTAACTTTGTAGGAGGAGTCCTGAGATCAGACTAACATTGTAACTTTGTAGGGGGAGCCCAGAGATCAGACTGTAACATTGTAACTTTGTAGGGGGAGTCCAGAGATCAGACTGTAACTTTGTAGCGGGAGCCCAGAGATCAGACTGTAACATTGTAACTTTGTAGAGGGGAGTCCAGAGATCAGACTGTAACATTGTAGAGAGGAGTCCAGAGATTAGACTGTAACATTGTAACTTTGTAGGGGGAGCCCAGAGATCAGACTTTAACATTGTAACTTTGTAGGGGGAGTCCAGAGACCAGACTCTAACATTGTAACTTTGTAGGGGGAGCCCAGAGATCAGACTGTAACATTGTAACTTTGTAGGGGGAGTCCAGAGATCAGACTGTAACATTGTAACTTTGTAGAGGGGAGTCCAGAGATCAGACTGTAACATTGTAACTTTGTAGGGGGAGCCCAGAGATCAGACTGTAACATTGTAACTTTGTAGGAGAGCCCAGAGATCAGACTGTAACATTGTAACTTTGTAGGGGGAGTCCAGAGATCAGACTGTAACTTTGTAGGGGGAGCCCAGAGATCAGACTGTAACATTGTAACTTTGTAGAGGGGAGTCCAGAGATCGGACTGTAACATTGTAGAGAGGAGTCCAGAGATTAGACTGTAACATTGTAACTTTGTAGGGGGAGCCCAGAGATCAGACTGTAACATTGTAACTTTGTAGGGGGAGTCCAGAGATCAGACTGTAACATTGTAACTTTGTAGGGGGGGAGTCCAGAGATCAGACTGTAACATTGTAACTTTGTAGAGGGGAGTCCAGAGATCAGACTGTAACATTGTAACTTTGTAGGGGGAGTCCAGAGATCAGACTGTAACATTGTAACTTTGTAGGGGGAGCCCAGAGATCAGACTGTAACATTGTAACTTTGTAGAGGGGATCCCAGAGATCAGACTGTAACATTGTAACTTTGTAGGAGGAGTCCAGAGATCAGGCTAACATTGTAACTTTGTAGGGGGAGCCCAGAGATCAGACTGTAACATTGTAACTTTGTAGGGGGAGTCCAGAGATCAGACTGTAACATTTTAACTCTGTAGGGGGAGTCCAGAGACCAGACTGTAACATTGTAACTTTGTAGGGGGAGCTCAGAGATCAGATTGTAACATTGTAACTTTGTAACTTTGTAGAGGGAGCCCAGAGATCAGACTGTAACATTGTAACTTTGTAGGGGGAGTCCAGAGATCAGACTGTAACATTGTAACTTTGTAGGGGGAGTCCAGATATCAGACTGTAACATTGTAACTTTGTAGGGGGAGTCCAGAGATCAGACTGTAACATTGTAACTTTGTAGGGGGAGTCCAGAGATCAGACTGTAACATTGTAACTTTGTAGAGGGGAGTCCAGAGATCAGACTGTAACATTGTAACTTTGTAGAGGGGAGTCCAGAGATCAGACTGTAACATTGTAACTTTGTAGGAGGAGTCCAGAGATCAGACTGTAACATTGTAACTTTGTAGAAGGAGTCCAGAGATCAGACTGTAACATTGTAACTTTGTAGAAGGAGTCCAGAGATCAGACTGTAACATTGTAAGTTTGTAGGGGGAGCCCAGAGATCAGACTGTAACATTGTAACTTTGTAGGGGGAGACCAGAGATCAGACTGTGCCATTGTAACTTTGTAGAGGGGAGTCCAGAGATCAGACTGTAACATTGTAACTTTGTAGAGGGAGTCCAGAGATCAGACTGTAACATTGTAACTTTGTAGGGGGAGTCCAGAGATCAGACTGTAAAATTGTAACTTTGTAGGAGGAGTCCAGAGATCAGACTGTAACATTGTAACTTTGTAGGAGGAGTCCAGAGATCAGACTGTAACATTGTAACTTTGTAGGAGGAGTCCAGAGATCAGACTGTAACATTGTAACTTTGTAGGAGGAGTCCTGAGATCAGACTAACATTGTAACTTTGTAGGGGGAGCCCAGAGATCAGACTGTAACATTGTAACTTTGTAGGGGGAGTCCAGAGATCAGACTGCAACTTTGTAGGGGGAGCCCAGAGATCAGACTGTAACATTGTAACTTTGTAGAGGGGAGTCCAGAGATCAGACTGTAACATTGTAGAGAGGAGTCCAGAGATTAGACTGTAACATTGTAACTTTGTAGGGGGAGCCCAGAGATCAGACTTTAACATTGTAACTTTGTAGGGGGAGTCCAGAGACCAGACTCTAACATTGTAACTTTGTAGGGGGAGCCCAGAGATCAGACTGTAACATTGTAACTTTGTAGGGGGAGCCCAGAGATCAGACTGTAACATTGTAACTTTGTAGAGGGGAGTCCAGAGATCAGACTGTAACATTGTAACTTTGTAGGGGGAGTCCAGAGATCAGACTGTAACATTGTAACTTTGTAGGGGGAGCCCAGAGATCAGACTGTAACATTGTAACTTTGTAGGAGGAGTCCAGAGATCAGACTGTAACATTGTAACTTTATAGGGGGAGCCCAGAGATCAGACTGTAACATTGTAACGTTGTAGGGGGAGTCCAGAGATCAGACTGTAACATTGTAAGTTTGTGGGGGGAGCCCAGAGATCAGACTGTAACATTGGAACTTTGTAGGGGGAGTCCAGAGATCAGACTGTAACATTGGAACTTTGTAGGGGGAGTCCAGAGATCAGACTGTAACATTGTAAGTTTGTAGGGGGAGCCCAGAGATCAGACTGTAACATTGGAACTTTGTAGAGGGGAGTCCAGAGATCAGACTGTAACATTGGATCTTTGTAGGGGGAGTCCAGAGATCAGACTGTAACATTGTAACTTTGTAGAGGGGAGCCCAGAGATCAGACTGTAACATTGTAACTTTGTAGAGGGGAGTCCAGAGATCAGACTGTAACATTGTAATTTTGTAGAGGGGAGCCCAGAGATCAGACTGTAACATTGTAACTTTGTAGAGGGGAGCCCAGAGATCAGACTGTAACATTGTAACTTTGTAGAGGGGAGCCCAGAGATTAGACTGTAATATTGTAACTTTGTAGGAGGAGCCCAGAGATCAGACTGTAACATTGTAACTTTGTAGAGGGGAGCCCAGAGATCAGACTGTAACATTGTAACTTTGTAGAGGGGAGTCCAGAGATCAGACTGTAACATTGTAACTTTGTAGGGGGGAGCTCAGAGATCAGACTGTAACATTGTAACTTTGTAGGGGGAGTCCAGAGATCAGACTGTAACATTGTAACTTTGTAGGGGGAGTCCAGAGATCAGACTGTAACATTGTAAGTTTGTAGGAGAAGTCCAGAGATCAGACTGTAACATTGTAAGTTTGTAGGGGGAGCCCAGAGATCAGACTGTAACATTGTAACTTTGTAGGGGGAGCCCAGAGATCAGACTGTAACATTGTAACTTTGTAGAGGGGAGCCCAGAGATCAGACTGTAACATTGTAACTTTGTAGGGGGAGCCCAGAGATCAGACTGTAACATTGTAACTTTTTAGAGGGAGCCCAGAGATCAGACTGTAACATTGTAACTTTGTAGAGGGGAGTCCAGAGATCAGACTGTAACATTGTAACTTTGTAGGAGGAGTCCAGAGATCAGACTGTAACATTGTAACTTTGTAGGAGGAGTCCAGAGATCAGACTGTAACATTGTAACTTTGTAGGAGGAGTCCAGAGATCAGACTAACATTGTAACTTTGTAGGGGGAGCCCAGAGATCAGACTGTAACATTGTAACTTTGTAGGGGGAGTTCAGAGATCAGACTGTAACATTTTAACTCTGTACGGGGAGTCCAGAGACCAGACTGTAACATTGTAACTTTGTAGGGGGAGCTCAGAGATCAGATTGTAACATTGTAACTTTGTAACTTTGTAGAGGGAGCCCAGAGATCAGACTGTAACATTGTAACTTTGTAGGGGGAGTCCAGAGATCAGACTGTAACATTGTAACTTTGTAGGGGGAGTCCAGATATCAGACTGTAACATTGTAACTTTGTAGGGGGAGTCCAGAGATCAGACTGTAACATTGTAACTTTGTAGGGGGAGTCCAGAGATCAGACTGTAACATTGTAACTTTGTAGAGGGGAGTCCAGAGATCAGACTGTAACATTGTAACTTTGTAGAGGGGAGTCCAGAGATCAGACTGTAACATTGTAACTTTGTAGGAGGAGTCCAGAGATCAGACTGTAACATTGTAACTTTGTAGAAGGAGTCCAGAGATCAGACTGTAACATTGTAAGTTTGTAGGGGGAGCCCAGAGATCAGACTGTAACATTGTAACTTTGTAGGGGGAGACCAGAGATCAGACTGTGCCATTGTAACTTTGTAGAGGGGAGTCCAGAGATCAGACTGTAACATTGTAACTTTGTAGAGGGAGTCCAGAGATCAGACTGTAACATTGTAACTTTGTAGGGGGAGTCCAGAGATCAGACTGTAAAATTGTAACTTTGTAGGAGGAGTCCAGAGATCAGACTGTAACATTGTAACTTTGTAGGGGGAGCCCAGAGATCAGACTGTAACATTGTAACTTTGTAGGGGGAGTCCAGAGATCAGACTGTAACATTGTAACTTTGTAGGAGGAGTCCTGAGATCAGACTAACATTGTAACTTTGTAGGGGGAGCCCAGAGATCAGACTGTAACATTGTAACTTTGTAGGGGGAGTCCAGAGATCAGACTGTAACTTTGTAGGGGGAGCCCAGAGATCAGACTGTAACATTGTAACTTTGTAGAGGGGAGTCCAGAGATCAGACTGTAACATTGTAGAGAGGAGTCCAGAGATTAGACTGTAACATTTTAACTTTGTAGGGGGAGCCCAGAGATCAGACTTTAACATTGTAACTTTGTAGGGGGAGTCCAGAGACCAGACTCTAACATTGTAACTTTGTAGGGGGAGCCCAGAGATCAGACTGTAACATTGTAACTTTGTAGGGGGAGTCCAGAGATCAGACTGTAACATTGTAACTTTGTAGAGGGGAGTCCAGAGATCAGACTGTAACATTGTAACTTTGTAGGGGGAGTCCAGAGATCAGACTGTAACATTGTAACTTTGTAGGGGGAGCCCAGAGATCAGACTGTAACATTGTAACTTTGTAGGAGGAGTCCAGAGATCAGACTGTAACATTGTAACTTTATAGGGGGAGCCCAGAGATCAGACTGTAACATTGTAACGTTGTAGGGGGAGTCCAGAGATCAGACTGTAACATTGTAAGTTTGTGGGGGGAGCCCAGAGATCAGACTGTAACATTGGAACTTTGTAGGGGGAGTCCAGAGATCAGACTGTAACATTGGAACTTTGTAGGGGGAGTCCAGAGATCAGACTGTAACATTGTAAGTTTGTAGGGGGAGCCCAGAGATCAGACTGTAACATTGGAACTTTGTAGAGGGGAGTCCAGAGATCAGACTGTAACATTGGATCTTTGTAGGGGGAGTCCAGAGATCAGACTGTAACATTGTAACTTTGTAGAGGGGAGCCCAGAGATCAGACTGTAACATTGTAACTTTGTAGAGGGGAGTCCAGAGATCAGACTGTAACATTGTAACTTTGTAGAGGGGAGCCCAGAGATTAGACTGTAATATTGTAACTTTGTAGGAGGAGCCCAGAGATCAGACTGTAACATTGTAACTTTGTAGAGGGGAGCCCAGAGATCAGACTGTAACATTGTAACTTTGTAGAGGGGAGTCCAGAGATCAGACTGTAACATTGTAACTTTGTAGAGGGGAGCCCAGAGATTAGACTGTAATATTGTAACTTTGTAGGAGGAGCCCAGAGATCAGACTGTAACATTGTAACTTTGTAGAGGGGAGCCCAGAGATCAGACTGTAACATTGTAACTTTGTAGAGGGGAGTCCAGAGATCAGACTGTAACATTGTAACTTTGTAGGGGGGAGCTCAGAGATCAGACTGTAACATTGTAACTTTGTAGGGGGAGTCCAGAGATCAGACTGTAACATTGTAACTTTGTAGGGGGAGTCCAGAGATCAGACTGTAACATTGTAAGTTTGTAGGAGAAGTCCAGAGATCAGACTGTAACATTGTAAGTTTGTAGGGGGAGCCCAGAGATCAGACTGTAACATTGTAACTTTGTAGGGGGAGCCCAGAGATCAGACTGTAACATTGTAACTTTGTAGAGGGGAGCCCAGAGATCAGACTGTAACATTGTAACTTTGTAGGGGGAGCCCAGAGATCAGACTGTAACATTGTAACTTTTTAGAGGGAGCCCAGAGATCAGACTGTAACATTGTAACTTTGTAGAGGGGAGTCCAGAGATCAGACTGTAACATTGTAACTTTGTAGGAGGAGTCCAGAGATCAGACTGTAACATTGTAACTTTGTAGGAGGAGTCCAGAGATCAGACTGTAACATTGTAACTTTGTAGGAGGAGTCCAGAGATCAGACTAACATTGTAACTTTGTAGGGGGAGCCCAGAGATCAGACTGTAACATTGTAACTTTGTAGGGGGAGTCCAGAGATTAGACTGTAACATTTTAACTCTGTAGGGGGAGTCCAGAGACCAGACTGTAACATTGTAACTTTGTAGGGGGAGCTCAGAGATCAGATTGTAACATTGTAACTTTGTAACTTTGTAGAGGGAGCCCAGAGATCAGACTGTAACATTGTAACTTTGTAGGGGGAGCCCAGAGATCAGACTGTAACATTGTAACTTTGTAGGGGGAGTCCAGAGATCAGACTGTAACATTGTAACTTTGTAGGGGGAGTCCAGATATCAGACTGTAACATTGTAACTTTGTAGGGGGAGTCCAGAGATCAGACTGTAACATTGTAACTTTGTAGGGGGAGTCCAGAGATCAGACTGTAACATTGTAACTTTGTAGAGGGGAGTCCAGAGATCAGACTGTAACATTGTAACTTTGTAGAGGGGAGTCCAGAGATCAGACTGTAACATTGTAACTTTGTAGGAGGAGTCCAGAGATCAGACTGTAACATTGTAACTTTGTAGAAGGAGTCCAGAGATCAGACTGTAACATTGTAAGTTTGTAGGGGGAGCCCAGAGATCAGACTGTAACATTGTAACTTTGTAGGGGGAGACCAGAGATCAGACTGTGCCATTGTAACTTTGTAGAGGGGAGTCCAGAGATCAGACTGTAACATTGTAACTTTGTAGAGGGAGTCCAGAGATCAGACTGTAACATTGTAACTTTGTAGGGGGAGTCCAGAGATCAGACTGTAAAATTGTAACTTTGTAGGAGGAGTCCAGAGATCAGACTGTAACATTGTAACTTTGTAGGAGGAGTCCAGAGATCAGACTGTAACATTGTAACTTTGTAGGAGGAGTCCAGAGATCAAACTGTAACATTGTAACTTTGTAGGAGGAGTCCTGAGATCAGACTAACATTGTAACTTTGTAGGGGGAGTCCAGAGATCAGACTGTAACTTTGTAGGGGGAGCCCAGAGATCAGACTGTAACATTGTAACTTTGTAGAGGGGAGTCCAGAGATCAGACTGTAACATTGTAAGTTTGTAGGAGAAGTCCAGAGATCAGACTGTAACATTGTAAGTTTGTAGGGGGAGCCCAGAGATCAGACTGTAACATTGTAACTTTGTAGGGGGAGCCCAGAGATCAGACTGTAACATTGTAACTTTGTAGAGGGGAGCCCAGAGATCAGACTGTAACATTGTAACTTTGTAGGGGGAGCCCAGAGATCAGACTGTAACATTGTAACTTTTTAGAGGGAGCCCAGAGATCAGACTGTAACATTGTAACTTTGTAGAGGGGAGTCCAGAGATCAGACTGTAACATTGTAACTTTGTAGGAGGAGTCCAGAGATCAGACTGTAACATTGTAACTTTGTAGGAGGAGTCCAGAGATCAGACTGTAACATTGTAACTTTGTAGGAGGAGTCCAGAGATCAGACTAACATTGTAACTTTGTAGGGGGAGCCCAGAGATCAGACTGTAACATTGTAACTTTGTAGGGGGAGTCCAGAGATCAGACTGTAACATTTTAACTCTGTAGGGGGAGTCCAGAGACCAGACTGTAACATTGTAACTTTGTAGGGGGAGCTCAGAGATCAGATTGTAACATTGTAACTTTGTAGGGGGAGTCCAGAGATCAGACTGTAACATTGTAACTTTGTAGGGGGAGTCCAGAGATCAGACTGTAACATTGTAACTTTGTAGGGGGAGTCCAGATATCAGACTGTAACATTGTAACTTTGTAGGGGGAGTCCAGAGATCAGACTGTAACATTGTAACTTTGTAGGGGGAGTCCAGAGATCAGATTGTAACATTGTAACTTTGTAGAGGGGAGTCCAGAGATCAGACTGTAACATTGTAACTTTGTAGAGGGGAGTCCAGAGATCAGACTGTAACATTGTAACTTTGTAGGAGGAGTCCAGAGATCAGACTGTAACATTGTAACTTTGTAGGGGGAGACCAGAGATCAGACTGTGCCATTGTAACTTTGTAGAGGGGAGTCCAGAGATCAGACTGTAACATTGTAACTTTGTAGAGGGAGTCCAGAGATCAGACTGTAACATTGTAACTTTGTAGAGGGGAGTCCAGAGATCAGACTGTAACATTGTAACTTTGTAGGGGGAGCCCAGAGATCAGACTGTAACATTGTAACTTTGTAGGGGGAGACCAGAGATCAGACTGTGCCATTGTAACTTTGTAGAGGGGAGTCCAGAGATCAGACTGTAACATTGTAACTTTGTAGGAGGAGTCCAGAGATCAGACTGTAACATTGTAACTTTGTAGGAGGAGTCCAGAGATCAGACTGTAACATTGTAACTTTGTAGGAGGAGTCCTGAGATCAGACTAACATTGTAACTTTGTATGGGGAGCCCAGAGATCAGACTGTAACATTGTAACTTTGTAGGGGGAGTCCAGAGATCAGACTGTAACTTTGTAGGGGGAGCCCAGAGATCAGACTGTAACATTGTAACTTTGTAGAGGGGAGTCCAGAGATCAGACTGTAACATTGTAGAGAGGAGTCCAGAGATTAGACTGTAACATTGTAACTTTGTAGGGGGAGCCCAGAGATCAGACTTTAACATTGTAACTTTGTAGGGGGAGTCCAGAGACCAGACTCTAACATTGTAACTTTGTAGGGGGAGCCCAGAGATCAGACTGTAACATTGTAACTTTGTAGGGGGAGTCCAGAGATCAGACTGTAACATTGTAACTTTGTAGAGGGGAGTCCAGAGATCAGACTGTAACATTGTAACTTTGTAGGGGGAGCCCAGAGATCAGACTGTAACATTGTAACTTTGTAGGAGAGCCCAGAGATCAGACTGTAACATTGTAACTTTGTAGGGGGAGTCCAGAGATCAGACTGTAACTTTGTAGGGGGAGCCCAGAGATCAGACTGTAACATTGTAACTTTGTAGAGGGGAGTCCAGAGATCGGACTGTAACATTGTAGAGAGGAGTCCAGAGATTAGACTGTAACATTGTAACTTTGTAGGGGGAGCCCAGAGATCAGACTGTAACATTGTAAGTTTGTAGGGGGAGCCCAGAGATCAGACTGTAACATTGTAACTTTGTAGGGGGAGTCCAGAGATCAGACTGTAACATTGTAACTTTGTAGGGGGGGAGTCCAGAGATCAGACTGTAACATTGTAACTTTGTAGAGGGGAGTCCAGAGATCAGACTGTAACATTGTAACTTTGTAGGGGGAGTCCAGAGATCAGACTGTAACATTGTAACTTTGTAGGGGGAGCCCAGAGATCAGACTGTAACATTGTAACTTTGTAGAGGGGATACCAGAGATCAGACTGTAACATTGTAACTTTGTAGGGGGAGTCCAGAGATAAGACTGTAACATTGTAACTTTGTAGAGGGGAGTCCAGAGATCAGACTGTAACATTGTAACTTGTAGGGGGAGCCCAGAGATCAGACTGTAACATTGTAACTTTGTAGAGGGGAGTCCAGAGATCAGACTGTAACATTGTAACTTTGTAGGGGGAGTCCAGAGATCAGACTGTAACATTGTAGGGGGAGTCCAGAGATCAGACTGTAACATTGTAACTTTGTAGGAGGAGCCCAGAGATCAGACTGTAACATTGTAACTTTGTAGGAGGAGCCCAGAGATCAGACTGTAACATTGTAACTTAGTAGGGGGAGCCCAGAGATCAGACTGTAACATTGTAACTTTGTAGAGGGGAGCCCAGAGATCAGACTGTAACATTGTAACTTTGTAGAGGGGAGTCCAGAGATCAGACTGTAACATTGTAACTTTGTAGGGGGAGCCCAGAGATCAGACTGTAACATTGTAACTTTGTAGAGGGGAGTCCAGAGATCAGACTGTAACATTGTAACTTTGTAGGGGGAGTCCAGAGATCAGACTGTAACATTGTAACTTTGTAGGGGGGGTCCAGAGATCAGACTGTAACATTGTAACTTTGTAGGAGGAGCCCAGAGATCAGATTGTAACATTGTAACTTTGTAGGAGGAGCCCAGAGATCAGACTGTAACATTGTAACTTTGTAGGGGGAGTCCAGAGATCAGACTGTAACATTTTAACTCTGTAGGGGGAGTCCAGAGACCAGACTGTAACATTGTAACTTTGTAGGGGGAGCTCAGAGATCAGATTGTAACATTGTAACTTTGTAACTTTGTAGAGGGAGCCCAGAGATCAGACTGTAACATTGTAACTTTGTAGGGGGAGTCCAGAGATCAGACTGTAACATTGTAACTTTGTAGGGGGAGTCCAGATATCAGACTGTAACATTGTAACTTTGTAGGGGGAGTCCAGAGATCAGACTGTAACATTGTAACTTTGTAGGGGGAGTCCAGAGATCAGATTGTAACATTGTAACTTTGTAGAGGGGAGTCCAGAGATCAGACTGTAACATTGTAACTTTGTAGAGGGGAGTCCAGAGATCAGACTGTAACATTGTAACTTTGTAGGAGGAGTCCAGAGATCAGACTGTAACATTGTAACTTTGTAGAAGGAGTCCAGAGATCAGACTGTAACATTGTAAGTTTGTAGGGGGAGCCCAGAGATCAGACTGTAACATTGTAACTTTGTAGGGGGAGACCAGAGATCAGACTGTGCCATTGTAACTTTGTAGAGGGGAGTCCAGAGATCAGACTGTAACATTGTAACTTTGTAGAGGGAGTCCAGAGATCAGACTGTAACATTGTAACTTTGTAGGGGGAGTCCAGAGATTAGACTGTAAAATTGTAACTTTGTAGGAGGAGTCCAGAGATCAGACTGTAACATTGTAACTTTGTAGGAGGAGTCCAGAGATCAGACTGTAACATTGTAACTTTGTAGGAGGAGTCCAGAGATCAGACTGTAACATTGTAACTTTGTAGGAGGAGTCCTGAGATCAGACTAACATTGTAACTTTGTAGGGGGAGCCCAGAGATCAGACTGTAACATTGTAACTTTGTAGGGGGAGTCCAGAGATCAGACTGTAACTTTGTAGCGGGAGCCCAGAGATCAGACTGTAACATTGTAACTTTGTAGAGGGGAGTCCAGAGATCAGACTGTAACATTGTAGAGAGGAGTCCAGAGATTAGACTGTAACATTGTAACTTTGTAGGGGGAGCCCAGAGATCAGACTTTAACATTGTAACTTTGTAGGGGGAGTCCAGAGACCAGACTCTAACATTGTAACTTTGTAGGGGGAGCCCAGAGATCAGACTGTAACATTGTAACTTTGTAGGGGGAGTCCAGAGATCAGACTGTAACATTGTAACTTTGTAGAGGGGAGTCCAGAGATCAGACTGTAACATTGTAACTTTGTAGGGGGAGCCCAGAGATCAGACTGTAACATTGTAACTTTGTAGGAGAGCCCAGAGATCAGACTGTAACATTGTAACTTTGTAGGGGGAGTCCAGAGATCAGACTGTAACTTTGTAGGGGGAGCCCAGAGATCAGACTGTAACATTGTAACTTTGTAGAGGGGAGTCCAGAGATCGGACTGTAACATTGTAGAGAGGAGTCCAGAGATTAGACTGTAACATTGTAACTTTGTAGGGGGAGCCCAGAGATCAGACTGTAACATTGTAACTTTGTAGGGGGAGTCCAGAGATCAGACTGTAACATTGTAACTTTGTAGGGGGGGAGTCCAGAGATCAGACTGTAACATTGTAACTTTGTAGAGGGGAGTCCAGAGATCAGACTGTAACATTGTAACTTTGTAGGGGGAGTCCAGAGATCAGACTGTAACATTGTAACTTTGTAGGGGGAGCCCAGAGATCAGACTGTAACATTGTAACTTTGTAGAGGGGATCCCAGAGATCAGACTGTAACATTGTAACTTTGTAGGAGGAGTCCAGAGATCAGGCTAACATTGTAACTTTGTAGGGGGAGCCCAGAGATCAGACTGTAACATTGTAACTTTGTAGGGGGAGTCCAGAGATCAGACTGTAACATTTTAACTCTGTAGGGGGAGTCCAGAGACCAGACTGTAACATTGTAACTTTGTAGGGGGAGCTCAGAGATCAGATTGTAACATTGTAACTTTGTAACTTTGTAGAGGGAGCCCAGAGATCAGACTGTAACATTGTAACTTTGTAGGGGGAGTCCAGAGATCAGACTGTAACATTGTAACTTTGTAGGGGGAGTCCAGATATCAGACTGTAACATTGTAACTTTGTAGGGGGAGTCCAGAGATCAGACTGTAACATTGTAACTTTGTAGGGGGAGTCCAGAGATCAGACTGTAACATTGTAACTTTGTAGAGGGGAGTCCAGAGATCAGACTGTAACATTGTAACTTTGTAGAGGGGAGTCCAGAGATCAGACTGTAACATTGTAACTTTGTAGGAGGAGTCCAGAGATCAGACTGTAACATTGTAACTTTGTAGAAGGAGTCCAGAGATCAGACTGTAACATTGTAACTTTATAGGGGGAGCCCAGAGATCAGACTGTAACATTGTAACGTTGTAGGGGGAGCCCAGAGATCAGACTGTAACATTGTAACTTTGTAGGGGGAGCCCAGAGATCAGACTGTAACATTGTAACTTTGTAGGGGGAGTCCAGAGATCAGACTGTAACATTGTAACTTTGTAGGGGGGGAGTCCAGAGATCAGACTGTAACATTGTAACTTTGTAGAGGGGAGTCCAGAGATCAGACTGTAACATTGTAACTTTGTAGGGGGAGTCCAGAGATCAGACTGTAACATTGTAACTTTGTAGGGGGAGTACAGAGATTAGACTGTAACATTGTAACTTTGTAGGAGGAGTCCAGAGATCAGACTGTAACATTGTAACTTTGTAGGGGGAGTCCAGAGATCAGACTGTAACATTGTAACTTTGTAGGAGGAGTCCAGAGATCAGACTGTAACATTGTAACTTTGTAGGGGGAGTCCAGAGATCAGACTGTAACATTGTAACTTTGTAGGGGGAGCCCAGAGATCAGACTGTAACATTGTAACTTTGTAGGAGGAGTCCAGAGATCAGACTGTAACATTGTAACTTTATAGGGGGAGCCCAGAGATCAGACTGTAACATTGTAACGTTGTAGGGGGAGTCCAGAGATCAGACTGTAACATTGTAAGTTTGTGGGGGGAGCCCAGAGATCAGACTGTAACATTGGAACTTTGTAGGGGGAGTCCAGAGATCAGACTGTAACATTGTAAGTTTGTAGGGGGAGCCCAGAGATCAGACTGTAACATTGGAACTTCTGGAGGGGAGTCCAGAGATCAGACTGTAACATTGGATCTTTGTAGGGGGAGTCCAGAGATCAGACTGTAACATTGTAACTTTGTAGAGGGGAGCCCAGAGATCAGACTGTAACATTGTAACTTTGTACAGGGGAGTCCAGAGATCAGACTGTAACATTGTAACTTTGTAGAGGGGAGCCCAGAGATCAGACTGTAACATTGTAACTTTGTAGAGGGGAGCCCAGAGATCAGACTGTAACATTGTAACTTTGTAGAGGGGAGCCCAGAGATTAGACTGTAACATTGTAACTTTGTAGAGGGGAGCCCAGAGATCAGACTGTAACATTGTAACTTTGTAGAGGGGAGCCCAGAGATCAGACTGTAACATTGTAACTTTGTAGAGGGGAGTCCAGAGATCAGACTGTAACATTGTAACTTTGTAGGGGGGAGCTCAGAGATCAGACTGTAACATTGTAACTTTGTAGGGGGAGTCCAGAGATCAGACTGTAACATTGTAACTTTGTAGGGGGAGTCCAGAGATCAGACTGTAACATTGTAAGTTTGTAGGAGAAGTCCAGAGATCAGACTATAACATTGTAAGTTTGTAGGGGGAGCCCAGAGATCAGACTGTAACATTGTAACTTTGTAGGGGGAGCCCAGAGATCAGACTGTAACATTGTAACTTTGTAGGAGGAGTCCAGAGATCAGACTGTAACATTGTAAGTTTGTAGGAGAAGTCCAGAGATCAGACTGTAACATTGTAAGTTTGTAGGGGGAGCCCAGAGATCAGACTGTAAAATTGTAACTTTGTAGGAGGAGTCCAGAGATCAGACTGTAACATTGTAACTTTGTAGGAGGAGTCCAGAGATCAGACTGTAACATTGTAACTTTGTAGGAGGAGTCCAGAGATCAGACTGTAACATTGTAACTTTGTAGGAGGAGTCCTGAGATCAGACTAACATTGTAACTTTGTAGGGGGAGCCCAGAGATCAGACTGTAACATTGTAACTTTGTAGGGGGAGTCCAGAGATCAGACTGTAACTTTGTAGGGGGAGCCCAGAGATCAGACTGTAACATTGTAACTTTGTAGAGGGGAGTCCAGAGATCAGACTGTAACATTGTAACTTTGTAGAGGGGAGTCCAGAGATCAGACTGTAACATTGTAGAGAGGAGTCCAGAGATTAGACTGTAACATTGTAACTTTGTAGGGGGAGCCCAGAGATCAGACTTTAACATTGTAACTTTGTAGGGGGAGTCCAGAGACCAGACTCTAACATTGTAACTTTGTAGGGGGAGCCCAGAGATCAGACTGTAACATTGTAACTTTGTAGGGGGAGTCCAGAGATCAGACTGTAACATTGTAACTTTGTAGAGGGGAGTCCAGAGATCAGACTGTAACATTGTAACTTTGTAGGGGGAGCCCAGAGATCAGACTGTAACATTGTAACTTTGTAGGAGAGCCCAGAGATCAGACTGTAACATTGTAACTTTGTAGGGGGAGTCCAGAGATCAGACTGTAACTTTGTAGGGGGAGCCCAGAGATCAGACTGTAACATTGTAACTTTGTAGAGGGGAGTCCAGAGATCGGACTGTAACATTGTAGAGAGGAGTCCAGAGATTAGACTGTAACATTGTAACTTTGTAGGGGGAGCCCAGAGATCAGACTGTAACATTGTAAGTTTGTAGGGGGAGCCCAGAGATCAGACTGTAACATTGTAACTTTGTAGGGGGAGTCCAGAGATCAGACTGTAACATTGTAACTTTGTAGGGGGGGAGTCCAGAGATCAGACTGTAACATTGTAACTTTGTAGAGGGGAGTCCAGAGATCAGACTGTAACATTGTAACTTTGTAGGGGGAGTCCAGAGATCAGACTGTAACATTGTAACTTTGTAGGGGGAGTACAGAGATTAGACTGTAACATTGTAACTTTGTAGGAGGAGTCCAGAGATCAGACTGTAACATTGTAACTTTGTAGGGGGAGTCCAGAGATCAGACTGTAACATTGTAACTTTGTAGGAGGAGTCCAGAGATCAGACTGTAACATTGTAACTTTGTAGGGGGAGTCCAGAGATCAGACTGTAACATTGTAACTTTGTAGGGGGAGCCCAGAGATCAGACTGTAACATTGTAACTTTGTAGGAGGAGTCCAGAGATCAGACTGTAACATTGTAACTTTATAGGGGGAGCCCAGAGATCAGACTGTAACATTGTAACGTTGTAGGGGGAGTCCAGAGATCAGACTGTAACATTGTAAGTTTGTGGGGGGAGCCCAGAGATCAGACTGTAACATTGGAACTTTGTAGGGGGAGTCCAGAGATCAGACTGTAACATTGTAAGTTTGTAGGGGGAGCCCAGAGATCAGACTGTAACATTGGAACTTCTGGAGGGGAGTCCAGAGATCAGACTGTAACATTGGATCTTTGTAGGGGGAGTCCAGAGATCAGACTGTAACATTGTAACTTTGTAGAGGGGAGCCTAGAGATCAGACTGTAACATTGTAACTTTGTACAGGGGAGTCCAGAGATCAGACTGTAACATTGTAACTTTGTAGAGGGGAGCCCAGAGATCAGACTGTAACATTGTAACTTTGTAGAGGGGAGCCCAGAGATCAGACTGTAACATTGTAACTTTGTAGAGGGGAGCCCAGAGATTAGACTGTAACATTGTAACTTTGTAGAGGGGAGCCCAGAGATCAGACTGTAACATTGTAACTTTGTAGAGGGGAGCCCAGAGATCAGACTGTAACATTGTAACTTTGTAGAGGGGAGTCCAGAGATCAGACTGTAACATTGTAACTTTGTAGGGGGGAGCTCAGAGATCAGACTGTAACATTGTAACTTTGTAGGGGGAGTCCAGAGATCAGACTGTAACATTGTAACTTTGTAGGGGGAGTCCAGAGATCAGACTGTAACATTGTAAGTTTGTAGGAGAAGTCCAGAGATCAGACTGTAACATTGTAAGTTTGTAGGGGGAGCCCAGAGATCAGACTGTAACATTGTAACTTTGTAGGGGGAGCCCAGAGATCAGACTGTAACATTGTAACTTTGTAGAGGGGAGCCCAGAGATCAGACTGTAACATTGTAACTTTGTAGGGGGAGCCCAGAGATCAGACTGTAACATTGTAACTTTTTAGAGGGAGCCCAGAGATCAGACTGTAACATTGTAACTTTGTAGAGGGGAGTCCAGAGATCAGACTGTAACATTGTAACTTTGTAGGAGGAGTCCAGAGATCAGACTGTAACATTGTAACTTTGTAGGAGGAGTCCAGAGATCAGACTAACATTGTAACTTTGTAGGGGGAGCCCAGAGATCAGACTGTAACATTGTAACTTTGTAGGGGGAGTCCAGAGATCAGACTGTAACATTTTAACTCTGTAGGGGGAGTCCAGAGACCAGACTGTAACATTGTAACTTTGTAGGGGGAGCTCAGAGATCAGATTGTAACATTGTAACTTTGTAACTTTGTAGAGGGAGCCCAGAGATCAGACTGTAACATTGTAACTTTGTAGGGGGAGTCCAGAGATCAGACTGTAACATTGTAACTTTGTAGGGGGAGTCCAGATATCAGACTGTAACATTGTAACTTTGTAGGGGGAGTCCAGAGATCAGACTGTAACATTGTAACTTTGTAGGGGGAGTCCAGAGATCAGACTGTAACATTGTAACTTTGTAGAGGGGAGTCCAGAGATCAGACTGTAACATTGTAACTTTGTAGAGGGGAGTCCAGAGATCAGACTGTAACATTGTAACTTTGTAGGAGGAGTCCAGAGATCAGACTGTAACATTGTAACTTTGTAGAAGGAGTCCAGAGATCAGACTGTAACATTGTAAGTTTGTAGGGGGAGCCCAGAGATCAGACTGTAACATTGTAACTTTGTAGGGGGAGACCAGAGATCAGACTGTGCCATTGTAACTTTGTAGAGGGGAGTCCAGAGATCAGACTGTAACATTGTAACTTTGTAGAGGGAGTCCAGAGATCAGACTGTAACATTGTAACTTTGTAGGGGGAGTCCAGAGATCAGACTGTAACATTGTAACTTTGTAGGAGGAGTCCAGAGATCAGACTGTAACATTGTAACTTTGTAGGAGGAGTCCAGAGATCAGACTGTAACATTGTAACTTTGTAGGAGGAGTCCTGAGATCAGACTAACATTGTAACTTTGTAGGGGGAGCCCAGAGATCAGACTGTAACATTGTAACTTTGTAGAGGGGAGCCCAGAGATCAGACTGTAACATTGTAACTTTGTAGAGGGGAGTCCAGAGATCAGACTGTAACATTGTAACTTTGTAGGGGGGAGCTCAGAGATCAGACTGTAACATTGTAACTTTGTAGGGGGAGTCCAGAGATCAGACTGTAACTTTGTAGGGGGAGCCCAGAGATCAGACTGTAACATTGTAACTTTGTAGAGGGGAGTCCAGAGATCAGACTGTAACATTGTAGAGAGGAGTCCAGAGATTAGACTGTAACATTGTAACTTTGTAGGGGGAGCCCAGAGATCAGACTTTAACATTGTAACTTTGTAGGGGGAGTCCAGAGACCAGACTCTAACATTGTAACTTTGTAGGGGGAGCCCAGAGATCAGACTGTAACATTGTAACTTTGTAGGGGGAGTCCAGAGATCAGACTGTAACATTGTAACTTTGTAGAGGGGAGTCCAGAGATCAGACTGTAACATTGTAACTTTGTAGGGGGAGCCCAGAGATCAGACTGTAACATTGTAACTTTGTAGGAGGAGTCCAGAGATCAGACTGTAACATTGTAACTTTATAGGGGGAGCCCAGAGATCAGACTGTAACATTGTAACGTTGTAGGGGGAGTCCAGAGATCAGACTGTAACATTGTAAGTTTGTGGGGGGAGCCCAGAGATCAGACTGTAACATTGGAACTTTGTAGGGGGAGTCCAGAGATCAGACTGTAACATTGGAACTTTGTAGGGGGAGCCCAGAGATCAGACTGTAACATTGTAACTTTGTAGAGGGGAGTCCAGAGATCAGACTGTAACATTGTAAGTTTGTAGGAGAAGTCCAGAGATCAGACTGTAACATTGTAAGTTTGTAGGGGGAGCCCAGAGATCAGACTGTAACATTGTAACTTTGTAGGGGGAGCCCAGAGATCAGACTGTAACATTGTAACTTTGTAGAGGGGAGCCCAGAGATCAGACTGTAACATTGTAACTTTGTAGGGGGAGCCCAGAGATCAGACTGTAACATTGTAACTTTTTAGAGGGAGCCCAGAGATCAGACTGTAACATTGTAACTTTGTAGGGGGAGTCCAGAGATCAGACTGTAACATTGTAACTTTGTAGGAGGAGTCCAGAGATCAGACTGTAACATTGTAACTTTGTAGGGGGAGTCCAGAGATCAGACTGTAACATTGTAACTTTGTAGGGGGAGCCCAGAGATCAGACTGTAACATTGTAACTTTGTAGGAGGAGTCCAGAGATCAGACTGTAACATTGTAACTTTATAGGGGGAGCCCAGAGATCAGACTGTAACATTGTAACGTTGTAGGGGGAGTCCAGAGATCAGACTGTAACATTGTAAGTTTGTGGGGGGAGCCCAGAGATCAGACTGTAACATTGGAACTTTGTAGGGGGAGTCCAGAGATCAGACTGTAACATTGTAAGTTTGTAGGGGGAGCCCAGAGATCAGACTGTAACATTGGAACTTCTGGAGGGGAGTCCAGAGATCAGACTGTAACATTGGATCTTTGTAGGGGGAGTCCAGAGATCAGACTGTAACATTGTAACTTTGTAGAGGGGAGCCCAGAGATCAGACTGTAACATTGTAACTTTGTACAGGGGAGTCCAGAGATCAGACTGTAACATTGTAACTTTGTAGAGGGGAGCCCAGAGATCAGACTGTAACATTGTAACTTTGTAGAGGGGAGCCCAGAGATCAGACTGTAACATTGTAACTTTGTAGAGGGGAGCCCAGAGATTAGACTGTAACATTGTAACTTTGTAGAGGGGAGCCCAGAGATCAGACTGTAACATTGTAACTTTGTAGAGGGGAGCCCAGAGATCAGACTGTAACATTGTAACTTTGTAGAGGGGAGTCCAGAGATCAGACTGTAACATTGTAACTTTGTAGGGGGGAGCTCAGAGATCAGACTGTAACATTGTAACTTTGTAGGGGGAGTCCAGAGATCAGACTGTAACATTGTAACTTTGTAGGGGGAGTCCAGAGATCAGACTGTAACATTGTAAGTTTGTAGGAGAAGTCCAGAGATCAGACTGTAACATTGTAAGTTTGTAGGGGGAGCCCAGAGATCAGACTGTAACATTGTAACTTTGTAGGGGGAGCCCAGAGATCAGACTGTAACATTGTAACTTTGTAGGAGGAGTCCAGAGATCAGACTGTAACATTGTAAGTTTGTAGGAGAAGTCCAGAGATCAGACTGTAACATTGTAAGTTTGTAGGGGGAGCCCAGAGATCAGACTGTAAAATTGTAACTTTGTAGGAGGAGTCCAGAGATCAGACTGTAACATTGTAACTTTGTAGGAGGAGTCCAGAGATCAGACTGTAACATTGTAACTTTGTAGGAGGAGTCCAGAGATCAGACTGTAACATTGTAACTTTGTAGGAGGAGTCCTGAGATCAGACTAACATTGTAACTTTGTAGGGGGAGCCCAGAGATCAGACTGTAACATTGTAACTTTGTAGGGGGAGTCCAGAGATCAGACTGTAACTTTGTAGGGGGAGCCCAGAGATCAGACTGTAACATTGTAACTTTGTAGAGGGGAGTCCAGAGATCAGACTGTAACATTGTAACTTTGTAGAGGGGAGTCCAGAGATCAGACTGTAACATTGTAGAGAGGAGTCCAGAGATTAGACTGTAACATTGTAACTTTGTAGGGGGAGCCCAGAGATCAGACTTTAACATTGTAACTTTGTAGGGGGAGTCCAGAGACCAGACTCTAACATTGTAACTTTGTAGGGGGAGCCCAGAGATCAGACTGTAACATTGTAACTTTGTAGGGGGAGTCCAGAGATCAGACTGTAACATTGTAACTTTGTAGAGGGGAGTCCAGAGATCAGACTGTAACATTGTAACTTTGTAGGGGGAGCCCAGAGATCAGACTGTAACATTGTAACTTTGTAGGAGAGCCCAGAGATCAGACTGTAACATTGTAACTTTGTAGGGGGAGTCCAGAGATCAGACTGTAACTTTGTAGGGGGAGCCCAGAGATCAGACTGTAACATTGTAACTTTGTAGAGGGGAGTCCAGAGATCGGACTGTAACATTGTAGAGAGGAGTCCAGAGATTAGACTGTAACATTGTAACTTTGTAGGGGGAGCCCAGAGATCAGACTGTAACATTGTAAGTTTGTAGGGGGAGCCCAGAGATCAGACTGTAACATTGTAACTTTGTAGGGGGAGTCCAGAGATCAGACTGTAACATTGTAACTTTGTAGGGGGGGAGTCCAGAGATCAGACTGTAACATTGTAACTTTGTAGAGGGGAGTCCAGAGATCAGACTGTAACATTGTAACTTTGTAGGGGGAGTCCAGAGATCAGACTGTAACATTGTAACTTTGTAGGGGGAGTACAGAGATTAGACTGTAACATTGTAACTTTGTAGGAGGAGTCCAGAGATCAGACTGTAACATTGTAACTTTGTAGGGGGAGTCCAGAGATCAGACTGTAACATTGTAACTTTGTAGGAGGAGTCCAGAGATCAGACTGTAACATTGTAACTTTGTAGGGGGAGTCCAGAGATCAGACTGTAACATTGTAACTTTGTAGGGGGAGCCCAGAGATCAGACTGTAACATTGTAACTTTGTAGGAGGAGTCCAGAGATCAGACTGTAACATTGTAACTTTATAGGGGGAGCCCAGAGATCAGACTGTAACATTGTAACGTTGTAGGGGGAGTCCAGAGATCAGACTGTAACATTGTAAGTTTGTGGGGGGAGCCCAGAGATCAGACTGTAACATTGGAACTTTGTAGGGGGAGTCCAGAGATCAGACTGTAACATTGTAAGTTTGTAGGGGGAGCCCAGAGATCAGACTGTAACATTGGAACTTCTGGAGGGGAGTCCAGAGATCAGACTGTAACATTGGATCTTTGTAGGGGGAGTCCAGAGATCAGACTGTAACATTGTAACTTTGTAGAGGGGAGCCTAGAGATCAGACTGTAACATTGTAACTTTGTACAGGGGAGTCCAGAGATCAGACTGTAACATTGTAACTTTGTAGAGGGGAGCCCAGAGATCAGACTGTAACATTGTAACTTTGTAGAGGGGAGCCCAGAGATCAGACTGTAACATTGTAACTTTGTAGAGGGGAGCCCAGAGATTAGACTGTAACATTGTAACTTTGTAGAGGGGAGCCCAGAGATCAGACTGTAACATTGTAACTTTGTAGAGGGGAGCCCAGAGATCAGACTGTAACATTGTAACTTTGTAGAGGGGAGTCCAGAGATCAGACTGTAACATTGTAACTTTGTAGGGGGGAGCTCAGAGATCAGACTGTAACATTGTAACTTTGTAGGGGGAGTCCAGAGATCAGACTGTAACATTGTAACTTTGTAGGGGGAGTCCAGAGATCAGACTGTAACATTGTAAGTTTGTAGGAGAAGTCCAGAGATCAGACTGTAACATTGTAAGTTTGTAGGGGGAGCCCAGAGATCAGACTGTAACATTGTAACTTTGTAGGGGGAGCCCAGAGATCAGACTGTAACATTGTAACTTTGTAGAGGGGAGCCCAGAGATCAGACTGTAACATTGTAACTTTGTAGGGGGAGCCCAGAGATCAGACTGTAACATTGTAACTTTTTAGAGGGAGCCCAGAGATCAGACTGTAACATTGTAACTTTGTAGAGGGGAGTCCAGAGATCAGACTGTAACATTGTAACTTTGTAGGAGGAGTCCAGAGATCAGACTGTAACATTGTAACTTTGTAGGAGGAGTCCAGAGATCAGACTAACATTGTAACTTTGTAGGGGGAGCCCAGAGATCAGACTGTAACATTGTAACTTTGTAGGGGGAGTCCAGAGATCAGACTGTAACATTTTAACTCTGTAGGGGGAGTCCAGAGACCAGACTGTAACATTGTAACTTTGTAGGGGGAGCTCAGAGATCAGATTGTAACATTGTAACTTTGTAACTTTGTAGAGGGAGCCCAGAGATCAGACTGTAACATTGTAACTTTGTAGGGGGAGTCCAGAGATCAGACTGTAACATTGTAACTTTGTAGGGGGAGTCCAGATATCAGACTGTAACATTGTAACTTTGTAGGGGGAGTCCAGAGATCAGACTGTAACATTGTAACTTTGTAGGGGGAGTCCAGAGATCAGACTGTAACATTGTAACTTTGTAGAGGGGAGTCCAGAGATCAGACTGTAACATTGTAACTTTGTAGAGGGGAGTCCAGAGATCAGACTGTAACATTGTAACTTTGTAGGAGGAGTCCAGAGATCAGACTGTAACATTGTAACTTTGTAGAAGGAGTCCAGAGATCAGACTGTAACATTGTAAGTTTGTAGGGGGAGCCCAGAGATCAGACTGTAACATTGTAACTTTGTAGGGGGAGACCAGAGATCAGACTGTGCCATTGTAACTTTGTAGAGGGGAGTCCAGAGATCAGACTGTAACATTGTAACTTTGTAGAGGGAGTCCAGAGATCAGACTGTAACATTGTAACTTTGTAGGGGGAGTCCAGAGATCAGACTGTAACATTGTAACTTTGTAGGAGGAGTCCAGAGATCAGACTGTAACATTGTAACTTTGTAGGAGGAGTCCAGAGATCAGACTGTAACATTGTAACTTTGTAGGAGGAGTCCTGAGATCAGACTAACATTGTAACTTTGTAGGGGGAGCCCAGAGATCAGACTGTAACATTGTAACTTTGTAGAGGGGAGCCCAGAGATCAGACTGTAACATTGTAACTTTGTAGAGGGGAGTCCAGAGATCAGACTGTAACATTGTAACTTTGTAGGGGGGAGCTCAGAGATCAGACTGTAACATTGTAACTTTGTAGGGGGAGTCCAGAGATCAGACTGTAACTTTGTAGGGGGAGCCCAGAGATCAGACTGTAACATTGTAACTTTGTAGAGGGGAGTCCAGAGATCAGACTGTAACATTGTAGAGAGGAGTCCAGAGATTAGACTGTAACATTGTAACTTTGTAGGGGGAGCCCAGAGATCAGACTTTAACATTGTAACTTTGTAGGGGGAGTCCAGAGACCAGACTCTAACATTGTAACTTTGTAGGGGGAGCCCAGAGATCAGACTGTAACATTGTAACTTTGTAGGGGGAGTCCAGAGATCAGACTGTAACATTGTAACTTTGTAGAGGGGAGTCCAGAGATCAGACTGTAACATTGTAACTTTGTAGGGGGAGCCCAGAGATCAGACTGTAACATTGTAACTTTGTAGGAGGAGTCCAGAGATCAGACTGTAACATTGTAACTTTATAGGGGGAGCCCAGAGATCAGACTGTAACATTGTAACGTTGTAGGGGGAGTCCAGAGATCAGACTGTAACATTGTAAGTTTGTGGGGGGAGCCCAGAGATCAGACTGTAACATTGGAACTTTGTAGGGGGAGTCCAGAGATCAGACTGTAACATTGGAACTTTGTAGGGGGAGCCCAGAGATCAGACTGTAACATTGTAACTTTGTAGAGGGGAGTCCAGAGATCAGACTGTAACATTGTAAGTTTGTAGGAGAAGTCCAGAGATCAGACTGTAACATTGTAAGTTTGTAGGGGGAGCCCAGAGATCAGACTGTAACATTGTAACTTTGTAGGGGGAGCCCAGAGATCAGACTGTAACATTGTAACTTTGTAGAGGGGAGCCCAGAGATCAGACTGTAACATTGTAACTTTGTAGGGGGAGCCCAGAGATCAGACTGTAACATTGTAACTTTTTAGAGGGAGCCCAGAGATCAGACTGTAACATTGTAACTTTGTAGAGGGGAGTCCAGAGATCAGACTGTAACATTGTAACTTTGTAGGAGGAGTCCAGAGATCAGACTGTAACATTGTAACTTTGTAGGAGGAGTCCAGAGATCAGACTGTAACATTGTAACTTTGTAGGAGGAGTCCAGAGATCAGACTAACATTGTAACTTTGTAGGGGGAGCCCAGAGATCAGACTGTAACATTGTAACTTTGTAGGGGGAGTCCAGAGATCAGACTGTAACATTTTAACTCTGTAGGGGGAGTCCAGAGACCAGACTGTAACTTTGTAACTTTGTAGGGGGAGCTCAGAGATCAGATTGTAACATTGTAACTTTGTAACTTTGTAGAGGGAGCCCAGAGATCAGACTGTAACATTGTAACTTTGTAGGGGGAGTCCAGAGATCAGACTGTAACATTGTAACTTTGTAGGGGGAGTCCAGATATCAGACTGTAACATTGTAACTTTGTAGGGGGAGTCCAGAGATCAGACTGTAACATTGTAACTTTGTAGGGGGAGTCCAGAGATCAGATTGTAACATTGTAACTTTGTAGAGGGGAGTCCAGAGATCAGACTGTAACATTGTAACTTTGTAGAGGGGAGTCCAGAGATCAGACTGTAACATTGTAACTTTGTAGGAGGAGTCCAGAGATCAGACTGTAACATTGTAACTTTGTAGAAGGAGTCCAGAGATCAGACTGTAACATTGTAAGTTTGTAGGGGGAGCCCAGAGATCAGACTGTAACATTGTAACTTTGTAGGGGGAGACCAGAGATCAGACTGTGCCATTGTAACTTTGTAGAGGGGAGTCCAGAGATCAGACTGTAACATTGTAACTTTGTAGAGGGAGTCCAGAGATCAGACTGTAACATTGTAACTTTGTAGGAGGAGTCCAGAGATCAGACTGTAACATTGTAACTTTGTAGGAGGAGTCCAGAGATCAGACTGTAACATTGTAACTTTGTAGGAGGAGTCCTGAGATCAGACTAACATTGTAACTTTGTAGGGGGAGCCCAGAGATCAGACTGTAACATTGTAACTTTGTAGGGGGAGTCCAGAGATCAGACTGTAACTTTGTAGCGGGAGCCCAGAGATCAGACTGTAACATTGTAACTTTGTAGAGGGGAGTCCAGAGATCAGACTGTAACATTGTAGAGAGGAGTCCAGAGATTAGACTGTAACATTGTAACTTTGTAGGGGGAGCCCAGAGATCAGACTTTAACATTGTAACTTTGTAGGGGGAGTCCAGAGACCAGACTCTAACATTGTAACTTTGTAGGGGGAGCCCAGAGATCAGACTGTAACATTGTAACTTTGTAGGGGGAGTCCAGAGATCAGACTGTAACATTGTAACTTTGTAGAGGGGAGTCCAGAGATCAGACTGTAACATTGTAACTTTGTAGGGGGAGCCCAGAGATCAGACTGTAACATTGTAACTTTGTAGGAGAGCCCAGAGATCAGACTGTAACATTGTAACTTTGTAGGGGGAGTCCAGAGATCAGACTGTAACTTTGTAGGGGGAGCCCAGAGATCAGACTGTAACATTGTAACTTTGTAGAGGGGAGTCCAGAGATCGGACTGTAACATTGTAGAGAGGAGTCCAGAGATTAGACTGTAACATTGTAACTTTGTAGGGGGAGCCCAGAGATCAGACTGTAACATTGTAACTTTGTAGGGGGAGTCCAGAGATCAGACTGTAACATTGTAACTTTGTAGGGGGGGAGTCCAGAGATCAGACTGTAACATTGTAACTTTGTAGAGGGGAGTCCAGAGATCAGACTGTAACATTGTAACTTTGTAGGGGGAGTCCAGAGATCAGACTGTAACATTGTAACTTTGTAGGGGGAGCCCAGAGATCAGACTGTAACATTGTAACTTTGTAGAGGGGATCCCAGAGATCAGACTGTAACATTGTAACTTTGTAGGAGGAGTCCAGAGATCAGGCTAACATTGTAACTTTGTAGGGGGAGCCCAGAGATCAGACTGTAACATTGTAACTTTGTAGGGGGAGTCCAGAGATCAGACTGTAACATTTTAACTCTGTAGGGGGAGTCCAGAGACCAGACTGTAACATTGTAACTTTGTAGGGGGAGCTCAGAGATCAGATTGTAACATTGTAACTTTGTAACTTTGTAGAGGGAGCCCAGAGATCAGACTGTAACATTGTAACTTTGTAGGGGGAGTCCAGAGATCAGACTGTAACATTGTAACTTTGTAGGGGGAGTCCAGATATCAGACTGTAACATTGTAACTTTGTAGGGGGAGTCCAGAGATCAGACTGTAACATTGTAACTTTGTAGGGGGAGTCCAGAGATCAGACTGTAACATTGTAACTTTGTAGAGGGGAGTCCAGAGATCAGACTGTAACATTGTAACTTTGTAGAGGGGAGTCCAGAGATCAGACTGTAACATTGTAACTTTGTAGGAGGAGTCCAGAGATCAGACTGTAACATTGTAACTTTGTAGAAGGAGTCCAGAGATCAGACTGTAACATTGTAACTTTGTAGAAGGAGTCCAGAGATCAGACTGTAACATTGTAAGTTTGTAGGGGGAGCCCAGAGATCAGACTGTAACATTGTAACTTTGTAGGGGGAGACCAGAGATCAGACTGTGCCATTGTAACTTTGTAGAGGGGAGTCCAGAGATCAGACTGTAACATTGTAACTTTGTAGAGGGAGTCCAGAGATCAGACTGTAACATTGTAACTTTGTAGGGGGAGTCCAGAGATCAGACTGTAAAATTGTAACTTTGTAGGAGGAGTCCAGAGATCAGACTGTAACATTGTAACTTTGTAGGAGGAGTCCAGAGATCAGACTGTAACATTGTAACTTTGTAGGAGGAGTCCAGAGATCAGACTGTAACATTGTAACTTTGTAGGAGGAGTCCTGAGATCAGACTAACATTGTAACTTTGTAGGGGGAGCCCAGAGATCAGACTGTAACATTGTAACTTTGTAGGGGGAGTCCAGAGATCAGACTGTAACTTTGTAGGGGGAGCCCAGAGATCAGACTGTAACATTGTAACTTTGTAGAGGGGAGTCCAGAGATCAGACTGTAACATTGTAGAGAGGAGTCCAGAGATTAGACTGTAACATTGTAACTTTGTAGGGGGAGCCCAGAGATCAGACTTTAACATTGTAACTTTGTAGGGGGAGTCCAGAGACCAGACTCTAACATTGTAACTTTGTAGGGGGAGCCCAGAGATCAGACTGTAACATTGTAACTTTGTAGGGGGAGCCCAGAGATCAGACTGTAACATTGTAACTTTGTAGAGGGGAGTCCAGAGATCAGACTGTAACATTGTAACTTTGTAGGGGGAGTCCAGAGATCAGACTGTAACATTGTAACTTTGTAGGGGGAGCCCAGAGATCAGACTGTAACATTGTAACTTTGTAGGAGGAGTCCAGAGATCAGACTGTAACATTGTAACTTTATAGGGGGAGCCCAGAGATCAGACTGTAACATTGTAACGTTGTAGGGGGAGTCCAGAGATCAGACTGTAACATTGTAAGTTTGTGGGGGGAGCCCAGAGATCAGACTGTAACATTGGAACTTTGTAGGGGGAGTCCAGAGATCAGACTGTAACATTGGAACTTTGTAGGGGGAGTCCAGAGATCAGACTGTAACATTGTAAGTTTGTAGGGGGAGCCCAGAGATCAGACTGTAACATTGGAACTTTGTAGAGGGGAGTCCAGAGATCAGACTGTAACATTGGATCTTTGTAGGGGGAGTCCAGAGATCAGACTGTAACATTGTAACTTTGTAGAGGGGAGCCCAGAGATCAGACTGTAACATTGTAACTTTGTAGAGGGGAGTCCAGAGATCAGACTGTAACATTGTAATTTTGTAGAGGGGAGCCCAGAGATCAGACTGTAACATTGTAACTTTGTAGAGGGGAGCCCAGAGATCAGACTGTAACATTGTAACTTTGTAGAGGGGAGCCCAGAGATTAGACTGTAATATTGTAACTTTGTAGGAGGAGCCCAGAGATCAGACTGTAACATTGTAACTTTGTAGAGGGGAGCCCAGAGATCAGACTGTAACATTGTAACTTTGTAGAGGGGAGTCCAGAGATCAGACTGTAACATTGTAACTTTGTAGGGGGGAGCTCAGAGATCAGACTGTAACATTGTAACTTTGTAGGGGGAGTCCAGAGATCAGACTGTAACATTGTAACTTTGTAGGGGGAGTCCAGAGATCAGACTGTAACATTGTAAGTTTGTAGGAGAAGTCCAGAGATCAGACTGTAACATTGTAAGTTTGTAGGGGGAGCCCAGAGATCAGACTGTAACATTGTAACTTTGTAGGGGGAGCCCAGAGATCAGACTGTAACATTGTAACTTTGTAGAGGGGAGCCCAGAGATCAGACTGTAACATTGTAACTTTGTAGGGGGAGCCCAGAGATCAGACTGTAACATTGTAACTTTTTAGAGGGAGCCCAGAGATCAGACTGTAACATTGTAACTTTGTAGAGGGGAGTCCAGAGATCAGACTGTAACATTGTAACTTTGTAGGAGGAGTCCAGAGATCAGACTGTAACATTGTAACTTTGTAGGAGGAGTCCAGAGATCAGACTGTAACATTGTAACTTTGTAGGAGGAGTCCAGAGATCAGACTAACATTGTAACTTTGTAGGGGGAGCCCAGAGATCAGACTGTAACATTGTAACTTTGTAGGGGGAGTTCAGAGATCAGACTGTAACATTTTAACTCTGTACGGGGAGTCCAGAGACCAGACTGTAACATTGTAACTTTGTAGGGGGAGCTCAGAGATCAGATTGTAACATTGTAACTTTGTAACTTTGTAGAGGGAGCCCAGAGATCAGACTGTAACATTGTAACTTTGTAGGGGGAGTCCAGAGATCAGACTGTAACATTGTAACTTTGTAGGGGGAGTCCAGATATCAGACTGTAACATTGTAACTTTGTAGGGGGAGTCCAGAGATCAGACTGTAACATTGTAACTTTGTAGGGGGAGTCCAGAGATCAGACTGTAACATTGTAACTTTGTAGAGGGGAGTCCAGAGATCAGACTGTAACATTGTAACTTTGTAGAGGGGAGTCCAGAGATCAGACTGTAACATTGTAACTTTGTAGGAGGAGTCCAGAGATCAGACTGTAACATTGTAACTTTGTAGAAGGAGTCCAGAGATCAGACTGTAACATTGTAAGTTTGTAGGGGGAGCCCAGAGATCAGACTGTAACATTGTAACTTTGTAGGGGGAGACCAGAGATCAGACTGTGCCATTGTAACTTTGTAGAGGGGAGTCCAGAGATCAGACTGTAACATTGTAACTTTGTAGAGGGAGTCCAGAGATCAGACTGTAACATTGTAACTTTGTAGGGGGAGTCCAGAGATCAGACTGTAAAATTGTAACTTTGTAGGAGGAGTCCAGAGATCAGACTGTAACATTGTAACTTTGTAGGGGGAGCCCAGAGATCAGACTGTAACATTGTAACTTTGTAGGGGGAGTCCAGAGATCAGACTGTAACATTGTAACTTTGTAGGAGGAGTCCTGAGATCAGACTAACATTGTAACTTTGTAGGGGGAGCCCAGAGATCAGACTGTAACATTGTAACTTTGTAGGGGGAGTCCAGAGATCAGACTGTAACTTTGTAGGGGGAGCCCAGAGATCAGACTGTAACATTGTAACTTTGTAGAGGGGAGTCCAGAGATCAGACTGTAACATTGTAGAGAGGAGTCCAGAGATTAGACTGTAACATTTTAACTTTGTAGGGGGAGCCCAGAGATCAGACTTTAACATTGTAACTTTGTAGGGGGAGTCCAGAGACCAGACTCTAACATTGTAACTTTGTAGGGGGAGCCCAGAGATCAGACTGTAACATTGTAACTTTGTAGGGGGAGTCCAGAGATCAGACTGTAACATTGTAACTTTGTAGAGGGGAGTCCAGAGATCAGACTGTAACATTGTAACTTTGTAGGGGGAGTCCAGAGATCAGACTGTAACATTGTAACTTTGTAGGGGGAGCCCAGAGATCAGACTGTAACATTGTAACTTTGTAGGAGGAGTCCAGAGATCAGACTGTAACATTGTAACTTTATAGGGGGAGCCCAGAGATCAGACTGTAACATTGTAACGTTGTAGGGGGAGTCCAGAGATCAGACTGTAACATTGTAAGTTTGTGGGGGGAGCCCAGAGATCAGACTGTAACATTGGAACTTTGTAGGGGGAGTCCAGAGATCAGACTGTAACATTGGAACTTTGTAGGGGGAGTCCAGAGATCAGACTGTAACATTGTAAGTTTGTAGGGGGAGCCCAGAGATCAGACTGTAACATTGGAACTTTGTAGAGGGGAGTCCAGAGATCAGACTGTAACATTGGATCTTTGTAGGGGGAGTCCAGAGATCAGACTGTAACATTGTAACTTTGTAGAGGGGAGCCCAGAGATCAGACTGTAACATTGTAACTTTGTAGAGGGGAGTCCAGAGATCAGACTGTAACATTGTAACTTTGTAGAGGGGAGCCCAGAGATTAGACTGTAATATTGTAACTTTGTAGGAGGAGCCCAGAGATCAGACTGTAACATTGTAACTTTGTAGAGGGGAGCCCAGAGATCAGACTGTAACATTGTAACTTTGTAGAGGGGAGTCCAGAGATCAGACTGTAACATTGTAACTTTGTAGAGGGGAGCCCAGAGATTAGACTGTAATATTGTAACTTTGTAGGAGGAGCCCAGAGATCAGACTGTAACATTGTAACTTTGTAGAGGGGAGCCCAGAGATCAGACTGTAACATTGTAACTTTGTAGAGGGGAGTCCAGAGATCAGACTGTAACATTGTAACTTTGTAGGGGGGAGCTCAGAGATCAGACTGTAACATTGTAACTTTGTAGGGGGAGTCCAGAGATCAGACTGTAACATTGTAACTTTGTAGGGGGAGTCCAGAGATCAGACTGTAACATTGTAAGTTTGTAGGAGAAGTCCAGAGATCAGACTGTAACATTGTAAGTTTGTAGGGGGAGCCCAGAGATCAGACTGTAACATTGTAACTTTGTAGGGGGAGCCCAGAGATCAGACTGTAACATTGTAACTTTGTAGAGGGGAGCCCAGAGATCAGACTGTAACATTGTAACTTTGTAGGGGGAGCCCAGAGATCAGACTGTAACATTGTAACTTTTTAGAGGGAGCCCAGAGATCAGACTGTAACATTGTAACTTTGTAGAGGGGAGTCCAGAGATCAGACTGTAACATTGTAACTTTGTAGGAGGAGTCCAGAGATCAGACTGTAACATTGTAACTTTGTAGGAGGAGTCCAGAGATCAGACTGTAACATTGTAACTTTGTAGGAGGAGTCCAGAGATCAGACTAACATTGTAACTTTGTAGGGGGAGCCCAGAGATCAGACTGTAACATTGTAACTTTGTAGGGGGAGTCCAGAGATTAGACTGTAACATTTTAACTCTGTAGGGGGAGTCCAGAGACCAGACTGTAACATTGTAACTTTGTAGGGGGAGCTCAGAGATCAGATTGTAACATTGTAACTTTGTAACTTTGTAGAGGGAGCCCAGAGATCAGACTGTAACATTGTAACTTTGTAGGGGGAGCCCAGAGATCAGACTGTAACATTGTAACTTTGTAGGGGGAGTCCAGAGATCAGACTGTAACATTGTAACTTTGTAGGGGGAGTCCAGATATCAGACTGTAACATTGTAACTTTGTAGGGGGAGTCCAGAGATCAGACTGTAACATTGTAACTTTGTAGGGGGAGTCCAGAGATCAGACTGTAACATTGTAACTTTGTAGAGGGGAGTCCAGAGATCAGACTGTAACATTGTAACTTTGTAGAGGGGAGTCCAGAGATCAGACTGTAACATTGTAACTTTGTAGGAGGAGTCCAGAGATCAGACTGTAACATTGTAACTTTGTAGAAGGAGTCCAGAGATCAGACTGTAACATTGTAAGTTTGTAGGGGGAGCCCAGAGATCAGACTGTAACATTGTAACTTTGTAGGGGGAGACCAGAGATCAGACTGTGCCATTGTAACTTTGTAGAGGGGAGTCCAGAGATCAGACTGTAACATTGTAACTTTGTAGAGGGAGTCCAGAGATCAGACTGTAACATTGTAACTTTGTAGGGGGAGTCCAGAGATCAGACTGTAAAATTGTAACTTTGTAGGAGGAGTCCAGAGATCAGACTGTAACATTGTAACTTTGTAGGAGGAGTCCAGAGATCAGACTGTAACATTGTAACTTTGTAGGAGGAGTCCAGAGATCAAACTGTAACATTGTAACTTTGTAGGAGGAGTCCTGAGATCAGACTAACATTGTAACTTTGTAGGGGGAGTCCAGAGATCAGACTGTAACTTTGTAGGGGGAGCCCAGAGATCAGACTGTAACATTGTAACTTTGTAGAGGGGAGTCCAGAGATCAGACTGTAACATTGTAAGTTTGTAGGAGAAGTCCAGAGATCAGACTGTAACATTGTAAGTTTGTAGGGGGAGCCCAGAGATCAGACTGTAACATTGTAACTTTGTAGGGGGAGCCCAGAGATCAGACTGTAACATTGTAACTTTGTAGAGGGGAGCCCAGAGATCAGACTGTAACATTGTAACTTTGTAGGGGGAGCCCAGAGATCAGACTGTAACATTGTAACTTTTTAGAGGGAGCCCAGAGATCAGACTGTAACATTGTAACTTTGTAGAGGGGAGTCCAGAGATCAGACTGTAACATTGTAACTTTGTAGGAGGAGTCCAGAGATCAGACTGTAACATTGTAACTTTGTAGGAGGAGTCCAGAGATCAGACTGTAACATTGTAACTTTGTAGGAGGAGTCCAGAGATCAGACTAACATTGTAACTTTGTAGGGGGAGCCCAGAGATCAGACTGTAACATTGTAACTTTGTAGGGGGAGTCCAGAGATCAGACTGTAACATTTTAACTCTGTAGGGGGAGTCCAGAGACCAGACTGTAACATTGTAACTTTGTAGGGGGAGCTCAGAGATCAGATTGTAACATTGTAACTTTGTAGGGGGAGTCCAGAGATCAGACTGTAACATTGTAACTTTGTAGGGGGAGTCCAGAGATCAGACTGTAACATTGTAACTTTGTAGGGGGAGTCCAGATATCAGACTGTAACATTGTAACTTTGTAGGGGGAGTCCAGAGATCAGACTGTAACATTGTAACTTTGTAGGGGGAGTCCAGAGATCAGATTGTAACATTGTAACTTTGTAGAGGGGAGTCCAGAGATCAGACTGTAACATTGTAACTTTGTAGAGGGGAGTCCAGAGATCAGACTGTAACATTGTAACTTTGTAGGAGGAGTCCAGAGATCAGACTGTAACATTGTAACTTTGTAGGGGGAGACCAGAGATCAGACTGTGCCATTGTAACTTTGTAGAGGGGAGTCCAGAGATCAGACTGTAACATTGTAACTTTGTAGAGGGAGTCCAGAGATCAGACTGTAACATTGTAACTTTGTAGAGGGGAGTCCAGAGATCAGACTGTAACATTGTAACTTTGTAGGGGGAGCCCAGAGATCAGACTGTAACATTGTAACTTTGTAGGGGGAGACCAGAGATCAGACTGTGCCATTGTAACTTTGTAGAGGGGAGTCCAGAGATCAGACTGTAACATTGTAACTTTGTAGGAGGAGTCCAGAGATCAGACTGTAACATTGTAACTTTGTAGGAGGAGTCCAGAGATCAGACTGTAACATTGTAACTTTGTAGGAGGAGTCCTGAGATCAGACTAACATTGTAACTTTGTATGGGGAGCCCAGAGATCAGACTGTAACATTGTAACTTTGTAGGGGGAGTCCAGAGATCAGACTGTAACTTTGTAGGGGGAGCCCAGAGATCAGACTGTAACATTGTAACTTTGTAGAGGGGAGTCCAGAGATCAGACTGTAACATTGTAGAGAGGAGTCCAGAGATTAGACTGTAACATTGTAACTTTGTAGGGGGAGCCCAGAGATCAGACTTTAACATTGTAACTTTGTAGGGGGAGTCCAGAGACCAGACTCTAACATTGTAACTTTGTAGGGGGAGCCCAGAGATCAGACTGTAACATTGTAACTTTGTAGGGGGAGTCCAGAGATCAGACTGTAACATTGTAACTTTGTAGAGGGGAGTCCAGAGATCAGACTGTAACATTGTAACTTTGTAGGGGGAGCCCAGAGATCAGACTGTAACATTGTAACTTTGTAGGAGAGCCCAGAGATCAGACTGTAACATTGTAACTTTGTAGGGGGAGTCCAGAGATCAGACTGTAACTTTGTAGGGGGAGCCCAGAGATCAGACTGTAACATTGTAACTTTGTAGAGGGGAGTCCAGAGATCGGACTGTAACATTGTAGAGAGGAGTCCAGAGATTAGACTGTAACATTGTAACTTTGTAGGGGGAGCCCAGAGATCAGACTGTAACATTGTAAGTTTGTAGGGGGAGCCCAGAGATCAGACTGTAACATTGTAACTTTGTAGGGGGAGTCCAGAGATCAGACTGTAACATTGTAACTTTGTAGGGGGGGAGTCCAGAGATCAGACTGTAACATTGTAACTTTGTAGAGGGGAGTCCAGAGATCAGACTGTAACATTGTAACTTTGTAGGGGGAGTCCAGAGATCAGACTGTAACATTGTAACTTTGTAGGGGGAGCCCAGAGATCAGACTGTAACATTGTAACTTTGTAGAGGGGATACCAGAGATCAGACTGTAACATTGTAACTTTGTAGGGGGAGTCCAGAGATAAGACTGTAACATTGTAACTTTGTAGAGGGGAGTCCAGAGATCAGACTGTAACATTGTAACTTGTAGGGGGAGCCCAGAGATCAGACTGTAACATTGTAACTTTGTAGAGGGGAGTCCAGAGATCAGACTGTAACATTGTAACTTTGTAGGGGGAGTCCAGAGATCAGACTGTAACATTGTAGGGGGAGTCCAGAGATCAGACTGTAACATTGTAACTTTGTAGGAGGAGCCCAGAGATCAGACTGTAACATTGTAACTTTGTAGGAGGAGCCCAGAGATCAGACTGTAACATTGTAACTTAGTAGGGGGAGCCCAGAGATCAGACTGTAACATTGTAACTTTGTAGAGGGGAGCCCAGAGATCAGACTGTAACATTGTAACTTTGTAGAGGGGAGTCCAGAGATCAGACTGTAACATTGTAACTTTGTAGGGGGAGCCCAGAGATCAGACTGTAACATTGTAACTTTGTAGAGGGGAGTCCAGAGATCAGACTGTAACATTGTAACTTTGTAGGGGGAGTCCAGAGATCAGACTGTAACATTGTAACTTTGTAGGGGGGGTCCAGAGATCAGACTGTAACATTGTAACTTTGTAGGAGGAGCCCAGAGATCAGATTGTAACATTGTAACTTTGTAGGAGGAGCCCAGAGATCAGACTGTAACATTGTAACTTAGTAGGGGGAGCCCAGAGATCAGACTGTAACATTGTAACTTTGTAGGAGGAGCCCAGAGATCAGACTGTAACATTGTAACTTTGTAGAGGGGAGTCCAGAGATCAGACTGTAACATTGTAACTTTGTAGGGGGAGCCCAGAGATCAGACTGTAACATTGTAACTTTGTAGGGGGAGCCCAGAGATCAGACTGTAACATTGTAACTTGGTAGGGGAGCCCAGAGATCAGACTGTAACATTGTAACTTCGCTTCCAAGCCACCCTGTCTGTTTGTTGACACAGATTGGGTTGCTCAGCACTGCCCCCTGCTCCCTCATCACAGCACTTGATTGACAGAAGCCAATGGCTCCCGCAGCTATCAACCTGCCCACTGAGGATGGAGACAGCAGTGAGAGTCGCTGTTCTCTTACTCAATGCTGGATTGGGCTCAAGTAAGTATAGGGGAGTCTGGGGGGGATCCTGCAGCACAGAAGGTTTATTACTGGGGGTTCAAACTGGCAGCCCTCCAAATTTTGCAAATCTACAAGTCCCATGAGGCATTGCAAGGCTGACAGTTACAAGCATGACTCCCACAGGCAGAGACATGATGAGTCTTGTAGTTTTGCAACAACTATATGGCCACCAGTTTGAGACCCCTTCCTTAAAGCATAGAATGCATTAACTGCTTAGACTTAGATATACGGCAGCAAGGTGGTCTTGCTGCACCAGATCACATACTAGGTGCGTGATCCTGCACTTCCCGGTAGAGAGTGTGTGCCACGGGCGACCTGGCCACGCTGTGATTAAGCACAGCATATGCCAATCAGCGGGTTCCGGTCAATAGATCACCGCCGGCACCCACCGATTGTGCGAGAAACAGACAGGACAGGGCTCTGCAAACAAGGCATAGCTCTCTCCTTTCAGCGGGGAAGTAATGAATCCCCCCTCGTAAAGCAGGGAATAAAATCCATTACTTCACATAGTAAAAGCAGCACACACTGTACACAAAAATACTGGCTAAGCACACATTTAACCCTTTGATTGCCCTAGATCAGTGTCATTAGTACAGTGACAGTGCATTTTTTTTGCAATAATCACTGTATTGGTGTTACTGGTTTCCACAAAGTGTCAGAATGTCCACCGCAATATTGCAGTCCCACTATACAGTGCCTTAAAAATGTATTCATACCCTTTGAAATGTTCCACATGTTGTCATGTTACAACCAAAAACGTAAATGTATTTTATTCTGATTTTATGTGATAGAGCAACACAAAGTGTCACATAATTGTGAAGTGGAAGGAAAATGATAACAAATAAATATGTGAAAAGTGTGGGGGAGGGACATTTGTATGGCGCCCCCCGGAGTCAATACTTTGTAGAACCCCCTTTCTCTACAAGTATTTTTGGGGATGTCTCTACCAGCTTTGCACATCTAGAGAGGGACATTTTTGCCCATTCTTCTTCTTTGGGAAATATCTCAAGCTCTGTCAGATTGGATGGAGAGCGTCTGTGAACAGCAATTTTCAAGTCTTGTCACCGATTCTCGATTGGATTTAGGTCTGGACTGTGACTGGGTCATTCTAACACATGAATATGCTTTGATCTAAACCAGGGATCTCCAAACTACGGCCCTCCAGCTGTTGAGGAATTACATGTCCCATGGGGTATTGTAAACTCTGACCTTCATAGACATGACTAGGCATGATGGGAATTGTAGTTCCTGAACTGGAGGATCATAGATTGGAGACCCCTGAACCATTTCATTGTAGCTCTGGCTGTATGTTTCGGGTCGTTGTCCTGCTGGAAGGGGAACCTCCGCCCCGGTCTAAAATCTTTTGTAGACTCTAACAGGTTTTCTTCTAAGATTGTCCTGTATTTGTCTCCATCCATCTTCCCATCAACTCTGACCAGCTTCCCTGTCCCTGCTGAAGAAAACCACCCCCACCACATGATGCTGCCACCACCATGTTTCACAGTGGGGATGATTTGTTCAGTGTTTTCCCCCCCACACATAGCATTTTGCTTTTAGCCCAAACGCTTAATTTTGTTCTCATCTGACCAGATCACCTTCTTCCACATGTTTGCTGTGTCCCCCACATGGCTTCTCACAACCTACAAACAGGACTTCTTATGACTTTCTTTCCCCAATGTCTTTCTTCTTGTCACTCTTCCATAAAGGGCAGATTTGTGGAGAGCACGACTAATAGTTGTCCTGTGGACAGATTCTCCCCCCCTGAGTTGTGGATCTCTGCAGCTCCTCCAGAGTCACCATGGACCTCTTGGCTGCTTCTCTGATGAATGCTCTCCTTGCCCGGCCTGGTCAGTTTAGGTGGACGGCCATGTCTTGGTAGGTTTGCAGTTGTCCCATACTCATTCCATTTTCCGATGATGGAACAGAGCTCCGTGAGATGTTCAAAGCTTGGGATATTTTTTAACCTAACCCTGATTTATACTTCTCCACAACTTTATCCCTGGCCTGTCTGGTGTGTTCCTTGGCCTTCATGATGTTGTTTGTTCACTAAGCTTCTTCAAGGCCCCTTTTACACTGGGGCGGGAGGTGCGTCAGCGGTAATCATTGGATTTGTGACACTAATTGGCCGCTAGTGGGGGGGTTTTTACCCCCCGCTAGCAGCCGGGAAATGGTTAAAGACCACTACAAAGCCCCTCTTCAGAGGCGCTTTGCCGGCGGTATAGCCGCGCTGCCCCATTGATTTCAATGGGCAGGAGCGGTGTACACACCGCTCCAAAGATGCTGCTAGCAAGACTTTTTTTACCGTCCTGCTAGAGCACCGCTCTGGTGTGCAAGCCCTCGGGGCCTCTCACACTGGAGACACAGCAGCGGCTGTTTCAGGTCAGTTTTGCGCAAAAGCGCCTGCAAAACGACCCAGTGTGAAAGGGGGTCTTACAAACCTCTGAGGGCTTCACAGAACAGCTGTATTTATACTGAGATTAAATTACAAACAGGTGGACTCCATTTACTAAATTAGGTGACTTCTGAAGGCAATTGGTTGTACGAGATTTTAGTTAGGGGTATCAGAGTAAAAGGGGCTGAATACAAATGCCCCCCCCCCCCCCCCCACACACACACACACTTTTCACATATTTATTTGTAAACAATGTTGAACAGCATTCATAATTTTTCTTCCATTTCAATTATGTGCCACTTTGTGTCGGTCTATCACATAAAATCCCAATAAAATACATTTATGTTTTTGGTTGTAACATGACAAAATGTGGGAAATGTCAAGGGGTATGAATACTTTTTCATGGCACTGTAAGTCACTGATCGCCGCCATTACTAGTATTAAAATTTTTTTAAAAATTCCAGTATATATCCCATGGTTTGTAGACGCTATTACTTTTGCGCCAAAAAATTAATATACACTTATTGGGATTTTTTTACCAAAAATATGTATTATAATATTTGATTTTTAAATTTTTTTTATTGCATATGTTTTATAGTAGAAAGTAAAAATTATTGTTTTATTTTCAGAATTGTTGTTTTTCTTTGTGTAAAGTCGGTGTCGGCTGATGCTCAATATTCTTTCACCCAGCCGACCCATCCCCCGCCCCCCCCCCCCCCCCCTCCAGTCAGCCAACCACCCCCGGCGGTCAATTGATCACCGCTCTCCCACCCTGTCGCTCGATCAAATCACTGCTTCGCTCACCCATCGCTCACGCCAGCTCCGCACTTACCCCATCTCAGTCGTGGGGCCCGCCGGTCGCCTCTCCTCCCGGGCCAATCAGCACTTAAAGTGGTTGTAAACCCTTACAAACCACTTTGACCTACAGGTAAGCCTAGATTAAGGCTTACCTGTAGGTCCAAGCAATATCTCCTAAACCTATATGGTTTAGGAGATATTTGCCCGAAAACGGGCACCGCTGTCTACGGCGCATGCGCCGTAGACAGCGGCACGCAGGCGCACTGAACGCGGCAGTTCCAAGAATGGAGCTGCCGCATTTGTCGACTCCCGTGCGCATGTGCGGGAGTGACGTCATCGCGGCTTCGCCGAATGACAGCGGCGGAGCTGCGAGACGCCACCAGCAAGATGGATGCGGCGGACTACAGGGGACAGCGCGACTTCGCTGGCTCCTGTGTCAGGTAAGTGACACATAATGGGCTACTATGCGATGCATAGTAGTCCATTATGCTTTGCCTTTGCAGGGAAAAAAAGAGGAAGTAAACTCATCAGGGTTTACTTCCTCTTTAAGACTCGTGGCCAATCAGGTCTTAGGACCCTCGCCCAATCGGCTCTCAGGACCTGCTTCCTGATTGGCCAGGAGGAAAAAAACGGGAAGACATTAGTGAGTATTAATTCGTCAAATTATAAAATGTCACACAACTGGGTGGGCTCACTGCGCCCCGAGCCCACCTTTTTTTTTTTTAAGCCAATTAGAGCCTCAGGCTCTAATCACGTGCTTCAAAAAAAAAAAAATCGCATTGAAATCCATAAGTCTGGCGCCCTGCATGTAGAGTAGGGGCCTGCGCCTCCCACTGCTTAGAACACAAAAATAAATAAAAAACGCAGAGGTGATCAAATACCACCAAAAGAAATCTCTATTTGTGGGGGAAAAATACATAAATATAATATATGTACAATGTTGCATGACCGCGCAATTGTAAGTAAAAATAACGCAGTGTCGTATCAACAAAAACGGTCTGGTCATGAAAGGGGGGGTAAACCTTCCGGAGGGCAAGCGGTTAAAGAAGATGCACACAAAGCTCACATTTTATATTTATTTCTTGCATTGATGTCCTCAGTATAATATACAGTACAAAGGATAACGATGTTCTCATTATGACCTCCCCCCGGTTTCGTCCAACAAGCAAGAGGACCAGGATTCGCAAGCAAAACCCAGCAGGTAATATATATCCCCGGCACACGTTCTGGTCAGAACAAGTTAAATTCTTCAAAAACCGGAGTCCAGGAAAAGTGCTGAATTCTTCCCAAATGTACTAAGAACTATTAGTATGTTCCCCGCTATGCCAGTCATTTTTCTGGCTAGGCATGATCTGCAGACTATCTGACCACCTGATGCCAGCTAAGGAAACAATAACCTTTTCTGTGCAACAACAACAACCTCTGGAGGTGTCATTCTCTAAGCCCTTGTACACACATGGTTGGACATTCCGATGAAAAATGCCCGATCGGACCGTGCTGTCGGATAATCTGACCGTGTGTGGTCTCCATCGGACTGTTTCCATCGGAATATCTGACGGACCAAGTTTTCCAGCTGGGCTATAAAATTTTCCGACACCATGATCCGATCATGTGTAGAGAATTTCCGATCGGACAAAGTGCCACGCATGCTCACATCAAATTCCTACACCAAAGCTATTGGCTACTAGCCTGATGGTAGTCCCGTTGTAACGAAATGACGTCATCACGTTCTGAACGATCGGATTTTCCGCCAACTTTGTCCGACCGTGTGTATGCAACAGTTTCGGACAAAATCCGACGGATTTGGTTGTTGGAATGTCCGGCCCGTGTGTACAAGGGCTAACAGTCAGCCACAGGTGGAGAAATTCAAAAAAATGAGGACTTGTGTGTGCGCCCGCTCCTCCTCCTCCTCAGAATGACCCCACAGGGCAGGTACGAGCCAAGAAAAATGAACCTTCCCACAATGCAGTGGGAATATGCCCTATTCTGCCATTTTGTCTCTGCTCTTTTAATGGGGTAGGGGGCGCGGGGATAGACCCTTTTTCTCGGGGGGGGAGGGAGGGAGGGGGTGGTTCGTGTGGCTTCTTGGCTCTCCTCCTCAGAAAGGGAACTCCCATTTTCTCAGTCATAGTGCAGGCTCTTGAACGATCCTCCGAACCGCTTCCGGTCTGCGTATCCTGGAATCTGCAGATGAGAAAAGAAGAATTTTAGCGGGTTAAAAATGACGACTATGAAGTCCCGTCTCTGTGTTCATTCAAGACCCCTTTCACACAGGAGCATTTTTTTCAGGCAGTTTTGAAAAACATCTCCCCTGCAGCCCAAGTGTGAGGGCCCGAGTGCCTTCACACTGGGGGAGCGGTGCGCTGGCAGGACATTAGAAAACGTCCTGCAAGCAGCATCTTTGGGGCGGTGGAGGAGCGGCGTATACACCGCCCATGCCCATTGAAATGAATGGGCAGCGTTGCTGAAGCCCCTGCAAAGCGTCGCTGCCCGAAGCACTTTGCGGGTGCTGCGGCACTTTTAGGGTGCTATTAAATTTCAAGGGGTATGAATACTTTTTCAAGGCACTGTATAAAACATGAGTGGGATCACAGCAGAGATAATAATCAGATCTGTAGACGATATCCCTCATCACACACACACATCCCCGCTGCCATCTGTGCCACTTTCTGAATCCTCAATGCCGGAACATTCTCCGGAACCAGCACTGGGGGGGGAGGGGGGGGGGGGGATCCTTCTGCTCCCTCGGCGTTCTCTTCCAGACGGAAGGCGGTGTGTTTTTTTTTTTTTTGGCTGAAGAAAAGTGCAAACTCATCCCGAATCTGCAGGAGCTCCAACCTGCTCCTGTTTATCTCTGACACAGACCTGCGGGTTTCATGGGCTCAGTCTTCTCCCTGATCACAGCACAGGCCAGTCCAGAGAAGACATTTCCCGCCATACATTATACAATTTTCTTATTCAATCTCCTTTACATTTACCTTCAACTATGTAGTGCGAGGACCTGCCCTGCTTGGGAAAAGGTTTAGTATTGACTGTACCGTATTTATCGGCGTATAGCACGCACTTTAATCCCCGTAAAATCAGGGGGAAATCGTGGGTGCGTGTCATACGTCGATCTCCGCTGATTGTGAGCGGAGCGATCGCCGCCGAGATACACATAGCCGAATGTAGTCCGCTCTTCTCGGCACTGCTCACAGTCACACCCAGTCTCGCCATTGGACCTGTGTTATGTCCATCATAGGGCGGGACTGGGCGTGACTGTGAGCGGAGCCGAGTACACTCGGCTATGTGTAGCTCGGGTCCGCCTAGTCCCTGCACTGGGGCAAGGCTGCACTGACAAGGCTGCACTGGGGCAAGGCTGCACTGACAAAACTGCACTGGGGCAAGGCTGCACTGACAAGGCTGCACTGGGGCAAGGCTGCACTGGGGCAAGGCTGCACTGACAAGGCTACACTGACTGCACTGGGGCAAGGCTGCACTGGGGCAAGGCTACACTGACAAGGCTGTACCCGCTGCACTGGGGTAAGGCTGCACTGACAGGGCTACACTGACAAGGCTGCACCGACAAGGCTGCACCAAGGCTGCACAGACAAGGCTACACTGACTGCACTGGGGAAAGGCTGCACTGACAAGGCTACACTGACTGCACTGGGGCAAGGCTGCACTGGCACTGGGGTAAGGCTGCACTGACAAGGCTACACTGACTGTACTGGGGCAAGGCTGCACTGACAAGGCTACACTGACTGCACTGGGGTAAGGCTGCACTGACAAGGCTACACTGACTGCACTGGGGCAAGGCTGCACTGACAAGGCTACACTAACTGCACTGGGGTAAGGCTGCACAGACAAGGCTACACTGACTGCACTGGGGCAAGGCTGCACTGACAAGGCTACACTGACTGCACTGGGGCAAGGCTGCACTGGCACTGGGGTAAGGCTGCACTGACAAGGCTACACTGACTGCACTGGGGTAAGGCTGCACTGACAAGGCTACACTGACTGCACTGGGGTAAGGCTGCACTGACAAGGCTACACTAACAGCACTGGGGTAAGACTGCACTGACAAGGCTACACTGACTGCACTGGGGTAAGGCTGCACTGACAAGGCTACACTGACTGCACTGGGGTAAGGCTGCACTGACAAGGCTACACTGACAGCACTGGGGTAAGGCTGCACTGACAAGGCTACACTGACTGCACTGGGGTAAGGCTGCACTGACAAGGCTACACTGACTGCACTGGGGCAAGGCTGCACTGACTGCACTGGGGCAAGGCTGCACTGACAAGGCTACACTGACTGCACTGGGGCAAGGCTGCACTGGCACTGGGGTAAGGCTGCACTGACAAGGCTACACTGACTGCACTGGGGTAAGGCTGCACTGACAAGGCTACACTGACTGCACTGGGGCAAGGCTGCACTGACTGCACTGGGGCAAGGCTGCACTGACAAGGCTACACTGACTGCACTGGGGCAAGGCTGCACTGGCACTGGGGTAAGGCTGCACTGACAAGGCTACACTGACTGCACTGGGGCAAGGCTGCAATGGACACGGATAAGGCTGCATTGATGGGCATTTAAATGTACGTTTTTTTCCCTTAAACTTCCCTCCTCAACTTGGGGTGCGTGTTATACGCCAATAAATACGGTATATTATATGGTATAGTAAATCTAAAAAAAAATGTAATTTACAAAATTGTATAATGTATGGCCAACCAATCCCCTCATCAGAGAACGGTGGCCATATGCGTGTTGGGGCCGGGCTCAGGATCTCTGGACTCCTTCTATAGAGGGCACACATTGCCTGACTCTCTTGGTTTTTGAGATGGTTATCACCAGAACCACCAAGGTGTGTAGTCACCCAATCCGGGTCCTGGTATCACTTTACCCAGAAGCAGCTAACGGACTCTGATCTGTACTCTATCTCTTAACATCAATGCTGACTAACTTGTGTAAAAGCAGATGTGTATACTTACCGTCGGGCCACTCCGGTCTGGTCATGTGACCCCCCTAATGACGTCAGACTCACACTGACGGAACGCATTGGGTGGAATCAAGCATAACACGTCACTTCCGCTTTCTTGGAATGCAGGTGGAGCGCATCACAGCATCTCCTGTTTGCTTATGATTTAAACAATTCACACGCTGTAGCCTACATGGTTTTAATCTTTTTTTTTTTTAATATACTGCTCCACGAGAGGCTTCTTTTCTATTCCTACATGAGCCGATGTGTCGAATACTGTCCCCGATCGGATAATGGCCGTCCTGTACTGAGCTTGTGGGGCTTGATCCTGGACTCGGTGCGCAGGCGCAGTTCATCTACCCTGTTTCTCCGAAAATAAGACCTAGCATGATTGTCGGTGAAGGCTGCAATATAAGCCCTACCCCCCAAATAAGCCCTAGTTAAAGTCCTTGTAGGTCTTATTTTCAGGGTAGGGCCTATTTTGGGGGTAGGGCTTATATTGGAGCCATCACCGACATTCACGCTAGGTCTTATTTTCAGGGAAACAAGGTATGGAGACTTTCGGAGTCTCCTTGTCCTCCGTACTGTGCAAACGCTGCGCCTGTGCAGTACGGGGCGGACACTATTCGATGGGGGACAGACACCGACACAAATGCTTAGTAATCCAGGAACAGCGCCCACGATATTTTCCCTGGGCTGTCTTCCTCTCCATGAGGATACATCTAATCTTGCTGTCTTTGACTACCTGTAATGGGGGTGCTGACAGGACCTATGCAGTCCTTTATGTGTCTTCTTCACATGCATGCTTCCGCTCTGTACTACAGCTCTACATTCATTTTCTTTTTTTTTTATTAAAAGGAAGAAGAAAAAGAAATCAAATGCATGCAGAGCTGTAGTACAGAGCAGCTGGCTACACATGGAGGAGACACAAACAGGTCTCCTCAGGTCCAGGAAGCACATAGACAACGTGAACAAAGCAGCACAGCCAGGGGGCAGTTATATAAGGAAGCTCCAAGAAAGGTATAAAAAAAATTCTAAATGTGTGAATTATGTTATTTTTATCTTATTTAGGGAAAAACGAATTTGTCTTTAAAAGGTTTTGTACACTTTTATTTAATTTTTTGTTGTTTTAACTAATAATTAATGTTTCATTTCCTGTGCTGTGTGTTTGCTTTACCAGGGCTTACATGTTTGCAGTTTGTGGTGCCATGGCTTATTGGCTTCTTTATGTCCATGCATTCATTCACCTAGCTTGTCCCTATATGCCAAAAGGACATGACAACTTCCTGTTCTAGGTCACACATCATCCAATGTGCGTGTTGCATCACAAACGTGCGAGCGCAAACATATTATATATCTTCCAGCTGTATCAATGAACTCTGCTGTCTGTGTCAGATCTAGTTACTGTGTAGCTCTCACCTGCACCGGCACTAGAGAGACCCAGGGATTGTGGGATATATAGTTTCTTCACAGGAAGTGTCGGATCTCAGACTACAGACAGAGGTCATGCATTAACCTGTGCCATGCCATGCCTCATATTTAAACACATACAGAAACTTCTGACACCAGAATGTGAAGATTTACTGTACTATGTGTACAGGGCAACAAATTAGACTACACCGGGGTCTCCAAACTTTCTAAACAAGGGGCCAGTTCATCATACTTCAAACTTTAGGGGGGCTGGACTGTGGGCAGAGGAAGTAGAAAATGCCCTGGTGGCAGTGGGAGGAATAGTGCCCCATCATTGATGTCAGCGGGGGGGGGGGGGGGGGGAATAGTGCCCCATCATCGGTGTCAATGGGAGGAATAGTACTCCATGATTGGTGTCAGTGGGAGGAATAGTACTCCATGATTGGTGTCAGTGGGAGGAATAGTGCCCCATTGTTAGTGTCAGTGGGGGGAACTATGCTAACAGTGGGAGCAATAATGCCCCAAGGGCCAGATAAAATCAAGCAAAGGGCCATAGTTTGGAGACCACTGGACTACACGATCAATGCACATCTTATCTTACATACTATCACCACCACACCAATTATATGATGATACTGTAATATGCAAAAAATGTTTAAAAATTTGAAATATATATATATATATATATATATATTTTTTTTCTTAATTAAAAAAAATAAAAAAATGTTTACATTTTATATATATATATATATATATATATATATATATATATATATATATATTTTTTTTTTTTTTTCTTAATTAAAAAAATAAATAAAAAAAAAATAAAAAAATATTTGTAAAAATTTTCTAGAAAGAAAATCTATCACCACCACACCAATTATATGATGACACTGTAATATGTAAAAAATGTTTAAATTTATATATATATATATATATATATATATATATATATATATATATATATATATATATTCTTAATTTCTAAAATATTTTTAAAAATTTTCTAGAGAGAGAAAATCTGGAAGAAGGATTTATCCCCTTAATGACCTGGCCATTTTTTGCGATACGGCACTGCGTCGCTTTAACTGACAATTGCGCGGTCAAGCGACGTTGCACACAAACGAAATTTCTGGCCTTTTTTCCCCCCACAAATAGAGCTTTCTTTTGGTGGTATTTGATCACCTCTGCGGTTTTTATTTTTTTGCACTATAAACAAAAAATAAAAAGAGCGCCATTTGGCTATAAAAATACCCAAAAAAATACCAAAAAAAAAAAAACAGCAGTGATTAAATACCACCAAAAGAAAGCTCTATCTGTGTGAAAAAAAATAGAAATGGAATTTGGGTGCAGCGTTGCATGACTGCGTAATTTTCATTCAAAGTGCGACAGCCCTGAAACCTGAAAATTGGCCTGGGTAGGAAGGGGGTAAAAGCGCAGACTATTGAAGTGGTTAAAGGCCTGTGAGTTGGGGGCCTTCATGGATTGGACTTGTTCTCCAGCACATCACACAGATACTTGACTGGACTGATATCTGGAGAATTTGGAGGCCAAGTCAACACCTTGAAGACACTTTTCCATTGATGCTCACGTGCCCATTGTAGGAGCTTTTTAGGCTGTGGGCACGGGTCAGCATGGGCACCCTTAACCAGTCTGCGGCTACGCTGCCCCCATACACAACCTTTGACACCTTTCTATCAGAACCACCATCAACTTTTTCAGCAGTAACTCTTCCATTGGATCGAACTACATGGGCCAGCCTTTACTTCCAATGTGCCTCAATGTCACGTGACCGCCCATGACCATCGTCCCTGGTTGGCCGCTTTTCCTTCCTTGGACCACTTTTGCCCGGTTCTGACCACGGCAGACCAGGAACATTAAACCAGAGCTGCAGTTTTGGAGTTGCTCTGACCCAGTCGTCCAAGGTTGGCCCTTGTCAGAGTTGCTCAGCAGTCATATTTGTTGTGGCCGATCGTTGTAATCTACATTTATAGCTAATCCAATGGAGATAAAACTATACCCACCGTGCCGGTGTCCCTGGAATAATATCTCTTCTCGATTACCTGAAAAACATAAACGTTGATGTTGACCATAAGTGACCTCTACATATCAAACAAGGGCAATGTGTATGCTGACATAGACGGTACATATCTTGTGACAACCAGCTTCATACTGTAGATCAATAAAGGACCCGCTCACTTAAATCTTCTATTTAAGAGTTTTTTTTGCCCACTTTTATTAAAATAAAAAGTTCCAGTTCTACACGTTGGTTTCTTTCGCAGGGGTTTATCGCCGCCCTCCTGGTGTATACTTGTAGTGCTGTTGCTCTGGCCTCATTCCTCAGGCCTTTGTCAGTCTTCTCAAACAACTCTATGAATGACTCTAGCAGCCCTCTGCTCCATCTGCTCCCACCTGTCTTCTGGGGTTGGGGGGGGTCTATATGGGACTCCTGGGTTATGACCTCCTCGGTGCACCAGGATGGACTCCAGAACCATAGTCACCGGTCCAACAAAAGCCCTGCACAATCCATCTGCTGGTTTTCTGTAAAACTTGGACCCAGGGTTTGGAGTTTTTAACCTTCCCAAGTCTCTATGAAGTCTCCGGACTCCAGGACCCAAACCAGGCTTTTCCGATCTCTAAGGAACTACTCTGTATAAAACAAGCACCCTGGAACCGCTCAACCCGCCTGGATGAGAAGCCTGGGTGAAGACTGCACAGCCAACCAACATCAAAGAGGACTGGATGAATGTATATACAATAAATAGCAGCTATAATCATATATTAAAGCGGTTTGGTACCTAAAAATGAAACTTCATCTTATTAAAATCACCAGATCGAATACTTACCTGCCATTTTTAAAGTGGGCAGGCAGCTGTATCTGCCATTACCACTATTGCACACTGAGCATGCGCGAGATGGAGCGGAGCATGCTGGGAGCCGAGCGTCATCGATACACAGGAAGCAAATGCCTGTGGGCTTCAGACGCCCACACTTAAAATGGAAAACGCCAGAGCACTTTTTTAAAAGTCATCCCGAGGAAAAGAATCGTCGCGCCAGGGGTAAAAAAAACGCCGGATGTGGATGCTAAGCGAAGGTAGCAGTCGCCCACCTGTAACACAGGTAAGAAAAAAAAGAAGAGCGGAATCCCACTTTAATCAGATCAGGCAACAATTGCGATTGGTTGCCAGAGGTTACAGTGTATCATTACCGCTCACTGACTGGTTGCTAGAGGTTACAGCACACATTACGGCTCACTGATTAGTTGCTAGAGGTTACAGCACATGATTTCTGCTTGTTGATTTGTTGCTAGAGATTACTGTGGCTATGACCTCAGGGGCTCATGATATACATATCATGCTCACCTGAGGAGGGGCATGATATCCCCTATTTACATATGAATGCTGCCTCTATTTACATATGAATGCTGCCTCTATTTACATATGAATGCCCGTAATTTACATGTAAACACAGGGTCTGTCGGTGAGTCATCTGTATACAACAATAGGGCAGAGATGGGCAGCATTAGTAGCAGCACTTCACACTGAGATATCAGGACACAGCAAAGGACTAAAACCTCAAGGGACAAGGGAATTTATTTTTATTTTTTTATTCTTTATTTAAATTTTTCATTTAAGTTGCGTACAAAACATAATCAAGTATTATAAAAGAAAACCATAGGACCAAAATACATTCATGCCCTTAAATTTTTCACATTATCCTGGTTTTCTTTCTTTACTTCTCGAGTTCTTCTAAAATATCTCCCTCCCACCCCTCTCCCCACCCCTACCGACCCATTACCTCGTTAAAAATCATAGATTGTCTAAAGATTTTCCAGTATTTCCATTTCACATGGAATCTCTTTCTTTCTCTTTCTTCCTCCATTCCCAGCCCTTCAATACTATACATTTCCTCAACTTTTCCTAACCATTCCTTTACTTTGGGTGCTTCTATTTCTTTCCATTTTTTCGGAATCAGGCTTTTTGCCACATTTATTAATGAGCTTGTGAGGGAATTCCTATACTCCTTAATTGGGGTATCTACTGCATGGAATAGGCATAACCATGGGTTCTCAGGTAACTGTATTTTAGCTATTACTTCTATATATCTTATTATTTCTCTCCAATATTCTTTAATCTTGGGACAATCCCACCATATATGGGCCAAACTTCCCGTTTGTCCACAATTCCTCCAACATTTCCCAGATTGTCCCTCCTGGTACTTTGCCATTATATCTGGGGTCCTATACCATCTTACTAAAATTTTATAATTTGTTTCTATCATCTTACTATTTTCCGTGGATCTGTGCACCATCTTTAATATTTTTTCTATATTTTGGTTTTCACCCCGTGCTCCTATCTCTTCTTCCCATTTTTTAATGAAAGTTGGTACCTCCGCTTCACATTCCCGTCTCAAGACCTTATAAAGCTGGGCAATACCTGCCCTTGGGGATTTCCCCTCACATATCCGCTCCAAGGCAGTCAAATTTTCTCCATCTCTAAGCGGTTGTGGTAGTCTTGAGACGAAATGTCTAAGCTGCAGGTATCGCCATTCATTCAAATCCATCCAATCATTTTCTTTCTGTAATATTGCTAGTGTTTTCAATTTCCCCTCTTTAATTATGTGTCGTAATTGCATATTATCTTGTTTTATCCATTTCCCTCCTATTGTACTTTTACCAGGTGAAAAAAAATCATTATCTTTTAAATAAATTAAAGGGGAATTATATTTCCACTTGTTATGTTTGTGTATTCCCTCCCATACTCTAAACACATTTTTTGTGACCAAAGGTGTTGTCTTCCCTAGTGATCTATATTTTAAAGGAGTCCAGATTTCTCTACCTAAATTTGTGCCTGATAAACTGTGTTCTATTTTTCCCCATCTTTTTTTACTTTCTAATTTTGCCCATTCCACCACCCGTGTTAACACTGCTGCTTCGTAATATTTTCTAAAGTCTGGGACATTCAGACCCCCCTCGTCTTTTCCCTTTTGCAAAGTCTTCAGTGGGATTCTAGGTTTCTTGTTGTTCCAGATAAATTTAGAAATTAAAGAATTTATCATTTTAAAATATAGGGGGGGGATATATATTGGTAATAGCTGAAATTTATAAAGGATTTTAGGTTGAATAATCATTTTTAAGGCATTAATTCTTCCTAACCATGACAGGGGCTTTGTTCTCATTCTCCTTATTTCTTCTCTCAATTCTTCTAGAAGGGGGATATAGTTTATTAGGTAAATTTTTTCTATTGATGCAGTCAGTTTAATCCCTAAATATTTAATTTCTTTTTGCCATAGAAATGGGAATTCTCTCTTAATGTCAAGTTCTTCTCTCGGATTTATATTTACGTTTAAGATTTCTGACTTGCTTGGGTTGATTTTAAAGTTAGATAATTCTCCGTATTCCTGTAAAGCCTTTAACAAGTTTGGCATGGAAATTCGTGGGCTAGATACATAAAACAGAATATCATCCGCGAATGCGGCTGTCTTATGTATTTCCCCCTCTATCTCAACCCCCTTTATATCTGGGTTTCTCCTTATCGTCTCCAGGAGTGGCTCCAATGCCAGAACGAACAATAGGGGGGACAGCGGACACCCCTGTCTAGTCCCATTGTTCATTCTGAAGGCTGTTGATAGTACCCCATTAACTCTTACCACTGCCTTGGGGCTGTTATATAATGCCTTTATCCACTTCAAAATTTTGGGACCAAACCCCATTCCCCTTAGGGTACCCATCATGAATCCCCAGTCTACTCGGTCAAAAGCTTTCTCAGCATCTATTGATAGGAGTAGACTGGGGATTCTACTCTCCTTCATCCTCTGAAGCAGTAATAATGACCTTACTCCATTATCTTTTCCTTCTCGCCCCTCAATGAATCCCACCTGATCTGCATGGACTAAGCTAGGCATTAACTTCTTTATTCTAGCGGCCAATATTTTTGCGAACAATTTAATGTCCGTATTGAGTAGTGAGATCGGTCTATAGTTTGAGCATATTGTATTCTCTTTTCCCTCTTTCAATATCGTGGAGATTGTCGCAGTGGAGGCCTCCTCGCTCAGTCCATATTTTGTACCTAGTCCATTATAATATGCACATAAAATTGGGGCTAGTATGTCTCCAAACTTTTTTAGATATTCTATTGTATAGCCATCAGGCCATGGGCTCTTTCCTCCTTTGGTCTCTTTTATTGCCTGTATTACTTCTTGGACTGAGATTGGATTCTCCAATTCCTGCGCCAATTCCCCCGGTATTTTAGGGATATTTGCTTGAAATATATAGTCTTTGATTTTTCCCCTTCTCTTCATCTCTTGCTTTTCTGTCTCTTTTTTTCTCACGGAATATAACTGCCCATAATATTCTCTAAAAACTTCTGCTATTTCCTTAGTTTTATAGACCGACTCTCCCTCTTTATTTAATATTTTCTCTATATAATTCTTCGATCTTTTTTTCCTCAATATCTTTGCTAAGATCTTACTATTTTTAATGCCGCTATAATATCTCTCTTTATTAATCCTATTATATATCGTCCTCATTTCCTGTTCCATTAATTCCCCGAGTTCCTCTCTTTTCATAGCCAGTTTATGTAATAGGTCCACTACCTGTCCACTTTCCCTGCCATTTGCCTTTTTATGTTCTTGCTCTAATCCATGGATTTCCTCCCTCAACTCTCTACTCTTTTTAATACCTTCTCTCTTCCTATTTGTACCTAGTGAAATATATATCCCTCTTATATAAGCTTTATGTGTCTCCCAAATAATATTTTCCATATTCTCTTCATTTAAATTAGTGGTAAAAAAAAACTCCAATTCCTTTCTAATTATTTCCTCTCCCTTCTCGTCCAACAGTTCCCTATTCAATTTCCAGGAAAAAGGAGATTTCTGAAATCCTGGGATTTTGATCTTCAGGCATATTGGAGAATGATCAGACAATGTTCTAATTCCTATATCTGTGGATATCACCTCGTCCAGAACCCTATGTTCCACTAACCAGTAGTCGATCCTTGTGTACGTCCCGTGTACCGGGGAATAGAACGAGTAGTCTCGTATCCTTGGGTGCATAGTTCTCCACACATCCATAAGCTGGTACTGATATAGCCTGTGTTTTATTATTCTCCTCTGCTCCTTCCCAATCCCCTGCACACCGGACGAACTATCCATTTGCGGATTCATACAAAAGTTCATATCTCCAGCTATAATTACTCTTCAGGATTACTATATTACTATAATCAGGATTTTTAAAGCGATCTGTGATCATTTGTTTTGTGAGTAGCATTCTTCTTCTTAATAAAACAACTGTTTATACATACTACACCATGGATGTGTCTTTTCCTCACTATACATAACGTGGACATAATACCAGCGGAAAAGCAGGCGTCTCCCAGGACAACATCAAGCCAATGCCAGAGAGCAGCACAGTGGCTCATACTGTGAAGGCTGGTCCACCCCAGTAGGGGTAAGATTTCTGGTGAGGGTAATCGCATTACTATTCACTGTGAGGCGCACCGGGAGAAGCTGTTTGTTTTATGAAGATAATCATCATTATTTATTTATTTTTTTGTGCACAATCCACCTTTTGTTCATTTATAAGTTAAGTGCGGGACTTTCACTCATTGCTATTATATATTTTTGATTTTGTGTTTTTTTTTTGATGTTACCACCATTTTGTGCTTATAAATTGTATTTATGTATTTCTTTTAGGAGGTTGTTGCTAGTAAATTAAGCACTTGATATATGGTAATTATAGTGATTCAGGCACTTAGAACAGCACGGTCCTTCCTTGTCTTTCATTTAGCATTGTTGGGACTTTTCTGTGTGTTTTTTTGCGTTTCACATTATTAGATTACTATTTACCAGCAAGCTGACAATTTTTCACAATCTTTCACATATAGGTTTTTTAATTAATTTTCTACTAATATTTTAAGGGTACAGCGCCAGATCTACTCCCCCTTCTTTTTTACAGTTATTTCCACTCATTGGGGTGGGAAAATTAAGTAGAGGCTGCTCATACCACAGATATACTAATTTGATCCATAGCGCAATCTTCCTTGCTTTTGCTTTAAAAAAAAAAAAAAAAAAAAAAATTCTTACTTTTTTGGGCCAGTTTTCTTTTGATTATTAAAAAATAAATAAATAAATAAATCAGAAGATATCCATTACCATTTACCACCAAATGAACGCCCAATTTATCCTGAAAAAACACGGTATAATCCACACACAGTGCTTGTGATATGTACAGTTTTACACGTCAAAGTTGCAAAATTGTGCTTAGGCATTAACATTTGTTTTACCCCCTAATGCTGGCCATACACAGGTCAAATTTCAAACAAACTTTCTTTTGAAAATCAGAAAAATTGTGCTTTTTATGATTAAATGGCGCCAGCATTGATTTCGAAATTCGACCAACTAAACCGTCAATTTCACCTCATGTTCCTACAAAAAAGAATTTTCGTGCCTGAGAATCTTCTTTTCTTTCCGGCAATTTTCTTTTCTTGCACATGCGCATTTCTTTTGAAATTTTTTTTTTTTTTTCTTTTCTTCGATTACATTTCTCGCACGATTCTCCCATCATTGATTAGAAAATCATTTGTTTTTTCAAAAAATTTCTAACATGTCCAATTATTAAAATTCAAAGGCCTCACGAAAATCGGCCATTGCTGCAGCCCACTAATGGTGTGAAATTCGTACGAAAATTCTTAGATAAGGTTTTCGAAAGAAAGTTATTTTCGAAATTCAACCCGTGTATGGCCAGCATAAGGCGCAAAGGAGCTAATCAAGACTGCGATTTGCGTGGGGCCATACTGAGGATGTGTCCCAAGACTGCAATTTGCGGGGGGCAATACTAAGGATGTGTCCCAAGACTGATTTGTGGGGGCCATACTGAGGATGTGTCCCAAGACTGCGATTTTGCAGGGGGCCATACTGAGGATGTGTCCCAAGACTGCGATTTGCGGGGGGCAATACTAAGAATGTGTCCCAAGACTGATTTGTGGGGGCCATACTGAGGATGTGTCCCAAGACTGCGATTTGCGGGGTGCCATACTGAGGATGTGTCCCAAGACTGCGATTTGCGGGGTGCCATACTGAGGATGTGTCCCAAGACTACGATCTGCGGGGGCCATACTAAGGATGTGTCCCAAGACTGCGATTTGCAGGGGGCCATACCGAGGATGTGTCCCAAGACTGCGATTTGCGGGGGGCCATACTGAGGATGTATCCCAAGACTGCGATTTGCGGGAGGCCATACCGAGGATGTGTCCCAAGACTGCGATTTGCGGGGGGCAATACTAAGAATGTGTCCCAAGACTGATTTGCGGGAGGCCATACTGAGGATGTGTCCCAAGACTGCGATTTGCGGGGTGCCATACTGAGGATGTGTCCCAAGACTACGATCTGCGGGGGCCATACTAAGGATGTGTCCCAAGACTGCGATTTGCAGGGGGCCATACCGAGGATGTGTCCCAAGACTGTGATTTGCGGGGGGCCATACTGAGGATGTATCCCAAGACTGCGATTTGCGGGAGGCCATACCGAGGATGTGTCCCAAGACTGCGATTTGCGGGAGGCCATACTGAGGATGTGTCCCAAGACTGCGATTTGCGGGAGGCCATACTGAGGATGTGTCCCAAGACTGCGATTTGCGGGAGGCCATACTGAGGATGTGTCCCAAGACTGCGATTTGCAGGGGGCCATACCGAGGATGTGTCCCAAGACTGCGATTTGCGGGAGGCCATACTGAGGATGTGTCCCAAGACTGCGATTTGCGGGAGGCCATACTGAGGATGTGTCCCAAGACTGCGATTTGCAGGGGGCCATACCGAGGATGTGTCCCAAGACTGTGATTTGCGGGGGGCCATACTGAGGATGTATCCCAAGACTGCGATTTGCGGGAGGCCATACCGAGGATGTGTCCCAAGACTGCGATTTGCGGGAGGCCATACTGAGGATGTGTCCCAAGACTGCGATTTGCAGGGGGCCATACCGAGGATGTGTCCCAAGACTGTGATTTGCGGGGGGCCATACTGAGGATGTATCCCAAGACTGCGATTTGCGGGAGGCCATACCGAGGATGTGTCCCAAGACTGCGATTTGCGGGAGGCCATACTGAGGATGTGTCCCAAGACTGCGATTTGCAGAGGGGCCATACTGAGGATGTGTCCCAAGACTGTGATTTGCGGGAGGCCATACTGAGGATGTGTCCCAAGACTGGACAAGAAGCCCTGGTGTGGAAGATTCAGTGCGAATGTTTGTGTGTTAGGCTACAGAGGGCCCCATTCTTCCCTCCACCTCCTGTTAATGTACGCCCTTTCCTATTTCCCTATTTGGAAATAAACCCAGCCCTTGTTTTAAGAGGTATTGGTCCTTCATTGGAAACAAAGCACATTATATATATATATATATATATATATATATATATATATATATATATATATATATATATATATATATATATATATATATATATATATATATATTCACACACACATAATTAAAAGTTGAGTTGCATGTATTGATTTTTATCCCATTTGTACAGGGGTACATGCAACAATCTACACCTCAATTTAGGGTGGGGGGCAGTTTCCTCCATCCACCTCATTTGTTTGGATAGAGGAATCTGGTTTTTAAAACAGAGTAGATAATCGCAGTGAGTAAGCACCATTCTGCATCTGAGACTGAACACAAGAATAGACTTTACATTACTTTCTATATATACTGGATACCAAGTAACAATGATGCATTTCCTCTTAGGAAGGATAAAGGCGATTCATTGTAATGCACAAGGACGCCAATAAGGGGATACCACCGTCCCTTCTGTACAGGGCCTGGGTCCCATAAGGTTCAACAGGGGGAACCAGACAGCTTTCTGGTGTAGGCAGTTCACTGGAGCGGTGGTGTTAAGGGGGTGCAATTACTGAAACCGATTTCCCCTGTGCTTCCCCCCCCCCCCCAGTGCAGCTGGCTTCTCCTCCTCTCCCTCCTGCCAGCTTTCAGCTACTGCAGCGGGAGCCACAGGGGGATCGGTTCTAGTAATCGCACCCCCATCCCCCTTTCAGTTTGTGAATGAACAGGAAGCCTCTGTACAGCGCACATCCTGTTCATTCATTATGCATTTCAGCTGAGGCTGCAGAGAAAGGATTGGGGATCTGTGTCTTCAAGCTCCCTCTCTGTCTCAAAAGTGACCCCTGATATTTCACCTGTACTATATAAATATATATAATATACAGTGGGAATAAATAATTATTTTGATCCCCTGCAGATTTTGTACGTTTGCCCACTGAAGGGTCTATAAATTTTATCATAGGTGTATTTTAAATGATAGAGACAGAATATCAACCAGAAATCCAGAAAAAAAAAAAACACGATACAAATGTTATAAATGGAATAAAATACGTTTTTGATTCCCAAACAACCAACAATAATTCTGGCTCCCACAGACTGGGTACAGTAGGTGCTCATGTGGTACACAGGTTAGTCCTGTCCATGTAAGAAGGTTCTCCTAACGACAACTCGTGTATAAAAGACACCTGTCCACAGAATCTCTTTCTTCCATTCAAACCTCACCTCAAGACCAAAAGAGCTGTCAAAGGACATCAGGGACAAGATCATAGACCTGCACAAGGCTGGAATGGGCTACAAGACCATCAGCAAGAAGCTTGGTGAGAAGGAGACAACTGATTAAATGTAAGAAATACAAAATAACCACCAGCTGCCCTCCGTCTGGAGTTCCATGCAAGATGTCACCTCATGGGGTGAGGATGGTCATGAGAAAAGTGAGGGATCAACCCAGAACTACACAGGAGGAGCTTGTGAAGGATCTCAAGGCAGTTGGGACCATAGTCACCAAACAAACCATTGGTAACACAATACGCCGCCATGGATTGAAATCCTGCAGTGACTGCAAGGTCCCCCTCCTGAAGAAGACACATGTACAGGTCCCCCTCCTGAAGAAGACACATGTACAGGTCCCCCTCCTGAAGAAGACACATGTACAGGACCATATGAAGTTTGCCAATGAACATCTAAATGATTCGGAGAAGGATTGGGAGAAAGTTCTGTGGTCAGATGACACCAAAATTTAGCTCTTTGGCATTAACTTGACTCACCGTGTTTCGAGGAAGAAAAATGCTGATTATGACCCGAAGAACACCATCCCTGCAGCCAAGCACAGAGGTGGAAATGTGATGCTTTGGGGCTGTTTCTCTGCTAAAGTTACAGGCCAACTTTGCCACATTGAGGGGCCAATCAACGGGGCCATGTATTGTAAAATCTTGGATGAGAACCTTCTTCCCTCAGCCAGAACACTGAAGATGGGTCATGGATGGGTCTTTTAGTATGAAAATGACCCAAAACATACCGCCATAAGGCAACAAAGGAGTGGCTCAAGAAAAAGCACATTGAGGTCATGGAGTGGCCCAGCCAGTCTCCAGACCTTAATCCTATAGAACATTTCTGGAGGGAGCTGAAACTTTGCCTTGCCAAGAGACAGCCAAGAAACCTTAAGGATTTAGAGAAGATCTGTAAAGAAGAGAGGAGCAAAATCCCTCCTGAGATGTGTGCAAAACCTGATCACCAACTACAAAGAAATGTCTGACCTCTGTCCTTGCCGACAAGAGTTTCTACACCGAATACCAAGTCATGTTTTGTTTGAGGATCAAAACTCAATTTCTAACATTTGTATCATGTGTTTCTTCTGGATTTTTGGTTAATATTCTGCCTCTATCATAAAATACACCTATGATAAAAATTATAGACCCTTCATTTCCTTGTAAGTGGACAAACTTACACAATCAGCAGGGGATCAAATCATTATTTTCCCCACTGTATATATTTGGGGGAGCAGAGACAAGGGAATATATAATGTCATCCATGGCGCTAATTGGGGGTAAACCTGGTAAAAGAGGCAATCTCTCATATATATGCAAACAAATTACCTTGTCGAAGAATCTGCTCAGTTTGACAGCGTTGGAGGACCCGGCGGCGAGGCCGCGTGTGTTGTTGCAGTCCTGAAGAGACAAAGATTGTGTTGATCTAGGCACCTTCAAACCTGGAAGTGGCGACACAAAACCAACCTTCCTGTATCGCTTATTCTCATTTTGAACCAGATTATCTGATGAGGCTACAGACGCAAGAAGAAACATTGTATCGATAGAGGAGCAGCATTGTCATGCCAGGCTGCTCTCTTTATTTGGACGATGAACTTTGCTTAAAAAAAAAAATAAATAAATAAATAAATACAGCCACCACATCCCATCTAAGGAAAAAAATAAAATAAAAAATAACTACAGCCACCACATCCCATCTAAGGATTAGTAAGGTAAACATTTAAAGAGAAGCCTAGAGCTCCCCCTGCTGGCTGCACAGGGAAATAAATATTCACATGCTATATTTCACAGAACTACATTTTTATTTCATTTTTAAAGTGGTTGTAAACCCTCCCCTACAACTTTATCCCATGTGAATCAGCATTAAAAAACCCTAATGAACACTGCTTGTAGATAACTCCTTACTTGCTTAGTATTGTTGTAATCCTTTTTGTTCTTTAGAATGATGTCACTGAGCATGCCCAGATCTCCCCTGATTTACGGCACACTCTCTATGTCTTATCTATCTGTTATCAGGACTTCCTATGCACACAGCACTGAACTCCCAGCAGGCTGGTAATAACTCAGAGCTTCCCTCTACACACCATGTGACCTCACATACAGTGTAAAGCAGGCAATGGGACAGCAGTACTGAAGTCTTATCAGCTGAAGCTGATAGAACTCACACAGGCAAACACTAGGTAATCAGCACAAGTAAATTCTATGAAATAAACAAGTCAGCTATGAAGCAGGGTTGCCATAGAAACTTTGGATTGAGAAGGAGGCTTGGTTAACAGTACAGGAAGTGCTCAATGTAAGGGCGGAAATACACTGCACAGTGGACTCAGAAAACAATACTTAAAGCGGGAGTTCCGCCGTTTTTTTTTTTTTTAAAAGCCAGCAGCTACCAATACTGCAGCTGCTGACTTTTAAAATAAGGACACTTACCCGCCCAGCGCGCCCGCGATGTCGGCACCCGAAGCCGATCTCTCGATCGTCTCTCGGGTGCTGCCGCCGCCATCTTGGCTATGGGAATCAGGAAGTGGAGCCTTGCGGCTTCATTTCCCGGTTCCCTACTGAAAGGTGCCAATTGTGGCGCCGGAGGGGGGGAGGGTTCCAATGAGCGGAAGCTCCACTTTAGGGTGGAGCTCCGCTTTAAGATGGTGCTGCCTAACCCCTGGAAACAAGTTTTTTAAAGTTTCTTTAAAGAGTAAGTAATATGCGATTTGGGCTGGATTACAGTGGCTATAGTTTGATAATTACTTATTATAATGGACTAAATGAAAAGAAGCATCAGAGTGGGAGAGTTTACTTCCGCTTTAAGTCCTTAACCCCCATTCCGCCCCATCTATTTTAAAATGAAGGTGAGGCGGAAGCCTCATATGGCCTTCTCCCAGGATCGTGCCCCACAGGCCACACTCCCGCTCCATCTGTCACCCTCTGTGATTGATCACGGGTAATTACATGGTACAGACAGGACCAATCACAGCCCGTCTATACCATGTAATTGGCTGTGGCCACGCTGTGACCAATCACAGCTAATCCCAATAGTAAACATTGAATGAATAGATTTCATTAAAAAAAAAAATGGTGGCTTATAACTGCAAAATGTAAATTGTTGGTCTTTTTTTCATTCATTTACCAAAAAGTAAAAAACCCAGCGGTGATTAAATACCACCAAAAGAAAGCTCTATTTGTGGAAACAAAAGAAAAAGTTTATATGGGTACTGTAACAGAACGTCCCACACTCGAGCGCTTCCTCCAGTCTGAATATAGATATTAGATATTATAACCGCATATTACAACCAAGAACAAGGCAGGACTCGTTTGGCTGCAAAGCTGGAACATGAACTGTTTATTTGAACAGAGACACGCAGAGATAACAGACACACAGGTGTATTCAAACTTCTCATCAGTAGACTATCCTATCAGCAGGGAGAGTTTTTGAAGGAATTCCCCCTCCCCTCTCACAGCTAATCCACATACACTGGAACTGATCCCCTGTATTTTCCTCCTGCAGCCACTGAAAGACGGCTTCTCCTCCTCTCGCTCCCAGCAGCATTCAGTAGCTGCAGGAGGAAAATCTGGGGGATTGGTTCCAGCATATGCCCCTCTGGTCCAGTTTGCTCTTCCTTCTCTGCTGCCTCGGCCACCTGTGTGCTCCTCTGGTTCTCCCCCACCTTATTTGCGGCACTGCCGGCTTGCCCTCCTTCTCTCTCCCACCAGCTGCTGCAAAGGATGTTTCAAGTCAGGATAAAGAGCAGAGAAGGGGCCGGTAACATGGTCATTTACCAGCAGGCCTGTACCATGACAAAAAAGCAGTGAGGGTGGAAAGCAATGGGGGAGGGGGCACAGGGGGGGTCTGGAGAACAGCGGGGGGTAGAAGGCCGTGTGGGGGAGAGCACAGGGGGTGGAAAGCAGTGAGGGGAGGGCACAGGGGGTCGGGAGGGCACTGGGGGGGGGGTGGAGAGTACAGGGGTAAAGCGCACAGGGGGAGCTGGAAAGCCTGGGGGGGCTATAGAGCACAAAGGGGGCTGGAGAGCACAGGGGACCTGAGAGCACAGGAGGGGGCAGCAGAAAGAAGCTGTATGGGAGGAGCGGCTGCATATAGGAAAATCAATCTCTCCATTTTCCTTCTGCAGCCTCTGAATGCCTGCAGGAGAGAGAAGAGGAGAAGCGGGCTTTAAGAGGCTGCAGGAGGAAAACTGAGAGATTGATTCTACTGTATGAGCAGCTCCTCATATCCAGGTGCATGGGGAGCCCCACTCATGGTCTCTCTGGTCTGGCGTCTCCTCCCTCTTCATGGTCACAGGTCAGCTGACCTGTAGTTTCGCCCTCCTGGCCCGACGGCTGAACTGGCAGCTAGCCGGGGAGAGGCTGAGTGACAGGCGCAGACTCAAGGAGCAGCCCAGTTGCCTTGGGCTGCACAAAGACATGCAGCCTGGCCCACCGGGCAAGAGTCCGGTGTGCCCTATGGCCCGTCCGGACCTGTTTACTGGCCCCTTCCTTTTCTGAATGAACACAGTGAGTGATCCATAGTTTCAGCAGCTCCTTACCGCCAGCTATACTGTTCTGGACAATAGTACAGAAGGTCTTTCCAGACCCTCCTCATTTACATTCAGAAAGGGTTTTGCTCATGGAGTTCTCTACGACTACGCCCTCCCTGAGTGAAAAGGAGAGCAGCTGGTCCCTGTTTGTGGCACTTGAGGAACAGATGACCCCTATTCGGCACTGACGCGGACAGACTGCAGGCTTATGATCGTCGGCTGCTCCTCATAGCCTGCTATAAGATTCCAAAAAGAGTAATATTAACTACATAGAGTGGGAATCACTCACCAGATTCATCTCTTCGGCATTGAAATCTTCCGCCAGGAACGCAGTGCGGATCAGGACCTCGGTGCGCTTGGCCTCCGGGATCTGGTCCAGTTTAGTCCCAATGACTAGCAGGGGGATCTGGTTATCGGCAAAATTTTCCCGGTCATAGTCCCTGCGGGTGAGATGAAAATGTCAACGTTCAACCGCCAATTTTTTTCTGGGGGTGGAGTGGGGGAGGGGTTGGAGCCTCAATCAGGTTATTTTATGCCATCTGGGGGGGGGGCTTTAATCTTTCCAAAAGGAACACAGAATAAATGAAAAAAAGGCATTTTTAGTAGTAAAACAAAGAGGATGAGGAGATCTGAGGATGAGGAGCTCCCCTCGAAAAAGCGTCAGCTTCTTGAAGGTCCTCCGACTTGCTGAGAAAGTCTCGGTGACCTGGTCGCCTTTGATTTTACCAGGCACTTTGAAATGCTTTTTATCACTTGTGTGTTGGTGAGTATATCTCTTTTTATACATTATTAAAGATCCCACTTGTGCAAGGTAGGTGTGCCCTCTCTACTTTCTTTTACGGTGTCCCTATTAGGTTCATCCCCCAACCTTCAGAGGGCAGCAAAACCTGTGCATTCATATGAACCACCAAGATCATGTGGTACTTCCAGTACCAATACACCACCCTTGTGCGCTGGAGAATTATTGTACTGTCTGTTCATTTTTAGTAGTGCAGGGAAGGGGGAAAACGTATTTTTGTCATCCATAGAGAGTGTTGTAGACACTCATAGGAGAACCACCAAATGTTAGTTGCAACTAGTGACAGACTCATGAACCCATTGGAAACAGGTACATAAATTTGTTGCACGGTGGAAGAAAGAGGTTTGCACTGAAGCCTGAGAGTTCATACTGGAAACTCCATCCTCATTCATTGCTAGGGCGCTCTCAGCTACGTAGCATCATTGGTTGCTACTATTGCTCTTGGCTGTCCAAACTGGGCAGTTCATCCTTATTCCTGGGGCTGCATATCGTCAATGGCTGCTAAGACATTTTTTTTTAGCTATATAGAGCCATCGCTTTCTAAGACGCAGTCGGCATCACAGCGCCATTCCTTTCTAGGGTGCTGTTGGTTGCATAGCATCATCGGTTGCTAGGAAACTTCCAGCTGCATAGCAACACTGGTTCCTAGGATGTTCTTCAGCACTGTTGGCTGCACATCATGACAGGTTGCTAGGACGCTGTTGGCTGCACAGCTTTACTGGTTGTTGGGACGCTGTTGGCTGCACAGCGTTAATGGTTGCTGGGACGCTGTTGGCTGCACAGTGTTACTGGGATGCTGTTGGCTGGGGGGGGGAGTCACACAATATTAGTGTTTCCTAGCATGCTGTTGGTTAGGCAGCAACATTGGCTGCTAGGATGCTGATGGCTGAACGGCATAACTGGTTGCTAGGATGCTGTCACTTGCACAGCGTCGTTGGTTGATAGGATGCTTTTGGCTGAACAGTATCATGGGTTGCTAGGTTGCTCTTGCCTGTCCATTCCATCCTTTGTGAATGTTCATTTCTGGGGGGGGGGAGCATCAGTAGTTACTAGGACACTGTTGGCTACACCATGACATAGGTAGCTGGGATACTGTTAGTTGCAGAGTATCATTGGTTGCTAAGACACTGTTGGCTGCACATCATGACAGGTTGCTAGGACGCTGTTGGCTGCACAGCTTTACTGGTTGTTGGGACGCTGTTGGCTGCACAGCGTTAATGGTTGCTGGGACGCTGTTGGCTGCACAGTGTTACTGGGATGCTGTTGGCTGCACAGCGTTACTGGGACGCTGTTGGCTGCACAGCGTTACTGGTTGCTGGGATGCTGTTGGCTACACAGCGTTACTGGTTGCTGGGACGCTGTTGGTTGCACAGCGTTACTGGTTGCTGGGACGCTGTTGGCTGCACAGCGTTACTGGTTGCTGGGACGCTGTTGGCTGCACATCATGACAGGTTGCTAGGACGCTGTTGGCTGCACAGCGTTACTGGTTGCTGGGACGCTGTTGGCTACACAGCGTTACTGGTTGCTGGGACGCTGTTGGTTGCACAGCGTTACTGGTTGCTGGGACGCTGTTGGCTGCACAGCATTACTGGTTGCTGGGATGCTGTTGGCTGCACAGCATCATTGGTTGCTAGGATGCTGTCAGCTGTGCAGTCAATAGTGTAGTAGTAACCAGTGACAGGTGTGTTTATGTGTGTGTGGAGGGGGGGGTGGGAGGATGGAGGAGTGGCTCATACATACCCTGCTCTTCACAACACAGCAGCACCGCTCTAAGCATGCTCTCTGGCCTGTCTCTGGATGCCAGCTTATCTACAAACTGATAGTAATTCTTGAATCTGTCGTAGTTATAATACCACATTGTGAATGGGGTGAAAAGAACTACCGGAATCTGTCGTGGATGTCAGCACCATTGTAAGGCTTTAATGAATTAGGCACAGGGCCTTCGAATATGCTAATACCACCAGAGAAAAAGATGGCCTATTATATGAGCTGGCTTTTTTCTCTGATGTGCGGTCCATAAGAGCTTTTATGGTCTTAAAACTCAAAAAAAAAAAAAAAAAAAAGGATATACGTCATTACCCAGTAAAGCTGAATGTCAATGATTGATGTTTCCTTCAAGTCCTTCTGCAACATATGGACTTTTCACTTCCCAAACATAATTATATCTATGAACGGATCATGGCACTTGCTGGTACATCGGATGACAGACACATGTATATTTCTGATGAGATGCTGCCTTCTGCATAAGGAATCAAGCTGCCATCCACATGACATTTAAATTTCCCATTTTGGAGCAATGTCACAATATATAGTCTATACTTGTCTACAGTGTGTCAGTTTATCACATGTAATACGTATGTTAGTAGTTATTAGTTGGGGTGGGTCAACCTTCCACCATTATAGCATGCTGGACAAGAATTTACAGATATGGTGGAGATTTACTAAAACTGGAGAGTTCAAAATATGGTGCAGCTCTGCATAGAAACCAATCACCTTCCAGGTTTTATTTTCAAAGCTTAACTGATCAAGCTGAAGTTTGAAGTTGATTGGCTACCATGCACAACTGCACCCGATTCTGAGTTCTCCAGTTTTCGAAAATCTCCCCAACATGTCTGGACATCTCTAGACAGTATACAGGGTTTGGAGGAAGTCCATCCTGCTTACACATGCAGTGTCACACATCCCTGTTTGTGGCCTGCTGGGGTGTGCTTGAGCATGCATGTGATTGGTTCTGGGTGTGCATCCTTTTGCTTAGGGATGGGTGCGTGGGTCAGGAAAGGTATTTTATCTCCTTCCCTTAGGGTGGCCGGTTCTATGACTTCTTGACAGCTACCTTGCTAGTGTGCTTAGCTTGACTTGTTGTCAGGACCTGGATCACCTGCTGGTGGCACTGTACTTTCCACATTGGAAGGCTGGAGTTCCAGTGTCCACCATTAAGTGTCTTCCAGCAGCCAGCAGAAATTAGTTTCCACTGATGTTGGCTGCTGGGTGGGTATTTGGGTCTTCCGCTAAATACCCTCCATGCATTCCTGTACCTAGGGATGGGTGCGTGATTCAGGAAAGGTATTTCAACTACTTCCATTATGGTGGCCTGTGCTGTGACTTTTTGACAGCTACCTTGCTAGAGTGCTTAGCCTGACTTGTTGTCAGGACCCAGATCACCTGCTGGTGGCACAGTGCTTTCCAGAGTGGAAGGTTGGAGTTCTGGGGTTCACCAGCGTGCGTTTCCCAGTAATCAGTTTCCACCTGATGCTGGCTGATGGGAGCGAATTTAGGTCGTCTGCTACTCGTGCCTCTCGCTTCAGTGTTTTGCTTGCTGCCAGATACTGTAGAAGGTTGTAGTTCCAGTGCCCACCAGTGGGTGTCTTCCAGCAGCCAGCAGATCCCAGTAATTAGTTTCCAGCTGATGCTAGCTGCTGGGTGGGTATTTAGGTCCTCCGCTAAATACCCTCCATGCATTCCTGTACCTAGGGATGGGTGCATGGGTCAGGAAAGGTATTTATATTTAAACTCCGTCCCTTATGGTGGCCAGTGCTGTGACTTCTTGACAGCTACCTTACTAGAGTGCTTAACCTGACTTGTTGTCAGGACCCTGATCACCTGCTGGTGGCACAGTGCTTCCCAGAGTGGAAGGTTGGAGTTCTGGGGTTCACCAGCGTGCGTTTCCCAGCAGATCCCAGTAATCAGTTTCCACCTGATGTTAGCTGATGGGAATTTAGGTCCTCCGCTACTCATGCCTCTCGCTTCTGTGTTTTGCTTGGTACTGCTAGCTATTATCCTGCCCCTGCCCTATGCTCTGTTGCCTTGTACCTGCTCCTGCTTGTTTCTGGTTGCAGTTTTGGTTCCCCTTCCCAACTGCTCCCTGCACCTCCAGTTATTTCCTGCTTTTCTGTGTGTGTATATATTTTAAATAGTTAGTTGTTGGTTAGGCTGATTAGTTAAGTATTCTGGCACTGGATTTTTGCATACACAGTCTGGTCCCAGCTTCCTGTGTGTAGCCTTACCTGCTGCTGATTCCTGACTGAGTCTACCGGTGTTTCCTATCCCAAACTCTGCCCTTTATTTACTACCCTTGCCTGTCGATGGCCTCAACCAGAATCTGACCCATCTGCCTGTTGCCATTTATCGTAGCCTAATAGCCATCAGTGGGGTGATCCCTACGGCCGCAACATGGTGGCAACTTTCAGGAAAGCCACCTGGTGGCCACAAGAGTAACTGGCCCATTGTCCATTGCAGGGTACTTTTGTAAAGACCAAGGTGCCATTTAGACTCTGTGCTTTAGGTGTGCCTATGTCACCTGGCAGGCTTTCATTGGTTGCTAATACGCCCCTGCTGGATAGCCAGACATCAGAGTTTAAAAACTCTCCAGCATCGATCAGAATCAGTTTTGGGTGGACTACGGTCTACAAACTCCGGTTTGGTTTTTTAAGTGTCATGTTGGGGATTGGGATAGAAAATGAGATATCGCAGATCTGGTAGGATGCAGAATACTCACCCACCGGTCACCAGCACACCTGTTGGCTGTAAATCTTTGTTGAGAGACTCCAGCAGCCAGCGGTGCAGATTCTGAGATGACTTCTTGTTGGTGAGATCATGGACGAGGAGGATACCTAAAACCACATAAAGCTGAAATGGAATCTGTTTATATTTTGCCCTGAATCCTCCCTCTTCCTTGCCCAGTGCTCTGTGTATTATGCAGTCCTGCGCCCAGCGCTCTGGGTACTATGCAGTCCTGTGCCCAGCACTGTGTGTTATGCAGACCTGTGCCCAGCACTGTGTGCATTATGCAGTCCTGTGCCCAACGCTATGTGCATTATGCAGTACTGTGCCCAGCACTCTGTGCATTATGCAGTACTGTGCCCAGCACTCTGTGCATTATGCAGTACTGTGCCCAGCGCTCTGTGCATTATGCAGTACTGTGCCCAGCGCTCTGTGCGTTACGCAGTCCTGTGCCCAGCGCTCTGTGCGTTACGCAGTCCTGTGCCCAGCGCTCTGTGCGTTATGCAGTCCTGTGCCCAGCGCTCTGTGCGTTATGCAGTCCTGTGCCCAGCGCTCTGTGCGTTATGCAGTCCTGTGCCCAGCGCTCTGTGCGTTATGCAGTCCTGTGCCCAGCGCTCTGTGCGTTATGCAGTCCTGTGCCCAGCGCTCTGTGCATTATACAGTCCTGTGCCCAGCGCTCTGTGCATTATACAGTCCTGTGCCCAGCGCTCTGTGCATTATACAGTCCTGTGCCCAGCTCTCTGTGTATTATGCAGTGCTGTGCCCAGCACTCTGTGTATTATGTAGTCCTGTGCCCAGAGCTCTGTGTGGTATGCAGTCCTGTGCCCTGCGCTTTGTGCATTATCCAGTCCTGTGCCCAGTGCTCTGTGCGTTATGCAGTCCTGTGCTCAGCACTCTGTGCATTTTACAGTCCTGTGCCCAGCTCTCTGTGCATTATACAGTCCTGTGCCCAGCTCTCTGTGTATTATGTAGTCCTGTGCCCAGAGCTATGTGTGTTATGAAGTCCTGTGCCCAGCACTCTGTGTATTATGTAGTCCTGTGCCCAGAGCTCTGTGTACTATGCAGTCCTGTGCCCTGCGCTCTGTGTATTATGCAGTCCTGTGCTCAGTGCTCTGTGTATTATGCAGTCCTGTGCTCAGTGCTCTGTGTATTATGCAGTCCTGTGCTCAGTGCTCTGTGTATTATGCAGTCCTGTGCTCAGTGCTCTGTGTATTATGCAGTCCTGTGCCCAGCACTCTGTGTATTATGTAGTCCTGTGCCCAGAGCTCTGTGTACTATGCAGTCCTGTGCCCTGCGCTCTGTGTATTATGCAGTCCTGTGCTCAGTGCGCTGTGTATTATGCAGTCCTGTGCTCAGTGCTCTGTGTATTATGCAGTCCTGTGCTCAGTGCTCTGTGTATTATGCAGTCCTGTGCTCAGTGCTCTGTGTATTATGCAGTCCTGTGCTCAGTGCTCTGTGTATTATGCAGTCCTGTGCTCAGTGCTCTGTGTATTATGCAGTCCTGTGCTCAGTGCTCTGTGTATTATGCAGTCCTGTGCTCAGTGCTCTGTGTATTATGCAGTCCTGTGCTCAGTGCATTATGCAGTCCCGTGCTCAGTGCTCTGTGTATTATGCAGTCCTGTGCTCAGTGCGCTGTGTATTATGCAGTCCTGTGCTCAGTGCTCTGTGTATTATGCAGTCCTGTGCTCTGTGCTCTGTGTATTATGCAGTCCTGTGCCCAGAGCTCTGCGTATTATGTAGCCCTGTGCCCAGCGCTCTGTGTATTATGCAGTCCTGTGCCCAGTGCCCTGTGTATTATGCAGTCCTGTGCCCAACGCTCTGTGTATTATGCAGTCCTGTGCTCAGTGCTCTGTGTATTATGCAGTCCTGTGCTCAGTGCTCTGTGTATTATGCAGTCCTGTGCTCAGTGCTCTGTGTATTATGTAGCCCTGTGTCCAGCGCTCTGTGTATTATGCAGTCCTGTGCCCAGAGCTCTGTGTATTATGTAGCCCTGTGCCCAGCGCTCTGTGTATTATGCAGTCCTGTGCCCAGCGCTCTGTGTATTATGCAGTCCTGTGACAAGCACTCTGTGTATCGTCCAGTCCTGTGCCCAGCGCTCTGTGTATTATGTAGCCCTGTGCCCAGCGCTCTGTGTATTATGCAGTCCTGTGCCCAACGCTCTGTGTATTATGCAGTCCTGTGCTCAGTGCTCTGTGTATTATGCAGTCCTGTGCTCAGTGCTCTGTGTATTATGCAGTCCTGTGCTCAGTGCTCTGTGTATTATGTAGCCCTGTGTCCAGCGCTCTGTGTATTATGCAGTCCTGTGACCAGTGCTCTGTGTATTATGCAGTCCTGTGACCAGTGCTCTGTGTATTATGCAGTCTTTTTTTTCTATTTAGGTTTAAAAAAAGAAAAAACAAAAACAAAGTGAAATCCTGACTCGGTGAGGTTGTGTAGAGATCTCACCATTGATGCCGTTGTAGAAAGCAGCTCTGGCCTTCTTTAGGCTGCTGGCGCTCCCAACCGATCCCCCAACGTCCCAAAGTTCGATGAAAAACGTCTTCTCCTCCGGCGTCCCCTCCTTGTATTCGTGTAGCTGGAATACAATCAGGAGAGAAGGAGGACACTCAGAACTGGAAGATGCACCCAACAGCAGAGAGTGAAGGAGTAGTCACCGGTATGGTCTGTGGTCTCCCTACAGCTGATCCCCCCAAGTACTGACCTACCATTCCCAGTTCTGTACTGTATACAGTGGGTATAAAAAGTCTACACACCCCTGTTAAAATGTCAGGTTTCTGTAAAAAATTAGACAAAAATAAATAATTTCAGAACTTTTTCCACCTTTAATGTAACCGATAAATTGTACAACTCAATTGAAAAACAAAATGAAGTCTTTTAGGAGAGGGGAGTAAAAATAAAATGAATCTGGTTGCATAAGTCTGCACACCCCTACACTAATACTTTGTTGAAGCACCTTTTTATTTTATTACAGCACTCAGTCATTTTGGGTATGAGTCTATCAGCATGGCACATCTTGACTTGGCACAATATCTGCCCACTCCAAATCTGTCAGATTGCGAGGGCATCTCCTGTGCAAAGCCCTCTTCAGATCTTCAGATCCACCCCCCCCCCCCCCACCTCAACCCATCCTGCCCAGATTTTCAATGGGATTCAGGTCTGGGCTCTGGCTGGGCCATCCCAAAACTTGAATCTTCTTCTGGTGAAGCTATTCCTTTGATGATTTGGATGTATTCCTTGGGTCGTTATATAGTTAGTAAGGTTGAATAAAGACACCAGTTCAACCTGAGTGAGTGTTTACAATTGCCCCTATCCCTGTACATTACAAACTCACATCAGTCCCTACCCTCAAGGAGCCCACAATCCAATGTCCCCATTCATATACTAGGACCAATTTTGGACAGAAGCCAATTAACCTCCCAGCATGTCTTTGGAGTGTGGGAGGAAACCGGAGTACCCGAAGGAAACCCACGCAGGCACAGGGAGAGCATTTAAACTCCACGGTAGTGTCGTGGTTGGGATTCAAACCAGCGACCCTTCTTACTGCTAGGCGAGAGTGCTAACCACTACACCACTGTGCCGCCCATAACCACTACACCACTGTGCCGCCCATAACCACTACACCACTGTGCCGCCCATAACCACTACGCCACTGTGCCGCCCATAACCACTACACCACTGTGCCGCCCATAACCACTACACCACTGTGCCGCCTATAACCACTACACCACTGTGCCGCCTATAACCACTACACCACTGTGCCGCCCATAACCACTACACCACTGTGCCGCCCATAACCACTACACCACTGTGCCGCCCATAACCACTACACCACTGTGCCGCCCCTAAACAACTACACCACTGTGCCGCCCATAACCACTACACCACTGTGCCGCCTATAACCACTACACCACTGTGCCGCCTATAACCACTACACCACTGTGCCACCCGTCGTTGTCTTGCTGAAAGACGACGTTCCTCTTCATGTTCAGCTTTCTAGCAGAAGCCTGAAGGTTTTATGCCAATATTGACTGGTATTTGGAACTGTTCATAATTCTCTCTACCTTGACTAAGGCCCTTGTACACACGGTCGGACATTCCGACGGAAAATGTCCGATCGGACCGTGTTGTCGGATAATCCGACTGTGTGTGAGCTCCATCGGACTGTTTCCGTCGGAATATCCGACGGACAACGTTTTAGAGCTGGGCTATAAAATTTTCCGACAACATGACCCGATCGGAACTTTGTCCGATTGTGTGTAGAGAATTCCGATCGGACAAAGTGCCACGCATGCTCAGATCAAATTCCTAGACCAAAGCTATTGGCTGAACGTAGTCCCGTCGTAACGAAATAACGCTCTGAACGATCGGATTTTCCGACAACTTTGTCCGACCATGTGTATGCAACACAAGTTTCGAACAAAATCCGACGGATTTTGTTGTCGGAAAGTCCGACCGTGTGTACGAGGGCTTAGGCCCTTGTTCCAGCTGAAGAAAAGCAGCCCCAAAGCATGATGCTGCCACCACCATGCTTCACGGTAGGTATGGTGTTCTTTTGGTGATGTGCGGTGTTGTTTTTTGCACCAAACATAACCTTTGGAATTATGGCCAAATAAGTTCAGCCTTGCTTTCATCAGACCAGAACACATTTTCCCACGTGCTTTAGGGAGACTTCAGACGTGTTTTTGCAAAAATTTAGCCGGGCTTGGATGTTTTTCTTCGTAAGAAAAGGTTTGCATCTTGTCACTCTACCCCATAGCCCAGACATGTGAAGAATACGGGAGATTGTTGTCACCACACGGGAGATTGTTGTCACCACACGGGAGATTGTTGTCACCACACGGGAGATTGTTGTCACCACACAGCCGGTACTTGCCGGATATTCCTGCAGCTCCTTTAATCTTGCTGTAGGCCTCTTGGTAGCCCCCCTTATTTTTACTTCCCCCCCCCCCTCCTAAAAGATTTCAGTTTGTTGTTTAACCACTTGCTTACTGGGCACTTAAACCCCCCTCAGTCCCAGACCAATTTTCAGCTTTCAGCGCTGATGCACTTTGAATGACAATTACGCGGTCATACAACACTGTACCCAAATGAAATTTCTATCATTTTTTTCCCACAAATAGAGCTTTCTTTTGGTGGTATTTAGTTACAGCTCGGAGTTTTATTTTTTGCTAAACAAACAAAAAAAGATGCAAAAAAAAAAAAAAAAAAATCATGTTTTAATAGTTTGTTATAAAATTTTGCAAACGGGTCATTTTTCTCCTTCATTGAAGTGCGCTGATAAGGCGGCACTGATAGGCTGCATTGGTGGGCACTGATGGGCTGCATTGGTGGGCACTGATAGGCTGCATTGGTGGGCACTGATAGGCTGCACTTGTGGGCACTGATAGGCATAGTTAAGGCGGCACTAATAGGCACAGATAAGGTGGCACCGATGGGCACAGATAAGGCGGCACTGATGGGCAAAGATGGGCACAGATAAGATGGCACGGATGGGTGGCACGGATGGGCACTGATAGGTACCACAGATAGATGGGACTGATGGGCACTGATAGGTGGCACTGATAGGTGGCTCTGATAGGTGGCACTGCTGGGCACTGATGGGCGGCACTGCTGGGCACTGATGGGCGGCACTGCTGGGCACTGATGGGCGGCACTGGGGTGCAGCACCTTTGAGGCAGATTGGGTGGCACTGTGGGTGGCACTGTGGGTGGCACTGTGGGGTGGCACTGTGGGGTGGCACTGTGGGGTGGCACTGTGGGGTGGCACTGTGGGGTGGCACTGTGGGCATTATGGGCACAGGCGGGGGGCACTTACTTTTACTTTGTTATATTTCAGGATGGCACTGCGGGAGGCAGGTGGGCACTGGCAGGTGGCATGTGGTGCCTTTCATTGCTGGCCGTGATCGGGACTGATGTCCCGATCACGGCCGCCGGTGATCGGTTTTTTTTTTTTCTCCTCGCGCTGTCAGCGCGAGGAGGAATAATAGCCGATTACCGGCTCCGTTCTATCACATGATCAGCTGTCATTGGCTGACAGCTGATCACGTGATAAGGGGTCGGGATCGACCCCTTACACGGATCGGTGATCAGGCGAGTCTCACGGACTCGCCGATCACAGAGCGCGCCGCGCGCGCCCCTCAGGGGGCGCGCAGGCCGCTCGTAACCAGGACGACGTCAATAGACGTAGTCCTGGAAATCTAGGTCCGCGCTAATGCCTTCATTCGGCAATAGCGCGGTACCCAAGTGGTTAACTGAGTTGTACAGTTTATCAGTCACATTAAAAGGTGGAAAAAGTTATCTAAAATTATTTATCTTTGTCTCATTTTTTTTTTTACATTACGGAAACCTCACATTTTAACAGGGGTGTGTAGACTTTTTATATCCACTGTCTCTGAATCCCCCAATCACAATAGTAACGAATGTCAACTCTATCCACTGTATAAGCATGGAGGTGGCCATATTGGTAGAGGCTTTGCTTCCCCATGTCAGAGCCTCCAGCAAGGAGAACAGGGAGCAGCACGGCAGTGGCATCGTCACATCTCCTGAGACTAGCGGTCAGAGGCAGCAGTGACTTAGATGATCTCACACTGCAGATATAAAGCTATGAGGATAGAGGCGAGCCTAGGCACAGGAAGTGCTATTTTCATGAGGAATTCAAGGACCGGTACGGTTTTGGCACAATCGAAACCCCAAAAGTGGACCTTCATCCCCCACGTCCTCTAAGGCTCTTTGCACGGCCGCTACACTCTGCAATATAAATCCTTTGGATGTGACCCGTTATCAGTCCCCATACAGCAGGGCTGAAGTGTGAAAGGAAGAAGCAGCACAAGCAGCCAATCAGTCCATGTGCTCATGAGAAGCGTGCTGATAGGAGAGAGCGGAGTGAGAGACGTGAGGTCATCACTGTGCTGCTTCTCCTTTCACTGTCCAATCACAGGCTGGAGGTGGGTCCAGGGTGATTTAGGCCCTTGAGGAAGTGGCTTGAAGGTTACTGGCTGTTCGACTGGTGACATCTAGTGGCCAAAAACAAGTATTGCAGAGGAAGTGTATTGAAGGGTACTGGTTATTATACTGAGGACATCTAGTGGCAGAAGAGGAAGTGGGTTGAAGGTTACTGGCTATTCGACTGGTGACATCTAGTGGCAAAAAACAAGTACTGCAGAGGAAGTGGGATGAAGGTTACTAGCTATTCGACTGGTGACATCTAGTGGCAGAAAACAAGTACTACAGAGGAAGTGTATTGAAGGGTACTGGTTATTATACTGAGGACATCTAGTGGCAGAAGAGGAAGTGGGTTGAAGGTTACTGGCTATTCAACTGGTGACATCTAGTGGCAAAAAACAAGTACTGCGGAGGAAGTGGGATGAAGGTTACTAGCTATTCGATGGGTGACATCTAGTGGCAAAAAACAAGTACTGCAGAGGAAGTGGGTTGAAGGTTACTAGCTATTAGACTGGGGACATCTAGTGGCAAAAAACAAGTACTGCAGAGGAAGTGGGATGAAGGTTACTAGCTATTCGACTGGTGACATCTAGTGGCAAAAAACAAGTACTGCGGAGGAAGTGGGATGAAGGTTACTAGCTATTCGACTGGTGACATCTAGTGGCAAAAAACAAGTACTGCAGAGGAAGTGGGTTGAAGGTTACTAGCTATTTGACTGGTGACATCTAGTGGCAAAAAACAAGTACTGCAGAGGAAGTGGGATGAAGGTTACTAGCTATTAGACTGGGGACATCTAGTGGTAGAAAAAAGTACTGCAGAGGGTGTGGGAAAAAGGTTACTGGCTATTACACTAGGGACATCTAGTGGTAGAAAAAAAGTGCTGCAGAGGAAGTGGGTTGAAGGCTACTGGCTATTAGAGATGGGCTCAGGCGTGTTCAGGATCCTCTGCCTGATCCCGTCAGGAAGCCGACACTGCACACCGTTAATCACAGACAGTGAGTCTTTTCCCTGTCCGCAGCTGCACAGACCAGGAACTGTCTCACTGCCTGTGATTAGCGGTGTCGGCTTCCTGGCGGGATCGGGGTTTACTAGGATTCCGAACATGCTTGAGCCCATCTCTACTGGCTATTAGACTGAGGACATCTAGTGGCAGAAAACAAGTACTGCAAAGCAAGTGAAATGATGGTTACTGGCTATTCGACTGGTGACATCTAGTGGCAGAAAACAAGTACTACAGAAGAAGTGTATTGATGGTTACTGTCTATTATACTAAGGACATCTAGTGGCAAAAGAGGAAGTGGATTGAAGGTTACTGGATATTAGACTGGGGACATCTAGTGGCAGAAAAAAGTACTGCAGAGGAAGTGGGTTGAAGGTTACTGGCTATTAGATATGGGCTCAGGAGTGTTCGGGATCGGGCGGGTGGGTTGGATGGGACCAGGATCCCGAACACACCTGAGCCCATCTCTACTGGCTATTAGACTGAGGACATCTAGTGGCAGGAAACAAGTACTGCAGAGGAAGTGGATTGAAGGTTACTGGTAAGGATGAGCTCCGGCGTGTTTGCACAGCCCACATGCAGATCCCCCCAGGAAGTCGGCACTGCGCTAATCACAGGCAGTGAGACATTGTCCCGATGCACGGCTGCAGAGATCGGGAAATGTCTCACTGCCTGTGATTAACGCAGCACAGTGCCGACTTCTTGACGGGCTCTACACGTGGGCTGTGCCAACACGCTGGAGCTCATCCTTAGTTACTGGCTATTAGACTGAGGACATCTAGTGGCAGAAAACAAGTACTGCAGGGGACATCTCTGGAATAAAGGTGAATGTTGCAACAAAAAACATTTTCCTTATTCATCTCCTTTATTTGGGATAATTCATTTAAATCTTGTTATTTTTAGCTGGAGTTCTGCTTTACCATGACCACCCATTCCTCATGTCAGGACTAAACTCAAGCACTGGTGTATAAGTCTTGTGGGACAGGGACTTACCCTCACGTCCACCGAACAGCCGACAGTCCAGGACGGGTTCCCCAGCACCTGGTTCTGGCACAGCAGATGGACGAGGGAGGATTTCCCCACTCCTGGGAAGAGAGGAGATGTAAGGACCGGTATAATAGATCAGGTTTGCAGAATTAAAGCATACAGTCCTTGTCGGGACGGATTACAGACCAGGGTGGATATAAATCAATGATTTTGTTAAAATAATAAAAAATAAATAAAAAATCAGATGTAATTGATTTAAATAGCTTATTTTTTTATCAAATGTATATTAATAAAATGCTTTTGGAGTAAAAATCTAAGGATAGTTTTCTATACTAATTTAATTTATTCAGCATGAAATGGAGCTTCGTTATGTAGCATGAGGCTGTATATTCTGCAATATTTAAATTTTTTGGTAAACTCATTCAATGAATCCAAGCTCTGCAAGCTGAGATAACATGCACTGCATTGATGCATTCACACAATTTCACAGTAACCAAGAGATAATACAAAGTTCAGGAATATTTCTTTATCCCATTGTTTTGCAAATCTATGTACACTACAAACTGTATGATTGGATCGGTTCTGATATCGCTGTTTTACTAACCCGACAGCTTATTATTCTAAATAGGAAACGTTCATTTTGTTTGCAAATATTAAAGATTCTAACTCCCAGCAAGAAGAAGTCCTTACATGTAAAAAGCACCTGTCATTTCAGATCCACCATAGCAGAGCCTGTTAGCGGCGTCCACTCACCTGCTGCCGCCACGTCCTTCACATTGTTGTGTCACCGCCACATCACCAGCCGTCCCATTAAAGTGAATGAGACTGTCGGTGAGTCAACAATGGTTCAGAGGTGGAGCCAACAGCGAGGTTAGAGGAGGAGCCATCAACGGGGTCAGAGGAGGAGCCATCAACGGGGTCAGAGGAGGAGCCATCAACGGGGTCAGAGGAGGAGCCATCAGCGGGGTCAGAGGAGGAGCCATCAGCGGGGTCAGAGGAGGAGCCAACAGCGGGGTCAGAGGAGGAGCCAACAGCGGGGTCAGGTAAGGAGCCGACAGCGGGGTCAGAGGAGGAGCCGACAGCGGGGTCAGAGGAGGAGCCGACAGCGGGGTCAGAGGAGGAGCCGACAGCGGGGTCAGAGGAGGAGCCGACAGCGGGGTCAGAGGAGGAGCCGACAGCGGGGTCAGAGGAGGAGCCGACAGCGGGGTCAGAGGAGGAGCCGACAGCGGGGTCAGAGGAGGAGCCGACAGCGGGCTCAGGGGAGGAGCCGACAGCGGGCTCAGGGGAGGAGCCGACAGCAGGGACAGGGGAGGAGCCAACAGCGGGTCAGGGGAGGAGCCAACAGCTGGTCAGGGGAGGAGCCAACAGCGGGTCAGGGGAGGAGCCAACAGCTGGTCAGGGGAGGAGCCAACAGCTGGTCAGGGGAGGAGCCAACAGTGGCTCAGAGGAGGAGCCACTGCAGGACAGAGATGACAGTTGCTCTTTAACCACTTCCAGACCGCCCACCGTCATTATATGTCGGTACTTTGAAGAAGAATATTGTTGATATGGCAGCTGCCATAACCCCCGGTATCCTCTTCTTCAGTGAGCGGTCAGGTTTCCGATAAAAGTGGTCTCTGCGGCGGATTCTAGCACTTTTATTGGTGGCAGGAGAGGGGCCCTCCCCCCTCCCACCACCGCTTACCGGAGCCGTCGGATCTTCACCCTTGCTGGGCGTGGAGACGAGTGAGGGGAAGATGGGCCCCACCCATCTCCGTAACAACGCAGGGCAGAAGCGACGTCAAAACGTCATTTCCACTCATAGCTCTTAGAGGGACATTTTTAAAAAAAAAAATTTAAATGACTAAATTCTTTTTTTTTATTGCATTGTAGTGTAAATATGAGATGTGAGGTCTTTTGACCCCCCAGATCTCATATTTAAGAGGACCTGTCATGCTTTTTTTTTTTCCTATTACAAGGGATGTTTACATTTCTTGTAATAAGAATAAAAGCGGCACAATTGAAAAAAAATAAAAAAGTGTAAAAAAAAAAAAAAGGTAAAATAAATAATAAAAGAAAAATGTTTAAACGCACCCCGTCCCGCCGAAGCGCAGAATATGAGAACGGTGTTCAAACCACACATGTGAGGTATCGCCGTGATCCATAGAGCGAGAGCAATAATTCTAGCCCTCCTCTGTAACTCAAAACATGCAACCTGTAGAATTTTTAAAACGTCGCCTAAGGAGATTTTTAAGGGTAAAAGTTTTGTCGCCATTACACGAGCGGGCGCAATGTTGAAGCGTGACATGCTGGGTATCAATTTACTCGGCGTAACATTATCTTTCACAAAAATTGGACTAACTTTACTGTTGTCTTATTTTTTTTATTCAAAAAATGTGAAGTTTTTCCAAAAAAAGTGCGCTTGTGAGACCGCTGCGCAAATACGGTGTGACAGAAAGTACTGCAACGCCTGCCATTTTATTCTCTAGGGCGTTAGAGAAAAAAAAAGTATAATGTTTGGGGGTTCTGAGTAATTTTCTAGCAAAAAAGAAAAACCGTTTTTAACTACAAGACAAGTTACAGACTAATGATAATAACTTGTCATATCTTTCAGAACTGGGAAGTGGTGATATTTTGGTCCCTGTAGGAACTGAGTACAAACAGGCCTTTGGTAATAGTGTGTAATAGTCCATGCAGGGACATAAAAAAAAAACGATGGGACTGACTTTATACTAGTCCCTGATAAGGATGTGTTAAGGTCCCTGTAGTGTGTATCTCTATATTCAGAGCCCTGAACAATGTATTACAGTCCCTATAAGGACTAACGTTATATTAGTCCACAATAGTGTTGCGTTACAGTCCCTGTAAGCAGTGGGTTTTATATAAGCTCCTGATATTAATGTATTATGTCCCCCATGGAGACGGACTTTATATTAGTCCCTGATACCTTTGTGTAATGGTCCCTGTTAGGACTGGCTTTGTACTTGCCCCTGAAATGAATGTATGATGGTCTCTGTTGGGACTGATCTTATAGGAGTCCCTGTTATTAAATGTCTTATGGTTGAATGTATATTAGTTAATGTTGGCTTTATATTAGTCCCTAATAACAATGTATTATGGCCCCTGTAAGGACTGGCTTTATATTAGTCCCTGATAATGATGTATTATGGTCCCTGTAAGTACTGGCTCTATATTAGTCTGGCTCTAATAATGACGTATTATCGTCCCTGTAAGGACTTTCTTTATATTAGTCCCTAATAATGATGCATTATGGTCCCTGTAAGAACTTTCTTTATATTAGTCCCTGATGATGACGTATTATGGTCTCTGTAAGGACTGGCTTTATATTAGTCCCCAATAATGATGTATTATGGTCCCTGTAAAGACTTTCTTTATATTAGTCCCTGATAATGATGTATTATGGTCCCTGTAAGGACTTTCTCTATATTTGTCCCTAATAACGATGTATTATGGTCTCTGTAAGGACTGGCTTTATGTTACTCCCCAATAATGATGTATTATGGTCCCTGTAAGGACTTTCTTTATATTAGTCCCAGATAATGATGTATTATGGTCCCTGTAAGGACTTTCTCTATATTTGTCCCTAATAATGATGTATTATGGTCCCTGTAAGGACTTTCTCTATATTTGTCCCTAATAATGACGTATTGTGGTCCCTGTAAGGACTGGCTTTATGTTACTCCCCAATAATGATGTATTATAGCCTCTGACGGCAATGCATGATGACCCCTGTAAGGACTGGCTCTATATTAGTCCCTGTATATGGACATACAGTATATTAGTCCCTGTCTATGGACTGGCTCTGTATTGTTTCCCCCTCACCTGAGTCCCCCAGCACCAGAACCTTCACCCTATCCAGAGCCGCCATGTCAGCCCGGGCGCCCCGCCCCTCTCCCCGGATCTCTCTTCTGTCGCTATGACAACCGCAGCCCGTTGGCCTGTGATAGGCCAGCCATAGAACAACCCCGCCTCTGAGGCTGGGCGCGGACCGGAAGTACGGCGCGTTGCGTTCCTCCGTGGAACGCATTCCCTCCTGTCATCCGCTGTAGTCGGCGCCGTCAGCGGTGACTCGGGATGTATCAGTGTCCGCCCAAAGGCAGACTTGACTTCAGAGTGCCGGTGTTTCATAAGATTAGGCGACCCGGTCAGAATTGACGTTCCGTTGCCGCCATATTAGTACACCCCGCACTCCTCCACAGCAAGTATACAGTGAGGAGGCGGCAGGCGGACATCTTGTTACACCCACCGGAGTTGGATGCCCTGCCCTCTTTCAATATGGCGGCCGGCGGAATGACGTCACTTGTGTGCGCCGGGCGGTCAGGCAGAGTGGTGCGCTCGGTGGAGGAGAAGCGGTGTGAGGGGTGAGTGTTGGGCATGGGGAGGATGGGAGGGACTCTTCACTGACAGTGACCCCCCGAAATGACCTCCAGCTGACTCATCACCATAGCAACAGGTAGGGTTGCCACCTCAGCCCTTTAATCCAGAACACATATGGATTACACAGGTTCTGGGGCTGATTAAGGTGGTAATTAAACTCACCTAGCGCCTTATCTGCATTAAATTAGCCACAGAACCTGTGTAATTCATATGTGTCCCCCCCTTATGGGGTGAGCTGTGATATGGTGACCCCAATGATGAGGAGAAGGCCGCCTTCCCCCCAGAGAAACTGCTGCTCCGGGATCCCTCCAGTGGTGACCATCGACCTAAAGTCAACCCGTCTTCTGGCCAAGCGCGGGGAGACCGACCCTGCTTCCCAACATACAGAACATACCCCCCCGCGCGCCTCTCTATCCAATCATCTTCCTGGGGTCTTCCACAAAAACATAAAACTATTGGTGGGGACAATCCCATAGCGATCGGCTCGAGGGGCTTCTACAAGGATGACGCTCCGCCTCTTACCGCGGGGCATGGCTGTAAGTTGACTTGCAGTGCAGACTTTTGTGAAGAAGCAATGGGCCAATCAAAGGAGTGGGACGTTATTTTTATATATTGGGACATTGCATCAACCTAACGATCTACACGGGGTGCACTTGGAGACCCGGGGAGGCGTGGGGGATGCTGGGGGAAGGGGGTGCACTTGGAGACGGTGAGGGTGCATGGAGGCACAGAGGATGCTTGGGGAACAGGGGTGCACCTGGGGAAGCACAGAGGGTGCTGGAGGAATGGGGTGCACTTGGAGACATTGAGGATCACGGGATGCTGGTGCAACAGGGTGCACTTGGAGACACAGAGGGGCATGGAGGCGCAAAGTGCACCTGGGGAAGCACAGAGGGTGCTGGAGGAATGGGGTGCACTTGGAGGTGCAGGGGATGCTGGAGGAACAGGGTGCACATGGAGACCTAGGGAAGCACAGGGTGCGATGGAGGAATGAGGTGCACTTGGAGGCACAGGGGATGCTGGGTTAACAGGGTGCACGTTGGGGAGCACAGGGGGCACTGGAGGAAAGGGGTGCACTAGGAGGTGCATTGAGGCGCAATGTGCACATGGAGGAAGCACAGAGGGCACTGAAAGTATGGGGTGCACTTGGAGACACGGAGGTGCAAAGAACACAGGGGGCGCTGGAGGAACAGGGTGCATGAAGGCACAGGGGATGCTGGGGGAACAGGGTGCACTTGGAGGCATTGGGGATCACGGGATGCTGGATTAACAGGGTGCACTTGGAAGACACGGAGGGGCATGGAGGTGCGAAGTGCACCTGGGGAAGTACAGGGGTTTCTGGAGGAATGGGGTGCACTTGGAGACATTGAGGAGCACAGGGGGTGCTGGAGAAACGGGGTGCACTTGGAGACACTTAGGTACATGGAGGCGCAAATTGCATGCGGAAACCTCAGGAAGCACGGTGGGGGGCTGGAGGAATGGGGTGCACTTGAAGGCACAGGGGATGCTGGGTTAACAGGGTGCACTTGGAGACATTGAGGATCACGGGATACTGGAGTAACGGTGTGCACTTGGGACACGGAGGGGCACCTGGGGAAGAACAGGGTGCACTTGGAGGTGCGGGGGATGCTAGAGGAACAGGGTACACATGGAGACCTCGGGAAGCACAGGGGGCGATGGAGGAAGGAGGTACACTTGGAGACACAGGGGATGCTGGGTTAACAGGGTGCACTTGGAGACATTGGGGCGCACAGGGGGTGCATTGAGGCACAAAGTGCACATGGAGGCCCGTGGAAGCACAGAGGGCACTGAAAAAATGGGGTGCACTTGGAGACACGGAAGTGTAAAGAACAAAGGGGGCGCTGGAGGAACAGGGTGCATGAAGGCACAGGGGATGCTGGGGGAACAGGAGACACAGAGGGGCATGGAGGTGCAAAGTACACCTGGGGAAGTACAGGGGGTGCGCATGGAGGTGCAAGGGATGCTGGAGGACCATGGTGCACTTGGAGACATTGAGAAGCACAGGGTGTGCTGGAGAAACGGGGTGCACTTGGAGACACGTAGGTACATGGAGGCGCAAATTGCACGCGGAAACCTCAGGAAGCACGGGGGGGGGGCACTGGAGGAATCGGGTGCACTTGAAGGCACAGGGGATGCTGGGTTAACAGGGTGCACTTGGAGACATCGGGGAGCACAGGGGACACTGGAGGAACAGGGTGAACTTGGAGACACAAAGGGGTATGGAGGCACAAAGTGCACTTAGAGACAGGAAGGCAGAGGGGATGCTGGAGGAACGGGGTGCACTTGGAGACATTGAGGAGCACAGGGGGTGCTGGGGGAACGGGGTGCACGTGGAGACACAAAGGTGCAAAAAGGGCACATGGAGACCTTGGAAGGAACAGGGTGCACTTGGAGACACAGAGGTGCATGGAGGTACAGGGAATACTGGGGGATTAGGTTGCACTTGGAGAAATTGGGGAGCACAGGGGGTGCTGGAGGAATGGTGGGTACTGGAGGCATAAAGTGGGCCTGGACAATTTTGGGCACTGGAAGCACAGTGGGCGCTGGTGGAACAGGGTGGACATAGAATCGTGAGTGCTGAAGGCACTGGGTTCACTTGGAAACATGGAGGTGTACAGGAGCGCTGGAGGAACGGGGTGCACTTGGAGACCTAGAAGCTTATAGTGGGTGACGGAGACGCGGGGGGGAATTGGAGGCATAGACTGAACATTGAAGGCACGGGATGCACAGTGGGTGCTGGTGGCACTGGGGTTTACTTGGAGACGTGGCTTTGCACTGGAGGCACAGAGGGGACCTGAGAATTGGAGGAACACGGGGTGCACAGAGGAGACAGCAACTTGGGGTACGGGAAAGACACTGGAGGCACAGGACTCGACTTTGGCATAGCAAATTGTTGGTCGAACATCGAGCCACAGATCTCTCCGTCACTTAAGCCAGTCAGGGGAGCTCCCTCCTGATTGGCCGCACCCTTGGCTCTTTGGGCAAGATCCAGCCACTGACCACAGAGAAAGACCCATCGATGGTTCTTCTCTGTGGTCACCAGACTAGAGGGTGCCACGCAGAGACCCAAATAAAATGTATATTTGTCGCTTCAAAAAAAGCTAAGGAAAATGATAAATCACACGATGAAACAACAACGCATCTCGGTGGCTTTCAGACACGTGGAGATTTACAAAAACTGGTGTAGCTGTGCATAGTAACCAATCCGCTTCCAGGTTTTATTGGCAAAGCTTAACTGAACAAGCTAAAGTTAGAAGTTAATTGGTTACTGTGCGTAGCTGCACCAGATTCTGTGTGCACCAGTTATAGTAAATCTCCCCCAGAGTGTTTTTAGCACGTGTCTAATGTGAATGGGCCCTTAAAGTGATATTAAAGGCAATTTTTAAAAAAAATAACAAACATGTTATACTTACTTGCTCTGTGTAATGGATTTGTGCAAAGCAGCCTCGATCCTCCTCTTCTCTGGTCCCCCCCCCCACCCCCCACTGGCGCTCCTGGCTCCTCCTTCCTTCCGAATGACCCCACAGCAAGCAGCTTGCAGTAAGAGGCACCCAAGCAGGCTCGCTCCTGAGCCACTGCTCTGCGTTTCCATGCAGACACAGAGCCGTGGCTTGGCCCAGTCCCCTCTCTCTTCTCATTGGCTCACTGTCTGTGATTGACAGTAATGGGAGCCAATGGCTCAGTCAATGAAGAGGAAGAGTCCCCGGAGAGCTGAGACTCATGTGCACATTGCTGGATCGAGAGGGGGTTCAGGTGAGTATTGGGGAGGGGGGGGGGCTCTAGGGTTGCCTGAAGGTGAAAAACCTTGAGCCTTTAGAACCACTTTAAATTCTGAAGATGAGCCTTGATGTGCCGGCTGCACCTGTGCAGCAGATTTCAATAGTGGGCTGCTTTCTGGAGCGCTACATGTCTCTCTCGACAGGCAGTCCTAAACCCCCCCTCATAGGCCTCATCAGAGGTATTTGGTTTTATTTCCTGCCCTTGTGACACCTGGTAATGAATGCGAGGCAGCAGTTGTCACCATGACAGGAAGATATAAACAAAAAAAGAAAAAAATTTTAAGGAGAGATTTGCCATCACTTCCTCTCCTGACAGGAAGTAAAAGCAAATCTGCCAATTTGGGACCAAGATGGCAGTAAAAACTGGACCGAGATTCCATCTCTTTCCCCCAGGGCCACCAGTAGGCGGTTGCAGGTATTACTCCCATCGCTGGCCCCATCAGGTCTGTAGGAAGCCTTGACTTGCCTTGTGGGCAGCCCCAGTGCTGCCTCCTTCCATACAACCTCCAAGCATACCTCCGCCTTGCTCCATGACCCAATCGTAATGGGGGAGAAGGAGGTACACGCTTCATTGGATGCTTCACAGCATTGGGCGGGGGGGTCCTGTCTGGTAGGCTGTAAAAGGCCCGGTCCTGTCTGGTGGGCCCAATGGTTTCTAATGGCGGGCCTGCCTCCCCCGCTCCATGCTGGGCACACATTTATGGCGATGCGTGTTTTTTTCCAGTTTTTCTCATTCAGTTCCTTTGTTCTCTGCTTGTATTTCAGAAGACATGGCGGACGCTGGGGTTTTGACGGAAGTCCCCGCCGTGCTGAAGCGCCTGGCTAAGTATGTGGTGCGCGGCTTCTACGGCCTGGAGCACGCGCTGGCCCTGGACATCCTCATCCGGAACCCCTGCGTGAAAGAGGAGGACATGCTGGAGCTCCTGAAGTTCGACCGCAAACAGCTCCGCGCCGTCATCAACACCCTGAAGATGGACAAGTTCATCAAATGCCGGATGCGGGTGGAGACCGCTTTCGACGGCAAGACGACGCGGCACAACTATTACTTCATCAACTACAGACTGCTGGTCAACGTGGTGAAGTACAAGCTGGACCACATGAGGCGGAGGATCGAGACCGACGAGCGGGACTCCACCAACCGGGCGTCCTTCAAGTGCCCCAACTGCTGCAGCACCTTCACCGACCTGGAGGCCAATCAGCTGTTTGAGGCCACGTCAGGTACAGCGTGTAATCCATGGATAAACTATTCCAGCAGGGAGGGCGGGGGGGGGGGGGGGCTTGGGTTGCCACCTCATCCCTTTAAACCTGAACAGATATGAATTACACGGGTTGTGAGGCTGTTTTACTCCAGATAAGTCACCAAGTGAGTTTAATTACCACTTTAATCATCCACAAAACCTCTGTAATTCTTATGTGTTTTGGTTTTAAAGGGATGAGGTGGGAGCCCCTCGGTATAGTTGGGTGTGCAGACATGAGAAGTCCAGAGGTCTCACCAGTAGACACCCCTCATTCCCCCCCCCCCCAAGAGATGAAACAGACGGGCAATTTAACTGTCCAATATCTTTCAATGTTTTAGGTTGGTGGCCCCTTTGATTTCTTCAAAGATCGTGAACAATATTTGGGTTGAGCCTTTTTTCAGCTGATGTGTGACGGTGACCTGTTCAGTTTAAGGCTGGGGTGATGTCATCAGTCTGCTGCAGGCAGTAGAAGGCATTTCCTCTGTCTCTTCTGCACCAGAGATCAGACTGTAACACTGTAACTTTGTAAGGGGAGTCCAGAGATCAGACTGTAACAGTGTAACTTTGTAGGTGGGGGGGGGGGTCCAGAGATCAGACTGTAACATTGTAACTTTGTAGGGGGGAGCCAAAAGATCAGACTGTAACATTGTAACTTTGTAGAGGGGAGTCCAGAGATCAGACTGTAACATTGTAACATTGTAGAGGGGAGTCCAGAGATCAGACTGTAACATTGTAACATTGTAGAGGGGAGTCCAGAGATCAGACTGTAACATTGTAACTTTGTAGAGGGGAGTCCAGAGATCAGACTGTAACATTGTAGCTTTGTAGAGGGGAGTCCAGAGATCAGACTGTAACATTGTAACTTTGTAGAGGGGAGTCCAGAGATCAGACTGTAACATTGTAACTTTGTAGGGGGAGCCCAGAGATCAGACTGTAACATTGTAACTTTGTAGGGGGGAGTCCAGAGATCAGACTGTAACATTGTAACTTTGTAGAGGGAGCCCAGAGATCAGACTGTAACATTGTAACTTTGTAGGGGGGGGGGGGGGGTCCAGAGATCAGACTGTAACTTTGTAGGGGGGAGTCCAGAGATCAGACTGTAACATTGTAACTTTGTAGAGGGGAGCCCAGAGATCAGACTGTAACATTGTAACTTTGTAGAGGGAGTCCAGAGATCAGACTGTAACATTGTAACTTTGTAGGGGGAGTCCAGAGATCAGACTGTAACATTGTAACTTTGTAGGGGGAGCCCAAAGATCAGACTGTAACTTTGTAGGGGGGAGCCCAAAGATCAGACTGTAACTTTGTAGGGGGGAGCCCAAAGATCAGACTGTAACTTTGTAGGGGGGAGCCCAAAGATCAGACTGTAACTTTGTAGGGGGAGCCCAAAGATCAGACTGTAACTTTGTAGGGGGGAGCCCAAAGATCAGACTGTAACTTTGTAGGGGGGAGCCCAGAGATCAGACTGTAACTTTGTAGAGGGGAGCCCAGAGATCAGACTGTAACATTGTAACTTTGTAGAGGGGAGCCCAGAGATCAGACTGTAACTTTGTAGGGGGAGCCCAGAGATCAGACTGTAACATTGTAACTTTGTAGAGGGGTGTCCAGAGATCAGACTGTAACATTGTAAGTTTGTAGAGGGGAGCCCAGAGATCAGATTGTAACATTGTAACTTTGTAGAGGGGAGTCCAGAGATCAGACTGTAACATTGATCTCTGGGCTCCCTCTACAAAGTTACAATGTTACAGTCTGATCTCTGCCCCCCCCCCCCCCCTACAAAGTTACAATGTTACAGTCTGATCTCTGGGCTCCCTCTACAAAGTTACAGACTGTAACATTGTAACTTTGTAGGGGGGGGGGGGGGCAGAGATCAGACTGTAACATTGTAACTTTGTAGGGGGGGAGTCCAGAGATCAGACTGTAACATTGTAGCTTTGTAGAGGGGAGTCCAGAGATCAGACTGTAACATTGTAACTTTGTAGAGGGGAGCCCAGAGATCAGACTGTAACATTGTAACTTTGTAGGGGGAGTCCAGAGATCAGACTGTAACATTGTAGGGGGGGGGGGGGCAGAGATAAGACTTTGCACCACAATCGGCCTGGCTACATTGAAAGACAGTCTGGTTCAAAACGCATCCGACATGCATGTATGTGAACCAAGCCCTGCATTAATGTGATTGTAAACCCCCTTTTTTTTATTTATTTTAAATAACAAACATGTTATACTTGCCTCCACTGTGCAGCTCATTTTGCACAAAGTGGCCCCGAACCTTCTCTTCTGGTGTCCCTCAGCGGCTCCTCCCTGCATCGGATAACCCCCCCTAGGAGAAGCGATTTCCTGGGGGGGGGGGGGGTTACCTTGCGGATGCGCTCTGGAGTCCAGCATTTGCGTCCATAGACACAGATGCAGGACTCGGCCCCGCCCCCAGCACCTGTGTCATTGAATAAGTCACCCCCCCCCCCCCCCTCACCCGCTGTTTCTACTGGCTCGCCCGTGTGATTGATGAGCCGGAGAATGAAGTTTGTGAAAAATATATGTCTAAAATAAATATATAACGCGCGCTGAGGAAAAACAAAATCAAACGTGAATGAAGCTGCTATACACAAAGTGCTACGCACTTAAACATAATAAAAAGAAATACAGCCATGTGTCCCCACTCACCGGATCATAATGACACCCAGCTTTGCAGTCTGGGAGTCAAAATAGCCTTGTGACAGTATCTACCGGGAATTACTGGATGGCAGGATTGGCTGATGAAAATTAGGAAACGAACAATCCCTACACATTAAAGTGGGGTGTGCCCCGTAAAAAAAAAAAAAAAAATTTAAAGTCAGCAGCTACAAATACTGCAGCTGCTGACTTTTAATAATCGGATACTTACCTGTCCCAGGGTCCAGCCTTGCACGGGGAACGAAGCCCCCCTTCGTTCCCCGCTCCGCTCGCGGTGCCAGCATTCTTACTGTGGGCCCCACAGCCGGGCACCCAGTGCACATGCGCGAGTGGCGCCTCGCGCCGTGATATGCCGTACAGTCATCTGGGACCCGTGACAGGTCCCAGGTGACTGTGCGGCGCCGAGGGGAAGTGATGTCAGTGCCCGGGCACTGAAGGAGGCAGACGACAAGGGACCCCCTAGCAACAGGCATTTAGAGGTGAGTAACATTTTTTTATTTTTTCCCAATTTCATTTTTTTTTTATTTTTTTTTTTTTTTTATGGATTTTAAGCAATTTTTTTTTTTTTTTTGGTGGCAACACCACTTTAATTCTCAATCATGAGAGAAACCCGTACCCATAGAGAAAAGAAAAGGGACCAATAGTGAAGTATGCTATGAAAAGGGATTTATTGCACATACAAGGGCATACTTACAAACGTAATGGTATAATTGCTGCAGTTTTTTGCTCCCTCCCTGTTTAATGCCCCCCACAGTAAGCAGCTTTCTATGGGGGCAGCTGAGCTGTTGCTCCCTGTGTCCATTCAGACAAGGAGCTGCGGCCCGGCCCTGCCCTCGCCCCCTCTCTCACTGAGTTTGACAGCAGCGGGAGCCAATGGCGTTTCGCTGCTGTTTCAGCCAATGAGGGTGGAGAGTCCCGGATAGCCGAGTCTCGTCTAACACCGCTGCATAGAGCTGAGGCTCAGGTAAGTATTGGGGGGGGGGGGGGGGCTGCTCTACACAGAAGGCTTTTTATCTTACTGCATTCAATGCACGTTCTTTCTTTAAAACCACTTTTAATTAAAAAAAAATAATAATAAAATATTTTTTTATATCTACAATAATAAGGGTTTCCCCTTGAGGCCGGGCGTGTTCCATTGAAGCGCAGATATCCATGCAAGGTTACATAACCCATGCCAAACAAACAGCAACGCTTTGTGGTGCTGCAGAGATTTCCCAGCAGGGGGCGCTCTCCACCTTGGCCTGGCCACCTTCCAGTAATATGCAGAGACGGGTACTGAAAAAAATTAAAAATAAAATCCAGGCTTCCTCCAAGGATCTGTCCTCCCTCCGCTCACCCTCATTAGGTGGATGCAGTTAATTAAACTCTCACGAGCAGCCGAAGCTTGTTGGACTAATATGCACTAATATCCCTTCCCTGCCAGATGGTCAGAGAGCGAGAGAGAGAGAGCGCCTTCAGGAGGACGGAGAGGGTCAGCCTGCCCGGGAGCTCCGTTGTCCGCCCATGCTGCTTGCAGACGCTGCTCATTTTCTGCCTGACCTGAGGCTGCCATATGTCTTTGGTGCTGCCTCGTCCCAGCTAACTCGTGTGCCCTTATGCTATGCAAAGTGATATATTATATTATATTATTATTATTATTTTATATATTTATTTATTTATATATTTATTTTTTATTATATATACTATTATATTTTATTTTTTATTATATATACTATTATATTTTATTTTTTATGGTATATATTATTATATATAATTTTTTTTATGGTATATTAGTATTAAGTAAGTGTGTTTGTATGTGTGTGTGTGTGTCCATGAGGGGCACCCGACTAATAGCTTTCTATGAGGCCCTAATTATCTTTTGTAAAAGGTTGTCCTCGGGGGAGCAGAGCACTGCGCCCCAAACCCTCCCACTCTCCTCCCCCCCCAAAGGTTTGTCACAGCAGATTGGCTAGGCAGAGTCCTAGGACACGCCTACTGAAAGCCTTCATTGGCGGATTGGATTTTGGGCGGTGACGAAACATATACAGACGCACACACTTCTGGACGGGGCTGGTTGCGGTGACGGTCAGACTTGTGAAAGAGAAGAATGCGAGAAGGCCGGTGATCGGTACGTCCGGGGTAGTAAGGAGTATTGGTAGTACCGGAAGAGCTCAGCTGTCCCGTTAACTGCTCTTTGTAATATGGGGTTGTTTGGTATCTAAGTGATCGGTATTTTCTTATACATTCAAATAGATGCTTGGCATGAACGTAGCACTTTCATATAAGGATTGATGAATTATTTGAAAGCTTTAGTTCTGGCAGATGGGGGAAAAAAATAAGACTGAAATGTGTATTCCTCTGTCAAAACATGCATGACTGGCATCATGGCTCTACTAGAGATTTTGTCTTTTTAAAATCTTTTCAACAGCTTATTTTCAGGCTTGCTTAAGAGATCTCTTGGTAATGGGTTTAGCGACACGGGTCTGTGTCTTGTCAGCGATGCTGCGACTGGAATGTGGGGATGTGATTTATGATGGCCTGCTTTGTGTGTGACTGTTTTAGTCCAAGGATTTGTCGCTCACTTGTGAGTTTTGGGAAAATGGGGTAACACTGTGTATAGTGTGAGCTCACGTCTCCATAGTGTGAGCTCAGGACATCACATCTCCATAGTGTGTGGTCACATCTCCATAGTGTGAGCTCAGGACATCGCGTCTCCATAGTGTGAGCTCGCGTCTCCATAGTGTGAGCTCGCGTCTCCATAGTGTGAGCTCGCGTCTCCATAGTGTGAGCTCGCGTCTCCATAGTGTGAGCTCGCGCCTCCATAGTGTGAGCTCGCGCCTCCATAGTGTGAGCTCGCGCCTCCATAGTGTGAGCTCGCGTCTCCATAGTGTGACATCGCGCCTCCATAGTGTGAGCTCGCGTCTCCATAGTGTGAGCTCGCGTCTCCATAGTGTGAGCTCGCGTCTCCATAGTGTGAGCTCGCGTCTCCATAGTGTGAGCTCGCGCCTCCATAGTGTGAGCTCGCGCCTCCATAGTGTGAGCTCGCGCCTCCATAGTGTGAGCTCGCGCCTCCATAGTGTGAGCTCGCGCCTCCATAGTGTGAGCTCGCGCCTCCATAGTGTGAGCTCGCGCCTCCATAGTGTGAGCTCAGGACATCGCGTCTCCATAGTGTGAGCTCAGGACATCACGTCTCCATAGTGTGACCGCACGTCTCCATATAGGGTGACCGCACGTCTCCATATAGGGTGACCGCACGTCTCCATATAGGGTGACCTCGGGACATCACCGTAGCATGACCTCACCTCTCCGTAGTTAGTATGTCCTGATCCTATCACTGCAAATCAAGATAACGTGTCCTGATTCACATTCAGCGCCTCTTCACTGCCTGCCAAATCCACTCGTGGATCACTTCTCAAAGGATGTTTGAACGAGTTCTAAAAGTAACCTGAAAATAAAATAATTTTTTTTTGTTTTGTTTTTTAATTAATCCTTAGTTTACCCAAATCAGCCCTAAATAAATTATTTTTCCTTCTCGTCTCACTATTTGCTGATTTTACTAGTTTTCTTACTATTATTATTATTTTTATTATTATATATATTTTTTTTATTATTTTTAGTGTTCTTTAAGGGCAACATAAAAAAAAAAAAGCTTTTATTTGATTGGTAAATTAGCTTTGCAGCGCTTTGTGGCATTATTTGTTTTGTTTTTTGGTTTTATTATACGTGACCAAAAATAAAATATATACAGTATTTTTGCTGATCAAAGTTAAAAAAAATAAAAATAAAAAAAGGCTTTTTATTTTTTTAAGTTTTGTTACTCAGGGGCCCCCGTCGGCGCAGGAAACCCCCGGGTGAATTGTCACGGTCGGTTCTCATGTTTTGTGAACCGCGATCCTGGCTGTCTTGTCAGAGTGACCTTGAGGTCTTTGGTGGAGGACGGCGGATTCGGCAGACAGCACTTCCATTATTCTGCAGCTCTCGGTGCTCTCCTCCACCGCTGACGCCACAGAAGGCTAATCCCTGCAATAAAAAAAAAAAAAAAAAAAAAAAAAAAAAGCACCCTCCGATCATCCCTCCAGACAGCCCCTATTGTTCGCCCATATACCTCGCCCCAGGGCGGTTTAATATGCTTTTTATTTGATTGAGAGATTGCAGTTATAAATGGTAAATGGAAACTGTGTGCCTTTCACTAATCTACTATAATCAGGTTACATCTGAGCTGCGGGTACGCTGCATAAAAACACTTCTCCCCTAAACTGCAAGAAGTTAAAGGCCAACTCCAGCAAAAAAAAGTGTAGTAACTGTATGGGATCCTTACCTGTAATAGTTATTAAATAAAATGATCATTACATTTTTTTTTTTTTTAAATAACCATTGTTTATTAAAAAAAAAATAAAAAATAAACAATGGTTATTTAAAAAAAAAAAAAAAAAAATAACCATTTTTTTTTTTAATAACCATTGTTTTATTTATTTTTTATTTTTTTTAATAACTATTGTTTATTTTTATTTTTTTAATAACCTTTTTTTTTTATTTTTTTATTTTTATTTTTTGTAATTCTAAAGCAAACTAGCTGTAAGAAATCTTAATAAAAAATAAATTATAATAAAATATTATGTAATAGTGGTAATAATTCTTAATATAAAATTAATTTTAAAAATGCAATTATGGCGTTAACCGTTTATTTTTTATTCATTTTATATGAAATAAAATAATGTAATTCGAGCTTAAATAATCCTTTTTATTCTATATGAAAAAATTAAATGAATAAATGCTTTGATAATTCTTATTTTTATTAAGATTTGTTTTAATAAAATTAAATGATTAATGTAATAAGAGTTGTAATAATTCCCTAATAAAAAATTAATAAAAATTAATAATGCAGTAATAGCTGTAACCTTTCTTATTTTTATGAAATTTTATCTCAAATGAAATTAAAGAGAGATAAAAAAAGAGCTGTAATAATTCGTAATATAAAATAAATAATGCAATAATAGCTGTAATTGTTTTCATAAAAAAAAAAAAAAAAATGAATAAAAAAGTTATATTAAAAGAGAAGTATGGATTTACTTTATTTCAGAATCATGCTTGCCTACAGTCGGGGGGGGGGGGGGGGGGGGAGAAAGTATTTGATCCCCTGCTGATTTTGTAGGTTTGCCCACTGACAAAGAAACGATCAGTCTATAATTTTATTGGTCGGTTTATTTTAACAGTGAGAGACAGAAGAACAACAAAAATATCCAGAAGAACGCATTTCAAAAAAAGCTATAAATTGATTTGCATTTTAATGAGTGAAATAATTATTTGATCCCCTATCGATCAACAAGATTTCTGGCTCCCAGGTGTTCTCTATACAGGTAACGAGCTGATATTAGGAGCACTCTCTTAAAGGGAGTGCTCCTAATCTCAGCTTGTTTCCTGTATAAAAGACACCTGTCCGCAGAAGCAACCAACCAATCAGATTCCAATCTCTCCACCATGGCCAAGTCCAAAGAGCTGTCCAAGGATGTCGGGGACAAGATTGTAGATCTACACAAGGCTGGAATGGGCTACAAGACCATCGCCAAGCAGCTTGGTGAGAGGGTGACAACAGTTGGTGCGATTATTCCCAAATGGAAGAAACCCAAAATAACGATCGGTCTCCCTCAGTCTGGGGCTCCATGGAAGATCTCACCTCGTGGAGGTTCAATGATAACGGTGAGGAATCCGCCCAGAACTACACGGGAGAATCTTGTCAATGATCTCAGTTGGGACCATAGTCACCAAGAGAACAATTGGTAACACACTACACCGCGAAGGACTGAAATCCTGCAGCCCCCGTAAGGTCCCCCTACTCAAGAAATCGCATGTATAGGTCCGTATGAAGTTTGCTAATGAACATCTGAAGGATTCAGAGGAGAACTGGGGGAAAGAGTTGTGGTCAGAGGAGACTAAAATCGAGCTCTTTGGCATCAACTCAACTCGCCGTGTTTGGAGGAGGAGGAGGAATTCTGCCTATGACCCCAAGAACACCATCCCTTCAAATAAAATTTATAGACTGATCGTTTCTTTGACCGTGGGCATATGTACCAAATCTGCAGGGGGTCAAATACTTTTTTCCCTTTGCTGTAAGTGGATACATCATCGGTCTGATTACGCTTTTGCCCCCCCCCCCCCCAGCTCCTCTAACACTGAGAACCGAGTGATCTAACGCCGCCGATCGTTCAGTTCTCAGTGCTGAGTGGAGGGCTGGTGTCTGGTCACCACTCACTGCTCTATCCCCTGCAGTGCTCACTGGAGCACTGGGCTGTGGCGAGAGCGGCTTGCTGAAAAACTGAGCCAGGTGTTGGTCCAGGCATGTGGGCGGACCCCGACCATATGGTCGAGATCCTTCCTGAGCCTGGACTGGATCTGTGATGTTAGCCGACAGCGGGCTTCAGCCAGCGGTCTTCTGAAAACAGGTCAGGGGAGTGCAGAATGAACTGCACTGATGTGATCCACAGGAGAAGTACAGCCAAACGAACTTTCCCCGTACTTCTCCTTTTTAAATTAAATGAGTAATGTTTATATTCTTAATATAAAATTGATTTAAAAAAAATGCAGTAATACCTGCAATGGTTCTTAATTTCTATTGTTGTTTTATATGAAATAGGATTAATTAAATAGGAGCTTTATTAATTCTTTATTTGTATTAAATGTTATTTAATATGAAATAAAACGAATAATAGCTAATCCATATTTTTATAATAAATTTAAACAATCTAAAAAGAGCTGTAATAATTCTTTAATCTAAAAAAAAATGCATTTAATTATATTTCTCAGAAGTCTACAGAGCATTGCACCTCCTATTTTATTTATCTTCTTTAATATTAAACAACATTTATTGAAATAAGATAATTTTTTTTTTAATTTACGTTTTCAATAAATGTTATTTTATATTAAATAAGATAAAATAGGAGGTGCAATGCTCTGCAGCCTTCAGAGAAATATAAAAAAGTATTTAATTATATTTCTCTGAAAGCTACAGAGCATTGCACCTCCTATTTTATTTATCTTATATAAAACATTTATTGAAATAAAAAAAATAATAAAAAAAACTGTGATCTTATTTCAATAAATGTTGTTTTATATTAAATAAGATGATTAAAATAGGAGGTGCAATGCTCTGTAGCCTTCTGAGAAATATAATTAAATGCATTTTTTAATTTTATTTTTTAACCACTTCCCGACCAGCGCACGACGATGTACGTCGACAGAATGGCACGGGCAGGCATATTGGCGTACAGGTACGTCCAATATTCAATGCCGCCCTGGTCGGGTCCCCCGTGAGTCCGGTCGCGGGAACCGCGGACTCGATCGCTGCGGGCATCCCCGCGATCGTCTCACGGAGCGGCCGAATGGAGGAAATGCTGTGTAAACAACATTTCTCCATTCTGCCTAGCAACTAGTGACGCTGATCTCTGCTCCATGTGATTGGAGCAGAGATCAGTGTTCACTAAATGAAAGCCCAACCCCCCCACAGTTAGTAACACACCCCTAGGAACACTTAACCCCTACACTGCCACCCACTGGTTAACCCTTTCACTGCCAGTGTCATTTACACAGGAATCGCTGCATTTATATAGCAGTGATTACTGTATAAATGACAATGGTCCCAAAAATGTGTCAAAAATGTCCGATGGGTCCCCCACAATGTCGCAGTCACAATAAAAATCGCTGATCGCCGCCATTACTAGTAAAAAAATAAATAACAAATTAATAAAAATGCTATAAAACTATCCCTATTTTGTAAACGCAATAACTTTTGTGCAAACCAATCAATAATCGCTTATTGCGATTTTTTTTTTTTTTTTTTTTTAACAAAAATATGTAGAAGAATACGTATCGGCCTAAACTGAGGGAAAAAAATGTTTTTTTATATATTTTTATGGGATATTTATTATAACAAAAAGTAAAAAATAATGCGTTTTTTTCAAAATTGTTGCTCTATTTTTGTTTATAGCGCAAAAAATAAAAACCGCAGGGGTGATCAAATACCACCAAAAGAAAGCTCTATTTGTGGGAAAAAAAGGACGTCAATTTTCTTTGGGAGCCACGTCGCACGACCGTGCAATTGTCAGTTAAAGCGACGCAGTGCCAATTCGCAAAAAGTGGCCTGGTCTTTGACCAGCAAAATGGTCCGGTCTGCAAGTGGTTAAGGGGGAACTTATCCTTTTTGTGTGAAGGTCCGTTTTGTTTTTTTAATACAGATGTAGCGCCGGCTCCTGAAGAGCACGCGCTATGTGTGTTGCCATTTAACTTTTCCTGGAACCGCAGTTTGGTTTTGGGTTTAATTACTCTAAATTTTGACCTCCAGTACCAGTCTGGCTGGACTGCATGGTTTTATGCCTGACCATGGGTGGCGCTGTCATCCCTGGCAGGGTCCAGAACGTAGTCTAGCTGGGATGCATTAAGGGTTTACTCTCTCTCTCTCAGAACCAGCCCAGTGGGAGTGTCACTCTTGCTGTGCATTCTGGGAGAGGGTACTTCAGGGGGCTGACGTCACATGCTTCGGGGGTTCCAGTCCAGAAGTTTTTTCTGGCTGATGGACCTGGTCCTCCTGACCAGCCCCCAAGACTCTCATGGCCTGGAGTGCGGATCCACCCGACTACAGGTCTTGGGGCTGGCTGGCCCAAGGCAAAGAAACTGAAAGAAGGATTCAGAGGTGGTCCGGTGCCGCCTCGGTTTGTGGAGAGGCCCAGCAACTGTGAAGGTATCCAGGGGAGGACTCTTCAGGAGTAAGCCACGCAAAGGTTGGCTTCTCAATAAGAGCCTGGACAAGTTAAAAGACCCCCCCAAGTGAATCTGATCTCCTGTGGTATCGCCGGACCGGCTGCAAGGTTCTGGTACCATACGAGGGTTCTCCAAATGTTCTACTAACTTTCAGTTTTATTCAAGTGTTCTACAGCAAGTCTGTGGCAGAGGAGACTTGGTCTGATTGAAACATCCTGTTGGCTGCTAGGCCTGGTGAGAGAAGGACTATCCGATAAGGGTGAGGATCCAGCTGTGAATGGCTATTCCTATTTGAATTGGCACTAAGAGTAACTGGACTTTCCTACCTAAACCCTCTAACCCTATGTTGAGAGACTGTGTTCCTTAACTATTTTTGCAAATAAAAATCCCTCTAAGTGGATCTGGTGTCAGTCTCTACAGTTATTGGGCCATCTACTTCGGGGAAACCCCTAGACACACACGAGGTGAAAGAAGGTAACGGTAAGCCCGATTTAATCAGCCGCTCCTTTGGGAGTCAGTGCTACACACAATTTTAAAAATGCAACTTATTACAGCTATTATTTTATTATTTGGAGGTTGGGGGGGGGGGCGTAAAGTTCCACTGACCACCGTGATGGTGGTGGATGAGCTTTAAAATGCTACTCACCACCAATGATTGTGCAGTTGCTTTGCCCGTGGGGTGGGGGGTATGTAAGGTGTTTGGGTTTTATTCATAGCATTTAGCCATCCATGGAACTTTGCACTTGTCAAACTTTAAAGGCTTAGTGCACCTTAACCACCTCAATACCGGCATGTTTCTTCATTTCCAAAAAACGGTGGCAAAAAACACCATAGGGCAGTGATGGCGAACCTTGGCACCCCAGATGTTTTGGAACTACATTTCCCATGATGCTCAACGACACTGCAGAGTGCATGAGCATCATGGGAAATGTAGTTCTAAAACATCTGGGGTGCCAGGGTTCACCATCACTGCCATAGGGTCACGTGGTCATGGGCGTTGGACCTCCATGACCATGTGGGCAGGGTATGACCTGATCTGAGCCAGGCTAAAGCCACTTTCATTTGTCTTACACCTGGGCTGTTCCAATATGGATTATTTCTTGTCTGTGAATGTCCACGATTAAGCACTATGTGCGGGACGAAACACGTTGGAGGAGTGGACAAGACTACGTGAGCTGAGGCTGCTATTACCTGCTTGCTGCACGGCTTGGCTTGGTGTGCCGTTACTTGAATGTCGTCTTTGTTCTCATTTTGGTTGCAGTGCTGCATTATTAAACTATCACAGCACTAAAAAAAAAAAAAAAAAAAAAATGGCGAAGACAAGAAGGTGCACACAGAGGCCGGTAGTGAGGTGGTTAAAGTGGATTTTCCGATACCGTTTGACTCCGCCGATCATTAGGCAGACCGCCGTTCTGGCTCTCTGCCCATGTAAACAAGGGGGGTTGCCGTTTTGTCAATAGGGAAGGCATTGATTCTGTGTTCCTGCAAAGTAAAAACGCCTCCCCCACAGTGCACAAACACTGGCTAGGCACAAGTTTAACCTTTTTATAGCCCCTGATGTTAACCCCTTCCCTGCCAGTGCCATTAGAACAGTGACAGTGCATATTTTTTTCAGCACTGATCACTGTATTAGTGTCACTGGTCCCCCAAAAAGTGTCAGTTAGGTGTCAGATTTGCCCGCCGCAATATCAAAGTCCAGGTATAAGTCGCTGATTGATGCCATTATGCGTAAAAAATAAATAAAAAAATATTCCATAAATATATCCCATAGTTTGTAGCAATGGTTTTGTGCAAACCAATCAATATACACTTATCGGGATACTTTTTGGGTAAAAAAAAAAAAAAAATATGTAGCAGAATACATATTGGCCTAAACTAATGAAGAAATAGATTTTTTACTTTTTGTTAAAATGTAAAAAAATAAAATAAAAAAAGTGTATGTGTGTGTGTGTGTATATATATATGTGTGTGTGTGTGTGTGTGTGTGTATATATATATTATTATAAATATATTTATTGTTTTTTTTCAAAATTGACAGTCTTTTTTTGGTTACAGCGCAAAAAATAACCGCAGAGGTGATCAAATACTACCAAAAGAAAGCTCTATTTGTGGGGTAAAAAGGGCATAAATCGTATTTTGTGTAGAGCGTCGCACAACCGCGCAATTGTCAGTTAAAGTAATGCAGTGCTGTATTGCCAAAAATAGCTTGGTCACGGAGCACTGAGGAAACACTGAGCTCAAGTGTTTAAAGTTAGACCTACTTTGAAAAAAATAAACTCCCCTACCTGTCAGCAAAGAGGACCTGTTGAAGTTTATAGGTGTTCCACTGCTGGTGCATTATCAACAGCCCTTTTATTACAGGACAAGAAGAGTACACAAAAGTGGTAACAGCTTTATACGTGAACCAAGGAACCGAAGCATCTTGCACCTGATGGAAGTTTTCTTGTTCAAGTGGATGTAAAAAATTACCAGCTGATGTGTTTCTGGGGATGCACCCCCTTCTTCCAACCAAAACTCAGTCTGAGCTTTGGTTGGAAGAAGGGGGTGCATCCCCCGAAACACGTCAGCTGGTAATCTGATATTCTCTTAAACCATAAGAGTATCATCAGGTATTTTAGATGCTTTGGTTCCTTGGTTCACGCACAAAGCTGTTACCACTTTTTGTGAGTTAGAGTACATACCGTACTCGCAAAAAGTGGTAACAGCTTTGTTCGTGAACCAATATATAGAGATTACTGTTTGGGAGCGATTTATGAAACCTAAAAAAAAGGAGAATTAAGAAGCAGCATTATAGCACACAAAATGTATACCAATAATTGCCCGAAAAGTGTAGAAAGACGTTCAGCGGATACTTTATTTATTTATTTTTTTAAGGGATGCCTATATGGCCAGAAAGAGTACATGCTTGGAAAAAGTGGTAACAGCTTTGTACGCGAACCAAAGGAACCAAAGCATCTAAAATACCCGATGATACTCTTCTGGTTTAAGAGGATGTCCGTTTTCCAGCTGACGTGTTTCGGGGGAGGCACCCCCTTCTTCCAACCAAAGCTCAGACTGAGTTTTGGTTAGAAGAAGGGGGTGCATCCTCCGAAACACGTCAGCTGGTAATCTGACATCCTCTTGAACCAAAAGAGTATCATCAGGTGTTTAGACGCTTCGGTTCCTTTGGTTTGCGTACAAAGCTGTTACCACTTTTTCCAAGCATGTACTCTTTCTGGGCGTATAGGCGTCCCTTAAAAAAAAAAAAAAAAAAAAAAAAAAAGCATCCGCTGAGCATCTTTCTCAGCATTTTGTGTGCTATAATGCTCCTCCTTAATTCTCATTTTTTAGGTTTCATAAATCGCTCCCAAACAGTAATCTCTATATTAAATTTCTGGCAGTGCGCAGGGAACGGTTCGCAGCCGCCATCCGCAACCAGTTGCGCAGCGTGGGAAATCGCAGTGTTTTCTGTTACAGGGATTTAGCCTGAAATCTCTAAAGAGGAGATAATCGGCTCTTCCCGCCTCGCTCCGTACAACAGAGGATCTCGGAGGAGTTGAGTGTATTCCACTCAGTTCGGTTCTGCTTCTCTCTTACGGAGAGAGAGAGAGAGAGACTTGCAGCGGCAAAGAGTTGAACGGCCACCAAAACTTCTGAGAAAGTTAACTCTGCATCGCCGTGTTGACTGACGCATTGCGAACGGCCTTGTCTCGAAGCGACGCTGACCTCGGTTTCTCTTCCTCCCGGTGGGCTCCTCGCCCGGCGCACCTCCCATTCTCATCATTATCGGGCTGCGTCGGCAGAGGAGTGACAATGAAGAGGAGGGAATCCAGTGGGCGTACGGAACGCGGCGGATTTGTCGCTAGACGCTGTGTGAATAGCAGACCTTGAACCCTTGGCGGTCTGCTTCCTTCACCCTCCTATAGAGCTTCTCTATGTGTTCACATCTAGTAAGTGCTGCAGGAAGCCTGGCGAATCATTAAAGCTGAAGTCTACGTAGATTATTTTTATTTTTTTTACCTATTTCAAATATTTTACATAGAACTAATAGAAGTACCTGAATGTCTGTCTGTTTTTTTGTTTTTGGCTTCCTGCACAGCAGCATTCAGGTTGGGAAATCTGAACCAATCAGGCGCGCCGCAGTGTTGCATGTGCTTGGCTTAACATCTGCCAGAATCAGAAGCCTGTGCTGCTGTGGAGGTCATGACCTGGCTGTGCTGCATGGCTGGAGTGCCTGTATAACATGGTTGGCGGCAGAGATTTGCAAGCCATTCAGAAGGTAAAACGGTTTCCATATATGTGCGGAGAAGCGACATGCTGACAGGAGTAGACAGCAGGAACGTGAGCTCTTCATTGTGCTCCATCCAATCCAAAGATGGCAGGCGGGACCTAGAGTTACCCGCAACAGCCCGTAATGGCTCAGCTTACGCCTCCAAATATATTTTTGTGTGGCAATACGTGGACTGGCCACCACAAAGTGATACTTTAGCTACAGGTGGAGCCTGATAGGCCAAGTCGGTCCTTGTTGGACTTATAGGTTAGAAATGCTCCACCAGTGAGATTTCCTTCCCATAATTCCCAACTCTGTTCTGTCCAATTGTGAGGGTTGGGTGTTCCCGCCCACCTCCTTGTGTGTTTTATCTTGTCTTCTATTCTTCATAATGTAAAGACAGGCGGTAGAGAGATACAAAGTAACATTGTTTATAAACATTGTTTAGACGGTAGATGGAGAGATACAAAGTAACATTGTTTATAAAATACCTAAAAATCCAGTAGGGAAAACTCATAATGTGCAGTGTTAATTTTCCAGGCACAGCGGGTGTACAGACCCGGGAACTCAGCACAGGGATGGTGGGAACCCCTCATAATGGGCACAGCAGGTGTACAGACCCGGAAACTCTGCACAGGGATAGTGGGAATTCCTCATAATGGGCACAGCGGGTGTACAGACCCGGGAACTCAGCACAGGGATAGTGGGAACCCCTCATAATGGGCACAGCAGGTGTACAGACCCGGGAACTCAGCACAAGGATAGTGGGAACCCCTCATAATGGGCACAGCGGGTGTACAGACCCGGGAACTCAGCACAGGGATAGTGGGAACCCCTCATAATGGGCACAGCGGGTGTACATTCCCAGAAACTCAGCACAGGGATGGTGGGAACCCCTCATAATGGGCACAGCGGGTGTACAGACCCGGAACTCAGCACAGGGATGGTGGGAACTCCTCATAATGGGCACAGCAGGTGTACAGACCCGGGAACTCAGCACAAGGATAGTGGGAACCCCTCATAATGGGCACAGCGGGTGTACAGACCCGGGAACTCAGCACAGGGATAGTGGGAACCCCTCATAATGGGCACAGCGGGTGTACATTCCCAGAAACTCAGCACAGGGATGGTGGGAACCCCTCATAATGGGCACAGCGGGTGTACAGACCCGGAACTCAGCACAGGGATGGTGGGAACTCCTCATAATGGGCACAGCAGGTGTACTGACCCAGGAACTCAGCATAGGGATGGTGGGAACCCCTCATAATGGGCACAGCGGGTGTACAGACCCGGGACAGCACAGGGATGATGGGAACCCCTCAGAATGGGCACAGCAGGTGTACAGGATATTCTAACCCCCAGCCACATGCACTTGTAGCAGGATAAACGTTTGCGGGTCCACCTTGTAGAGCGGTCTCTCTCTCTCTCTCTCTCTCTCTCTCTCTCTCTCTCTCTCTCTCTCTCTCTCTCTCTCTCTCTCTCTCTCTCTCTCTCTCGTTCTCTCGTTCTCTCTCTCGTTCTCTCTCGTTCTCTCGTTCTCTCGTTTTTGCACTAATTTGTCTCTCTCTTTCTCTCAGGGAAGTTTCTTTGCACCTTCTGTCACACGGAGGTGGAAGAAGATGAGTCCGCCATGCCAAAGAAGGACGCTCGGACTCTAGTCGCCCGGTTCAATGAACAGATAAAGCCTTTATACGACCTTCTGCGACAGACCGAGGATATCAACCTGGCCTATGAAATCCTGGAGCCAGAACCTACGGAGATCCCAGCTCTCAGGCAGAGGTAGGTGCTTCTTGATGGAAACGATATGTCCGCCACCTCCCCATTGTGCCATAATCTCTCTTGGTGCATTATGGTGGCGGAAAATGGCTGTTTGCATTGAATCCTGACCATAGTATGTCTGTTGACTATTGGCCAATTTCACAAGAAGCAGTAAAAAGCGCCGCCCTGGTTGTCAAACCGGGAAATTAACTACGTTAAAGCGATGTGCGCCACATTAACATAGGAGACTTATTTTGGGTCTCCCTGCATCACCTACGGCACATTTCAGGGGGAAAAAGAAACTGGTGCAGGTTGTGCACCTAATTATCTATGCCAAGGGTCTCCAAACTTTCTAAACAAAGGGCCAGTTTACTTTAGGGGGGCTGGACTATGGCAACGGGAGCAGAAAATGTAGTGGTGTCACTGGAAGTAAACAGTGTGCTCTTTGGTATTAAGGGGAGGAATTGTGCCCCATTGTTGGTGTCGGTGGGAGGAATGGCGCCCCATTGTTGGTGTCGGTGGGAGGAATGGCGCCCCATTGTTGGTGTCGGCGGGAGGAATGGCGCCCCATGGTTGGTGTCGGCGGGAGGAATGGCGCCCCATGGTTGGTGTCGGCGGGAGGAATGGCGCCCCATGGTTGGTGTCGGCGGGAGGAATGGCGCCCCATGGTTGGTGTCGGCGGGAGGAATGGCGCCCCATGGTTGGTGTCGGCGGGAGGAATGGCGCCCCATGGTTGGTGTCGGCGGGAGGAATGGCGCCCCATGGTTGGTGTCGGCGGGAGGAATGGCGCCCCATGGTTGGTGTCCTTTCATTGTCCAGTCACAGGGTGGGGCTCCAAGGTGACCTGTGCTCAGAGGAAGTGGGTTTGAGTAGCGCTGACCATTAGATTGGGGACATCCCAGTGGCAGAAAAAAAGGACTGCGGGGGAAATCTCTGGGTTGAAGGTGAGTATTGCAGCAAAAAGCTGTTTTTTTTATTTTGCTTTTTCATCGTCTATTCATTGTATTCTGGTTTATTTTTTGTTCAGCTTTAAGCTTACACCTACTGGTGTCTGTGCGCAGGCAGATCGGGCCCCGAGCGTTCAGTTGTGCACAATATGTTCTCTCATCAGTACAGAAAGTACATTCTTTTTCGCTTGTCTCAGTGAATCGCGCCGCCCCCCCCCCCCCCCCCCCTTCCCTTCCCGCCACCCTCGGATCTGTCTTTCCAAAAACTGTCAGCTCTTAAAACTTTGCACTTAGAGCTCCTGTCAGCGATTTGTAGAAGTTGCTTCGGAGCTATTCTTCCCTAATAGAGGGGTTCTATGAAAACAGCGACAGGAGGGGGGAGGGGCTGCAATTTGGAGAGTCCTCGGAGACTGCGGCATACCGGGGGTGGCAGCGTTTACTGTTGTGGGAGAGAAATGTTAGGAGGCGGCTTTGTTTAAGCTTGAAGTGTGTTATTTCCATGGAAATCTGATAACTGCTTATCTCCGAGAGATTTGCTTCTTAAAGTGCCCCACCCAGTAATACCCAGTGCAGGGATGGTGGGAACCCCTTGTAATGGGCACAGCGGGAATATAGACCTGGGAACGTGGCACAGAGATAGTGGGAACCCCTCATGTTGGGCACAGTGGGTGTACAGACCCGGGAACTCGGCACAGGGATGGTGGGAACCCCTCATAATGGGCACAGCAGGTGTACAGAGCCGGGAACTCGGCACAAGGATGGCGGGAACCGCTCATATGGGCACAGCAGGTGTGCAGACCCGGGATTTCAACACAGGGATGGTGGTAACTTCTCATAATGAGCACAGCAAGTGTATAGACCTGGGAACTCAGCACAAGGATGGTGGGAACCGCTCATATGGGCACAGCAGGTGTACAGTCCCGGGAACTTGGCACAGGGATGGTGGCAACCACTCATAATGGGCACAGTGGGTTTACAGACCCAGGAACGCAGCACAGGGATGGTGAGAACTCCTCAATGGGCACAGCAGGTGTACAGACCCGGGAACTCAGCACAAGGATGGCAGGAACCGCTCATAATGGGCACAGCGGGTGTACAGACCCGGCAACTCAGGACAGGGATGGTGGTAACCCCTCATAATGGGCACAGCGGGTGTACAGACCCAGGAACTCAGCACAGGGATGGTGGGAACCCCTCATAATGGGCACAGCGGGTGTACAGACCCGGCAACTCAGCACAGGGATGGTGGGAACCCCTCATAATGGGCACAGCGGGTGTACAGACCCGGCAACTCAGCACAGGGATGGTGGGAACCCCTCATAATGGGCATAGCTGGTGTACAGACCTGGCAACTTAGGACAGGGATGGTGGGAACCCCTCATAATGGGCACAGCGGGTGTACAGACCCGGCAACTCAGGACAGGGATGGTGGGAACCCCTCATAATGGGCACAGCGGGTGTACAGACCCGGCAACTCAGCACAGGGATGGTGGGAACCCCTCATAATGGGCATAGCTGGTGTACAGACCCGGCAACTCAGGACAGGGATGGTGGGAACCCCTCATAATGGGCACAGCGGGTGTACAGACCCGGCAACTCAGGACAGGGATGGTGGTAACCCCTCATAATGGGCACAGCGGGTGTACAGACCCAGGAACTCAGCACAGGGATGGTGGGAACCCCTCATAATGGGCACAGCGGGTGTACAGACCCGGCAACTCAGCACAGGGATGGTGGGAACCCCTCATAATGGGCACAGCGGGTGTACAGACCCGGCAACTCAGCACAGGGATGGTGGGAACCCCTCATAATGGGCATAGCTGGTGTACAGACCTGGCAACTCAGGACAGGGATGGTGGGAACCCCTCATAATGGGCACAGCGGGTGTACAGACCCGGCAACTCAGGACAGGGATGGTGGGAACCCCTCATAATGGGCACAGCGGGTGTACAGACCCGGCAACTCAGCACAGGGATGGTGGGAACCCCTCATAATGGGCATAGCTGGTGTACAGACCCGGCAACTCAGGACAGGGATGGTGGGAACCCCTCATAATGGGCACAGCGGGTGTACAGACCCGGCAACTCAGCACAGGGATGGTGGGAACCCCTCATAATGGGCATAGCTGGTGTACAGACCCGGCAACTCAGGACAGGGATGGTGGGAACCCCTCATAATGGGCACATTAGGTGTACAGACCCGGGAACTCAGCACAGGGATGGTGAGAACCCCTCATATTGGGCATAGCTGGTGTACAGACCTGGGAACTCGGCACAAGGATGGTGAGGGTTGTTGTCATCTGTGCCTGGCCAATAAAAGTGGCCAGCGATCGATACCTGGAATCCGGTTGGCGGGAAGCTCTGGGGCGCAGCATCACCTGGATTGAAGGTGAGTATCGTTCCGCTCTAAAGCTGATCTCTATGTTTAATGTTCCTTGAAATTATTTGATCGGGCCAAGCTGGCCCAGTCTGACTTTTTGGTGCGCTCGCTGGTTGCGCTGTATAAATTGAGTGTAGCGTCAGCTATATATAGTATACAGCGCGTTGTTACGCCAGTTGGGATGGGGATTTCCCATCTCACTCCCGGAAAACAAGAAAGTCGGGCTGACTGCTGATCAGCCATTCAGGGAATCTTTGTACTCTATGAATGAATACAAAGCTTCCTCTGTCGGAGGCGGAGTTCGCGATGTCATCCATTTGCCCTCTCCGCCTCAGCCAATCAGAGGAAGCTTTGTGTTGGGGATTGAAGCAGCTTCTAGCGTGCGATAATATCCTGTTGTTCCAGTTGATGTAAAACGTAAAATAAATGCAAAATGACGAGCTTGTTAACCTTTCTGCATTTTTTTTTTTCCAGCAAAGAGCGCGCAGCGGCCGCAGCAGCCGCAGCCGCCGGCCCCCAGAGGGAGACCTGGTCCAAGGGCCCCTCGTACGACGGCATGTATACGCAGGATGTGGTCATCAGCATGGAGGAGCAGGAGAACCCGCAGAGGTTGGCCGGCGAAAACAAACCGCCCAAAGAGAGGCCCATATGGCTGAGGGAGAGCACCGTACAGGGCGGAGCCTACGCCGAAACCGCCAACATCAAAGATGGTAAGAAAACGGGAGCGGGTTTGTTTAATAGATCTCCAGTCTGCTTGTCATAGCAGTCCTGTCTTTTTAAAGGTTGAACTTCGGCTTCCCTTCTGTCTTGCTCAGTTGTACACGCTCCTCTCCTGTACCGAAAATTACTTCTCTTAAATTGCATTGGAGGATCCATGAGTTCCCCGGGCAGAACGTTCCGGAGGATGAATACAAACTTTCCTCCGTTACAATTTGCTGCGTTCAACTTGCCATCAGTTTAGAATAAATTGTAGGTTCCGCGGTATCTCAACCCCCCCCCCCCCCCATCCCAGAAAGATCCGCCTCCATGCTTCACAGTATGGATAGGTTTCTTATCTACATAGACCTTATTGGATTTCTGTGCCAACATAGTGATTATGGTTTTCGACCTATACAGTTCAGTTTTGGTCTCATCGTGCCAAGTGATTTTGTTCCTGAAGCTCTGAGGTTTTCTCTCTAGGTGTGGTTTGCAGTATTATAAAGAGGACTGGAAGTTCAGTTCTGTGTGGGCTGTCCAGATCCTGGCTTAACCAGTTGTGGACACTGGACATGCTACACATGGAAGCACACAGGACATATAGACCCGCAACGCCACTATTTTTAGCTGCGTTTTACCGCCGGATTTGCAGCGCATTTCGGCCGCTAGCAGGGCGCTTTTACCCACCCGATAGCAGCCGAGAAAGGGTTAATCAATAGCGGCGTTTTGCCGGCGGTAATACAGCGCTGCCCCATTGATTGCAATGGGGAGCAGCGGTGGAGGAGCGGTAAACACACCGCTCCTTCACCGCTCCAAAGCTGCTGGCAGGACTTTTCCTGACGTCCTGCCAGCGCACCGCTCCTCGGGGCTTTCACACTACAGACAATGGTGTAGCAGTTTTAGGGCGGATTGCAGGTGCTATTTCTAACGCTATAGCACCTGCAAAACGCCCTGGTGTGAAAGGGGTCATACTGTATACTATGCCCATTCCTACTGCCCTACTGCAGTTCCCTCCTCATGCATACTGTCAAAATGACAGCAGGGAGTTGCTGGGTAAATACAGAAGCTGTAGAAGCTGCTGCTGTCATAAAGGGGGGAAAAAACAAAACCGTCTGACAACGCTTTTATAAATATTGTTTAGAGATGCAAAGTAACATTGATCAGGCGGGAGATAGAGAGATACAAAGTAACATTGTTTATAGACGTTGATCAGATGGGCGATAGATACAAAGTAACATTGTTTTATAAACATTGATCAGATGGGAGATAGAGAGATAAAGTAACATTGTTTATAGACGTTGATCAGATGGGCGATTGATCAATGTTTATAAACAATGTTGCTTTGTATCTCTCAGACGGAAGATTGAGTGATACAAAGTAACAAGGTTTATAAACATTGATCACACAGGAAATAGAGAAATACAAAGTAACATTGTTTGTAAACCTTGATCAGATGGGAGAAAAAGAGATGCAAAGTAATATTCCTACTTTTTTTATTTACTCTTATTTATCTGCAGAATAAAGGGATGAGTGAACATCTGCATGTCATGGTTTAAAGCGGAGCTTCCCCTTTTGGGTGGAGCTCCGCTTTAAACCATTACATGTAGATATCTGCCTCTGCCAAACCCCCCCTGGTGTCATACTTGGCACTTTTTTTGGGGGGGGGGGGGGATTCGGGGCATCTGGTTTTGACAGGTACAAGGCTCCTTCTTCCCTCCTCCTTCCTGGGCCATTAAAAAATCGCAGTGCGCCTCACACATACGCAGTAGAGAGCCGGCTGTGAAGCCACAAGGCTTCGCTGACCAGTTTCCCTTACAGGCAATGGCAGCGGCAGCACCCGAGAGCCAATGGAAACATCGGCTGAGGTGCCGGTGTAGTGTCATATTTTGCTCCGGAAGTGACGCTGCGGCCCAGAAATGTTCGCACTGCGCATGCGCGACGCCTGCCAAACACTTGCGCCATGCGTTCCAAAGGATTTGCGACAATGCAGACCAGTGAAACCGTCAGATAATGTCACGGAAGTGAGGGGGAGGTAATTCCCTCCCCGAGCCACCGTTACCCGCTTTCTCTCCGCTCCGTGTAAAGTTTAACGTCACTTTCGTCACATTATCTGACGGTTTCACTGAACTGCATTGTCGCAAATGCTCTGCAACGCATGGCGCAAGTGTTTGGAACGCATCGCGCATGCGCAGTGCGAAATTTCTGGCCGCAATGTTGCTTCCCGGAGCATTCAACGATGGGGAGCAAAATGGGATACTACGCCGGAATGAATATATGAAAATATATATCTAGATCTATCTATCTATATATATATATATATACACACACACACACTCATTTAATCCCTTAGTTTATCATAGCATTGCATTAAAAAGAGGCCAAAATTTAAAAAAAAAAGCATTTATTGCAAGTATTTGTACCAGAATCATTATTTTTGTGTCGTTCTATATGGGACAATTGTTAAAACTACATTTATACTTTTATCTATAGTAACTTTATTATTATTATTATTATTATTATTATTTTTATTTTTATTATTTGAAATTTGAAACTAACACTGATCAAAGTAGAAAAGAAGTGTTTTGTTTTCTTTTTATGTATTATTTTTTTATTTTTTATTTTTATTTTTGTTTTCATTTCATTTTTTTTTGTCTAGAGCTTTGTATGTTTTATTAATTTTTTTTTTTACGATGAGAGATTTTCCTAAATGCATTTAACCCCCCCCCCCCCCCCCCCACCCTTCCCCACAGGCCTGGACCCAGAAGGTTTCCACGACCACGGGGAGGGCCGCCCAGGGGCCGACGACAACGAAGAGGTCATGCAGGCGCTGCTGAAACACGAAAAGAAGGCGGCGGCCGCCGTCTTGGCGTCCGCTGCTCCGGCATCCAGCGTGGGCGCCGGCAGCGACTCCGACAGCGACACCAGCGAGTCCGACCAAGACAGCCCGGCTCCCCGTCACCCGGCGGCTTCCCTCCACTTCGAGCAGGATGACGACGACGAGGACGAGTTCGAAGAGGTGCAGGCGGTTCCCAGGGTCACCGTCGGGGGGCGGAGCTACCTTTACAGCGAGGTGAGTCAGCGGCCCGAACTGGTGGCGCAGATGACCCCGCAGGAGAAAGAAGCGTACATCGAGATGGGACAGAAAATGTTCGAGGACATGTATGAGTGAGTCGCCCTGTCGGACCGCGGGGGTGTTGTCACGCCTCCCGGGATCGATTGCCGAATCTCTTCCACCAGCCTTCATCGGCGTATGGTTTTAATTCGCCTTTTTTATTTGTTTTTAGCATTTGGTGAGTAAAAAGTGTTTTTTTTTTATTTTTTTTATTTTTTTTTTTTTTTTCCTTTTTTAAGATTTTTGTACTGTACATTAGCAGTCATGCACCCCCCAGCTTGAAAAGTACAGGAGGCGGTCCTTGCAGGTGAATGCAGACCAAAATGGCTGCCAGTGGACTGGATACAGCTGTGTATGGCTCCTGAAGAACAGCTGCTGGTGGTATTTTTTAACTTTTTTTTAATATATATTTTTTTTTTTTTTAATCTTTCATGGTCAACAGTAATGCAAACCTGAGCAGCTTCATGCAATATAAGGACAAGGTGGCTGCCGTTGAGTATGAGTGGAGAGCGCTTATTGTGTTAGTCTACGAGGTACTGCTTGTACCGTATAGCAGTAGTTGCAACCACCGATCACAACTATCTGCTCCGGTCCTTTCCCAAGCTGCGTTTTTCACACCCAATACATGTAGATTACTTTGGATTAAAGCAGAACTCCGTAGTGTTAGATTTGAGAGTTTAAGTCTCGGGGTTTGCCTTTTTAGGAGGTTAGGTGTTAGATTTTAGGGTTACAGGTTGGATTAGTGTTAGGGTCTCGTTCACACCAGGCGCATTGATCAATGCAGGCTCAGCGCAAGGACACGTAGAAAACAAGTGAGGGGTGTAGGGGTTGGGAGAGATCAGCCGATCACATAACCACTGTGATTGGCTCTTAGTGATCACATGAACCTGGAGCTGGACCCACCGGATACCTATAAGTAGGGGGTTGGGAGAGATCGGCCAATCGCATAACCGCTGTGATTGGCAGTCAGTGATCACATGATCTAGGTATCAGGTGGGACTGGCTCCTGACCATGTGATCACGGTGACCGCCAATTACAGTGGTTATGCAATTGGCCGATCTCTCCCACCCCCCTACTTCGACGTGTCCAGTGGAACTGGATCTTGAAGTAGGGGGCGTTGGGAGAGATTGGACAGTCACAGTGATCATATGATCTGGGTATCAGGTGGGACTGGCTCCTGACCATGTGATCACAGTGACAGCCAATTACAATGGTTATGTACTCAGCTGATCTCTCCCAACCCCCTACTTCTAAGTATCCAGTGGAACTGGCTCTTGAAGTAGGGGGTTGGGAGAAATTCGGCCAATCACATAACCACTGTGATTGGCAGTCGCAGTGATCATATTATCTAGCTATCCGGTGTGACTGGCTCCTGACCATGTGATCACAGTGACAGCCAAATACAGTGGTTATGTAATTGGCCGATCTTTCCCAACCCCCTACTTTTGAAGTATCCTGTGGAACTGGAGCTTGAAGTAGGGGGTTGGGAGAGATTGGCAGTCACAGGGATCATATGATCTAGCTATCCGGTGGGACTGACTCCCGTCACTGTGATCACATGGTCAGCCAATTACAATGGTTATGTAATTGGCCGATCTCTCCCAACCCCCTACTTCTAAGTATCCAGTGGAACTGGCTCTCGAAGTAGGGAGAGATCGACCATTTACATAACCACTGTGATTGGCTGTCACTGTGATCACATGGTCAGGAACCAGTCATACGGGATACCTATAAGTAGCAGGGACCTGTCTTTCACAGCTCAGTCTCTGTGCTAGGACACATAGAAAACAAGTCGTGGGGGGGGCCTGGGAGAGATCAGCCAATCACATAACCACTGTGATTGTATGTTACAGTGATCACATGGTCAGGAACCAGCCCTACTGGATACCTATAAGTAGGGGGTTGGGAGAGATTGGCAGATCACATAACCACTGTTTGGCTGTCACGGTGATCACATAGTCAGGAACCAGCCCTACTGGATACCTATAAGTAGGGGGTTGGGAGAGATTGGCAGATCACATAACCACTGTTTGGCTGTCACGGTGATCACATGGTCGGGAGCCAGTCCCATCGGATACATATAAGTAGCAGTGACCGGTCTTTCACAGCTCCGTTTCTGTGCTGGGAATGAGCTCTCAGAACGACATATGTGTGGCCCCGTGGGCATTAAAGCCCATCCTTTTTGGTGCCCTCACATGTTAGGTGGTCATAAAAGGGTGAAATTCTACGCGCAATGGTATGCTTGCATAACATTTTTATGTAGCTCAGTGCAGCATATCGAAACCCAGCGCTTGCCTAAAGTTCAATGAATCCTATTAACGTTTCAGAAAAAGGAAAAAAACAAAACACTGATACATTGTAACAATGCATTGCACTGCCCTTAACACAATAGAGGGTGTGCGCTGTATATGGATGGGACTCGCGCCCGCTGGTGTGAACGAGCCCAGAGGTTTGGTTTTTGGGTTAGATTGAAGGGGGGGGGGCGGTAATTGTTTGAGGTTCATGTTTGATTTTAGGAGAGCAGTTGGTTTTAGGGGTGTACGGTTGGATTTTAGGGGGTTGGTTCGTTTCCCGAGTTTAGGTTTGGCGTTAGGGCAAGGTTTTATGGGGTAAAGGTTGGGTGAGCTTCAATGGTTAAGGTGAGATCTTGGGGGGGGGGGTTCGATTTAAGGCGTTTTAAAGTGTTCACCTTTATATAATAAAAGAGGTGAACTAACAGCCTACAATCATGGGGGCTCGACCTGTGGCCCTCCAGCTGTTTCAGAACTACAAGTCCCATGAGGCATTGCAAGTTGCTGACCGTTAAAGGCGTGACTTCCAAAGGCAGAGGCATGATGGGACTTGTAGTTTCGCAGCAGCTGGAGGGCCACAGGTCAAGTGACCATGCCGGGCCTACATCCTCACCAACTACCCCTTTTTCCCCTAAAAAAAAGTTGAATTTACCCTTTAAGAGTTGGGGGTTGGGTTAATGATAGTGGTTGGATTTTAGTAGGTATTAGTGTTGGATTTTAGGGGGTTATAGGCCAGGCTGAGTTTCAGGGTTGGTGCCCAACCGCAGAACTTTTCTTTTTTTTTTTTTTTTTTTTATTGGGAAGGGGGGTGGGGGGGGTAGTCTCTTCACACATGTAGAGCAGACAGGAAGTGCCCTCCCCCAATAGGGGCCACAGCAGTTAAAACGCATTTTCTACTCCTCACTCTCTACAAAGTTAACAAAAAATGCTTTGGCTGTAAGCATTAGATTAAGTCAGGGGCGGACTGACAACTCATTGGGCCCCGGGGCAATAGGAGAAGATTATGGGGCCCCTGGGCAATAGGAGATTATTGGGCCCCCGGGCAATAGGAGAAGATTATGGGGCCCCTGGGCAATAGGAGATTATTGGGCCCCCGGGCAATAGGAGAAGATTGGGGAGGGGGGGCCCAGGCAATAGATTATGGGGCCACACAGTATACATTCACACACACATACAGTGTACACACACCAAAAAGGTACTTGAGAGGCGGGGCAGCTATAATCTTGGGATTTTTTTAAAAAACACAGATTTTTACATACTCTCCCTGATTTTGAGGCTGGCAACCCTGATGGGGCCCCTTAGTGGCATGGGGCCCTCGGGCAGTGCCCGAGTACCCGAATGGTCAGTCCGCCCCTGGGTTAAGTGTTATAGATGGTGAGTTTAAGGACAGGTTTCAGTGTTCTACTTTTGGAGTTCTGCTTAAAGTCCCGCTAGTTGACTGTATTACAACACCAAATCTCTGGCCAAAACCGCTACTTGGCCGAAATTTTGCTTCTCATAACTCCGATTTCTAGTACTGCCGATTTAGAATTTAAACCTGGCTTCTCCAGCAGTAGAGCGCAAGACCAGCTCTGTAGCCGTTGCACTGGCATTGCCCCCCCGTCCCTGGTATTAGGAGTACAGAGCAGAGGCTCCTCGACTTCTGGTTGCTTATGCTGCCTCTGATTCATACATTTTAGACCAATAGCGCCCCCTCGTGATCAGAGTTGGTTCAGTGAAGTACTTTTGGGGGGGTGTTCCTAGATCCACCCACCTGCCACACCCACTGAGAGGGAGTCGTGCCCGCCCCTGAGGGACTTGTAGTTGTAGCACTGTGCCTGCTTTAGCTGAAGGTGTGGTGACCCCATTGGTTGAGGGCAGATATTGGAACATCGCTAGACTCCAGAATCCAGTTGGGGATATCCGTGTTGGGTGGACATGCCATACACAGCCTGGACCCGGAGCTCGCAGAGTATTATATATAATGAATTGACATTTTCATTTAGAGGAAAGTCTCATTTCTCCTGTGTTTTTATTGTGTGCCTGAACCTTTTACATGAGCAAATTGTTCACTATTTGTTTCCTTTTAAATAAAGTTGTTTGCTTTTTTGTACGAGTCTTGTGACACCTGTTGTGTGATATTTGACTGATATGTGTGTTTCTTGTGTATTACTAATTGTCCAATGAAATTCCTTCTCCTTACATACAAGCAATGACATCATATTCTATCTAGTCTCCAGATACAAGTTATATCTACAGGAGTGACCTCACTGCCCTTCAGACAGAAGTGTGTTTGTGTGTGTGTGTGTATATATATATATATATATATATATATATATATATATATATATATATATATATATATATATATATATATATATATATATATATATATATATATATATATATATATATATATATATACATACATACATACACCTATACACAGTGCCTTGCGAAAGTATTCGGCCCCCTTGAACTTTTCAACCTTTTGCCACATTTCAGGCTTCAAACCTAAAGATATAAAATTGTCACCAACAAGTGGGACACAATTGTGAAGTGGAACGAAATCTATTGGATTTTTGAAACTTTTTTAACTAATAAAAAAATGAAAAGTGGGGCGTGCAAAATGATTCGGCCCCCTTGCGTTAATACTTTGTAGAGCCACCTTTTGCTGCGATTACAGCTGCAAGTCGCTTGGGGTGTCTCTATCAGTTTTGCACATCGAGAGACTGAAATTCTTGCCCATTCCTCCTTGCAAAACAGCTCGAGCTCAGTGAGGTTGGATGGAGAGCGTTTGTGAACAGCAGTTTTCTGCTCTTTCCACAGATTCTCGATTGGATTCAGGTCTGGACTTTGACTTGGCCATTCTAACACCTGGATACGTTTATTTGTGAACCATTCCTTTGTAGATTTTGCTGTATGTTTGGGATCATTGTTTTGTTGGAAGATAAATCTCCGTCCCAGTTTCAGGTCTTTTGCAGACTCCAACAGGTTTTCATCCAGAATGGTCCTGTATTTGGCTGCATCCATCTTCCCCTCAATTTTAACCATCTTCCCTGTCCCTGCTGAAGAAAAGCAGGCCCAAACCATGATGCTGCCACCACCATGTGTGACAGTGGGGATGGTGTGTTGAGGGTGATGAGCTGTGTTGCTTTTACGCCAAACATATCGTTTTGCATTGTGGGCAAAAAGTTTGATTTTGGTTTCATCTGACCAGAGCACCTTCTTCCACATGTTTGGAGTGTCTCCCAGGTGGCTTGTGGCAAACTTTAGACGAGACTTTTTATGGATATCTTTGAGAAATGGCTTTCTTCTTGCCACTCTTCCATAAAGGGCAGATTTGTGCAGTGTACGACTGATTGTTGTCCTATGGACAGACTCTCCCACCTCAGCTGTAGTTCTCTGCAGTTCATCCAGAGTGATCATGGGCCTCTTGATCTCTGATCAGTCTTCTCCTTGTCTGAGCTGAAAGTTTAGAGGGACGGCCAGGTCTTGGTAGGTTTGCAGTGGTCTGATACTCCTTCCATTTCAAAATGATCGCTTGCACAGTGCTCCTTGGGATGTTTAAAGCTTGGGAAATCTTTTTGTATCCAAATCCGGCTTTAAACTTCTCCACAACAGTATTACGGACCTGCCTGGTGTGTTCCTTGGTCTTCATGATGCTCTCTGCGCTTTCAACAGAACCCTGAGACTATCACAGAGCAGGTGCATTTATACAGAGACTTGATTACACACAGGTGGATTCTATTTATCACCATCAGTCATTTAGGACAACATTGGATCATTCAGAGATCCTCGCTGAACTTCTGGAGTGAGTTTGCTGCACTGAAAGTAAAGGGGCCGAATAATTTTGCACGCACCACTTTTCAGTTTTTTATTTGCTAAAAAAACTTTAAATTATCCAATAGATTTCGTTCCACTTCACAATTGTGTCCCACTTGTTGGTTAATCTTCACAAAAAATTAAAATTTTATATCTTTATGTTTGAAGCCTGAAATGTGGCAAAAGGTTGAAAAGTTCAAGGGGGCCAAATACTTTCGCAAGGCACTAATAAATATATATATATATATATATAATTTTTTTATTATTATTTCTATTTCTTTACAACTTTTATATTATAGGAGTGACATCACCTCTCTGCAGATACAAGCAGTGGCAGCCTGTGCATTGTGGGCGCACGGGCTCTGCCCCCCAACACCTCCGCTGCCCTCCCTATCTATGTGCCTGGCCCCTTTCAGGACGCCAGATACATGAATTACTATGGCTGGGAGGGGAGGGGGGGGTTGGTGTTATTTTTGAAGCACATGATTAGAGGCTCTAATAGGCTTCAAAATGGCGTGGGCTCGGAGAGCAGAGCACTATGTCCCGATTTCCCACCCTGTTATGGGACAATAGCGATTGAATTTTAGCTATGGTCACACTACAGTTCCTCCCTGCCAATCGGGGGGCAGGTCTGCGAGACCTGTTTCTCGATTGGCCAAAGCGCCAGGCGATCCTATTGGATGCCTAGCGCTTTGCGGCAGATTAAAGGCACAGGGGAGGAAGCTGGAGGAGCTTTCGCACTGCAGGGGGAGGAGGACAGCCCCACCACTGCAGGAGAGGAGGTGAGCCCCGCCTCACAGCCGGTTGTGCAGCGGGTGCCGCTGTGGGTGGTCCGGTGGGTGGTGTGCTGCGCGGGGGTGGGGTCTTGGGGAATTGGTTGGTGCATGTTTGCTGCCCCCCCCCCCCAAGGAGAACCCACCAGCCGCCACTGGATACGTAAAAGTCTGGCGCCTTGTCTGTCAACAATCGGATTGTGTGTACGAGGCTTTGGCCAACAGACTCGTGTGCCAGGAACTTGTCTTGCATACAAACGGTACACAATTGTCGGCCAGCAAACACGAACGTAGTGACGTACTACATGGAATTTCAGCTCTTGAGCGCCACCCTTTGGGCACCTTCTGATAATGTCATGTTTTGGTGAGCATTGGTTCCGAGCATGCGTGTTTGTACTTTGGACTTTTGTGTGACGGACTTGTGTACAGACAAGATGAAAATCTGACAACAGACTGTTGTCCGCCGAAAATTTACTAGCCTGTCATCCAACATTTGTCTGATGGAGCGTACTAATGGTTGAATTTTAGGCCAACAGTCTGTCATCGCACAATTCCCTGCCGAAAATCCAATCTTGTGTGCGAGGCTTTAGAATCCACTCCAGACTTTTTACCTGCTTAATTGATGAATAAATAAAGGAGTAGTGCACACCGGGCCATGAAACCGCTTTTCATTTAATTGCCCAATTACTATAGGCCCCTTAAATAAGGGGGGGGGGTGGCTAATCTTAAGAGATGTAATTCCTAAACCCTTCCTCCGATTTGGATGTACATACACTCAAATAAAACCTGAGAGTGCGCACTTCCAGCCCATATCCATTATATAACTATAGCTTGAATATGTTTTGATAAATACCCGATAAAAGAAAATTGTTCCTGTGTCCAAATATATATGGACCTAATTGTATATTATACAGGCGTGACCTCACCCCTCTCCACGTATAGGTTATATTCTAGCTGGAGAGCAGTGATGTCCCTCTTGTATAAAAATATATTCTCTCTGGAGAGCGGTGATGTAATTCCTTTATAATATATCTTGTATCTGGAGAGCGGTGATGTCACTCCCGTATAATATATCTTATATCTGGAGAGCGGTGATGTCACTCCCGTATAATATATCTTATATCTGGAGAGCGGTGATGTCACTTCCGTAGAATAGATCTTATAGCTGGAGAGCCGTGATGTCACTCCTGTATAAATATATATCATATCTGGAGAGTGGTGATGTCACTCCTGTATAATAAATCTTTTATCCGGAGAGCGGTGATGTCACTTCCGTAGAATAGATCTTATAGCTGGAGAGCGGTGATGTCACTCCTGTATAAATATATATCATATCTGGAGAGCGGTGATGTCACTCCCGTAGAATAGATCTTCTATCTGGAGAGCGGTGATGTCACTCCCGTAGAATAGATCTTCTATCTGGAGAGCGGTGATGTCACTCCCGTATACTATATCTTATATCTGGAGAGCGGTGATGTCACTCCCTCATAATATATCTTATATCTGGAGAGCGGTGATGTCACTCCTGTATAATATATCTTTTATCCGGAGAGCGGTGATCTCACTTCCATAGAATATATCTTATATCTGGAGAGCGGTGATGTCACTCCCTTATAATATATCTTATATCTGGAGAGCGGTGTTGTCACTCCCGTATACTATATCTTATATCTGGAGAGCGGTGATGTCACTCCGTTATACTATATCTTATATCTGGAGAGCGGTGATGTCACTCCTGTATAATATATCTTTTATCCGGAGAGCGGTGATCTCACTTCCATAGAATATATCTTATATCTGGAGAGCGGTGATGTCACTCCTGTATAATATATCTTTTATCCGGAGAGCGGTGATGTCACTTCCGTAGAATAGATCTTATAGCTGGAGAGCGGTGATGTCACTCCTGTATAAATATATATCATATCTGGAGAGTGGTGATGTCACTCCCGTAGAATAGATCTTATAGCTGGAGAGCGGTGATGTCACTCCTGTATAAATATATATCATATCTGGAGAGCGGTGATGTCACTCCCGTATACTATATCTTATATCTGGAGAGCGGTGATGTCACTCCCTTATAATATATCTTATATCTGGAGAGCGGTGATGTCACTCCCTTATAATATATCTTATATCTGGAGAGGGGTGATGTCACTCCCTTATAATATATCTTATATCTGGAGAGGGGTGATGTCACTCCTGTATAATATATCTTTTAATCCGGAGAGCGGTGATGTCACTTCCATAGAATAGATCTTATAGCTGGAGAGCGGTGATGTCACTCCTGTATACTATATCTTATATCTGGAAGAGTAGGGATGAGCCGAACACCCCCCCGGTTCAGTTCGCACCAGAATAGGGCTGAAACAACTAATCGATTATGAAATTAATCGATTACTATTTTCATAATCGATGAATCGGTCAGTAACATAATGGGGTTAAAAAAACTAAGATGAGCCCTTTATAGTACAAAAAGGGCAAATAATCGCTACTGTAAATATTACTTTCACTGTAAGAACCCCTTACAGTAGTGATTATCTGCTTTTTCTACTTAAAAGGGCTAATTTTAGTTGTTTTTTTTTTTTTTTTAACCCCATTATGTTATTAAACATGTTTGATCTGGTTCACATCTATGTGTTTATTGGTGCTTTTTGCAGAAATGCACTACAGTTCATTTACATGGTTTCCTATGGGACACGTTCACATCTGAAAGGGTCAGGGACTTTTAACGCAAAATGGTGCTTTATTGGTTCAATGGAGAAGCTACAGAAAAGCATGTAATGCGTTTTTGCAGCAATTTGTGTTTTTTTAATCTGCCCAAAAAAAGCAAAAATGCAAATTGCAGTAAAATCACGTGCACAAAAATGAAAACGTACAGCAAAAGGCACTGCAGAAACAGATCAAAAGCAAACTGCATAGATGAGTACCGAGCCTTATGCTGGTCAGACGGATCAATTTTCAGATGAGAATTTTCAGACAAAAAAATCTTTGTACATTCGCTGAATGAAAGAATTTTGTTTGAAATTTTCACTTGTTTTTAAAATGTATATAATATCTGAACGAAAACCACATACACTGTCTGACTAAGAAGTTTTCTATTTCTAAATTTTTCCTTCACTGTGGTTGAAAATGAACGTTAATTTGACCCACTTTTTTTTTTTTTAAGGTTATTAAGCGATTAATCGATTAATCGAAACAATAATCGGCCAACTAATCGATTATGAAAATAATCGTTAGTTGCAGCCCTACACCAGAACTTTCGAACGGACCGCAAATTCGTGCGAACTTTAGAACCCCATTGAAGTCTATGGGACTCGAACGTTTGAAATAAAAAGTGCTAATTTTAATGGCAAATATGCAAGATGTTGTCCTAAAAAGGGTTTGGGGACCTGGCTCCTGCCCCAGGGGACATGGGTCAATGCCTAAAATGTTTTTAAAAATTGCAGTTTTTTTCGGGAGCACTGATTTTAATGATGATTAAAGTGAAAAAAATAAAAAAAAGTGAAATATTCCTTTACATATCGTGCCTGGGGGGTGTCTATAGTATGCCTGTGAAGTGCCACGTGTTTCCCGTGTTTAGAACAGTCCCTGCACAAAATGACATTTAACAGGAAAAAAAGTCATTTAAAATTGCTTGCGGTTTTAATGTAATATCTGGTTCCGGCAATATGTATGAAAATCATTGAGAAAAATGGCATGGGTAGCCCCCCCCCCCCCCCCGCCCATTACCAGCCCCTTTGGGTCTTGTACGGATATTAAGGGGAACCCCATACCCATATTTAAAAAAGGAAAGGCGTGGTGCCCCCAGGCCCTATATACTCAGAACAGCAGTATACAGGCGGTGCAAACAAGACAGGGACTGTGTAAGTTTGTTGTATTAAAGGGATTGTAAAGTAAACATTTTTTTTTTTTTTTTAAATAACAAACATGTTATACTTACCTCCACTGTGCAGCTCGTTTTGCACAGAGTGGCCCCGAACCTGCTCTTCTGGGGTCTCTCGGCGGCTGTCTCTGCTTCCTCCCGCAGGTACTTCTCACGTTCATGCAAGCTCCCTCGCAGGGTGAGAAGCACCTGCGGGCGCGCTCCCGTGCCGTGATACAGCCGGTGGCTATAGCCGCTCGCTGTATCACACGGCCCCGGCGCTCCGCGTCAGTGGATGTGATTGACAGCAGCGCGAGCCAATGGCTGCACTGCTTTCCATCGATTCACTCCAGCCAATCAGCGGCCAGGCTGAGCGGTGAAGAGGACATCGGGGGGGGGGCGCTGGATTTTCGAAGGGTCAGGTAAGTATAACAGGGGGCCTGGGGGTGCAGGCAGTGTCAGATGTTTTTTCACCTTAATGCATAGTATGCATTAAGGTGAAAAAACATTTACCTTTACAACCCCTTTAAGTAGAATCTGTAATTTTGAACTGGTACATTTTTAAAGTGTAGCTCCAGTCAAAAAATCTATTTTTAAGCTTTTTGGAAAACATAGGGAAGGGTTATCACCCCTGTATAATTTGTTTTGCCGTCCATCTTTTTTCATATCACTTCCCTTGTGTCTCCTTCCGTTTGCAAGTAGGAGACGTTTGTAAGTTGGATGTTTGAAAGTAGGGGCCTGCCCTATATGCTCTGCAGAAATGGTGGAACAAGGTGTTGGTGTTGCCACAACATTGTAAACCCTCGAAGTGACTCTTGGTGGGCGCTGGAGCGCCCTGCTCTGAACGATTATATCAAGAATTGTAATTACATGCCATTGTTGAACAGTGGTAGAAAAATTGGGCCTTTGGTGGTTGTAGTGCTGGTGCCACAACACTATAAGTCCTCACAGTTACTCTCGGTGGGCACAGGAAGGGGCCCTGCTGTGAAATATGATATCAAGAATTGTAATTACATGCCCCTTTTACACAGGCGCTGAAAAATTGGGCCTTAGGCACTGGTGCCACGACACTGCAATCTCTGCCATATACTCTAGTTGTAGTGCAGGAATGAGCCCTGCTGCAAAGCATTGCATCAAAAATTGTAATTAAACACCCCTGTTAAACGGGCAGAAAAATTGGGCTGCTGGCATCACCCAGAACCAAAAATGTTCTTCCAACATATCAGCGGAGGAGGAAGAGGATAGACAATCAACATAACAGGACAGTCACTCAGCATCAGCATAGGCAGTCTTGAAGGGATGTGATATTTCAAAAAAAATTATTCGGTTACATCAGCTTCAGGTGCTTGGTAGCTGTGGGTGATCCAAGACTGATTCATCTTTATGGAGGTCAGTCGATCAACCGAGTCGGTGGACAGGCGCACCCTGTGATCGGTAACAAAGCCACCAGCAGCACTGAAGGTGCGTTCCGAAAGAACGCTGGATGCAGGACAGGCCAGTAGCTCAATTGCATACTGTGCAAGCTCTGGCCAGTGATCCATCCTCAAGACCCAGTAAGCCAGAGGATTTTCGGTGGGAAAGGTGTCCAAGTCTGACCTTGCCCCTAGGTATTTCTGCACCATGTAAATCAGACGCTGGCGATGGTTGCTGGAACCGATCATACCTTGGGGCTGCGGACAAAGAAATTGTCTGAACGCATCGGTCAGACGGCCACCTTCTCCACCGCTCCTTCTGACCGATGCCTCAGCAACACGTTGTCCAGGACCAGGAGTTTGTGACCTCCCAGTCTCTGGGAACGCGTTGCACAGACCTTTCTGCAAGGCCTCCCGGAGATGTCTCATCCTCTGCTCCCTCTGCGATGGCAAGATAAGGTCGGCAACCTTACCCTTGTACCGTGGATCAAGGAGAGTGGCCAGCCAGTAATGGTCCCTCTCCTTGATCCGAAGAATACGAGGATCCTTTTGCAGGATCAGGGAGGCCATGCAGCGTAGGTTAGCTGAGGCATTCGGTCCGGAGTCCTCTGGGTCACTAAGGACAACATGATCCGCAGCTACCTCCTCTCAGCCACGTACAATCACAGGCGGCGGATAACCTGCACGGTATTTCATGTAGTGTCTTATTTGTGTTGTGTATCTTCTAATAAAGGCAGCAGCTTCCTGATCCTCATCGAGGTTTATATGTCTTGGAGGAGATATAAATAATAATGGTCTGTCTCTGGGACGCAGTGTGGATCTCTTCCCCGGAACCTCCTAATCAATTCCTGTAAATGATTAATGAGGAGAGGATGGATCTGTACGTGCCGCAGGGCTATCCCGGTGCAGGTTGGGATGTGTGTGATATACAGCGCTCAGCAGTACCCGGTATAATGATGTCTTCTGTACACAATAACATCCCAGGGAGGCGATCATTATATAAAGACTGACGCGGGGAAGCAAAGGATTCTGGGACTTGTGACACCAGAGGACAGCCTGCTGCACGTGATACAGAATGGCTTCAGCGATATATGCTGGGACTTGTGGTTCTTTGAGTTAGCCTAATTCGCAGCCTGACCTCATTTCCTCTGTGAAGCCAAACAAAACATAAAGTGATTTTGTTGCTGTTTTGTCAGACTAGAATAATCCTCTTTTATGGTCGTGGTGTTGCACCTTCACACCTCAGATCACCCCCAATTCCTGCACCTTCACCCATCAGATCACCCCCAATTCCTGCACCTTCACCCCCAATTCCTGCACCTTCACCCCTCAGATCACCCCAATTCCTGCACCTTCACCCCTCAGATCACCCCCAATTCCTGCACCTTCACCCATCAGATCACCCCCAATTCCTGCACCTTCACCCCTCAGATCACCTCAATTCCTGCACCTTCACCCCTCAGATCACCCCCAATTCCTGCACCTTCACCCCTCAGATCACCCCCAATTCCTGCACCTTCACCCCTCAGATCACCCCCAATTCCTGCCCCTTCAAACCTCAGATCAGCCCAATTCCTGCACCTTCACCCCTCAGATCACCCCCAATTCCTGCACCTTCACCCCTCAGATCACCCCCAATTCCTGCCCCTTCACACCTCAGATCAGCCCAATTCCTGCACCTTCACCCCTCAGATCACCCCCAATTCCTGCCCCTTCACACCTCAGATCAGCCCAATTCCTGCACCTTCACACCTCAGATCACCCCCAATTCCTGCACCTTCACACCTCAGGATCACCCCCAATTCCTGCACCTTCACCCCTCAGATCACCCCCAATTCCTGCCCCTTCACACCTCAGATCAGCCCAATTCCTGCACCTTCACACCTCAGATCACCCCCAATTCCTGCACCTTCACACCTCAGATCAGCCCCAATTCCTGCACCTTTGCCCCTCATATCACCCCAATTCCTGCACCTTCACCCCTCAGATCACCCCAATTCCTGCACCTTCACACCTCAGATCACCCCCAATTCCTGCACCTTCACACCTCAGATCACCCCCAATTCCTGCACCTTCGCACCTCAGATCATCCCCAATTCCTGCACCTTCACACCTCAGATCACCCTTATTCCTGCACCTTCACACCTCAGAACATCCCCAATTCCTGCACCTTCGCACCTCAGATCATCCCCAATTCCTGCACCTTCACACCTCAGATCACCCTTATTCCTGCACCTTCACACCTTAGAACATCCCCAATTCCTGCAGCACCTTCACACCTCAGATCACCCCCAATTCCTGCACCTTCACCCCCCGGTTCACCCCAATTCCTGCACCTTCACACCTCAGATCACCACAATTGCTGCACCATCACCCCAATTCCTGCACCTTCACACTTCAGATCACCCCAATTCCTGCACCTTTCATATTTCAGATCACCCCCAATTCCTGCACCTTCATATATCAGCTCACCCCCTATTCCTGCCCCTTCACCCCTCAGATCACCCCCAATTCCTGCACAATCACACCTCAGATCACCCATATTCCTGCACCTTCACACCTCAGATCACCCCAATTCCTGCACCTTCATTCGTCAGATCACCCCCAATTCCTGCACCTTCACCCCTCAAATCACCCCAATTCCTGCACCTTCACCCCTCAGATCACCCTCAATTCCTGCACCTTCACACCTCGGATCACCGTGTGACAGACCTAGCTGGGACAGAGGCTCTTGGAGGGGACTGAATGCCAGCCTCTTGCCCTGCAATTATGGGCCCTGGCATTTGGGGGAACGGTGCTCTTTGTGAGCTGTATGCCTGGGGACCCCTGCGGTGGTTTTACGTGGATTCAGTTCCATGTCCCCCCACCCAAGACACACAGACTCTGGATATGTATATGCCATATTAGCAATAGTGACTGAATCACACTGTTGGGACACATACTGTTAGATGCTAATATCATCAACTCCAGCCACCTGTCTGTTGTCTTGCATAATGTAAATGAGTCTAGTCTGGCTTGACACAGATTCTAAAGAGTATTTCACCTCTTGTTGTTTGTGCTAATTAACCCTGCAATTGTATGAGAGAGTCCAGTGTTGATTTAGATAATTAGCTCATGTTAATTCTGTTTCTGGCTACAGTTGTATTGTTAGAATAATGTGAGCAGGAGGGTGGACCTCCTCTTCTACTGTATTATAAATACTTCTCATTTTGGTTCTAAAAAATCAGTCCATGTTAGCAGTGAAACAAGTCTTGTCTTGTTTTGTGCTTGGGAGCGTCTGATATCTATATTCAGACTGGGAGGAAGTGGTATATGATGAAAGCACTCAAGCGGAGTGTAGGGACATTTCGTCACATTGGTGGCAAGCAGTGGGATGCTTCCTGCAGTCTGGAACATCCAAACCTCCACCTGGATCCAAGGTCCAGATACCCTGTTTCCCCTAAAATAAGACCTAGCGTGATTGTCGGTGTTGGCTGCAATATAAGCCCTACCACCCAAATAAGCCCTACTCTGTTTCCTCAAAAATAAGCCCTACCCTGAAAAGAAGACCTACAAGGACTTTAACTAGGGCTTATTTGGGGGGTAGGGCTTTTATTGCAGCTATCACTGACAATCACACTAGGTCTTATTTTAGGGGAAACAGGGTAGCAGGAGAGGAGGAGAGGTACAGATAATAGCCAACATGGAAGAGGAATTCAGAAGGAGGTTGCGAGAGATGCAGCTATAGCACAGAGGACCAGTATCAGAGAAGGTTCTGCTGGGATGGTTTGAGTCTATTCGCTGCAAACTCTGGAAGGAAGCTCTAGCCCGTGAGCAGCGTCACCAGGGAAAAAGTTCTCCCCTTCAACCAGGAAAGGTACTGGTCGCAGTATGGATTGCGGGTGCTGTTTTTGGGAGAAAAAACGCACAAGGAGCAGACAGCTGAATTAAGCAGGCTTGTCTGGGCAGAGATGTTCCACTTCACACCTCAGATCACCCCCAATTCCTACGCCTTCATATTTCAGATCACCCCCAATTCCTACGCCTTCATATTTCAGATCACCCCCAATTCCTACGCCTTCATATTTCAGCTCACCACCAATTCCTGCTCATTCACACCTCAGATCACCCCAATTCCTGCGCCTTCATATTTCAGCTCACCCCCAATTCCTGCTCATTCACACCTCAGATCACCCCCAATTCCTGCACCTTCACACCTCGGATCACCCAAATTTCTTCCCCATTCACACCTCAGATCGCCCCCAATTCCTGCGCCTTCATATTTCAGCTCACCCCCAATTCCTCCTACAAATACTCTACTTCACAGCTGGTTCCCCACTGCGCATGCGCGAAGTGCGCTGCTCTTTGTGAATGGCCCGGCGGTGGGGGAAGGAGGCGGAGGGGGGGCAAACTTCTGGCTGAGGTTGCCGCGGTGAAGTCAGCCGGAAGTAGGAGCAGGTACCCACTCCCCCCATAAGGTGCCAAATGTGGCAGAGGAGGGGGTAGGAGGAAAACAAGTGGAGCTTCCCCTTGTGGGTGGAGCTCTGCTTTAAAGCTGAACTCTGGGCACCAAACTTTCCTTTAACCGTTTACGGACCGCTCCATGCACATATACTGTGGCAGGGTGACCCTTCAGTGACAAATCATGTGCCTTTACAAAAGGGGGGTATGACGGGTATAGGGGACAAAAGGGGGGAGGAAGGGCGGTTATAGGGGACAGAAGGGGGGGAGGGATGGATATAGGGGACAAAAGTGGGAGAAGGGTGGGTATAGGGACAAAAGGGTGGAAAGGATGGGTATAGGGGACAAAAAGTGGGGGGAGGATGGGTATAGGGAGCAGAAGTGGGGGGAGGATGGATATAGGGTACAAAAGTGGGAGAAGGGTGGGTATAGGGACAAAAGGGTGGAAAGGATGGGTATAGGGGACAAAAAGTGGGGGGAGGATGGGTATAGGGAGCAAAAGTGGGGGTAGGATGGATATAGGGTACAAAAGTGGGAGAAGGGTGGGTATAGGGACAAAAGGGTGGAAAGGATGGGTATAGGGGACAAAAAGTGGGGGGAGGATGGGTATAGGGGGCAGAAGTGGGGGGAGGATGGATATAGGGTACAAAAGTGGGAGAAGGGTGGGTATAGGGACAAAAGAGTGGGAAGGACAGGTATAGGGGACAAAAAGGGGGGAAGGACGGGTATAGGGGACAAAAGGGGGAAGTGATGGGTATAGGGGACAAAAGGGGGGAAAGGATGGGTATAGGGGACAAAAGGCGGGGAAGGACGGGTATAGGGGACAAAAGGGGGGTCGGGGGGTCATAGGGGACAAAAGTGGGGGGGGAATGGATATAGGGGACAAAAGTGGTAGAAGGGCAGGTATAGGGGACAAAAGAGTGGGAAAGACAGGTATAGGGGACAAAAAGGAGATGAGGATGGGTATAGGGGGCAAAGGGGGGGGACAGGTATAGAGGACAAATGGGAGAAGGAGGGACCTGATCACCCCTCATGGCATATTGAAAGAGCTCTGTGGGGCAAGTTAGTGGAAAAGCTACTGCTGAGAGGCTGGGGGGGGGGGAGACTGTTCTTTATAAATTAAATAAGGGGTCCAGACCTTCCAACATTTCTCATCTTGCTCTTTCAGCACCATGGTAAGGTCCTCCGTTTGTTGGATTTCAGTTATTCTGGCTAGCCAACTTCTGGATATTACCTTGTGAAAGTAGCCGTGACATTATCACTGTGCTGTGTAAAGAGAAGAGCTGTGGGAGGGGCCCAGCAGGCCCCACCCACTACATACTGACTGCAGAAAACTACAGGACACCAGACCGGCCCCACTGCACGAGAAGAGAGGGCAGCAGTGATCGCTCTTTATTACAGGAGGTCTCACACTGGATTACTGCACAGATCTGGAAGAAATACACAAAGATCACAGAGATTCAAGAATTCACATGATGAATGGATTTTTAGATGGTATTTACTTATCCCGGAGTTCAGCTATAATCTAACTTTTGGCTGAAGTTGGGCTATAACTTCTGAGATGCCCCCACCCCTTACATAATGGCACACAACCCGGGTGATATCGACGAAAACTACAGGAAAAAAAAAATCCTGAAAAGCCTAAGGCCGCGTACACACGAGAGGATTGTCCGTCCAACTAAGTCCGTCAGACAATCCGACAGACAGTCCGTCCTACTTTTGAATGAACGGACTTGACCACACACGACGAACAGACAGTCCGCTGAAAGCTTGCGCGATGACGTGTACAGCACGTACGACGGGACTAGAAATTCGACGTCCAATACACTGCAATGCAACCTTCGGCCGTGTAAATCCTTTCTGAGCATGCGCCATACTTAGTCCGTCGAACTTGCCTACTCACGAGCGGACTGTCCGCTGAAACCAAGTTTGGACGGACAATATTACGGAAATTCCGAAAGACTTAGTCCGCCAGACTGTCCTCTGAAAAAGTCCACTGAAGCCCACACACGAGCGGATTGTCCGCTGAAACACGTTTCAGCGGACTAAATTGGACGGACAATCCTCTCGTGTGTACGCGGCCTTACTCCGTTTTATTATTCAGTCCTATTATTTCAAGTACCAAAATCACATTGGGTAATGCACAAAAATTGCCCAATTTCCAGCCCACGCACAAGTCATACAAATGTCCCCCAGTGTATATATCGATGCATATTGTAAAAATATGAGAGCTGTTAAACAGGCACTTTATTTTTATTTCTTTTTTTAAAGTTAAAAAAGTCTGTGTATAAAAAAAATAAAAAACGAATTGCTATGCGAACGTCTCAGCTTTTCACACAACCGTATTGAAAAAATTCTCTATAATGTGTCTAATATGTTTATTTCTTATGATCATCAACTCCCTCTAGTGGTCATAATGTGGTACTTTTCCAATTGAGTTATTCTGAAGTGTTTGCGAAGCTTTACCCCTGAGGGGGCCTGTTATCCCGGGAGGACGTCATATGACTGAAGGGAATGTAGATAGTCTAGAGGTGGTTTTTTAACCCTCGATGTCTGTTAAAGTGTGATTTCCAATCCCCACAGGCCTGTGAGATTAGCCCATTGAGACAATGACACAAAACAACAAAAAGTCTCTCCGAGCAAATCTAATCTTTATTCTTTGGTGTGAATATTTAAAGGGGGCTTTCAGAAAGTACTGCCCTTTGAACATGTCATACAGATTATCCAATCATATACAAGTGCAGCCTATGACAAAGTGAAACTAGTGATTTCTCAAAATCATGTGCTTTCCAAGAAACAAAACAACCAAAGAAGATAACAGTAACATGAGAAAGGAAACTAGATTAGCAAAACTAGAGCATATCTATTCGTGAAGTGGATGTTAGAGAGACACAAAATGGAAACCAAATTTCTTAAAGAATGAAAGCGGTTAAGCTAAATATCCCTTCAATGACGTCCTTCCAGGTCTGTGCTCCAGCGCGATCTGTCACAGATCACTTTACTGGCCCCGCTGCCGGGACCATGTGATCGCCGTGGCCAATCACAGCAGATCACATGATAATTGTACTCAATGAAAGGCTTTGATTCATGCCATTCATTGTGTACTATTGTGAGGACCTCTGTGATTAGTCACAGTGATCACATGGTACAGACAGGACCAATCAAAGCCCATCTGTACCATGTGATTAGCTGTGGCCAATCACAGTAGTAAACACTGAATGAATTGATTTCATTCAGAAAAAATGGTTGCTTATAACTGTAAAATTAAGTTATAAGTAATCGGCAAAAAGAAATAAAAAATCCTGATCATCTCCCTAGAGGTAGTACAGTGTTACTATGGCAAAACGCTATTGCTGTGATCACTGTGTGTAAAAAAAACAAAAAGAAATAGTAAAGAAAAAAATGTAAAGAAAAAATATTTAAAATGTTTGATATATATATATATATATATATATATATATATATATCTATCTATCTATATATATAAATAAATAAAAATATATATATAAATATATATATATATATATATATATATATATATATATATATATATATATATATATATATATATATATATTTGTTTTTTTTTGTTTTGTTTTTTTACACACTGTAACTACTCAGTTTTCCTGATCACTGCCACACCAGTTTTATGATGACATTGTACTGCACTGGTAACAATATATAAAAAAAAATCTTTTACAAATTGTGAAAAAAAAAAAATTTTTTTTTTATTTCTTAATTTCCCCAAAAATTGTGACAAAAAAACTCGCCATGCCTCTTATTCCTAAGTACCTTGGACTGTCTACTTTCCAAAAAGAGGTAATTTGGGGGAGTGTTTGTACTGTCCTGGCATTTTAGGGCCTCAAGAAATGAGATCAGCCATCAGTACATCAGGATCGATCGTTTTTATATATGTATATTTATATGTATGTATATGTATATACCATAGTTTGTAGACTCTATTATAATTTCCCTATTGATTAAATAATATACACTGATTTGGGTTATTTTTACCAAAAGAAATGTAGCAGAATATATTTATAAAGAAAGATTATTTATTTGCAAAATGTTATAACACTTTTATTTTTTCTTAAATGGGAAAAAAAATCTGCGGTGATTAACCACTTGCTTACTGGGCACTTAAACCCCCCTCAGTCCCAGACCAATTTTCAGCTTTCAGCGCTGATGCACTTTGAATGACAATTGCGCGGGCATACAACACTGTACCCAAATGACATTTTTATCATTTTTTTCCCACAAATAGAGCTTTCTTTTGGTGGTATTTAATTACAGCTGGGAGTTTTATTTTTTGCTAAACAAACAAAAAAAGATGCAAAAAAAAAAAAATCATGTTTAATAGTTTGTTATAAAATTTTGCAAACGGGTAATTTTTCTCCTTCATTGAAGTGCGCTGATGAGGCGGCACTGATAGGCTGCACTGGTGGTCACTCATGGGCTGCATTGGTGGGCACTGATAGGCTGCATTGGTGGGCACTGATAGGCTGCACTGGTGGGCACTGATAGGCATAGTTAAGGCGGCACAAATAGGCACAGATAAGGCAGCACCGATGGGTACAGATAAGGCGGCACTGATGGGCACATAAGATGGCACGGATGGGTGGCACGGATGGGTGGCACAGATAGGTGGCACGGATGGGTGGCACGGATGGGTGGCACAGATGGGCACTGATAGGTACAACTGATAGATGGGACTGATGGGCACTGATAGGTGGCACTGATAGGTGGCACTGCTGGGCACTGATGGGCGGCACTGCTGGGCACTGGTAGATGACACTGATGGGCACGGATATGTGGCACTGGGGTGCAGCACCTTTGTTAAGGCAGATTGTGGGCACTGCTGGGTGGCACTGTGGGCACTTCTGGGTGGCACTGCTGGGTGGCACTGTGGGCACTGCTGGGTGGCACTGTGGGCACTGCTGGGTGGCACTATGGGCACTTACTTTTTTTAATGTGGCACTTGCAGGGGGCAGGTGGGCACTGGCAGGGGGCCGGTGGGCACTAGCGCAGGGCTGGCCGTGATCGGGACTGATGTCCCGATCACGGCCGCCGGTGATCGGCTTTTTTTTTTTCTCCTCGCGCTGTCAGCGCGAGGAGGAATAATAGCCGATTACCGGCTCCGTTATATCACATGATCAGCTGTCATTGGCTGACAGCTGATCACGTGATAAGGGGTCGGGATCGACCCCTTGCACGGATCGGTGATCAGGCGAGTCTCGTAGACTCGCCGATCACAGAGCGTGCCGTGCGCGCCCCTCAGGGGGCGCGCAGGCAGCTCGTGCACGGGACGACGTCAATAGACGTAGTCCCGGAAAAGGAGATCCGCGCTGTAGCCGTCATTTGACTATAGCGTGGGTCTCAAGTGGTTAAATACCACCGAAAGAAAGCTCTACTTAAAAAAAAAAAAATGATTAAAAATTTACATGGGGATGCACTCTTAAAAACTCTTGTACATTTGCTGATCAATTTTTCTCATTTGCCCATCTGCTATCTGCCTGCACCCGACCCCGGCTTGTTGTGACGATTCTCCTGCCTGTTCCCTTGTACTTCGCTTCCAGTCTGATATCCGACCCGGCTTGCTTTGACCATCCGTCTGCTAAAGGTGAACGTGCTTATATTGAACTGTGTCATCTGCTGCAAGTAACCTGCTTGTATTGAACTGTTCACCTGTTGCAAGTACCTGCTTATATTGTGCTGTTCATCTGCTTCAAGTCACTTGTCTTATTGAACTGTTCACCTGCTGCAAGTGCCTGCTCATATTGAACTGTTCATCTGCTGCAAGTTGCCTACTTCCCTGCACTGCTTTTCATCAAGTTACCTGTTCCATTGAACCGTGTATCTGCTATAAATTACCTGCTGATCCATTCGCTGTGATTACCTGCTCCACTGAACTTCACCTACCCATCCTACTCATCTGTTGATCCTGCCAGGCACCTGTACCCCTCCTTACTCCTGTGTTCCCTGTTACATTGCCAGGAAACCGGTAGTGGGAGTTGTAAGGGAGGCCTCTTTCTGCAATCCGGGCTCGCTACTAGAAGGTACGTGACATAGTCTGTCCATATACTACCCTAGCCTGTCCATATACTACCTTTAGCCTCTCCATATCCTACCCTAGCCTGACCATATACTACCCCAGCCTGTCTATATACTACCCTAGCCAGCCCCTATACTGTCCTAGCCTGTCTATATACTACCCTAGCCTGACCATATACTACCCAGCCTGTCTGTATACTACCCTAGCCAGCCCCTATACTATCCTAGCATGTCTATATACTAGCCTAGCCTGTCCATTTACTACTCTAGCCAGCCCCTATACTGTCCTAGCCTCTCCATATCCTACCCTAGCCTGACCACATACTACCCTAGCCAGCCCCTATACTGTCCTAGCCTGTCCATATACTACCCTAGCCTGTCTATATACTACCCTAGCCTTCCCTACTTTGTTCCAAATGTCTCCACTTGAGTCACTGATAAGGACGGTGATGCCGCTGCAGGGACGGGCGATGGAGGCAGCGGGGACAGATGCCGCAGTCTGACGCTCAGGTGCCAGAACCAGAACCTCTCCTGATTACAGAGACTCCATCGCCCTCCCGCCGGATGGCGAGCCCTATTTGCATGTAATGAATTGTGGATAAGGACATGCAAAATAGCGACAGAGCGATCCCAGGGGAGGGAAACCGCAAGCTGAAGCGCCGGAGCCGCCGAGATTTACATTCTTGGGGGAAATGATAAAACATTTGAATATTCTAATCTTTGTCACTCAGCCCGTCTTCGTCATATCAGACGAGGAGGGTTGGGGCTGATGACACACAAAAAAAAAAAAAAAACATGGATCCGTTCTATACACACAGCTGTTGATATCAAACTGCAAATAATTACTGGATTTTACTACTTAACCCCTTCGCTGCCAGAGGCGGTTTTGCATTTTTCGCACAAATGTTTAAAAAAAAAAAACATTTTTTTTAAACCTTTCAATACCAACACTTTTTCCCCAAATTTTTTACCAATTTTGAGCTTTCCGCGCTGTCGCACTTTGAATGACAATTGCACGGTCATGTAAGACTGTACCCATATGGCATTTTTTATTTAAAAAAAAATTCACACAAATAGAACATTATTTTGGTGGTATTTACTCACCCGTTTTTTTTTTTGTTTTTTTTTTGTTTTGAAAAAAAAAACAATTTTTTCTTAGTTTTTGTTATAACATTTTGCAAATAAATAATCTTTCTTCATAAATTTAGGCCAAAATATATTCTGCTACATTTCTTTAGTGAGAATAACCCAAATCAGCGTATATTATTTATTCTGTAGGAAAGTTACAGACTCCACAAACTATGGGATATATAACTGAAAATCGATCAATCCCGCTGCACGGACGGCCGATCTCGATTCTTGAGACTCAAAAACGCCCAGGACGGTACAAATACCCCCCAAATTACCCCTTTTTGGAAAGTAGACAGTCCGAGGTATTTAGTAAGAGGCATTGTGTGTTTTTTGAAGTTGTAATTTTTTTGTCACAATTTCTGGGAAAATTAAGAATTGTTTTTTTCACACTTTTACATTTTTTTTTTTTTTCACATACTGTCATCAGTACAGTACAGCGTAATAATATAATTGATGATCAGGGACACTGACTGATAGCAGTATGCAAAAAAAAAAACAATTTTTTAAAATGTTTTTATTATTGTTTTAATTCAATTTTTCTCCTTTTTTTGTGTGATTTTTTTTTAACACACTATGACCAGAGCAATATGGTGTTACCACAGTAACACTGTACTACCCTGGGGAAGTGATTAGGATTTTTTTCTTTTTCTTGTATTTATACATTGTAAAAAAAAAAAATACCTTTCCTGACAGACTCCATGGCAGCAACGTGTGGGTTAAGTCCCGCCTCCACTACCCTATAGGACACCACTCCCATAAATCTTTGCTCCCTGCCCATGGCCGTGTTCTTTTTTTTGTCCTCCTCCGTAGGACCAGACGTTATGGTCTTTCTACCTGAAGATTGCTCCCACACGGTTCCATTGTTGGTTTGGCCGAATTGCGACTGGATGGAATTGTCGCATGACTCCGTTAAGCCCTAGCTACTAGCGGGGTATGGAGTGGGCATTGGATATAAGCGCTGGAGGAAGCCAGGAACCTAGCCACTGGCAGGCAGGCTGCGCATTCGGTCGGATAGCCCAGCTAAATAGCAGGTGACCTATTTTGCCCTGAGAAGTCCGGTATGTTTTGTTCTTACCTTCGGCCTGGAGACGATCGTGTGGGAGCGGTAAGATTGTTCCTCTTTTTCATGGCAGCAGTTTGTGTTTGTTCCTTGCTTTTCCTTCATTTCCGTTCGTTTTTTGTGTTTTCATGTATAAGGGTATAGGCATGGCGGCTGGATTCGCCTGCGTTCCAGCTGCCGCTCACTTCCTGGTTTTTCGTTAGATACGTTCGTTCTGCGCATGCGCGAGTGCGGCACAGGAACGAGGCTTGGTTCGCGCGTGCGCGATAGCGGCAAAATGACGCTATTCGCGCATGCGCAGTAGCGGCGCACAGGATACGATGATGGTGTTACTAAGGCGCCCTATTCAAATATAGGAAATAGCCTGCAAGCTTTGGGATTGCTTGTAGGCTATTATATGACTTCCCCTTGTCCAGGATTTCTTCTGTGGACGTAGGTGGCCTTCTGGGAAGAGGGGGGTGGGCGTGTGTGTGTATGGTGCTCTCAGCCTTACTTATATGTCTTTGCAGCATTTATGGAAACCCCTAGAGATATGGACTCACCTCCGCCTGTATTTGGCCAGCCCTCTCATAATAGGTACTGTCTGGGGGGGGAGTAGGGGGGGGGGTCCGGTATTAGTCAGTCTGTTATCTTTCCTTATCTGTGTGTCTCTTCTATCTCTGTCTTAGCCCATCTAGTTCAGAACAGCAACGCAGCTCAACGCATAGAGGAAGCGATTCTTCTAAGTCTTACCACCGGCATTCATATTCTAAGTCTAAACATCACGGCTCACCCTCAAGATCCGGGCGCCGTAGCGAGGATCGTTCTCGCTCCTCCAAGGCTCATCCAGCCGTTCAGTTATTAATACTTGCTGGGGATGCAGATCGCAAGTTCCTACTGGGAAATCCCTGTGTGACCTCTGCTTTTCCAAAGCAGTGAGAGAGGGGGTACGGACCAGCATCTAAGATCCCTTGTGGAAAATGTGGTGAAGAATCCCTCAAGGGGATCGGTGCCAGTCAGGCTCCTGTGCCTCAGTCAGAGTCACCTCAGTCTCCAGTCAGGGAGTCGCATGCTCAAGAGCTTCTGAGGAAGATAGTACCTGTGTGGGGTTTGACTTTGCCTTACTCTCCCCCTTGGTGAAGGCTATCAGAGAGGCTATCAGAGAGGCTGTGAACTTGGCTAATCCTTCCAAACAAAGGAAGTATTTTAACCACTTGCTTACTGGGCACTTAAACCCCCCTCAGTCCCAGACCAATTTTCAGCTTTCAGCGCTGATGCACTTTGAGTGACAATTACGCGGTCATACAACACTGTACCCAAATGAAATTTTTATCATTTTTTTCCCACAAATAGAGCTTTCTTTTGGTGGTATTTAGTTACAGCTGGGAGTTTTATTTTTTGCTAAACAAACAAAAAAAGATGCAAAAAATAAAAATAAAAAATCATGTTTTAATAGTTTGTTATAAAATTTTGCAAACGGGTCATTTTTCTCCTTCATTGAAGTGCGCTGATTAGGCGGCACTGATAGGCTGCATTGGTGGGCACTGATGGGCTGCATTGGTGGGCACTGATGGGCTGCATTGGTGGGCACTGATAGGCTGCACTGGTGGGCACTGATAGGCATAGTTAAGGCGGCACTAATAGGCACAGATAAGGCGGCACCGATGGGCACAGATAAGGCGGCACTGATGGGCAAAGATGGGCACAGATAAGATGGCACGGATGGGTGGCACGGATAAGTGGCACAGATGGGTGGCACGGATGGGCACTGATAGGTACCACAGATAGATGGGACTGATGGGCACTGATAGGTGGCACTGATAGGTGGCTCTGATAGGTGGCACTGCTGGGCACTGATGGGCGGCACTGCTGGGCACTTATGGGCGGCACTGCTGGGCACTGATGGGCGGCACTGGGGTGCAGCACCTTTGAGGCAGATTGTGGGTGGCACTGCTGGGTGGCACTGTGGGTGGCACTGTGGGCACTGCTGGGTGGCACTGTGGGCACTATGGGCACTGCTGGGTGGCACTGACAGGGGGGCACTTACTTTATTTCAGGATGGCACTGCAGGTGGCAGGTGGGCACTGGCAGGGGGCAGGTGTCCGCTTGAATTGCTGGCCGTGATCGGGACTGATGTCCCGAACACGGCCGCCGGCGATCGGCTTTTTTTTTTTCTCCTCGCTAGCCGATTACCGGCTCCGTTTTATCACATGATCAGCTGTCATTGGCTGACAGCTGATCACGTGATAAGGGGTCGGGATCGACCCCTTACACGGATCGGTGATCAGGCGAGTCTCACGGACTCGCCGATCACAGAGCGCGCCGCGCGCGCCCCTCAGGGGGCGCGCAGGCCGCTCGTAACCGGGACGACGTCAATAGACGTAGTCCCGGCAATCTAGGTCCGCGCTAATGCCGTCATTCGGCAATAGCGCGGATCCCAAGTGGTTAAGCAACTTAAAAGGGAGCGTCTTAACTTTCCATTCCTGTCTGAACTTGGTGAGGTCATCACGGATGAATGGACTAAAGTTGAGAAAAAGAATAGTATGCTCTCAAAAGTCCTAAGGTTATATCCCTTTAAGGAGGATGAGGTCAAGTATCTGGTTTCAGCTCCTCTCGTGGATGCAGCGGTGATGAGACTAGTAAAACATGTAACCCTTCCATTGGAAGATACAGTTTCATTTAAGGATGCCTTAGATAGGCGGATTGATTCCGATTTAAAGAGAGTCTACCTCACTGCTGGTTTGGCATGCAAGCCAGCATTGGCTTTAGCGGCAATGTCCAAGGCCATGGAAGTCTGGACGGACAGGGTAGATGATACCCTCAGAAACATTTCGGATGAAGTCGCAAAAGCTCTCCTATCCAGGAGTTACGGCTTGTATCGGCTTTTCTGGGGGAGGCTTCGATTGACATCATCCGCTTAGTGTCTCGGGTTATGCTTTCAGCTGTAACCGCCAAACGGGCTCTTGGGCTCCGTCCCTGGCTGGCTGATCCAGCATCTAAACAGGTGTGGTGCCATATCCCTTTCGAGGGTTCTTCCCTTTTTGGGAATAAGTTGGATAATGCCATAACCCGGGCCTCTGGTGGGAAGTCGGGGTTTCTCCCTCAGGATAGACGTTTAGAAAGCCAGAGGAGATTTTTTCCTAAAAAGCAATATCAAGAGCAGGCCAGGGAGGCCCGTAGCTATAGACCGGGTCGAAAATATTCCAGGTCATGGAAGTCAAGGCAGTCCTCCTTTCAAGAAATCCGCCAAGAGCAGTGCGACAGGAGAGAGGGAACCAACCAAATCTTTTTGAGATTGGGCCCGCTCAGATAGGCCAGGTGGGGGCTCATCTTCTACTTTTTCGGCATGTCTGGGCAGCCTCAGTCCAGGACTTCTGAACCGTCAGAACGGTCTCTTCAGGTCATTCTTGGACCTTCAGCAGGTCCCCAAGACTAAAGTATGTTCCCACCTCCCTTCCGACCTCAGAAGAAAAAAGGCAGATCCTGTTGGCCTACGTGAAATCTTTACTGGCTCAAGGCGCTGCCGTTCCCGTGCCAGATGATCAACGAGGGAGAGGAATTTATTCTCCTCTTTTTATGGTCCAAAAGAAAAACGGTTCTTGGAGGCCAGTCATAGACCTTACACATCTGAATCATTTTATCAAAAAGGAAAAGGTTCAAGATGGAAACCTTGTCAACAATACAACAGTCAGGCGTCTGGATGTTTTCAATAAACCTAAAGGACGCTTACTTTCATGTCCCTGTGGCAGAAGATTTTCAGCAGTTTCTGCGATTTTCAGTAGGAAAACCACATCTTCAGTTCGTATGTCTTCCGTTCGGGCTTTCAACATCCCCCCGAGTCTTTCAAAGGTGTTGTTGGCCGTAGTGGCTCTATTGAGATCCAAGGGGATTCGTCTTCACCACTATTTGGACGATCTTCTGCTGCTAGTCCAGGACAGAGACCGTCTGTTATTGCACAAGGATCAGGTTATTTCCACTCTTCAAGAATTCGGTTGGATCCTGAATCTAGAAAAGAGTCAGTTAATTCCTTCTCAGTCTCTTGTATTCCTAGGCGCATTCTTCAACACAGTGAAGGGCACCATCTCATTACCCGAAGAGAAAGTAGCGGTAATTCGGGACAGAATTCGTCCGACCCTCTCAGCCTCCCATCTCCCGGCTCTTCAGTGCCTGAGAATTATTGGCACTATGGTGGCCACCATTCCAATGGTGAAGTGGGCCCAATGGAAGATGAGACCATTCCAAAAAGGGTTTCTTCACCAATGGTTAGGCGACAAGACTCAACTTATCCGGATCACATCTTCAATGAGAATCTCTCTGCCCTGGTGGCTTCAGAAGGAGAATCTATTCAGTTGTCATTCCATTCTCCCCATCTCATGGATATCAATAACTTTGGATGCCAGCAACAGGGGCTGGGGCGCCCACTGTTTGACGGAAGTAGCACAAGGCACCTGGGACTTCCCTTCCAGGGGGATGGTGTCGAATATTCTAGAATTAAAGACAGCCTTCCGGGCGCTCCTAGCCTTTCATCATCTGATCTCAGGAACTTCGGTTCTTCTCAGACTAGACAACACAACAGCAGTGGCATATATAAGGTGACAAGGAGGTACTCGGAGTCTGTCCCTTCTTCAGGGGGTAGAGCCAATCATGTCTTGGGCTCAGAAGAACCTGGTCAGCATTACAGCAACTTATGTTCCAGGAACGCAGAACGTCCAAGCGGACTTCCTGTCTTGAGTCAATCTGGACAACAACGAATGGTCTCTTCACGAGGAAGTTTTCAGGCGGATTCTAACGTTGTGTTTCTCCCCAGAGGTTGACCTATTTGCCTCTCCTTGCAACAAGAAACTGGCAAGGTATTATTCCAGGTTTCGGGATCCTCAGGCTTACGGAGTGGATGCACTGACGGATCGATGGCGGTTCAACAAAGCTTACGCCTTTCCTCCGATTCCTATTATTCTACAGTTCCTGCGGAGACTCAAATCAGAAGCAGTAGAGGTGATAGCTGTAATACCTTTTTGGCCCAACAGGCCATGGTTTCCGCTTCTAATGCTCCTCAGCGTCAGAGATCCGATTCCCTTACCTCTCAGACCCAATCTTCTATCCCAGGGCTCGAAGCTCCATCCCTGTCCAGCCCATCTATGTCTGAGGGTCTGGTTTTTGAGAGGGGAAGATTAGAGGCTCTGGGTTGTCCCAAGGAGGCCTTTCCTACTCTCATGAGTGCAAGGAGGAAAAGTACCAACCAGGTGTATGAGAGGATTTGGTCTAGATTCACAAGTCACTTGTCTTCCAAGTCTTGCTCTAATGGTAATCTGACGGTTCAGGATGTTTTGGGTCTCTTACAGTCCAGACTAGACATTCCCCTATCTGTCAGCGCTCTTCGTGTACAAGTCTCTGGAGTATCCTGGGCTAAACATCCCTTGGTTCAGCAATTCTTTAAAGGAGCAATTAGACTTAGACCACAGAGGAAACCTAGATTCCCCAAGTGGATTTACCGCTGGTTCTCGTCTTCTTCTCACAACTGGACAGAACACTTTCAATCAAAGAATTGTCCCTAATGACATCTTTTTTGGTAGCCATATCTTCAGCAAAGAGAGTCTCTGAGTTTCAGTCTTTAGGATCAAAGGATCCTTTCCTCACATTTTTTCCTGACAGAGTGGTCCTAGTGCCAATACTGGGGTCGAATCCAAAGGTTACCTCAGTCTTCCACGAAATTCAGGATATTACTCTTCCTACCTTTAAAATTCGGCTGGGAGTCAGGATCTTCATCCTCTCGACATGGGAATTATTCTGAAACGATACTTGGAGGCAACAGCTTCTTTCCGGCAATCGGATTATCTTTTTGTTCTTTTTCACTGTAAAAACAAAGGCCTTTGGGCTTTGGTCAGATCCATCTCCATGTGGGTGGTTCAGGCGATCCAGTGGGCTTTTAAAGAGAAGGGCTTGGCTCCTCCTGAGGCGGTTACGGCACATTCCACGAGAAGTCTCTCTACTTCTTGGGCAGCTTCACGTCATGTGGCTCCTGAGTTTATCTGCAAGGCTGCCTCTTGGTCATCCATTCATACATTTATGGCTCACTATTGTGTCGAACCTACCAGTTTATCTTCCATTGATTTTGGTTTAAAGGTGCTGTCGGTTGACAGTGTTACATACATTTTTGTTCAGCATTTTTGCCCACCCGAGTGTGTTTGGCGAGTTATTTCCCACACGTTGCTGCCATGGAGTCTGTCAGGAAAACGGAAAATTCCTATCAAAATACTTACCGTAATTTTCCTTTCCTGATGGACTCCATGGCAGCAGGAGTTCCCTCCCAAAATGGCTGGAGTAGGCTAGTTACCGAACACGGCCATGGGCAGGGAGCAAAGATTTATGGGAGTAGTGTCCTATAGGGTAGTGGAGGCGGGACTTAACCCACACGTTGCTGCCATGGAGTCCATCAGGAAAGGAAAATTACGGTAAGTATTTTGATAGGAATTTTCCGTTTTTTTTTTTATTATTTTTTATTACAGTTTCTGTTTTTTTTTCTTTTTTTTTTTCAACACTGTGACTAGAGCAATACAGTGCTACCAACACTGTACTATTCTAGGTAAGCAATCGGGAATTTTTTATTTTTTTTTGGCGAGTTTCATCTTTGAGACAGAGAAAGGATATTAACCACTTAAGCCAAAGACTGGAGCACTTTTTGCGATTCAGCACTGCGTCTGACAATTGCGCGGTCGTGCGACGTGGCTCCCAAACAAAATTGACGTCCTTTTTTTCCCACAAATAGAGCTTTCTTTTTGTGGTATTTGATCACCGCTGCGTTTTTTATTTTTTGCACTATGAACCAAAAAAATAGCGACAATTTTGAAAATAAGGCATTATTTGTTTACCTTTTGCTATAATAAATATCCCCCCAAAAATATATGAAAAAAAACGTTTTTTTCCTCAGTTTAGGCCGATACGTATTCAACATATTTTTTGGTAAAAAAAAAAAAAAATCGCAATAAGCGTATATTGATTGGTTTGCGCAAAATTTATAGCGTCTACAAAATAGGGGATAATTTTATGGCATTTTTATTGATAATTTTTTTTTATTATTAGTAATGGCGGCAATTTTTATCGTGACTGCAACATTATGGCAGGACACATCGGACACTTTTGGCACGATTTTGGAACCATTCACATTTATACAGCGATCAGTGCAATTAAAAAATGCATTGATTACTGTGTAAATGTGTCCGGCAGTGAATGGGGTTAACCACTAGGTGGTGCTGTAGGGGTCAAGTGTGTCCTAGGGAGTGATTCTAACTGTGGGGGAGGAGGGTCTGTGTGTGACACGACACTGATCACCGCTCCCGATCGCAGTGACACTGTCACTAGGCACAATGGGGAGATGCTTGTTTACATCAGCATCTCACCGTGAGACGATCGCGGGTATTCCCGCGGACATCGAGTCCGCGGGACCTGCGATCGCAGTCACAGAGCTCCCGGCGGGCGCGCACCCGCAAGCCGCCTCTTAAAGGGCACAGCCCTCAATCTCCTTTTTTGCAGCCTCAGCTGCACAGAATTAATGGACAGGAAGAGCTCTGTACAGAGAGGCTTCTTGTTCGGTCACAAACTGAAGCATAGTAAACACAATTAGTGTTTACTATGCCTCAGTTATGAAAGGATAGAGTACGGATCACTGACACTGTTCATTGAGATAAGGAAGCTGCAAATTACACATTCAGCAGTCCCTTTCCCACTCTCCATCCTGACATATCCCTCGCAGCAGCCAGCGGGATAAGGGAGGGGGAACCCGGTAGAGCTGCAGGGGATGGGGGGGGCAGGGGGGTCCGATCACAGCAGGAGGTGGATTGGGTGGGGTGGCATTTAGAGGAACTGATCCCCTTCATTTTCCTCCTGCAGCCGTACCTCCTATACAGGTGTACAGGGGGCCGCACGGGCACCCTGGAGCATGGGGCCGGGTTGCAGCTGCGACCCCTGTATGTACGCCCCTGATAACGCACAACGTCTCTATCGTACTTTTTCCGTCGGAAATTCAGACGGAAAAAGTTTGAGAGCTGGATCTAAAATTTTCCGACAACAAAATCCGATCGGACATTTTCCGATCGTTTGTAGAGAATATCTGACGGACAAAGTGCCCCGCATGCTCAGAATAAATTACGAGACGAAAGCTATTGGCCGCTGGCCTCTACGTAGTCCCGTCGTATGCAACTAACGTCACCGCGTTCAGAACGATCGGATTTTCCGACAAGTTTGTCCGACTGTGTGTATGCAACACAAGTTTCGGCCAAAATCCGTTGGAAAAAATCAGACGGATTTTGTGGTCAGAATATCCGACCGTGTGTACAGGGCATAATTCATCTCAAAGGTGTTCTGTTGGATTGAGGTCAGGACTCTGTGCATGCCAGTCAAGTTCCTCCACCCCAAACTCGCTCATTCATGTCTTTATGGACCTTGCTTTGTGCACTGGTCCAAATCATTTGGTAGAGGGGGTATGATGGTGTGGAGTTGTTTTTCAGGGGTTGGGCTTGGCCCCTTTAGTTCCAGTGAAGGGAACTCTTAAGGCGTCAGCGTAGGTACCAAGACATTTTGGACAATTTCATGCTCCCAACTTTGTCGGGTCAGTTTGGGGACGGCCCCTTCCTGTTCCAACATGACTGCGCACCAGAGCGCAAAGCAAGGCCCATAAAGACATGGATGAGCGAGTTTGGGGTGGAGGTAGGGTTGCCACCTCATCCCTTTAAAACTGAACACATATTAATTGCACAGTTTCCGTGGCTGATTAAGGTGATAATTAAACTCACTTGGTGCCTCATCTGCATGAAATTAGCCTCAGAACCTGTGTAATTCATATGTGTTCGGGTTTAAAGGGATGAGATGGCAACTCTAGGTGGAGGAACTTGACTGTCCTGCACAGAGTCCTGACCTCAACCCGATAGAACACCTTTGGGAGGTATTAGAATGGAGACTGCGAGCCAGGCCTTAAATCGGTTTTTCACCCTAAAGGGGAAGTTCCGCTAATCTGATCCCTCCCCCCCTCCGGTGCCACAATCTGCACCTTTCAGGGGGGAGGGGGGTGCAGTTACCTGGATAATCCAGGTATCTGCACCCACTTCCGGGACAGACCGCCGCAGACCCCCGCAGACGCCCCGCCCCCCCCCCCCCGTTGTGTTCTGGGAAACACACAGTTCCCAGGACACAGCGGGGACCAGAAGAGACGCGCAGCGCGACTCGCGCATGCGCAGTAGGGAACCGGGCAGTGAAGCCACATCGCTTCACTTCCCGATTCCCTGACAGAGGATGGCGGCGGGGGCAGCAGCGAGACGAGCGATCGCTCGTCATCTGCCGCCGACATCGCTGGACCCTGGGACAGGTAAGTGTGATTTTATTAAAAGTCAGCAGCTGCAATATTAGTAGCTGCTGGCTTTTAATATTTTTTTTTTTTAGGTGCAGAACCACTTTAACATCAGCGCCTGACCTCACAAATGCTCTTCTGGAAGAATGGTCAAACATTCCCATAGACACCCTCCTAAACCTTGTGGACGGCCTTCCCAGAAGAGGTGAAGCTGTTATAGCTGCAAAGGGCGGAGCCAACTCAATATTGAACCCTGCAGCAGGGATCTGCAATTAACGGACCTCCAGCTGTTGCAGAACTACAAGTCCCATCATGCCTCTGCCTCGGGGTGTAATGCTTATGGCTGTCAGAGTCTTGCTATGCCTCATGGGACTTGTAGTTCTGCAACTGCTGGAGGTCCGCTAATTGCAGATCCCTGCCCTACAGACTAAAGCCCCATACACACGATCGGACTTTGTACAAACTTTCCCGTGGACTTTTGTACAAAGGGCGTGGTCCACAAGTTTGTATTGCATACACACGGTCGGACTTTTTGACAACAAACACGAACGTAGTGACGTCACAACGTACTGACGCCACTTCAAAAGAGGGACGTTCAATGACTCCAGCGCCACCTTTGGTCAACTTCTGTATTGTAGTTCGATCGTTTGCATTGGTGCTGAGCATGCGTGTTTGTACCTTGTACAAAAGTCCGATGCTTTTGCATACACACGGTCGGACTTTGCTCCATCGGACTTTTGTTGCCAGAAAGTTTGTCCGTTCGCACAGCCAACAAAAGTCAGATGAAAACCAAAAAAGTTTGTCCGATGGAGCGTACACACGGTCGGATGTTGCTCCAAAACAGCTAATTTGCATGTTTGTTGTCAAAAAGTCCGACCGTGT